>NW_027362769.1:84955852-85594602 GCF_046119375.1 Phyllobates terribilis
TGGCTTCTCCTGTCAAACAGTCCGTAAAAAACGAATAGCACACATGTGGCCCCCAAGTGTTGTCTGATTTTTTCACAGACCCTAAGACTTACATTGGCGAGTTTGATCTGAGACTTGGATCAAAACCCCACGTCTCGGTGAATTTGTACAACTCATTCAGGTTGCAAACAAACATGGACATCTGAACAGCCCAATAGGCTATAATGGGTACGAATGCTATACATGAAAACAGCTGATAGAACTAGTACGGGAAAAACTGACCACTGAATGCGCCCTAATAACATGTATTATAAAAGTTACCAAATGTCTCCCTAAAGCCATGTGAATATTATTTGGTCAGTATTTTTCCTCATTATTTGTAAGCAAAAACCAGGAGTGGGTGATAAATACAGAGTGGTGACGTGTTACTATTATACTTTCCTCTGATTGTTCCTCTCCGGCTTTTGGCTTACAAATACGTCTGCAAGTGGCCTAAAGCCTCATTCAGACGCTCTATTTTTTCACATTTGAGAAGAACGGACGGATTTTTTGGATCAGAGTTTGGTCAGAATGTGGTCCGAGTATCATCAGTTTTTCTTGTATGTGGAGAAAAAGGAAAAAAAAAGTTTCCCCACTTTCTCCTTTCTGACAGTCGGTGAAAATCGGACTGCACTTGGATGGCATCTGAGGACTTGGATGTCCAATTTTAATCCGACCCTCAGATCAAAATCGGACATGTCTGCACAATTTCTGTGGACTACTTGGTATATAAAAAATCAAGGACATGTGAACGGCCACATAGACTATCACAGGTACAGGTGTTAACCATGAAAATCACAGATGGCACTCATAAGTGAAAATTGGACAACTGAATGAGGCCTTAAGGCATGTGCACCCAACGTCTTAAAGATGCCAGTGATGTTTTTCCTGAAACATATTCTTTGTCGACTCTCTAGTCTGATCTGAAGAATGGTCACATCACTTCTTTCAACCGCTTCACGGCTTGGAAGCCTGAGGAGATTAAAAGAAGACTACAATAGACTGAATATATGCAGAGGAAGTTGTTTTGACTTTGCTGTGCTTATGTTTTTTTATTACTTTTTTAAGGAGATTTTCGGTGGATTATGCTTGAAAAAGATACACATACCCTAAAGGGATTATTCAAGCATCTTTATTCATGTGCGATTTTTTCTTCCATGTTTTTCGCAGATAGAGCTCATACCCATTATAGTCTATGGGGCTGTTCACATGTCCGTATATTTTGAGTGGTCCGCACCACAACACAGAGACATGTCCAATGTTGATTAGTCACAGATGAAACTAGCCAAATGAAGTCTATGGCTACATGATTAAATAGAACAGCATTCACATGCCATCTTGTGCTGTCCGGTTTTCATGGATTGTTTGATATAATTCACTTGAGAATTCACTTGAGAAACTTCCATCAGTTTTTTTTTTTTTGCATATGAGAATAAACTGATGGACCTGTGATGGCAAAAACACTGATGACACTGATGAAAATCTGATCAAAAACTCTGATGAAAATCAATCACATTTTTGAAAATGAGAAAAATCACTGAAGTTTGAATGAGGCCTGACAGTCACAGAAAATGAAATTGATTGTCCCTCTCATCAATTCTCGTTAAATTATGTTGCTTTTGTCAATTAATGAATTTGTTGACGTGACAAATAGAGCAATCATGGTCAATCCTTCCTGGAACCAGACAACAATACTAACAAAGACAAACAAAAATATTATCTAGCTTTAAGGCTATGTGCCCACGATGCAGAAATGCTCCGGATTTTTTCCTGAGCGTTTCTGCATGTCCCTGGCTGAAAAAACGCATGCGGATTGTACATGCGGATTGTACATGCGGATTGTACATGCGTTTTCCTGCCAGGGACATGTGGAAACGGAGCATTATTCATTGACATTTCCGCATGCGGATTGACAAGCGCTTTCCAAGCGATTTTAGCATCACTTGGAAAATGCTTGTGACAACTAGGTCACACTATATAAATCCATGCAAACAGCATGGATTTATATAGTGTGACCCGAGAGTGTGGTTAAAAATAAAAAAATAAATATATACTTACCCTCCGATGGCCCGCGCTGGCTTGATTCGCTCGGTGGCGGCAGCGATGGATTGAAAGACCTGCCGACGTCAGCGTCGAGTGACCCGTCACATGACTCTGACGTCAGCGCAGGTCCTTCAATCCACTGCAAAGTGCCGGGAAGCAAGGAGGAGCGCACCGCGGGCCGCCGGAAGGTAAATATACATTTATTTTTTATTTTATTCTTTTTTTACAGCTTTTTTAATGGTACCTGAGTGTGGATGAGACTCTCCTCTCATCTACACCCGGGTACCATCCGCACATTAGAACGCACCAATTACGCATGTACAGATGCAGTCTTGCGGAATTGGCGCGTTCTAATGCAAGTCAATGGCGGCGAAAACGCTGCGCTTCCGCAAAATAATTGGTAGTGCTGCGTTTTTTTCCGCAATGATAATCCGCAGCGGAAATTTCCGCAGCATGAGCACAGCACATGCAGATTATCATTGGGGAACGTTGCTGCCCTTCTACCATGCGTTTTTAATGCGTTTCTGCAGCTGCAAAAACGCTGCAGAAACGCATTAAAAACGCATCGTGGGCACACAGCCTAATAGTTTTGCCAAGTAGCAAAATCCCTCGACTGTTAACAATTAGGGCAAAACTCCAGATTAGGTTCTCCTGGGATAGGGAGTCCAAGATTGACGCTCTTAATTCTCATCACAGCATGCCCATGGCACTGGAGAAAAGTGGCGATTTTACAGGGAGGGGATTTTGCTTCATTATTTCCAAGTTTTGGGTAATCAGATTGATTGCATGGCCCTGCAGGAGAAAGGTCACTCTGCTTCTTGCACATTGTGTAATTGCTGTGCACAGATCTGTCTCTGGAGAATATCATCCAGTAAAAGAAATGTATCTCCAGCAGAAGCTAGAACATCCACTTTATAAAAACTTTGTGACAGAACAGTCACACATTGTAGAACAGAATGATCTGCCTGTTGGCTGCTTCTCTAGGAATGAAACTTGCTAACTAGCACATGGCAAATTAAAACCACTGAACAGCAGAGAAGACCTAAGGCTGCGTTCACATGGATGTTAATTTATTGGACCAGTCATGCTCTCATAATTGCAGTTGTGAGTGGCTCTGTGTGCAATATAGCGGACAGGCACAGGGTCTGCTTGCTATTTACATGCACTCAGGGTTGGACTGGGGTGTCTGGGGTCCACAGGGGGAATTGACACTAGGGGCCCACTCTACAGCTTTATGCAAATACCTGTGAGCTGTTATCCCAGTTATAGTGGAGCATCGACTGTAAAACACAGGTGACTCCTGCACATCTATTGTGTGCACACCATAACTAGGATGTACAATTACGGTAGTTTGCATTAAAGGGCTTCTTTGGTTAAAATAAGTTATAATAATACCACATACAAAAGAGAACTACCGCCACACCATGATTGGACTACATATTCCACCACATAGTGACCAAATAATTCCACATACAGAGGACAAATACCACCACACCGTGACCAGACCACATATTACCACCACATAGTGACCGAATAATGCCACATACAGGGGACAAATACTGCCACACCATGGCCGGACCACATATCATTACCACATAGTGACCGAATACTACAATACTGATTATGAATTAAAAACACAATACTAACAACACTGTTATTATACCACTAGTGACATTATACACAGGAGCTCTGTATATAGTGTCAGTGTACAGGTAATTCAGTGATCACCAGTGACATTATACACAAGAGCACTTTATATAGTGTCAATGTACAGGTAATACAGTGATCACCAGTGACATTATACACCAGAGCTCTGTACATAGTGTCAGTGTACAGGTAATACTGTGATCTCCAGTGACATTAAACACAGCAGCCCTGTATATAGTGTCAGTATACATGTAATACAGTGATCACCAGTGACATTATACACAGGAGCTCTATATATAGTGTCAGTGTACAGGTAATACAGTGATCACCAGTGACATTATATACCAGAGTTCTGAATATAGTATATAGAGTATAGGTAATACAGTGATCACTGGTGACATTATACACAAGAGCTCTGTATATAGTGTCAATGTACAGGTAATACAGTGATCACCAGTGTCATTTTACACCCGGCCCTGTATATAGTGTCAATGTACATGTAATACAGTGATCACCAGTGACAAAATACACAGGAGCTCTGTATATAGTGTCAGTGTACAGGTAATACAGTGATTACCAGTGACATTATACACCGGAGTTTTGAATATAGTATATAGCGTACAGGTAATACAGTGATCACCGGTGACATTATACACAGGAGCTCTGTATATGGTGTCAGTGTACAGGTAATACAGTGATCTCCAGTGATATTAAACACAGCTGTCCTGTATATAGAATCAGTGTACAGGTAATACAGTGATCGCCAGTGACATTATACACTGGAGTTTTGAATATAGTATATAGCGAACAGGTAATACAGTGGTCACCGGTGACATTATACACAGGAGTTCTGTATATGGTGTCAGTGTACAGGTAATACACTGATCACCGGTGACATTATACACAGGAGCTCTGTATATAGTGTATAGTGTACAGGTAATACAGTGATCACCGGTGACATTATACACAGGAGCTCTGTATATAGTGTAAAGTGTCCATGTACAAGTGATACAGTGACTCACCAGTGACGTCTCTAGGTGAAGTTTTTTATCTTCACTTTTCTTCTTCTTCTGGCACAGACCACCATCACTTCTTCCTGTCGGGACTTGTCTCTACAGAAAATAACAGTCATTTATAACTGATCTCTTCAAGAGCACATTCCCCACTTTTCCCCCGACTTCTACACTATGCCAGATGAAGAAAAAAAAGCAACATAGTGCCGCCCTGCACAGTAACAGGACCCCCTCCTAAAAAGTAAATTATATTACAACAGTAATAATGTCCCCCACTTACCACCATAAACTAATAATATATGTTACTCATTCTGGCCCCTATACAGTAAGTAAAAAGAACCCCCATGCCATCCAGCCCACCAGCATTCACTTATTTATGAGTAAATTCCCTGCCTAACCAGCCCCGTATAACATTTTTCTGTAAAAATGAGGTTAAAAGAAGCATTTATATTGTCCCCGTTTGCTATTGCTAATGAGGGCTTTGACTAGTTGATGGGGATTTAGTTGCCCCTGACTAGTCAGCCCTCTTTCCATGTTATCACGTCCCTGTGAGTGTGATAACATAATTTGCAGGAGCTGTTGTCATTGCCAGCCCCTGCAAATCTCATGCACGCGCGCCGCACATTTTGGCAGCGTCACTGCACCTCTAACGCCCCATCGACTAGTCAAGCCCTCATTAGCATAGGAAACGGGGACAACATAAATGCTTTTTTAAACCTCATTTTTACAAAAAAAGTTATACAGGGCTGGTTAGGCAGGGAATTTACTCATAAAAAGTGAATGCTGCCGAGTTGGAGGGCATGGGGGACCTGACAGGTTCCCTTTAAAACCCTCATTCTGGCCCCCTAGATCCCTTGGCCCTGGCTGTGCTCCCTAGGTGCCTTGGCCCTGGCTGTGCCCCCTTGGTCCCTTTGCCCTGGCTGTGCCCCCTAACACAACCAGGGACCTAGGGGTGACAGCCAGGGGCCAAGAGGGCACAGACAGGGACCTACAGGGCACAGCCAGGGACCAAGTGAGCACAGCTAGGGACCAAGGGGGCACAGCCAGGGACCAAGGGGACACAGCCAGGATCCTAGGGGCACAGCCAGTGACCTAGGGGTCACAGCCATGGACCTAGGGGTCACAGCCATGAGCCAAAGGGGTACAGCCAGGGACTTAGGGGGCACAGTCAGAAGCCTAGGGGCATAGCCAGGGGCCTAGGGGGCACAGCCAGAGACCAAGGAGACACAGCCAGGGACCAAGAGGGCACACCCAGGGGCCTAGTGGGCACAGCCAGGGGCCAAGGGGCACAGCCAGGGACCAAGAGGGCACAGAAAGGGACCTAGGGGGCACAGCCAGGGCCAAGGGGGCACAGCCAAGGACCAAGGAGTCACAGACATGGACCTAGGGGGCACAGCCAGGGGCCAAAGGGGCACAGCCAGGGACTTAGGAGGCACAGTCAGGAGCCTAAGAGGCATAGCCAGGGGCCTAAGGGGCACAGCCAGAGACCAAGGAGACACAGCCAAGGGCCTAGTGGGCACAGCCAGTGGCAAAGGGGCATAGCCAAGGGCCAAGGGGGCACAGCCAGGGGCCAAAGGGTTACAGCCAGGGACCTAGGGGGACAGCCAGTGGCCCAGGGGGGCACAGCCAAGGCCAAGGGACCTAGGGGCTCTATGTCCCTTAGCCCTGGCTATGCCCCCTATGTCCCTTGGCCTGGCCCTAGCATCATGCTGTATAAACAAAGACTCACCGTGTCCGAGGACGCACATTCATAAACCAGCAGGCCCCCTCTATGTCCTGCTCAGAGGCCCGCCAAGGCCCCGGGGCCCACCGGAGAATTCTCTGTTGTCCCAGGGGGCCAGTCTGACCCTGTATGCACTAGTCTGGTTCAAATGTCAGATCTGACTAGAGAATGCTATGATTTAGCCAGCTGTGAAATATCCAATGTGAACGATTACATAGGCTAAGGCCTCGCTGACACAACCGTATTAATCGGACGAGTGCTATCTGTATTTTTTCTAATAGTACAAATGATATGTAATCGGGCAGTGCTGATCAACCATTTTTTTAAAAAAATTTCTCATACCGATTCAGCATGATAAAAATATTGCTGCATGTTGCGATTTGACACATAAATCAGACAAGACTCGCACATTCAAGTCTATAGGTGAGTCGAAATCATCGGACTTCACTCAGATGACATCTGAGCGCAGTCCGATTTCCGCGAACTCACTGAATGGAGAAAATGGAGAAATTTTGTTCTCCATCTTGTTCTCACAGTGTGCTCCGATTCTTGCATTCGAGATAATCGGATCACACTATGCTGACACTCGGATCAAACTCGTATCAGAGTTTGATCGAAGTGTCATTATTAGCAAAATCAACCTGGTTCTCTCAGATGAGAGAATCTACGATTGTGTCACCCTAGCCTAACATTGAGTCCGCGTACTATCAGTCCTCCACATGGACAGCACACAGACCGAAAATTATTTTATGTGAATGTGCCCTTAGGAAGACTACTGGAGAGTCCTGATAAATTCATGGCAAACCACTATATACTGCCCTGTACACTAAACTAAGGTCTGACTTTTATAAAAACCATATATTTGAGCATAGAACAAGCTCACTCAAACTTCCTTCCCTGTGAGGTCCAATGACAAATTATACAACAGCTGTACTTGGGGAACTTCACTGCTTCTTGTTGCAAACCGCAATGTTTTTCAGTTGTGGCAAACCACAGAGATGCAATATCGCCCCAAAATATGGATACATCATAGTCATGTTTGGTGTGGCTAGGATGGTAAAAATATGCTTAGAAACATGGCGGTCATAATTATTTCACTAGGATTTTAGGTCTTAAACAGTGTCTGTCTTTGCATATGATTAGCCAT
The DNA here is from genome assembly GCF_046119375.1 of Phyllobates terribilis. Lineage (NCBI taxonomy): Eukaryota > Metazoa > Chordata > Amphibia > Anura > Dendrobatidae > Phyllobates > Phyllobates terribilis. The sequence goes on from NW_027362769.1 coordinate 84,963,444, forward strand.
CCTTCTCTTATCCAAGCCCCTCAACCCTATCTCAGCTGAGGTAAGATGCTATATAATACCTCATCAAGAAAATCTCATGGTCAGACCCAAAGAGAACCACATGCATAGTAGTACTGTCCAAATTTCTTCAGCATCTCCTCTGCCGGAAACACTCACAGATCCAATTCGCAAGCTATTTTTTGCATTCTTTCCCTTTTATTTTATCCTATTTTTGCTTTTATGCGTCTTTTTTGTTATTTCATCTTTTTGCTACCTTTTTTAAGCACTGCACTTTTTTGTATAATAAGTCTAAAATGTAATAAGTTTGTTTCTTGTTGCTCCAAACGTACCCACTAGTGATGAGCGAGCATGCTCGCTACTGCTCGGTGCTCGCCTGAGCATCTCACTGCTCGAGATGCTCGGCGCTCGTCGAGTATTTCCGGGGTTGCTCGGCGGGAGCTCGGGTCCCCTCCCTGCATGTTTGGCGCTCTTTAGAGAGCCAATGAACATGCAGGGATTGCCTGCCATGCACTGTAATGCCGTAGCCATGTTGGTTGTGGGCATTACAGTGATTGGCTGGCCACACAGCGTCATCAGGTCTAAATCAGACCTGGCGCCGCCATGCTCGTCACAGTCACTCCGGATCAGACAGTGTAGGGTGAGGTGCTGCTGCGTCAGGGAGAGATTTGCTTGTGTATTATGTAGTGTAGGGAGATAAAACGTACATTACACATATCCATCTTAACAAACAGTCCTTCTGAGGATTAATCCATCTGCAGAGATATCAGGCAGGCAGTGTATATAGAAAAATAGGAGAACCTTGGAGTATTTACGGCAAAAATGGACATAATTTTATTTAAATATGAAAAGTTCAAAACAGAATAAGATACACATAAATTCACATTAAGCAGGGAAGGAAAAATGACGTGTGCCAAACCTCAGGGACATCCAAGGGACAATAATATATAGTATGCTAGTAGTTGCCGTCCAAAATTTAGGCGGATATATGCAGGTGAGCACCAATAATATGATCATAAAATTCAGTTTTGCATAAGAAAAATGAGATACTAGAACCTAAAAGGGTCGGTCAAAGACGGGAAAATGTCCCACCATATATAAGGGGTGATTAAAGTGCATACCAGTGCGTACCACTCCTCCTGACGAAGCCGGAAGGTGAAACGCGCGTCGAGGCTTTCACACGGGTCCTTCACTACTTGCTCTCTACTACACCATGACTGAAGGTATTCCCATGTCCTATATCTTGTCTTGGTCTTGTCTCTGACTTATGGATAAGACAGAATTAGGCTGCATACTATTAACTCTTTGATTGTCTGTTGAGTATAAACTCTGATACTTTTCTAATACTCCAGAGTAGCCTTTATTAAGAAGCTGTATGCAGTGTGCATAGGATCTGTGGTTGTTGCACGGATCCCTGTTAATACCTACCGCACATATATTATGACTCAAAGTATTTCTATTCTTGTCCTTTTTTGACATACAGTCTAGATAGAATCAGGCTATTTAATACTCATCTTTTGAGTGATTGCTAGGCGTAAATCTTATTGCTTTGCAAAATATCATTGCAGCCTTTTTAGGAAACTATGCAGACAAGATATAATTAGGCTGCATACTATTTACCTTTTTGATTGATTGCTAGGCACTTAATTTACTGCTTTGCTATACAATTGAGCAGCCTTACTTGGAAGCCATGTGTAGTTTGAGCAGGATCCCATGTGTCTCTATTTTCTATTTGTGCTGGATCATTTTCAGCATTTTTTCTATAGTACCATTGCAGTATTTTTTTGTCACTCTAAACTATTTTAACCGATATTTTCTATGTTGTATATCTATTACATTAAATAAAATGTGTTACTTTCTTATAAACCGATCCCACAGTTTTTCTTTAATTCCCGTTTGCTTGTACTATATGTTATACTATTGGGATAGCAAAATTGATCAGGGAATGTTCTGTTTTTCGGCTCCTCATTTGATTTGGGACTGTTTTCACTTTTTAGTGAATACTTTATAGGTTTATATTCATGTAATCAATCTCAAGGGGGAACCCAATTAAGACCCGCAGCTAAACAGAAAAGAGAAGTACCTCATTACTGATGCTAAAACAGTGTGAACAGCAATCTCCACATTGATGTAACTCACCAAAGTATAGAAAAAAGACCAAAATAGTCCCAGGGAGTCTCTGGACAGTGTGCCAAGGGTAGTACCGCGCCTCGACGTGCGTTTCGTTATCTTTATCAAGAGACGATGATGTCAAAGCCAAAAGGATCTTACATATACTTCCCCCACTGATCACGTGATCAGGGAGGAAGTAAATGGTCATTTGGCGGTTGTGGCGCGTGACCCCGGGATCACGCCCCCCTGACACCGTGCACGCGACGGCCGTCACATCACCAGCACGCGCGGGCGCGCGCCAATGACACACCCCCAGAGGCATGCCAGTGACGTACAGATGGCCGGGCGCAAGCGTGGGGGGGGACTGGCCACCACAGGTCACGTGCACTGCCCAAGAAGTAACAAGATGGCATATATGGGATAGATGGGGAGAATTACAGCATAAAAGATAGGCACGGAGCAGTATAGGCGACCCTCGGAGCTAGTGTAACTAGATCCCAAGTTAGTATTATGGGGTGGCACGATACATGATAAATGCATAAAAATACAAATATACCCAATCTAAGTATATATACAATACATAGATACAAACAATGCCTAAACTCCACCACTGACATTAATTAAACAATACATAATAGGCCCATCTTCCCACACTCTCCTTGATGTCAGCCAGGAGATATATTAGGTCCATGGAGGCAATCAGGTAGAACTTGTTCCAGAAATAGCACTATAGTCAAAAAAAGGAAAAAACATATAATAATTAAAAAACAAGCTAAAAACAAGTTAAAAATGTTGGAAGCACAGACAATCTACTAAGGGAGAGGGACGATAAATCCTTGTTGGAGTTGGAGTCTGAGATTGACACTCTACAGGGAAAGCTCAAGAAGGATTTATCTGGTGAGGACATCAAGAAATTAAATGAAGAGGTGGATTCTGAGTGTCTTAAATTAGGGAAAGAGATCCAGACGGTGAAAACCATGAAATTTCTTAGGGACACTCAGGACAAACTCACCAATAAAACGTATAGGTGGAAATCGGCAGCTGAAAATGTGAAACAACGAACGAGCTCTAATCCACAGTCTCGTTCGAGATCCACGTCTCTCACCTCTGGGGCTTCTAGTGAAGATCCAACACCCTCTATGAGTGCCAATTCTCAGGTGGCTCCTCCAATATATGTGGCGGAACGTGCTCGGACTAGACCCATCAATACAAGGAAACGTACAACTCCTTATCAGGTATGCCATCCCTCCCGGGGGGGGGCTCCGTATTGTCAATTTAACCACACACACCTTGACCGACATACAGATGGAGGTCCTTGGGATGGGGCTTTCATTTGCACCTACCAACTCATTTGATTACTTCACGGCCCTCAAGGACCTCCATCTGTTTGCTCGGAAACTAATCTTGAAAAAGTTTCACTCTAGGTCGGGTGGTGATTTGTTTCCTGTTATGGCAGCTGAGAGGGAAGCGCTACAGGACCTCGAGGATCTTCTTTCTGAGCAAGCCATTGCCCTCTCTACAGGTGGGTTACCACAACGTAGGACACCCAAATCCACGCGATTCCCCCCCTTGTCAATCTGCCCGGCGGTTGAGATTTTTGTCAACTTAGTCATGGAAGATTTCAAAAAACTCTCCACAAGGAGAAGATTTGATAATTTGACTTCCCCCCAGCGCCGTGCAATACAACAACTACAGTCCCTTGAGGACACAGTAATTAAACCAACTGACAAGGGGGGGGAATATCATCTTGTGGCCCCACCTTAAGTATGAGAGGGAGGCTCTGCGCCAGCTCAGGGATAGATGTACTTACTCAAGGTTGTCATCTAATCCTACGACCTCCTTCTCCGCTTCCCTACAGGGTATTTTGGCTCGGGCTTGTGAGCGGGGTATTATAGATGGGAGGACTGTGGAGGCTCTTACTATCCATTGCCCTAAAACGGCTACATTTTATCTACTTCCTAAATTTCATAAGGATGCCGTCAACCCACCTGGAAGTCCGATCGTGTCTGGTCTTGGGGGCCTATGTGGCCCCATCTCCCAATATGTAGATAGTCATCTGAGACCACTCGTGGAATCTTTACCCTCATATATTAAGGACACGATGGACGTCCTTGCTAGGGTTGACGGGGTTTCCTTTGAACCTGATATGATCCTGGTCACAGCTGATGTGGAGAGTTTATATACTTTCATCGGTCATGAACTGGGCCTGTCAGCTGCTCATCACTTTTTGGGCACCTCCGACCTGGACGGCCCCTCACGGGAATTTATTCTCGAGCTCCTCCACTTTATCCTGCATCATAATTACTTTTTATTCAAAGACTCAGTGTACCTGCAGATCCGGGGCATGGCCATGGGTGCGGCCTGCGCGCCCTCCTGCGCCAATCTCTTCCTTGGCGCTTGGGAGAGGGAGATCTTTGGGAGGGAGGGCGTGCAGAGGATCGGCCAGGTCGTGGCCTGGCTCAGGTACATTGACGACATTTTATTCTTTTGGCGTGGATCGGTGGAGGAGCTCGATGAATTCATGGGACAGCTTAATAGGAACACCTGGGGCATTAAGCTTACGTATATTCACCATCTTACATGCATGGACTTCCTGGATGTCACTCTGGAGGTGGACTCTGCTCTCCTGATCCAGACGGACATCTATAGGAAGCCCACGGCAGTGAATTCTTTTGTTCATGCCTCTTCTGCCCATGTCCCCTCTACCATCAGAGCCGTCCCGGTCGGACAGTTTCTCAGAGCTAAGCGTATTTGTTCCACCGACGCGAGTTTTGAGAGACAGGCCTCAGACTTGACCGAAAGATTTAGACAACGTGGGAATAGCAACCGCTGCATCAGCCGTGGTTATTAGTGTTGAGCCACCCCCGTAGTGTTCGAGTTCGGTTCGGTTCGTCGAACACCCGTGTGTTCGCCGAACTGTTCGTCGAACTGTTCGTCGAACACCTTCGAACACCGTTAAAACCAATGGCAGGCAAACAAAAACACATAAAAACACATAGAAAACACCTTCAAAGGTGTCCAAAAGCTGACAAACTGCTCAGAAGACACAACTAACACATGGAAAAGTGACAAGTACATATAGTCATGCGAAAAGAAAAGAGGTGGAGGAGTAAAAGGAGGGGGAGACACAGATATAGGCATGTCATGCCCTTCTAAAATCCAAAAAGTGAGAAGCCGAGACGGCCAGTCCGCTCCTGCCCGTGCCACCTCCGTGTCGCCGGGTTTGTGCCAGAGCCGCGGTGAACCCTGACGGCCAGCCCCCCTCTCCCAATACTGGTGCCTGTCCGCTGGTGGGTCGAGAGAGCCCCCCTGTGGTGGAGGCAGCTCTAAGCTTTTTAATTTAAATTGTCCCTCTAATTTGAATGAATACACTTTAAATCCATTTACAAGGATCTATTGGAGGGCAAGTCTCATGCCAGCAGCCACGTAATTCCAGCTCCAGTAGCGTCCACTAAAGCTGCTGCAGTTAAAAAGCTTTTATAAGGATCGAGCTCGGCTGTCCACCGCAAGGCATCCTAGTGCCAGTCCCAGCCCCTATGCCTTGGGGTGCCTCCTGATGCTCTTCACTAAGTATCCCGTGGTCCCGAAGCATTTCCTTTGAAAAAATTAAGTGTCCAAACTACAGGTGGTGTAGCTTGCTTAACAGCCGGGATAATCCGCTGACTAGCAGACACTGCTACTAGGCACAAAGTATTTCCTGGGCTAGATGCAGTTAAAAATTTGTAAGTAGATACTCTCGTTGGATGCTGAGAAAGCATTCCATAGAGTCTCCTGGCACGCCATATATGATTCTCTTAAAAAGCTTGGGGTAGGGGTCTAGGGGACCCTTTTATAGCCAAAATCACGGCCCTGTATCACAATACGTCACCTAGGCTGAAGATAAATGGAACTGTAGCACCGAGGGCTCGGTTGCTACAGACGTATTGCACCTCACCCAGAGGTGTGATATCTCACTCTCAGATAAGGATGGAGTGTGGATCAGGACCCGACACCTGCATGCATTACACCACATTGCCATGGGGCAGGGCGACCAATATGCCCCTGAGATGGGCACGACAGTCCCTGTCCCTGGCTGGAGTGGGGGGAGGGAACACTGAGGAAGGGGAACCCTGCAGTGCAGGAGCAGGGAGGAAGCAGTTCCTGGGTGCATTGAGAAGGGAGTATAAAAGGTGGGCACCATCTTAGTTCAGTGCAGAGAAGTCTGAGCAGAAGTGGCAGGGAGCAGGGGCTCTGCATGAGCTCTGCTCCGGAGGCGGGCCTAGTAACAGAGGTCCAGGCCTGCAAGAGGGAGAAGGAAGGAAGAGGAGCGTAGAAGGCTCCAGGAACGAGGAATGAAGGGATCCCAGGGGTGCGGACGGGCGAGTCGCCACCGCACGCCCGAATCCACCTGCGTGGAGGGGTCAGGCCAAAGGGGGAGACCGGTCCCCGAACTAGTGGAGGCAGGAAACGACCCTCAGCTAGAAACCGGAGGCTCTGACATTTTATGTGGCGCAGCCCCTTGCTCCACCCGCTAGGAAGGCACCACATAGGGTCAGGGAAACTGGCGCCAAGTTTACCAAGAGGAGGCCCGAGGCAGCCGGACAGAAGTGTTGGTAAGAAAGGCCAGACAAAGGACACACAAAGGGGGTCCTGTGAAGGGCTCCAAAGTTATCTGGGAGTTGTCTGAGCCCCTCACCTGGTGAGCACAGTACGACGTGGGCAGCCGTTACCTGCAGACGTGGTCTAGATAATAAGAACTGTGAGTAAAGGCCCTGAACTGCATCACTGACTCCGTGTCGTTACTGCTGCTGCCCTGCACCATCACCCCCATCCTCCGCATACACTGCCCTGAGGCTATACTCCTCCCGTGGGGAGTTATGCTACGCTCTGCTGCACCCACAACACCAGCCTTAGCGGTCTGCCCTGTAGCGGCGGTTCACTCTGACCGCAATCCACGGGTGGCGTAGTCGGACATTTAAACATCAAAACCACATAAATAGTTCCGCTACTGGTTTGACCGCCCTGAGCCACGGAACCGGATCGCCGCCACGAAGACTACAACCACCAGCATCCACCAAAAAGGGTCCGGCTCCGGGTGTCCCAAGGCCCAAGGGGTGCGTCAGAACATTTTCATCACCTTTCACAATCACCAATGGGACAAGGCAGGGATGTCCTCTGTCCCCTCTCTTATACATCCTAGTGACGGAGCACCTGCTCTCATCAATTCGCCATAACCCCAATATTAGGTGGATTGAGGTGGGAGGCACCGAGTACAAGTGCTCTCTATTTGCTGATGATGTCCTAGTATATATCACTCAATCACATATATCCATCCATGCTGTTATGGCAGAAATAGATCACTTTGTTAAATGGTAAAATTTTAAAATCAATGCAGCGAAGTCTGAGGCCCTCGATGTCTCCCTCCCCAAATCCATATAGGATTCCATCCAGTCCAACTTTCCCTTTGCCTGGCCCTCACAGGGTATCAAATACTTAGGAATTCCTATTCATAGAGACCTCTCCCATCTATGTTATCTTAATTTTGGGCCCTTTATTGAACAATTCCATACAGACCACGGTTGGCAAGTTGGAACTGTGAGATTCACTACGTGCACCACTGGTATTTTGTGGAAAAGCACATGTAAGATTCTGCAACAGTCTCTGCTGATACTCCTGCATGCGTGCATCCCTTTCTATGGCAGGAATAATTTCTGCAAATTTACTTTTGTACCGGGGATCTAACAGTGTGGCAACCCAGTAGTCAGGATTATTTCTAATTCTCACAATTCGAGGGTCATGTGGCAGGTAGTGCAGCAAGAAGGCACTCATGTGTGTTGCGCATCCAGGAGCACCAAGTCCCTGTTGTGTTGGTGGCGAGGTAACAATCATGCTTCCTTCCTCTGTCCTCTCCCCCCAACCTCGCACAACAGAAATGTGATCAAGGTCTCCCTCATCTGATGAGTCTTCCATCAGTTTGTCCTCCACTTCTTCCTGGGCTCCTGCACCTTCCTCACTAGTTTGGCTGCTACCATGCGCCCTGGTAAAATCATCTCCCCCACCCTCACATGCCTGCCGCCCTGGTGCTGCCGACCGTCTGGACCTTGCAGATGTTAGCCCTTCCGCATACAACTCCTCCTCCTCTACTTCCTCCACCTCCTCTTGTGCCACCACCTGACTCCGAATTCTGTTTAACATGTGCTCCAGCATGTAAATCACCGGAATAGTCATGCTGATAATGGCATCGTCAGCACTAAACATCTTCGTCGCCATTTCAAAACTGTGCAGAAGGGTGCATAGGTCCCTGATCTGAGACCACTCCTCCAGCGTGATTTGCCCCACCTCTGAATCTCGTTGGCCCAGGCTATACGTCAGAACGTATTGCACCAGGGCTTGTCGGTGCTGCCACAGTCGCTGCAACATGTGCAGAGTTGAATTCCACCGGGTAGGCACATCGCATTTTAGCCGGTGAAGTGGCAGGCCAAACGACTTCTGTAGAGATGTAAGTCGCTGAGCTGCGGGATGCGAACGGCGGAAGTGAGCACACAGCGACCGTGCCCTCTGCAGAAGGCCATCTAGTCTGGGATAGTGGGCTAAAAATTGCTGGACAACCAGGTTCAACACGTGAGCCATACAAGGCACGTGTGTGACATTGCCCCGGCGAAGGGCCGCACCCAGGTTTGCAGCATTGTCGCACAAGGCCTTCCCTGGTTTCAGGTCCAGTGGAGACAACCATTCATGAAATTGGTTCTCCAGAGCTGACCACAACTCCTCAGCTGTGTGACTCACATTTCCCAGACATTTCAATGTAAAAACCGCCTGATGACGTTGAGCCCTACTGCCAGCATAGTAAGGAGGTGTGCAGGATCCCTTCTGCGCAGTTAGAAAGCTTGTGGCATGACCAGACAGGCTTTGGGTGCAGGTGGAAGACCGAGAGGAGGTTGAGGAGGCAGAAGCAGTGGAGGAAAAATGACATAAAGAGGATTGACGCACAACTCGTGGGGACGGCAAGACTTGGACAGCAGCCCCTTGTCCTGCTGTCACCATAGTTACCCAGTGCCCAGTCAGCGACATGTAACGCCCCTGTCCATGCCTACTCGTCCAAGTGTCTGTGGTGAAATGCACCCTGTCACACACAGAGTTTCTCAAAGAAGTGGTGATGTTGTGTGCGACATGCTGGTGGAGCGCAGGCACACCTTTCTTTGAGAAGTAGTGCCGACTGGGCATCTGGTACTGGGGCACTGCGACGGACATAAGGTCTCGAAAATCCTCTGTGTCCACCAGGCGGAAAGGCAGCATTTCTGTAGCCAAGAGCTTGCAGATGGTGAAATTCAACCTCTTAGCTTTCTCATGGCTAGGAGGAAATGGTCTTTTACTTGTCCACATCTGAGGGACCGAGGGCTGGCTATTGTGCTTAGACGGGGTTGATAAGGGTGTCCCCGGCAAACTGCCGGTCTGTGAGGAAGATGCAGGCGGACATGTTAGGTTGCCTTGATCCAAAGGTGGTGCTATCGATGTCGGACAGCGCTCAACACCAGCTGGTGTTACCACCTCCAAAGAAAATGATGACCTGCCAATCACGCTGGCTGTTGCGGGTAAAGAGGTGGCAGGTCTGCGCCCCAAAACAGGTGTGACTGCTGTCCCCCCAGTCACAGAGGATGAAGAGGCCGCGGATGCACAAGATATGGCAGACGGTGGTTGGCCCGGCCGGCTAGACCGCATTGTAGCACACTGAGCTTCCCACTGCAACTTATGCTTCATGTCCATGTGCCGGTTCATGCATGAAGTACTCAAACTATGTATTTTTTGGCCTCTACTTAGCTTTTGCTGACAAATGTTACAGATAACACGAGTTGGGTCATCTTTATCGATCTGAAAAAATGCCCAGGCTATGCAAGGCTTAGCACCCATGCGACCTGAAGAGCCACCACGACTTGTGGTGAGAGGCAGAGTTGTGTTTGAGGATGCAGTTGTTGACGTGCTTCCAGTACTACGTCTCTGTCCAGGAAGGCGCAACCTGACCTCGTCGTCACTAGCATCTTCCTCCACCTCCTCTGCTGACCTCATCTCTTGGCTGACTGTGGGTTGACAGTAAGTGGGATCTCCGACCTCATCATCATCACCCTGTGCGTTATCACACCCGTCGTCCTCAGAGCCAACCTGTTCCTGCCCTGACAAAAAACTAAAGTTGTCGCTCCAATCAGGTATTTGAGTCTTATCATCGTCTTCCTCATTGTCTCCACCAACAGGAGTTACAGTTTGGGAATGAGGGTCTACATTATGGTCAGAACCTTCTGCGTCTGGTCCTGGATCCGACTCATAAAGATTCTGGGCATCAGTGCAGATCATTTCCTCGTCTGGATTCACAGAAGCGCTGGAGTCGACCTCTGATTCCCAGGCTATAGTATGAGTAAACAGCTCTGCAGACTCAACCATCTGTTCTACCTCATACTCAGACGGGCAGCTGGAGATTTGGGAGCTGTGAGGAAGCAAGTGCGATTTGGGTGACACCTTTGAGGACTGGAGTATTTGTGATGTTGAAGTTGATGTGGAGGAGAGCCCACTTAAAGGAGCACTTGATATCCGTTGAAGCACCTGCTGTTTTTGTGCCTCATCTGGAATTTGTAGCGATTGGCGTGGCCGTAAGAAAGGGATCTTATCACATTGTCCGCTAAAAGAAGTAGACATTTTAGTTTGGCTGGAAGATGGTCTTTCTTCTGCACCTACCCCACGGACACAACCTTTTTTCCCCTTCCCAACACGCCTATTCCCCTTTCCACCAGCAGCAGGCCTTTTTCCACTCATTTTGGTGGTTAACTAATTCACAACTCTGGAGTTCTTTGCACAAAAAAACAATGGATGGTAACCGAGCAGAGCTGAGTGGCCAAACTGTGGTATTAGGCCAAAACTATTGGCTGGGTTAGATGCAGAAAAAAATTATTTTTAATTTGCAACCTGATGGAGGTCAGTATAGATGGACTAATAGACCAAGTCCCACACACCGCTAGAAGCCCAAATATTTTTTCAGAGCTAGATGCAGAAAATTTTTTTATTCAATTTGCAACCTGATGGAGGTCAGTATAGATGGACTAATAGACCAAGTCCCACACACTGCTAGAAGCCCAAATATTTTTTCAGAGCTAGATGCAGAAAAAAATTATTTTTAATTTGCAACCTGATGGAGGTCAGTATAGATGGACTAATAGACCAAGTCCCACACACTGCTAGAAGCCCAAATATTTTTTCAGAGCTAGATGCAGAAAAAAATTATTTTTAATTTGCAACCTGATGGAGGTCAGTATAGATGGACTAATAGAACAAGTCCCACACGCTGCTAGAAGCCCAAATATTTTTTCAGAGATAAATGAAGAAAAAAATTATTTTTAATTTGCAACCTGATGGAGGTCAGTATAGATGGACTAATAGACCAAGTCCCACACACTGCTAGAAGCCCAAATATTTTTTCAGAGCTAGATGCAGAAAAAAATTATTTTTAATTTGCAACCTGATGGAGGTCAGTATAGATGGACTAATAGACCAAGTCCCACACACCGCTAGAAGCCCAAATATTTTTTCAGAGCTAAATGCAGAAAAAAATTATATTCAATTTGCAACCTGCTGGAGGTCAGTATAGAAGGACTAATAGAACAAGTCCCACACACTGCTAGAAGCCCAAATATTTTTTCAGAGCTAAATGAAGAAAAAAATTATTTTTAATTTGCAACCTGATGGAGGTCAGTATAGATGGACTAATAGACCAAGTCCCACACACCGCTAGAAGCCCAAATACTTTTTCAGAGCTAGATGCAGAAAATTTTTTTATTCAATTTGCAACCTGATGGAGGTCAGTATAGATGGACTAATAGACCAAGTCCCACACACTGCTAGAAGCCCAAATATTTTTTCAGAGCTAGATGCAGAAAAAAATTATTTTTAATTTGCAACCTGATGGAGGTCAGTATAGATGGACTAATAGACCAAGTCCCACACACTGCTAGAAGCCCAAATATTTTTTCAGAGCTAGATGCAGAAAAAAATTATTTTTAATTTGCAACCTGATGGAGGTCAGTATAGATGGACTAATAGACCAAGTCCCACACACCGCTAGAAGCCCAAATATTTTTTCAGAACTAGATGCAGAAAAAAATTATATTCAGTTTGCAACCTGCTGGAGGTCAGTATAGATGGACTAATAGAATGATGCTATGCCCAAAAGATTTTACTTCACTAGGTGCAGTAAAAAAATTGGTATTCTATACACAGGTGGTATATCTTGCAACACAGATAGGCTACTCCACTGACTAACACACTCTGCAATAGGCCAAAAAGGATTAGCTTTGCTAGATTCAGCCAAATGCTGTGAAAAAAACTTGCACAGCACTGGCACAGACCTGCCTGGCAAAAACTGATAGGAACTGATGTAACCTAGTCCTGAAAAGGACTCCAATTACAATTAGTCTTTACTCCCACAATCTATCTATTTAAGAGCACAGACCTGCCTGATAAAAGTCGTAGGAAATGCTGTAACCTAGTCCTTAAAAGGACTGCAATCACAACTATTCCCTACTCCCAAGCTATCTGTATATTTGTGCGAAAATTGGCTTGAAATTAACAAGGTATAGCGCACACAGCAACAGCGGTGCCGTCTAACACGCAGCTGCAGCAGTGAGAAAATGGTGGCGACGGGGAAAATGGCTTGGTCTTATAGGGCAAGGACATGTGACATACACTGCCAATCACACATGCCCTTGCTTGTGTGAAAAAAAGCACTTCGCTCCGTGTGTGCGCTGCTGATAGGCTGACAGATTGCACCTCCCCACTGCAAATGCGGGAAAGAGAAAAAAAAATGGAGATCTTCATTGTTCCTGCAGAGATCCATCCCCTGCCCCTCCCCCCGCCCCGCTGTACACTCAAACTGCGTATTAACATTAATTTTCATCATTACTGAGAAAAAATCCAGTTATGATTTTGGTGCACGAACAGTTATCGAACATAACCTCGAACAGCCGAATTTTTCTCAAATTGTTCGTGTTCGCCGACCGGCTCGAACACCGCCCAAAACAGCTCGAATTTGAGATTGGCGAACAGTTCGAGTAGAACAACGCTCATCTCTAGTGGTTATGGTCGGGCACGGGCTACTCCCCGTGGTTCTCTCCTCTACTCCGCTCGCACGCCACTTTCCACTTTCCCTGGGAGGACCCGCTTCATCTCCACCTACAACCATGTGTGGGTGGCGATGAGGCGGGCTCTCTCAAGGCATTGGGATGTTCTCTGTACGGAGCCCTCTCTTCGAGATGTGGTAGGAGAATACCCCCTGATGACCGCCAGGCGGGCTAGGAATTTGGGCGACCTGATTACTTCTAGTCACTATGTTCCGCCTATATCTAATACTTTTGGGTCGCGTGGACCATGAGTGGGATCGTTCCCATGTGGCCACTACATGGCATGTGCCAATGTCCTTCGCAGTTCATCCTTTACCTCGTCGGATGGCTCCCGCACTTTTCAGATTTCCCAATATATCTCTTGTGGTACCACACATGTGGTCTACTATGCCACATGTGGGTGTGACAAGATCTATGTGGGTCTGACCCCGAGAGAGTTGAGGGTCCGAGTGTGGGAGCATGTGCGGGACATTGGCGCTGCCAAACTTGTGACGGACCCCCGGGACCTCAGAACCTTGCCGCGTCACTTTAAGGCAGCACATGGCTGCGATCCGAACACCCTCAAAGTACGTGGGATTAACGTGGTTCACCTGGGCTCCCGGGGAGGCAACTACAAGTCACGATTAGCGCAGAGAGAGGCCAGGTGGATCGCGGTCCTTGATACTCTGGCCCCTCGCGGCCTTAATGAAAACTTGTCTTTCTCGTCCTTCGTGTGACATATTCGGATGGAACTCTATTTGCTATCCCTAAACCCTTCCTCTTTTTCCTCTTCAGGATGCTCTCCCTTTGACCCCTTATCCCTCTGTCTGTGCTTCCAACATTTTTAACTTGTTTTTAGCTTGTTTTTTAATTATTATATGTTTTTATCCTTTTTTGACTATAGTGCTATTTCTGGAACAAGTTCTACCTGATTTCCTCCATGGACCTAATATATCTCCTGGCTGACATCAAGGAGAGTGTGGGAAGATGGGCCTATTATGTATTGTTTAATTAATGTCAGTGGTGGAGTTTAGGCATTGCTTGTATCTATGTATTGTATATATACTTAGGTTGGGTATATTTGTATTTTTATGCATTTATCATGTATCGTGCCACCCCATAATAATAACTTGGGATCTAGTTACACTAGCTCCGAGGGTCACCTATACTGCTCTGTGCCTATCTTTTATGCTGTAATTCTCCCCATCTAGCCCATATATGCCATCTTGTTACTTCTTGGGCAGTGCGCGTGACCCGTGGTGGCCCGCCCCCTCGCGCTCGCGCCCGGCCGTCTGTACGTTGCTGGCATGCCTCTGGGGGTGTGTCATTGGCGCGCGCCCGCGTGTGCTGGTGACGTGACTGCCGTCGCGTGCACGGTGTCAGGGGGGCGTGATCCCGGGGTCACGCGCCGCAACCGCCCAATAACCATTTACTTCCTCCCTGATCACGTGATCAGTGGGGGAAGTATATGTATGGTCCTTTTGGCTTTGACATCATCGTCTCTTGATAAAGATAACGAAACGCGCGTCGAGGCGTGGTACTACCCTTGGCACACTGTCCAGAGACTCCCTGGGACTATTTTGGTCTTTTTTCTATACTTTGGTGAGTTACATCAATGTGGAGATTGTTGTTCGCACTGTTTTAGCATCAGTAATGAGGTACTTCTCTTTTCTGTTTAGCTGCGGGTCTTAATTGGGTTCCCCTTTGAGATTGATTATATGAATAAGCACTGGTATGCACTTTAATCACCCCTTATATATGGTGGGACATTTTCCCGTCTTTGACCGACGCTTTTAGGTTCTAGTATCTCATTTTTCCTTATGCAAAACTGAAATTTGTGATCATATTATTGGTGCTCACCTGCATATATCCGCCTAAATTTTGGACGGCAACTACTAGTATACTATATATTATTGTCCCTTGGATGTCCCTGAGGTTTGGCACACGTCATTTTTCCTTCCCTGCTTAATGTGAATTTATGTGTATCTTATTCTGTTTTGAACTTTTCATATTTAAATAAAATTATGTCCATTTTTGCCGTAAATACTCCAAGGTTCTCCTTTTTTTCTAGTCATTGCGAGTAGGCATTATGGATCCAGTGCCTGTTACTAGGGTCCATTATTATAATACAATGGTTGGCCACTTTTGTTTATAGGCAGTGTATATAGGCAGACAGGCAGGCAGGGTATATAGCAGACTACAGTGCACATAGGACAAGAGGCTCCATTCCAATTCTGCCTTCTGCTGCTGTTAGATATTTCTATACAAAGGCCCAGGTCTCAGGGGCCAGGAATACTTTTCTTTGGATCTTAATCCTCATTATTTGCTTAAAAAGCAATCCAGAGAACACTGTTTTTCTGCGCCATTTGCTTGTTGGCACTGCAGAATACAGCCAGGTCCTTTCCATATTACAGCGCTAGAAATCCAGCTATTGAAAATTGTGTTTTCTCCATCAAACGGATCACATATACAGTACAGACCAAAAGTTTGGACACACCTTCTCATTGAAAGATTTTTCTGTATTTTCATGACTTTGAAAATTGTACATTCACACTGAAGGCATCAAAACTATGAATTAACACATGTGGAATTATATACTTAACAAAAAAGTGTGAAACAACTGAAAATATGTCTTATATTCTAGGTTCTTCAAAGTAGCCACCTTTTGCTTTGATGACTGCTTTGCACACTCTTGGCATTCTCTTGATGAGCTTCAAGAGGTAGTCACCGGAAATGGTCTTCCAACAATCTTGAAGGAGTTCCCAGAGATGCTTAGCACTTGTTGGCCCTTTTGCCTTCACTCTGCGGTCCAGCTCACCCCAAACCATTTGATGCCTTCAGTGTGAATGTACAATTTTCTAAGTCATGAAAATACAGAAAAATCTTTAAATGAGAAGGTGTGTCCAAACTTTTGGTCTGTACTGTACGTTGTCAGAAAATACTGCCATTTCTGGCCTTCATTAAAAGTGTGTCAGTGAAGCAATTCACAGCAGTTTGTTGTTCAAACTACTTACCTACAGGCCAGATATTTAAAACTCTGTTTTCTCCGTCACACGGATCACATATATGTTGTCAGAAAATATTGCCATTTCTGGCCTCCATTAAAAATTTCTTTCAGTGTGTCAGTGAAGCAATTCACAGCAGTTTGCTGTTCAAACTACTTACCTACAGGCCAGGCATAGGCAATCTGGGCTCCCGCCCGGGGCCCCAGGGGGCCCGGGGCTCAGAGGGCTCCATGACCAGATTGCCCTCATTATAATATGTGCGGCACATACCGGCAGTCAGAGGTGGCAGGGCCCCCGGACCGCTCCCCCAGCAGCGGCGCACCAGCGCTACTTCTTCGGCCGGGCCAGCACTGCACCTGTTAACTCCCCTGTGCTGGCCCGGCCGCGTCACTGCTAGGAGACACGTCCCTGTGCGTGGCCATGTCTGCTAGTGTGACGTCACGCAGTGCGCGCAGCACTACTGCACCGGAGAGGAGCTGGAGGACTGGAGCCGAGCCGGGGATGGAGAGTGTGTGTGTGAGTGTGTATGAGTGTGTGTGAGAGTGTGTGTGTGTGTGTGTGTGTGAGAGAGTGAGTGTGTGTGTGTGTGCAGGCAGATATCATTGTGTGATGTCTGTTTATTTGAATTTTTGTGTTTCAAATGTGTTTATGCGTGTATGTATATGTCTGTATATGTTTGTGTGTGTGTGTGACTGTGTGCGGCATCCCGCTGTGTATAGATGGTGCCGTGCGGCCTCCAGCTGTGCATAGATGGCTACGTGCGGCCTCCTGCTGTGTATAGATGGCTATGTGCGGCCTCCTGATTAGTGTTGAGCGAGCACTAAAATGCTCGGGTGCTCGAAGCTCGGGCCGAGCTCGCCGTGGTACTCGGGTGCTCGACCCGAGCAACGAGCCCAGTGTTAGTCTATGGGAGACCCGAGCATTTTTGCGGCGGCACCCCCTGCAGTCTGTAGAAAGCCTAAAAAGTGCCCAAAACGATAGTGACAGTGCTCAAAAGACATGCGGACAGCATGGGCATCGCCCCAGGAAGCATTTCTGACCCCCAGGTCACTGCTGTCAACAACGTGGTCAGAGGTATTAAGCCACTTTTACGGGCTCACAATAAAGCGTTCAAAAATGAAACTGAAACGGTTTTCCTGTGAAATATGTTAAGGAACTTCTTTTCCAGGGTAAAGACTTGTGTATAAGGTAAAATAAATAACCAAAAACAAAAATACTCCTCCACACCTTGGGCTATGTTCACAAGTAGCATTTTTTATGCGTTTTTGCACTTTTGTATTGCTTTCAACCGTGACAAATGCATTCACCGGGAAATGTCATTTTAACATTTTACAATCTTATCTGGCCATGTGCTGTGTGACACATGCATACAGTGCTGAAAAGACATGGGAACAGCATGGGGAAGACCCCTGGAAGCATCTCTGACACCGAGGTCACTGCCTAAAAGTGTGCCCATCAGAAGTGATCCTTTCCGCATAAGAAGATGCAGACTTGCAACTATCCCCGTGCAAGTCCTTGTCCCAGGGCCGTGTTCAATTGTACCTCCCCCATTCCTTGCAATGCAAGTGCAAGTATGCAGCCTGCCACCCACCCACCCCCAGGCTGCAATACCATACTGCTAGCTTGCTTACACTTGAAATTGGGCCTTTTAGGCATGTGGAGGCGGAATCTGGCCACCACGTCATGGCTTCGTCAGCGGCCCTTGTATCCATACTCAGTTCCCAGCCGCCCGGTGACCGGGTGACCACGCTCGGTCCCCAGCCGCCAGGGGGCGGCCGGGTGTCCATACTCGGTCCTCAGCTGCCTGGGGGCGGCAGGGTGTCCATAAACGGTCCCCAGCCGCCCCTATTTCTCCTGTCAACTTCCCCCCCACACACTTTTCTTAGCCCGGCCTGCTTTAGGGCAGCATTGGACGAGCCCACCAGAGAACCAGACTCCTCTGGTGGGCCCTGGCTTCTCCATCAGGGGAGTTGAGAGTGCCAAGGTGAGGAGCATGATGATGATAGAAGTTAGCATCTGCTTTGTTTTCTTGGAATGCAAGCGTAAGTGTGCAACCTGCCACCCACCCACCCCCAGGCTGCAATACCATACTGCTAGCTTGCTTGCACTTGAAATTGGGCCTTTTAGGCATGTGGAGGCGGAATCTGGCTACCACGTCATGGTTGCGTCGGCGACCTGGTATCTGTGGCGCCCAGCTGCGCTTGGTACCACAGATCCTAGAAGAGTGCATTGATGGATTCCTCCACAAGAGGCCCCCATAAACATTCACACATCTCCACCTTCCACCTCAGACCAGCAGAGGGAGCCCGTTAGGGATATAAATAGGGAAGGTGGAGCTAGGCAGATGAGTCTAGCCAGAACAGAGTTCCTGCTCACAGCCAGAGAGGGACAGAGTTCTCAGTTCGGTTCCTTCAG
Source organism: Phyllobates terribilis (assembly GCF_046119375.1). NCBI lineage: Eukaryota > Metazoa > Chordata > Amphibia > Anura > Dendrobatidae > Phyllobates > Phyllobates terribilis. The sequence continues at coordinate 84,982,090 of NW_027362769.1, forward strand.
AAGTCTGTTTGCAGAGGTAGGCCAAGCTAGATTCAAGCAGCTCAGTTAGAGCTTAAGGTGTGCCAGCGCCATAAGATCAGTGAAGCGCGGCAAGCTGCTACTAGTGTGTATAGCCTAGTGAGGGCCCCGAGTAGGCCGGAGGCGAGTGGAGAGTTAGTAGCATAGGGGGCAGAGGAGCTTAACCAGCTCACCCCGAAGAATTTACCGGACACCGGGTCCGAGCTTACCGGGATCTCCAAGACCCAGTAAGGCATAACCGGAATCCCTGGAGAACTTTAGGTCCCAGGATCACCAGAAAGCTGATACGTAACAGAGCCAGGAGACACATAGGCCCCGTAAGCTGGGAGCGTGCACTCCAAGGGAAGGCCCTACCACAATGTCAGCCGGTGCAGGACAGAGACAAAGTTAGGCCTAGCTCCAGGCAGGTCAGAAACTTACTACGCAGAGGCAAGAAACAGGAGGCCCTATACCCACTCATTGGGGAGGATCTTGATATGCACCCTTCACCCTACAGTGCTCTGGGATGTGCCTGAATTTGCACCAGGAAAAGGTACTGAAGTGACTATCGTGTCTGTCCCTGTTCTTGCTCTGACCCGGCTGGGTCTCGCCTGTCCTGCATTCCCCTCTCCGTATGCTGCCCTGAGGCCTAACTCCACCTGTGGGGAGCTATACCATCGAGCTGCATTGTCACCGGCCTCAGTGGACTGCCGCAGCGCTGGTGATTCTCACCAGAAACCACAGGTGGCGTCACGAACTTTCATAAAATTAATAAACAATCCTTTTTTAAAAGCTGACCCCAGGGTACGGGTCCGGGAGCCGACAACCGCGACATCCCCAAGGTCAGGCAAAAGGCCTGGGTACCGAGTCGTACCCATCCCCCTGGACTAGTCATTCTTTCCTGGCGTCACGAACAGTATTGCGTGCCCGCTGCAACGACGGAGTGTTATGCCCGTTGCCACCGGGTACTGTGCACCTTTAATTAAAAAAACTGTGTACGTTAAACTGTGGTGAAGATGGCCGCCATTGTTGGGCCACCGAGCGAGAAGAAGGGCGTAACCGCGGGAAACTGAGGGGCATACCTGCAAAAGCGCGCGAAGCCCCGGACACGCCCCACGCTTCGACGTCAAATCAGGAAGCGCCAGGTCCTGGAAGGAGCCGCGGTGAGCGCTCTGACGTAGGACACAAGCGACGCAAGGTCCTGAAGAAGACCGTCACCTGCGGAGCTGCGGCCTACCGGAAGAAAAGAAGGTAGGCCACGGTTTGCTAGGGGGGCTCCAGAATGTCTGAGGTACAGCACGACGCCGGAATACCGGTTAATGGCCCTGATGTGTAACCCGCGCCCGACGCCAAGCAGGCCGAAGCGGCCGCTCCACCAGCAGCGCCTGTAACTCCTGTAATCCCCATAACTCTACCGTACATTCCTGGAGCAAAGTGGCTTCCCCAGTACAACGGCAAACCAGATTCCCTGTCTGGATTCAAATGGAAGATATGCGGTATCTTGGACATGTACTCTATGACAGGCAAGCAGAGGGCCGCTGTAGTATTGGGACAATTGACTGGTGCTGCGGAGCGGGAAGTGGAAACATGGTCGGCCGCAGACCAGGAGTCAGTGTCCGCAATCTTTAAAAAGCTACAGACTGTTTTTGAGGATCATACTGAGGTGGACCTCAGGATGAGGTTCTACAACTGTTCTCAACAGCCGGAGGACAATGTTCGGGACTATGCCTGCCGTCTACAAGGGACCCTGCGAGCTCTGAAACAGGTTAGTCCAACTAGCATCGAAAATGAGAACAAAATGCTGAAGGAACAGTTTGTCCGGGGACTGAAGTCTCCTGAGGAGAGCAGGACTGTGCGTTGGTGGTCCCTGGATCATCCAGATGCCACCTTTGACAATCTTAAGGACATGGCTATAAAAGGACTGCAGCCTCTGGAAACAAATTCCATCCAATGTTACCAGGGTGGAGCCACCCCAGTGCCTGCAACACCCACCTTTTCCCCGGTGGCTGCTGAAGCCAAAGTTCCAGCAACGTCCCCTAGAGAGCTGGACAGCTTGCGCTCTGAAGTGCGTCAGTTGAGCAAAACCCTGACCACTGTGCTGAGTGCCCTGCAGCTGCGGACGGAACCCGAGGAAGAAGGGAAAATCCTGCCAGCCGATAGCCCTGAGGATGTCCCCTGGATGCGAAGGAGGAGGAGGACAACACCACCCTCTACAAGGATCAGCGACCAGCGCCATCCACAGAGAGATCCCGCCTGCTACCGATGCTGCAAGACAGGTCACACCGCCCAGAATTGTCCTTTAAACGATAAAACTGTTATGATCTGCTACAGGGACTAAGGAAAGAAAGGAGAACTGTCCCTACAATAGAACTAAACTAGATCCCTACGATGTAACGGGGAACCTGATCCTGCGATCAGACCCGCTAAAGTCCTCGGCTAGTCTGAACGAAGACCTATAGATGTGAGGGAGGGATCCCTACAAGAACTAGGGACTGGGATAAGTTGGACACCTCCCAGCAGAAATAGTAGCAGTCAAAGACAAACACACAACAAAAAGCATAGAGGTCAGAAGTAGTGTTGAGCCACCCCCGTAGTGTTCGAGTTCGGCTCGGTTCGTCGAACACCCGTGTGTTCGCTGAACTGTTCGTCGAACTGTTCGTCGAACACCTTCGAACACCGTTAAAACCAATGGCAGGCAAACAAAAACACATAGAAACACATAGAAAACACCTTCAAAGGTGTCCAAAAGCTGACAAACTGCTCAGAAGACACAACTAACACATGGAAAAGTGACAAGTACATATAGTCATGCGAAAATAAAAGAGGTGGAGGAGTAAAAGGAGGGGGAGACACAGATATAGGCATGTCATGCCCTTCTAAAATCCAAAAAGTGAGAAGCCGACACGGCCAGTCCGCTCCTGCCCGTGCCACCTCCGTGTCGCCGGGTTTGTGCCAGAGCAGCGGTGAACCCTGATGGCCAGCCCCCCTCTCCCAATACTGGTACCTGTCCGCTGGTGGGTCGAGCGAGCCCCCCTGTGGTGGAGGCAGCTCTAAGCTTTTTAATTTAAATTGTCTCTCTAATTTGAATGAATACACTTTAAATCCATTTACAAGGATCTATTGGAGGGCAAGTCTCATGCCAGCAGCCACGTAATTCCAGCTCCAGTAGCGTCCACTAAAGCTGCTGCAGTTAAAAAGCTTTTATAAGGATCGAGCTCGGCTGTCCACCGCAAGGCATCCTACTGCCAGTCCCAGCCCCTATGCCTTGGGGTGCCTCCTGATGCTCTTCACTAAGTATCCCATGGTCCCGAAGCATTTCCTTTGAAAAAATTAAGCGTCTAAACTACAGGTGGTGTAGCTTGCTTAACAGCCGGGATAATCCGCTGACTAGCAGACACTGCTACTAGGCACAAAGTATTTCCTGGGCTAGATGCAGTTAAAAATTTGTAATTAGATACTCTCGTTGGATGCTGAGAAAGCATTCCATAGAGTCTCCTGGCACGCCATATATGATTCTCTTAAAAAGCTTGGGGTAGGGGTCTAGGGGACCCTTTTATAGACAAAATCACGGCCCTGTATCACAATACGTCACCTAGGCTGAAGATAAATGGAACTGTAGCACCCTGAGGGCTCGGTTGCTACAGACGTATTGCACCTCACCCTGAGGTGTGATATCTCACTCTCAGGTAAGGATGGAGTGTGGATCAGGACCCGACACCTGCATGCATTACACCACATTGCCGTGGGGCAGGGCGACCAATATGCCCCTGAGATGGGCACCACAGTCCCTGTCCCTGGCTGGAGTGGGGGGAGGGAACACTGAGGAAGGGGAACCCTGTAGTGTAGGAGCAGGGAGGAAGCAGTTCCTGGGTGCATTGAGAAGGGAGTATAAAAGGTGGGCACCATCTTAGTTCAGTGCAGAGAAGTCTGAGCAGAAGTGGCAGGGAGCAGGGGCTCTGCATGAGCTCTGCTCCGGAGGCGGGCCTAGTAACAGAGGCCCAGGCCTGGAAGAGGGAGAAGGAAGGAAGAGGAGCGGAGAAGGCTCCAGGAACGAGGAATGAAGGGATCCCAGGGGTGCGGACGGGCGAGTCGCCACCGCACGCCCGAATCCACCTGCGTGGAGGGGTCAGGCCAAAGGGGGAGACCGGTCCCCGAACTAGTGGAGGCAGGAAACGACCCTCAGCTAGAAACCGGAGGCTCTGACATTTTATGTGGCGCAGCCCCTCGCTACACCCGCTAGGAAGGCACCACATAGGGTCAGGGAATCTGGCGCCAAGTTTACCAAGAGGAGGCCCGAGGCAGCCGGACAGAAGTGTTGGTAAGAAAGGCCAGACAAAGGACACACAAAGGGGGTCCTGTGAAGTGCTCCAAAGTTATCTGGGAGTTGTCTGAGCCCCTCACCTGGTGAGCACAGTACGACGTGGGCAGCCGTTACCTGCAGACGTGGTCTGGAAAATAAGAACTGTGAGTAAAGGCCCTGAACTGCATCACTGACTCCGTGTCGTTACTGCTGCTGCCCTGCACCATCACCCCCATCCTCCGCATACACTGCCCTGAGGCTATACTCCTCCCGTGGGGAGTTATGCTACGCTCTGCTGCACCCACAACACCAGCCTCAGCGGTCTGCCCTGTAGCGGCGGTTCACTCTGACCACAATCCACGGGTGGCGTAGTCGTACATTTAAACATCAAAACCACATAAATAGTTCTGCCACTGGTTTGACCGCCCTGAGCCACGGAACCGGGTCGCCGCCACGAAGACTACAACCACCAGCATCCACCAAAAAGGGTCCGGCTCCGGGTGTCCCAAGGCCCAGGGGGTGCGTCAGAACATTTTCATCACCTTCCACAATCACCAATGGGACAAGGCAGGGATGTCCTCTGTCCCCTCTCTTATACATCCTAGTGACGGAGCACCTGCTCTCATCAATTCGCCATAACCCCAATATTAGGTGGATTGAGGTGGGAGGCACCGAGTACAAGTGCTCTCTATTTGCTGATGATGTCCTAGTATATATCACTCAATCACATATATCCATCCATGCTGTTATGGCTGAAATAGATCACTTTGTTACATGGTCAAATTTTAAAATCAATGCAGCGAAGTCTGAGGCCCTCGATGTCTCCCTCCCCAAATCCATATAGGATTCCATCCAGTCCAACTTTCCCTTTGCCTGGCCCTCACAGGGTATCAAATACTTAGGAATTCCTATTCATTGAGACCTCTCCCATCTATGTTATCTTAATTTTGGGCCCTTTATTGAACAACTCCATACAGACCACGGTTGGCAAGTTAGAACTGTAAGATTCACTACGTGAACCGCTGGTGTTTTGTGGAAAAGCACATGTACACTGCGTTCCAAATTATTATGCAAAAAGTGTTTAGGAGTGATAAGGGAAGAATTTGTTTGTTTGTCAGTTAAACTCATTGATGGTGATGTGTGTCAGGGCTCTTTATATCACTGTAAGCAATTGCAGACACCTGTGCTAATTAGTTTGGCAGGTGTGTCCAATGAAAGGCAAGACTACTTAAGAAGGCTCTCTCACATTATTAAGCAGCCTACATTTTCTGCCAAAATGGGAAAGAAAAAGGATGTGTCGGCTGCTGAGAAGCAACAAATTGTGGAGTGTTTAGGTCAAGGCATGACTACAATCAACATTTTGCGATGATCAGGATGAAGTGTCTTGGCAATCAAGAAGTATGTAGCTGATTCACAGTACACACGTGTGCGTGCTGATAAGGGCAAATTGAGGACTCTTTCCTACAGGCAATTACGTCAGGTTGAAAGAGCAGCGGCAAAAAAGCCTTGTCATAGCAGCAGACATGTTTTTGAAGCTGCTTGTGCCTCCAACGTCCCCCGAACAACAAGATGCAGGGTCCTTCAGAGGTTTGCAGCTGTGCATACGCCATCCTGTCGACCTCCTCTATCCAATTCACACAAGCAGAAACGGCTCCAGTGGGCCAAACATTACATGAAGACTGATTTCAAAACAGTTTTGTTCACGGATGAGTGCCGTGCAGCGCTCGATGGTCCAGATGGATGGAGTGGAGGATGGCTGGTTGATGGACACCCCACGCAAACACGGCTACAGCGCCAACAAGGAGGAGGTGGAGTAATGTTTTGGGCTGGAATCATGGGGAGAGAGATTGTCGGCCCCTTTAGGATCCCTGAAGGCACTAAAGATGAACTCCATAATGTATGTGGATTTTCTCAAACAGCACTTCCTGCCATGGTTCAAGAAGAAGAACCGTGTATTTCACAGCAAGATCATTTTTCTGCATGATAATGCACCATCTCATGCTGCACATAAAACATCTGCATCTCTGGCTGATATGGGCATAAAAGGGGACAAACTTATGGTGTGACCCCCATGCTCCCCTGACCTCTACCCCATTCAGAACCTTTGGAGCATCATTAAAAGGAGTGTCTATGATGGCGGGAGGCAGTTCACATCTAAGCAACAGCTCTGGGAGGGTATTCTGTCCTCATGCAAAACAATTGAAGCAGAAACCATCCAAAACCTGACAAATTCAATGGACGAGAGAGTTCAGAAGCTCCTTTCGAACAAGGGGTCCTATGTGAAAATGTAACATCACCTAGAATAAAGTTTTGAGTTGAAAACTGTTTGATTTCAGTTTCTAACAACCTGCTAATGCTTATAATTTCAAAAATGACCATTTTTTTGGTCTTTATTAAAATCAAAAGGTTGATCGAAAAGTTTGGGGGATCTAAGAGTGTGGCAACCCAGTAGTCATGATTACTTCGAATTCTGACAATATGAGGGTCATGCTGCAGGTAGTGCAGCAAGAAGGCACTTATGTGTCTTGCGCATCTCGGAGCCCCAAAATTTTTTTCCGGGCTAGATGCACCTAAAAATTATTTTTACTTTTAAATCTGGTGAAGCTTTAGTATAGATGGCCTAATAGGATCAGTGCTGCACACTGCTACAAAGCCCAAATTATTTTCCAGTCAAGATACAGATAAACATGATTAGTAATTTGAAAGCTTAAAACGGTTGGTAGGGTGATTTTAACCAATCATCAAGCTTTTACTCTCCCCAGGATGACACAGGGGTAGAAAAGTCGTTTCGGATCCATGATTTGTTCATCTTTATGAACGTGAGTCTGTCTACATTATCAGTGGAGAGCCGCGTGAGCTTATCTGTCAGCACACCACCAGCAGCGCTGAACACACGTTAGAACAGAACGCTGGCTGCGGGGCATGACAAGATCTCCAAGGCGTAAGTGGCTAGCTCCGGCCATTTATCCAGATTGGAAGCCCAAAAAGAGCAAGGGTCCAGTGACACAGTCGTGGCTTCAATGTTTACTTGGAGATACTCCTGTACCATCGTCTCTAGGCGTTGACTATGTCTCAGACTTCTTGTCTCCTGTGGCCTTGCAAAGGATGGGCTAAAAAAGTGGTGAAATGATTCCGCAAAATTGATGTTACCAGCAGATACTGTGGTTCTGTTACGGTTTGAGTGCTGAACACTTGACGGTCCCACGGTTGGCAAGTTGGAACTGTGAGATTCACTACGTGCACCACTGGTATTTTGTGGAAAAGCACATGTAAGATTCTGCAACAGTCTCTGCTGATACTCCTGCATGCATGCATCCCTTTCTATGGCAGGAATAATTTCTGCAAATTTACTTTTGTACCGGGGATCTAACAGTGTGGCAACCCAGTAGTCAGGATTATTTCTAATTCTCACAATTCGAGGGTCATGTTGCAGGTAGTGCAGCAAGAAGGCACTCATGTGTGTTGCGCATCCAGGAGCACCAAGTCCCTGTTGTGTTGGTGGCGAGGTAACAATCATGCTTCCTTCCTCTGTCCTCTCCCCCCAACCTCGCACAACAGAAATGTGATCAAGGTCTCCCTCATCTGATGAGTCTTCCATCAGTTCGTCCTCCACTTCTTCCTGGGCTCCTGCACCTTCCTCACTAGTTTGGCTGCTACCATGCGCCCTGGTAAAACCATCTCCCCCACCCTCACATGCCTGCCGCCTTGGTGCTGCCGACCGTCTGGACCTTGCAGATGTTAGCCCTTCCGCATACAACTCCTCCTCCTCTACTTCCTCCACCTCCTCTTGTGCCACCACCTGACTCCGAATTCTGTTTAACATGTGCTCCAGCATGTAAATCACCGGAATAGTCATGCTGATAATGGCATCGTCAGCACTAAACATCTTCGTCGCCATTTCAAAACTGTGCAGGAGGGTGCATAGGTCCCTGATCTGAGACCACTCCTCCAGCGTGATTTGCCCCACCTCTGAATCTCGTTGGCCCAGGCTATACGTCAGAACGTATTGCACCAGGGCTTGTCGGTGCTGCCACAGTCGCTGCAACATGTGCAGAGTTGAATTCCACCGGATAGGCACATCGCATTTTAGCCGGTGAAGTGGCAGGCCCAACGACTTCTGTAGAGATGTAAGTCGCTGAGCTGCGGGATGCGAACGGCGGAAGTGAGCACACAGCGACCGTGCCCTCTGCAGAAGGCCATCTAGTCTGGGATAGTGGGCTAAAAATTGCTGGACAACCAGGTTCAACACGTGAGCCATACAAGGCACGTGTGTGACATTGCCCCGGCGAAGGGCCGCACCCAGGTTTGCAGCATTGTCGCGCACGGCCTTCCCTGGTTTCAGGTCCAGTGGAGACAACCATTCATGAAATTGGTTCTCCAGAGCTGACCACAACTCCTCAGCTGTGTGACTCACATTTCCCAGACATTTCAATGTAAAAACCGCCTGATGACGTTGAGCCCTACTGCCAGCATAGTAAGGAGGTGTGCAGGATCCCTTCTGCGCAGTTAGAAAGCTTGTGGCATGACCAGACAGGCTTTGGGTGCAGGTGGAAGACCGAGAGGAGGTTGAGGAGGCAGAAGCAGTGGAGGAACTTTGACATAAAGAGGATTGACGCACAACTCGTGGGGACGGCAAGACTTGGACAGCAGCCCCTTGTCCTGCTGTCACCATAGTTACCCAGTGCCCAGTCAGCGACATGTAACGCCCCTGTCCATGCCTACTCGTCCAAGTGTCTGTGGTGAAATGCACCCTGTCACACACAGAGTTTCTCAAAGAAGCGGTGATGTTGTGTGCGACATGCTGGTGGAGCGCAGGCACACCTTTCTTTGAGAAGTAGTGCCGACTGGGCATCTGGTACTGGGGCACTGCGACGGACATAAGGTCTCGAAAATCCTCTGTGTCCACCAGGCGGAAAGGCAGCATTTCTGTAGCCAAGAGCTTGCAGATGGTGAAATTCAACCTCTTAGCTTTCTCATGGCTAGGAGGAAATGGTCTTTTACTTGTCCACATCTGAGGGACCGAGGGCTGGCTATTGTGCTTAGACGGGGTTGATAAGGGTGTCCCCGGCAAACTGCCGGTCTGTGAGGAAGATGCAGGCGGACATGTTAGGTTGCCTTGATCCAAAGGTGGTGCTATCGATGTCGGACAGCGCTCAACACCAGCTGGTGTTCCCACCTCCAAAGAAAATGATGACCTGCCAATCACGCTGGCTGTTGCGGGTAAAGAGGTGGCAGGTCTGCGCCCCAAAACAGGTGTGACTGCTGTCCCCCCAGTCACAGAGGATGAAGAGGCCGCGGATGCACAAGATATGGCAGACGGTGGTTGGCCCGGCCGGCTAGGCCGCATTGTAGCACACTGAGCTTCCCACTGCAACTTATGCTTCATGTCCATGTGCCGGTTCATGCATGAAGTACTCAAACTATGTATTTTTTGGCCTCTACTTAGCTTTTGCTGACAAATGTTACAGATAACACGAGTTGGGTCATCTTTATCGATCTGAAAAAATGCCCAGGCTATGCAAGGCTTAGCACCCATGCGACCTGAAGAGCCACCACGTCTTGTGGTGAGAGGCAGAGTTGTGTTTGAGGATGCAGTTGTTGACGTGCTTCCAGTACTACGTCTCTGTCCAGGAAGGCGCAACCTGACCTCGTCGTCACTAGCATCTTCCTCCACCTCCTCTGCTGACCTCATCTCTTGGCTGACTGTGGGTTGACAGTAAGTGGGATCTCCAACCTCATCATCATCACCCTGTGCGTTATCACACCCGTCGTCCTCAGAGCCAACCTGTTCCTGCCCTGACAAAAAACTAAAGTTGTCGCTCCAATCAGGTATTTGAGTCTTATCATCGTCTTCCTCATTGTCTCCACCAACAGGAGTTACAGTTTGGGAATGAGGGTCTACATTATGGTCAGAACCTTCTGCGTCTGGTCCTGGATCCGACTCATAAAGATTCTGGGCATCAGTGCAGATCATTTCCTCGTCTGGATTCACAGAAGCGCTGGAGTCGACCTCTGATTCCCAGGCTATAGTATGAGTAAACAGCTCTGCAGACTCAACCATCTGTTCTACCTCATACTCAGACGGGCAGCTGGACATTTGGGAGCTGTGAGGAAGCAAGTGCGATTGGGGTGACACCTTTGAGGACTGGAGTATTTGTGATGTTGAAGTTGATGTGGAGGAGAGCCCACTTAAAGGAGCACTTGATATCCGTTGAAGCACCTGCTGTTTTTGTGCCTCATCTGGAATTTGTAGCGATTGGCGTGGCCGTAAGAAAGGGATCTTATCACATTGTCCGCTAAAAGAAGTAGACATTTTAGTTTGGCTGGAAGATGGTCTTTCTTCTGCAGATGTTACTGTTGCTTTAACACCTACCCCACGGACACAACCTTTTTTCCCCTTCCCAACACGCCTATTCCCCTTTCCACCAGCAGCAGGCCTTTTTCCAGTCATTTTGGTGGTTAACTAATTCACAACTCTGGAGTTGTTTGCACAAAAAACAATGGATGGTAATCGAGCAGAGCTGAGTGGCCAAACTGTGGTATTAGGCCAAAACTATTGGCTGGGTTAGATGCAGAAAAAAATTATATTCAATTTGCAACCTGATGGAGGTCAGTATAGATGGACTAATACAACAAGTCCCACACACAGCTAGAAGCCCAATATTTTTTCAGAGGTAGATGCAGAAAAAAATATATTCAGTTTGCAACCTGATGGAGGTCAGTATAGATGGACTAATACAACAAGTCCCACACACAGCTAGAAGCCCAAATATTTTTTCAGAGGTACTGTAGATGCAGATAAAAATTATTTTTAATTTGCAACCTGATGGAGGTCAGTATAGATGGACTAATAGAGAAAGTCCGACACACTGCTAGAAGGCCAAAGATTTTTTCAGAGCTAGATGCAGAAAAAAATTATATTCAGTTTGCAACCTGATGGAGGTCAGTATAGATGGACTAACAGAGAAAGTCCCACACACTGCTAGAAGGCCAAATATTTTTTCAGAGCTAGATGCAGAAAAAAATTATATTCAGTTTGCAACCTGATGGAGGTCAGTATAGATGGACTAATAGAACAAGACCCACACACAGCTAGAAGCCCAATATTTTTTCAGAGGTAGATGCAGAAAAAAATATATTCAGTTTGCAACCTGATGGAGGTCTGTATAGATGGATTAATAGAACAAGACCCACACACAGCTAGAAGCCCAATATTTTTTCAGAGGTAGATGCAGAAAAAAATATATTCAGTTTGCAACCTGATGGAGGTCTGTATAGATGGATTAATAGAACAAGACCCACACACAGCTAGAAGCCCAATATTTTTTCAGAGGTAGATGCAGAAAAAAATATATTCAGTTTGCAACCTGATGGAGGTCAGTATAGATGGACTAATACAACAAGTCCCACACACAGCTAGAAGCCCAATATTTTTTCAGAGGTAGATGCAGAAAAAAATATATTCAGTTTGCAACCTGATGGAGGTCAGTATAGATGGACTAATACAACAAGTCCCACACACAGCTAGAAGCCCAATATTTTTTCAGAGGTAGATGCAGAAAAAAATATATTCAGTTTGCAACCTGATGGAGGTCAGTATAGATGGACTAATACAACAAGTCCCACACACAGCTAGAAGCCCAAATATTTTTTCAGAGGTGCTGTAGATGCAGATAAAAATTATTTTTAATTTGCAACCTGATGGAGGTCAGTATAGATGGACTAATAGAGAAAGTCCGACACACTGCTAGAAGGCCAAATATTTTTTCAGAGCTAGATGCAGAAAAAAATTATATTCAGTTTGCAACCTGATGGAGGTCAGTATAGATGGACTAACAGAGAAAGTCCCACACACTGCTAGAAGGCCAAATATTTTTTCAGAGCTAGATGCAGAAAAAAATTATATTCAGTTTGCAACCTTATGGAGGTCTGTATAGATGGATTAATAGAACAAGACCCACACACAGCTAGAAGCCCAATATTTTTTCAGAGGTAGATGCAGAAAAAAATATATTCAGTTTGCAACCTGATGGAGGTCAGTATAGATGGACTAATACAACAAGTCCCACACACAGCTAGAAGCCCAATATTTTTTCAGAGGTAGATGCAGAAAAAAATATATTCAGTTTGCAACCTGATGGAGGTCAGTATAGATGGACTAATAGAGAAAGTCCGGCACACTGCTAGAAGGCCAAATATTTTTTCAGAGCTAGATGCAGAAAAAAATTATATTCAGTTTGCAACCTGATGGAGGTCAGTATAGATGGACTAATAGAATGATGCTATGCCCAAAAGATTTTACTTCACTAGGTGCAGTAAAAAAATTGGTATTCTATACACAGGTGGTATATCTTGCAACACAGATAGGCTACTCCACTGACTAACACACTCTGCAATAGGCCAAAAAGGATTAGCTTTGCTAGATTCAGCCAAATGCTGTGAAAAAAACTTGCACAGCACTGGCACAGACCTGCCTGGCAAAAACTGATAGGAACTGATGTAACCTAGTCCTGAAAAGGACTCCAATTACAATTAGTCTTTACTCCCACAATCTATCTATTTAAGAGCACAGACCTCCCTGATAAAAGTCGTAGGAAATGCTGTAACCTAGTCCTTAAAAGGACTGCAATCACAACTATTCCCTACTCCCAAGCTATCTGTATATTTGTGCGAAAATTGGCTTGAAATTAACAAGGTATAGCGCACACAGCAACAGCGGTGCCGTCTAACACGCAGCTGCAGCAGTGAGAAAATGGTGGCGACGGGGAAAATGGCTTGGTCTTATAGGGCAAGGACATGTGACATACACTGCCAATGACACATGGCCTTGCTTGTGTGAAAATAAGCACTTCGCTCCGTGTGTGCGCTGCTGATAGGCTGACAGATTGCACCTCCCCACTGCAAATGCGGGAAAGAGAAAAAAAAATGGAGATCTTCATTGTTCCTGCAGAGATCCATCCCCTGCCCCTCCCCCCACCCCGCTGTACACTCAAACTGCGTATTAACATTAATTTTCATCATTACTGAGAAAAAATCCAGTTATGATTTTGGTGCACGAACAGTTATCGAACATAACCTCGAACAGCCGAATTTTTCTCAAATTGTTCGTGTTCGCCGAACGGCTCGAACACCGCCCAAAACAGCTCGAATTTGAGATTGGCGAACAGTTCGAGTAGAACAACGCTCATCTCTAGTCAGAAGACCTAGCAAAACTAACAGAGAACGGCAACAGAGCACCAAGCTAGCTCAAGAGTAGTAAATACAATGAAGTCCAGCAAGACCAGGAGGGCGGAGCCGGATAAAATAGGCAAAAATGGTCATGTGACCAGCAAACTAAAAAAAACCTAACAGGAGAGTTCTAACAGTACCCCCTCTTCTAAGAGGATCCTCCGGATCCCCTAGGCCCAGGCTTACCAGGAAACCTCCTTTGAAACGCTCTGACAAGTCTGGAAGCAGAAACATCATCCGCCCTCACCCATGAGTTATCCTCAGGTCCGAAACCCTTCCAAGCGACGAGATACTGCAAACTCCCTCCATACCGTCTAGAATTTAGGATGCGGGAAATTTCATATTCCCCGTCCTCCACCACCGGAGGAACAGTGGCAGAGGCGTCACCATCAGACACATCAGCTTTTTTCAACACAGAAACATGAAACACCGGGTTAATCTTCCAGGACGTAGGAACCTCCAACCTAACAGCAGATTGGTTAACTATCTGAAGCACCTTAAAGGGCCCTATGAACTTGGGACCCAATTTTTTAGAAGGAATCCTCAATCGCAGATTCTTAGAGGACAACCAAACCATGTCACCAACAGCAAACAAAACCTCTTGCCGTTTCCTATCAAAGTACCTCTTAGATTTTTTGTTAGCCTCCTGAAGATTACCACGCACATCCGTCCAAACTCTCTCCAAATCACCGGAAAAACTCTCCTCCTCAGGCACAGCCGAAACCAATTTGGAGAATGACCCAAAAGACGGATGTCTCCCAGAACAACAAAAAAAAGGCGAACACCCAGCAGAAGAGGATGTATGGTTGTTAAGAGCAAATTCAGCAAGTGGCAGAAACTCAGACCACCCCTCTTGATTGTCTGCCACAAAACAACGCAAGAACTGCTCAACATCCTGGTTCTTCCTTTCTGTCTGGCCATTAGACTCAGGATGATATCCAGATGAAAACGACAAATGAACTCCCAACCTGTCACAAAAGGCACGCCAAAAACGAGCCATGAACTGAGGTCCCCTATCAGAAACAATGTCAGTAGGAACACCATGTAGTCTGACAATTTCCTTGACAAAGGCCTTAGCGAGTGTCTTATCGCAAGGCAGTTTGATGAAGGGAACCAAGTGACACATCTTGCTAAAACGGTCCACGACCACCCAGATGACCGTGAAACCTTCAGAGGGGGGAAGGTCAGTAATAAAGTCCATAGCCAGATGTGTCCAAGGTGCACTAGGAACCTCCAGAGGGCAAAGCAACCCCGCAGCAGGAGCATGCGAAGACTTGGATCTAGCACACACAGTACATTGGCGCACCCACTTAATGACTTCCTTCTGCCATCCAGGCCACCAAAAACTGCGACCCACAAGTCTCTTGGTCTCAGAAATTCCTGGATGACCTGCCAACCGAGACTCATGACACTCAACAAACAAATCTCTCCTAAAGGTCCTAGGCACAAACAACCTCCCATGGGGAGTGTTAGATGGGGCATTCTCCTGAGCTTTAAGAATCTCATCCTCCAAAACGGAGTCCAAAGCAGCAATCACAACACCTTCTTGTAAAATGCTCTCCTCTTCCTCCTCAACACCGACCATGGGAGAAAAGCTGCGAGACAAAGCATCCGCTTTAACATTCTTGGTACCCGGGATGTAAGTAACGGAAAAATTAAACCGCGAGAAAAAAAGTGCCCACCTAGCCTGACGGGCATTCAAGCGCTTGGCAGCATCAAGATAGATCAGATTTTTATGATCAGTGAAAACCTGAATGGGAAATTCAGCACCTTCCAAGAGGTGACGCCAGTGTTCAAATGCGAGTTTAATCGCCAGCAATTCCCGATTACCAATATCGTAATTAAGTTCAGTCTCAGAAAATTTTTTTGAAAAAAAGGCACAGGGATGTACTCCATCCTTGTTTTCCTGAGACAACACCGCACCGACCCCCACCGAAGAAGCATCAACCTCAACCAAAAATGGCTTAGTCACATCAGGCTGCATAAGGATGGGAGCAGAGGTGAACCTCTCCTTTAGAAACACAAAAGCTTCAATGGCCTCAGAAGTCCACTGAACCGCATTAGCACCTTTCCTGGTGAGATCGGTCAGCGGTTTGACAATAATAAAAATTTTTTTTATGAATTTTCTGTAATAATTGGCGAAACCCAAAAACCTCTGTATCGATTTCAAACCAATAGGCCTAGGCCATTCCTGCACAGCTTGAACTTTAACCGGGTCCATCTCAAAACCTTCACTGGAGATAATGTAGCCCAAAAAACTAATTCTCTGTACAGCGAACTCACATTTCTCCAGCTTAGCAAAAAGCGAATTGTCCATTAATAACTGTAATACCTCACGTACGCTCCGCCAATGAGACTCCAGATCAGGCGAATAAATCAGAATGTCATCCAAATACACAACCACATTTTTGCCGATTAAAGGTCTAAGGATGTCATTAATAAGATTCTGAAAAAATGCTGGAGCATTGGTAAGACCAAAAGGCATAACCAGATTCTCAAAATGACCCACAGGAGTGTTAAAAGCAGTCTTCCATTCATCACCCTCCTTCATGCGCAACAAATTGTATGCCCCCCGGAGATCAATTTTAGAGAACCACTTGGCCCCCACTAACTGGTTAAATAAATCAGGAATCAATGGCAGTGGGTAAGGATTGCGTACAGTAATTTTATTAATCTCACGAAAGTCCAGACAAGGGCGTAAACCGCCATCTTTTTTTTTACAAAAAAAAATCCAACAGCCACAGGAGACTTGGAAGGCCTAATGTGACCGGCGGCCAAGCTTGTCTGTATGTATTCCTCCAAAGCCTTTCTCTCAGGAATAGTAAGATTAAATAAACAACTTTTAGGAAGAGTCGCTCCAGGGACAAATTCAATGGTACAATCATAGTCTCTATGGGGAGGCAAAATTTGTGACTCCTCCTCAGAAAAAACTCTCCAAAAATCCTGAATAGGTACAGGCAATTCCCCTTTATCCACAGCAGCAATACGTCCGTTACAACACTTGTCATAACACTTAGGGCTCCAGGACTTAATTTCATTGGTAGACCAATCCAGTACAGGATTGTGCAATTTTAACCAGGGTAACCCCAATATTACTGGAGAAGGCAAATTATCCAATACCACCAAATCCAAATTTTCTTGGTGAATACCATTAATAGTGAGGGGAAATTCACAGACCTTATGAGTAACACTCTTCAAGGGAGAGCCATCAACAGAAACCACAGCAATAGGGGATGACAAAGTTTTAGGTTCTAATCTAAGTTTTTCCAAGAATCCCCCATCAATCACATTCAGAGTAGAACCACAATCCACAAATACCCGAAATTCAATTAATTCATCCTGATCAGCAGTAGTGGCAGATAGGAATACTCCCTTAGAATTTAAACAGGCAATACGGGCATAACTGACCATTTTTTTTTCTTTCTTCAAACGAAGCACACAGTTCTTAATAAAATGACCAGAATTTCCGCAATAGAAGCACAAACCTTCAGAAAGCCTGCGATCTTTTTCCTGAGAGCGGGGTGTCATCGCTCCAATCTCCATCGGCTCTCCATTGTCAGCACAGACCCTCTCAAGACTCGGAGCTGACATAGCAGAGGATTTGCTCTCATTAACCCTTGCACACAGTCTCCTGTCCACCCGTATAGCTAATTGCATAGCCTCCTGCAAGTTTCCAGGTGTGGGATAAGAAATCAGTAAATCCTTAACCCTTTCACCTAGCCCTGCAAGAAACAAGCTTTTCAAAGCTGAATCGTTCCACCCTACCTGAGCAGACCACCGACGGAAGTGAGAACAATATTTTTCCACATTACCTGATCCCTGCCTCAAACGTCTCAATTCAGACTCAGCAGATGAGACACGATCAGGATCATCACACAACAAACCCAAAGCAGAAAAAAAACTATCCACTGATCTAAAGCACGGATCACTAGGTTGGAGAGAGAAGGCCCATCCCTGAGGATCTTTGCGCAAAAGTGACATTATGAACCCTATGCACTGTGATTCATCACCAGAGGATCCGGGTCTCAAACGAAAATACAATAAACAAGCATTTTTAAAAGAAAAAAATCTTGTTGTTCGCCAAAAAATAAATCAGGCAGACGTACCTTTGGTTCCACAAAATGTGCTCCAGAACAGCTACTCACGTGTTGATGGAGCTTGGCCACCTCCAGAGAGAGTCCCTGCAAGCGTTGAGCCAAATCTTGAACCGAGACCATGATGGAAAACTGGAGGTCTTTCCTTAGAGAAAATTTTTTATTTTTTTTTTCTTTTAGGGCTGGACTTACTGTTATGATCTGCTACAGGGACTAAGGAAAGAAAGGAGAACTGTCCCTACAATAGAACTAAACTAGATCCCTACGATGTAACGGGGAACCTGATCCTGCGATCAGACCCGCTAAAGTCCTCGGCTAGTCTGAACGAAGACCTATAGATGTGAGGGAGGGATCCCTACAAGAACTAGGGACTGGGATAAGTTGGACACCTCCTAGCAGAAATAGTAGCAGTCAAAGACAAACACACAACAAAAAGCATAGAGGTCAGAAGACCTAGCAAAACTAACAGAGAACGGCAACAGAGCACCAAGCTAGCTCAAGAGTAGTAAATACAATGAAGTCCAGCAAGACCAGGAGGGCGGAGCCGGATAAAATAGGCAAAAATGGTCATGTGACCAGCAAACTAAAAAAAAACTAACAGGAGAGTTCTAACAAAAACCCGAGGGCCGATACCCAGGAGTAAACTCCCCAGGCCCATCAGACTGGTACAACAGGTTCGTCTGAGGAAGACCTTTCCTGTCCATTGTGCTGGACGGCATCCCGACGCATGCTCTGCTGGACACAGGATCTCAGGTAACCATAATCCCTGACGTCCTCTACAAGAGGTTCTGGTCCATGGACGACCTACGTCCGCCAGCTCCAAATCTTGCTGTTTATGCCTCAAATGGACTCCCCCTTAACCTAATCGGGGTTAAGAATGTGACAGTAAAGGTGGGAAGAGTGGAGCTGAAGGACCAGGGACTGATTGTAGTAGAGACTAATCCTGATGATACCAATCCGTATATGGTACTAGGCACTAACATTGTTGGTAACTGTTTGGGAGAAGTTGTGTTCTTGCTCCAACAGATAGCTGACACTGCCAGACCAGGACAGAGAAGGGCGTTGCAGAAGGAGATTCGAGTCCTGATGTACCAGCAGCAAGTAAGGTTAACAGATGGTGAAATCGGTAATGTGCGGGTGACAGACCCCATACCCATTGTGATCCCCCCAATGACAGAAATACTTATCTGGCGTAGAGCAGCCATAGGTCTTAGAGGACAGAGCTACCAGGCGGTAGTAGAACCCCTTTGCTCCGAGCACAGACCCACACTCTTAACCGCCAGAGGGGTGGTAGATGTACTTAATGGGAGGGTGCCCGTTCGTCTTCTCAACATAGGGGAAGATGAGGTCAGATTGCAACGTTATGCCACTGTTGCCAAATTACATGCTGTAAATAACAACTGCATTCACAAGGCGGAGTCCTTAACCTCACCACATGAAGTGGAGGATAATGACCCTGCAACCCAGGTGGAGGATTGGTGTCAACAGCTCCATGTTGGGACAGACACCACTCCTGCCCATCAGAAACAGGGTGTACACTGGGTGGTTCAAGAATACACGCAGGTGTTCAGTAAACATCCACTTGACTTTGGGAGGATTAAGGGGGTTCAACATCATATCCCCACAGGTGACCATCCACCCATCAAAGAACGGTACAGGTGTAATGCAGGTACCGGAATGCAATGCACAGAGACACAAGGCGAGAACAGTCAGAGATGTTTGTAAACAGTTTTATACAACAGGTATACTGAAACAAGGGATTAGCAACAAGGGTAATGAACAGTGGTTTGAAATATCAGAAAAATACGAAATTTCTCAAAGTAAGGCGCAGTCTCTTAAAATAAGGCGCAGTCTCTTAAAGTAAGGTGATGCCCTCAAGCATGAAAAGCACCACACAAGTTCTTTAACCGTGAATTTGGCCCTAGCGGGGGGTCACAGGTTATTCCCGCTAGGCCGTGAGTCTCTTTCCGGATGAATTCAATTAAATCATGTTGTGCTACTTTAGCCCCAACCGTCCCCCTCCCAACCTGAGTACTTAAACCCAATTGTCCCCGGTACCGTGGGTGAGCAGTGGAAGTGACGGCCCTGCTCACGTATGCAGCTCCTCTCTGCTTGGCTGTTGGGGGCAGTCTCTCGAGCCTTGGATAGGGGGGTCCAGGCCTCGTCTGTCGGCGGCCGACATCGGGTTCCGCGAACTCACTCAGCACCGCGATCAGGTTCCTAGTATCCTCAGCAGGCACAGCACTCGAGTCACAACTGTGAGGGATCCGGAGCTCTTTTACCGGTGCCCGGCTGGAGCACCTCTCAGACCTCTGGATTTGGCCTGTCACGCGGGGTTTCTCAGGACGCAGGGAGCACGTCTGCTCCTCTCTGCTGCTTGGCGCCAAAGACCCCTCAGGTTTGGCGCGCTGGCCTCTTATCTCTCTGAACTCCTTCCTGGAAGTCACCTGATCAGGTCCAGCCTCTGAATCTGCCCTCCCTGCAACTTCCTTTGTATATTTTGGTTCCGCTTGACTGTCTCTGGCCAGTAGATGGCAGTCTCGCTCCATCCTTGAAACGTCATGTTGAAGTTCTTTTACAAGCTTTTTAGCTCGTTCTACACAGGCCTATACCACCAGCTCACTACCAGAAGGCAAAGGAGATGCTGCACGATATGAGAAAGGCGGGGGTGGTAAGGGATAGTTGTAGTCCCTGGGCAGCTCCCCTAGTGCTAGTTAGGAAAAAGGACTGGAGCATGAGAACGTGTGTAGATTACCGACAAGTAAATCGCATTAAACATAAAGATGCATACCCTTTACCACGCATAGAGGAGTCCCTAGCTGCCTTAAAGTCTGCAAATTACTTTTCCACCCTTGACCTCACTAGTGGGTACTGGCAAGTAGCTGTGGCTGAGGAGGATCGGGAGAAGACGGCCTTTACCACCCCGATGGGACTCTGCGAGTTCAACAGTATGCCGTTTGGACTCTGCAATGCCCCCGGGACGTTCCAGAGATTGATGGAGTGCTGCCTGGGACACCGCAACTTCGAGACTGTGTTACTTTACCTGGATGATGTGATAGTGTACTCCAAGACGTACGAGGACCACTTGAAGCACCTGGCGGAGGTATTTGAGTCACTGTCCCGGTACGGGATGAAGCTGAAGCCCTCAAAGTGCCACCTGCTCAAGAAAAAGGTACAGTACCTGGGGCACATTGTCAGTCCGGAAGGGGTAGCACCAGACCCGGAGAAGATCACTGCCATTCAGAAGTGGCTGGAGCCGAAGAACCTTAACCCTAGAACGCATACCTGGGGCCTCGCAGGCCCGCCCTGTTAATTGTTTTCTATTTTCTGCAAGATTACTTTAGTTAGATTTTTGAAACTTTAGGTATTCCTCAGGTATATAGTTGTTTGTCATTTTTGTTTGAGTTATTCCATGTTATTTGCACATGGGCCTAAAAGGCCCCAGGAATGTGAAAAAGTAGATTTTTATGGTCATGCGTTCTAGGGTTAAGGAAGTGCGTCAGATCCTGGGACTAGTAGGATACTACCGGAGGTTTGTAAAAGACTACACTAAGAAAGCAGCCCCTCTGCAAGACCTCCTGGTATGGCAGTCCCCCAAAGGCAGAAATCCCCCATTCCACTGGGGTAATGAGCAAGCCGAGTCATTTCAGGAGATGAAGGAGATCCTGACAGGCGACGAGATCCTAGCCTACCCTGACTACAGCCAACCGTTCCTGCTGTATACAGATGCCAGCAATGAAGGGCTGGGAGCTGTCCTAAGTCAGAAGCAGAATGGCCAGGAAAAGGTAATCGCATACGCAAGCAGGAAGCTCCGCCCGACCGAGAGGAACCCAGAGAACTATAGCAGCTTTAAGTTGGAGTTCCTGGCCTTGGTCTGGGCCATCACTGAGAGGTTCAAGCACTACCTAGCCTCCAGCAAGTTCACTACCTACACTGACAATAACCCCTTGACCCATCTTGAAACAGCCAAGCTAGGAGCACTGGAATAACGATGGATGGCTCGGCTGTCAATTTACCAATTTACAATTAAATATCGGGTGGGCCGCAAGAACGCCAACGCCGATGCCCTGTCCAGGATGCCTCACTAGTCAGACACAGAAGAAGAAGTGGATGACCTGGAAGAGATTGAGCTCCTTGCCTTTCACCGGAATGGGATGATCCACGAGCCACGAGCCTCCAGGAAGCAGCGTGGAAAGATGTTAAACCCTCTGACTCACCACAGCTGGAAAGAGACCCATGACAGTGACCCGATTGTCAGCCGCATTGAGGAGCTGATAACCCAAGAAGGTTCCTCCCTGGAAAAAGAAGCATCTCTGCAAGCAAAGCAGCTGTGGAACGAGAGAAGCCGGCTGTTTATCTACCGTGAGAAGCTGTGCCGGAGGTACGTCAATCCAAAAACCCATGAGATGGTATGGCAGATAGTGGTCCCGAAGACAGACATCCAAATGGTGTTGGAGGCCTACCACGATCAGGCGGGGGAACTTTGGCTGGAAAAAGCTAGAGACCCTGCTGAAGTGTCGATTCTACTGGGTAGGAATGCGCAGCTCCATTGAGCGGTGGTGCCGGGACTGTGGACCCTGTGGCCTCAGAAGAAAAGGCTACAGCAGCCAGAAGGCACCCCTGCAACCCATCAAGACGACTCGACCCCTGGAGATCGTGGCCCTGGACCATGTCAAGCTGTCCCCCAGCAGGCCAGGGTACTCTTATGCTCTGACCATGGTGGATCACTACTCACGTTTCCTGGTGGTCGCCCCCGTCAAAGACCTGACGGCAGAGACAGCAGCAAAGACGTTCCAAGCGTATTTCTGTAGATCCCATGGTTATCCTGAGCAGGTGCTGACGGACCAAGGCCCGGCCTTTGAGGCTGAATTGTTTAAGGAGTTCTGCCATCTATACGGGTGTAAGAAGATAAGGACTACACCGTACTACCCACAAACCAATGGTCTCTGTGAGAAGATGAATAACATCATCATCGACCTGCTAAAGACCATACCACTTGAGGAGAGAAATCAGTGGCCAGACCTACTACCTGACCTAGTGGATCTGTACAACCACATACCCGTGAGTTCCACCAATTGTACTCTGGCATACCTTATGCGTGCAAGACCTGGGAAGTTGCCCATGGACCTGGAGCTTGGAGTAGTAGAACCAGAAGCGGATGTGACCACTGAGGACTGGGACACGGCCAGATAGGAGCAGTAAAGAAGAGTACAAGCCTGTGTTGAAGACAGTCTCACTCGGGTGAGGGATAAGCAGGAGCCCCACTACAACAAAAGTGCGCCCGCAGAACCTTTCACACCTGGTGAAATAGTATTGAAAAGGAAGCGAAGGAACCACAAACTTGATGACCAGTGGGAGAAAGAACCCTACACTGTGCTGAAGTCAAGATTTGATAATAATAAGACCTGCATAATTAGTAGAGACGGAGGAAGGACGACTGCAACAGCATCCAGGGATCACCTAAAGTTGTGTCCAGATCTGCTAAAACCTCAAGAAGAAGTGCCTCTCATTATCCAGGAGGAACCTGAAGAAGCAGTAATCCATACTGACTTAGGAGATTTCCCGGCAGATTGGCCTCAAATTGGAGGAGCAGTCATCATCCCAGTAATCCACTTCTTCCAACAGCCAGAAGACCCTCCACAGCAAGTAGAACCTGTAAGTGCTGCAGAAGAGCCTAGTGCCGCAGAGAAGCCAGCTCGAGAAGAATCCCCGGACGAAGGATCCCCGGCAGGAGTCGAGCAGGAAGGCCAGCCAATGGTAGACTTGCCAGTTCCAGAGAGAGGTTAAGGCAGTTTTACAACATAGTCACACGTAGAACTGGTAGGGTAACTGATAGTACAGACATTGATACCTCGCAGACCACCGCACTACGCAGATCAACACGTAGCACGCAAGGTAAACCTCCTGTCCGATACACTGAGTAAAATAAGTAAAACTCTGATAATGTAGATAGTTACCCCTGGGGTATTATGGTATATTGTATATTGTTGTGCTGTATTTGTCATGCATATGTATATTGTTTTGTGCTTTGCTTTATTACCAACAATTCAAGTGATATGGACACTTTGCTTATTTGTTTTCCATTACCCTATGGGTATCTAAGAACTCTGTGGCTGAGGACTGTGTGCAGCCCAAAAACTATTTATTGTATATAATTGCGCTCCCTTTAGGTGACCTCAGAAGCAAAACCTGTCTGGAGTGGCTCTACTGGAGGTCCACCTCGGGATCTTCATGC
This sequence comes from Phyllobates terribilis, assembly GCF_046119375.1. Classification (NCBI taxonomy): domain Eukaryota; kingdom Metazoa; phylum Chordata; class Amphibia; order Anura; family Dendrobatidae; genus Phyllobates; species Phyllobates terribilis. The sequence goes on from NW_027362769.1 coordinate 85,005,944, forward strand.
CCTGCAGCCACCCCAGTGCCTGCGTTGAGGGTTTGGGACTGGTCCCTCAAACCACCAAGTACTCTGCTCTGCGAGATGGACATCCTGTCTGGGAACCTCACCACAAGAGACTTGAATTCTGAGGACGCTTTGTACTTGTTTATGTTGTTATGCAACGTTTAAGAAATGTGCCTCCCATAAAGGGAAGAGTTATTGCATTGTTAATGTTAACTATTGGTGTTTTAAAAATGTACTTCAGCCCGGGAGTGCTGAGCTTTGCTAGGGGGGAATGTGGCGCCCAGCTGCGCTTGGTACCACAGATCCTAGAAGAGTGCATTGATGGATTCCTCCACAAGAGGCCCCCATAAGCATTCACACATCTCCACCTTCCACCTCAGACCAGCAGAGGGAGCCCGTTAGGGATATAAATAGGGAACGTGGAGCTAGGCAGATGAGTCTAGCCAGAACAGAGTTCCTGCTCACAGCCAGAGAGGGACAGAGTTCTCAGTTCGGTTCCTTCAGAAGTCTGTTTGCAGAGGTAGGCCAAGCTAGATTCAAGCATCTCAGTTAGAGCTTAAGGTATGCCGGCGCCATAAGATCGGTGAAGCGCGGCAAGCTGCCGCTAGTGTGTATAGCCTAGTGAGGGCCCCGAGTAGGCCGAAGGCGAGTGGAGAGTTAGTAACATAGGGGGCAGAGGAGCTTAACCAGCTCACCCCGAAGAATTTACAGGACACCGGGTCCGAGCTTACCGGGATCTCCAAGACCCAGTAAGGCATAACCGGAATCCCTGGAGAACTATAGGTCCCAGGATTACCAGAAAGCTGATACGTAACAGAGCCAGGAGACACATAGGCCCCGTAAGCTTGGAGCGTGCACTCCAAGGGAAGACCCTACCACAACGTCAGCCGGTGCAGGACAGAGACAAAGTTAGGCCTAGCTCCAGGCAGGTCAGAAACTTACTACGCAGAGGCAAGAAACATGAGGCCCTACACCCGCTCATTGGGGAGGATCCTGATATGCACCCTTCACCCTACAGTGCTCTGGGATGTGCCTGAATTTCCACCATTTAAAGGTACTGAAGTGACTATCGTGTCTGTCCCTGTTCTTGCTCTGACCCGGCTGGGTCTCACCTGTCCTGCATTCCCCTCTTCGTACGCTGCCCAGAGGCATAGCTCCACCTGTGGGAAGCTATACCATCGAGCTGCATTGTCACCGGCCTCAGTGGACTGCCGCAGCGCTGGTGATTCTCACCAGAAACCACAGGTGGCGTCACGAACTTTCATAAAATTAATAAACAATCCCTTTTTGAAAGCTGACCCCAGGGTACGGGCCCAGGAGCCGACCACCGCGACATCCCCAAGGTCAGGCAAAAGGCCCGGATACTGAGTCGTCCCCATACTCAGTCCCCAGCCGCCCGTCTCCGGGTGTCCACGCTCGGTCCCCAGCCGCCAGGGGGCGGCCGGGTGTCCATACTCGGTCCCCAGCCGCCCCGCAGCCGGGTGTCCACACATGGTCCCCAGCTGCCTGGGGGCGGCCGTGTGTCCATAAACGGTCCCCAGCCGCCCTTATTTGAAGGACAGCCTAACCACAAAGACGTGGACAAGTGAATGTGGCCAGGGATGGTCCATCTCACGCCTTCACACTGGGTTAATATTGTGGGAGCCGGGACACAGTTGGACACTGGGATGCAACACGTCCTCCAGACATAGAGGATTGCGGGTCCTCGGTCAATCAGGCTTCAACACAAAGTTCAAAAGGTAGACAGCAGCAGTGGTCGGCCTCCTACACAACAAGTAAATTATTCATGATCATGAGGCCATCCATCTCCTTAGCTTTCTGATCCTTGGAATGCAAGCGCATGTATGTAGTAGCGGCTAGGCCTGAGGTGGTCAGCGTTTTGGCGCATATCCTACCTCCTCCGAGGATTGTTGGATGTTTTCCTGCTACTATCCAAGTTCTATGACTCCCGTTAAAACAAAGCTTCAGGTGATGAATGATGGATGAGGTGGTGGCAAAGTAGAAAGAGCAGGAGGAACAGGGACCATTCACATCAATATCAGGCCAGTCAACCACACATGTCTTGCAGGATATCTTTCTGTACCAAAAGGAGTGGTTCGGCTACACAGTTATAGGGCATACAGTGCCCCTTGGAAGTGACATGGAGGTCAGAGGGCCTTCACTAAACCGTTTTTTCCATTTATAGCAACTGGGTCTCCTGTGCACTGTTGGCCTAAGCAGTGAATGGAAGGCTTTCCAAAAATTATGAGGAACTGCAATGCCCCTTGAAACAGACGTGGATTACAGCATACTAAAAACCTTCTACCCATTATTGCTCGCCTATGCATTGAAAAGCAAAAGCTGACTAAAATTAGGAGGAAATGCAATGCCCGTTGGAAGAGTCATGGAGGTTAGAGTTAATTAAAATCAACATTTTAATGCCCCTTGGAAGAGCTGTAGAGTTCAGAATGGTTTAACAAGATGGTTTTAATGCCCCTTGGAAGAGACGTGGAGGTCGCAGTAGCTTAACAAGACGGTTTTAATGCCCCTTGGAAGAGACGTGGAGGTCGCAGTAGCTTAACAAGACGGTTTTAATGCCCCTTGGAAGAGACGTGGAGGTCGCAGTGGAATAAAAAGACAATATCAATGCCCCTTGAAAATGTGGTGGAGGTCGCAGTAGCTTAACAAGATGGTTTTAATGCCCCTTGGAAGAGACGTGGAGGTCGCAGTGGAATAAAAAGACAATATCAATGCCCCTTGAAAATGTGGTGGAGGTCGCAGTAGCTTAACAAGACGGTTTTAATGCCCCTTGGAAGAGACGTGGAGGTCGCAGTAGCTTAACAAGATGGTTTTAATGCCCCTTGGAAGAGACGTGGAGGTTGCAGTAGCTTAACAAGACGGTTTTAATGCCCCTTGGAAGAGCGGTGGAGGTCGCAGTAGCTTAACAAGACGGTTTTAATGCCCCTTGAAAGAATGGTGGAGGTCGCAGTAGCTTAACAAGACGGTTTTAATGCCCCTTGGAAGAGCCATGCAGTACAGCATATTAAAAACATTATTCCCATTATTGGGGAGTGGGTCTCCCATAGTCTTTGCCTATGCCTTCCAAGCAAAAGCTGCCAAAAATTAGGAGGGAGGAACTTGCAATGCTGGCAACACGGACCAAGGTCACCCTGGTGGTATAGTGGTGGTGGAGGCTGAGGATAAGGAGAAGAGCAAAATACAGCCGAAATGAGGAAGCGTATACCCATGTGTGGGTGTGAAGCGGTGCATGGGAATACACCTCCGGAAATAACACAATGGATTTGACTTTATGTTACTCTGCTGTCATTTGGTGGTGATGAGAAGTCTGGCCCAATCCAGCCCTTGTTCATTTTGATAAGGGTCAGCTTGTCAGCATTGACAGGCGAGTGCGCTTATCAGTTATAATTCCCCCAGCGGCACTAAAAACACGCTACGATAACACGCTAGTGACGCGCCCCTGGGCCTGCTGTGTCGCGCAGCGTCCCGCGCACGGGGGCTTACCCGGAACCGGATCAGATGAGGGTTGTAGTCTCCGAGTGGCGGGGACCCGGTCCGTGCCCAGAGAGTCAAACTCAGTGTGTGGCAGTCTTGATAGATGTTATTTGAGTGTCGACTACGCCACCCGTTGATTTGCAGCTATGGAGCTGCCGCTGCAGGGCAGACCGCTGAGGCCGGTGTAGAATTGTGCAGCGTGATAGTATAACCCCCAACGGGAGGGGTGTGGCCTCAGGGCAGCCGACGTGGAAGATGGGGGGTAGCAGGAACCACTCAGAGACGGTGCGGTGTAATTCAGGGTCTTTACTGGTAACAACGATAGACCCTCCCGGAGTACTTGCTAGCGAACGGGGCCTGGTCAGTCCTTGAGCAGATGGGATCTCCCCTGGCCAGGCGGAGTTGTAGGCCTCCCAAACTGACTGTACTCTTCTGGCTACCTTGCTAGAAGCGGATATAAGTAGCCCACGTCCCTGAGTGTACCGTGTGGTGCTCACCCGTATGGCCGGTGACTCGGGGCCTTCTAATGGCTTCCGCTCCACGATGGCGGTGCTGGTCCCTCGCGTGTGACCGTGCCTTCGGGTTTCTGGGCCAGAGGACCTGAAATCCCCTGCCGGTCGGCTTCTGCTGCTGGGTAAGAGTTAGTCCCCACAGCCTCGGACGCCGGGTCCGGTAAGGAAGCTTCTCAGTCAGGGCGAGCTCTGCAGCTGCCAGCCCCTGACTCGTAGTAGTATTGCTCCCACTGAGCTTCTGCTGTTTCTTCCTATGACTGTTTCTTGTCTCTACTCTCCTTGACTCCTAACCCTGCTTCAGCCCCGGGTTTATCTAGGGGAAGTTCTTCCCCTCCCAAGACTGGGCAGGAGGTGTGGCATGCACAGGATCCCTGACCAAAGGACCTCCCACCTGCTCTCAGACATAACATCTCTCTCACTGTGGCAACCAGACCCCTGGGGTGTCACATTCCCCCCTAGTGAAATTTAGTACTCCGGGACTAAACATATTTTAGAAAAACATAACAAGATAAAAACAATAATAATACAATAAGAAAAACATATAAAGATGGTTACGGCATGTCCGTAACTGGGTGCAGTCTTTGAAGAAAAGCAAGGTGTCCATTTCACCAAAACAGGGAGACGTAACCAGGTAGGGGTTTGTCCTACCCCGAGTCCTTAACAGTCTCTAGTCCGTCCTGGGTTACGCTCCAACTATGTACAAGGATTCCCGGTAAATCCGCCAAGGACTTCTACAAATAACTAGAAACACAAAATTATACACAAGCAACAATACACAGGTAAACATAAATAAAACAATTTATACACTTCAAATCCTCCACGGTGCGGGTAACTGGCCTCTAGTGGCCCTAGTGGACCTACGGAGCTGACTGCCTAGCCCTGAACTACAGGGTGTAGGAGCTGTCAAGGGTAAACTGGGCAGCTGTCTACCGGCTCTTTGGCTCACTAGGGATATGGCAGGCTCACTGCAAGCAGAGGGTTGATCCTCCTGGTCTGCGGGTGTGGGGTCTTCTGCCTCCTGGACCGGCTGTTCTTCCAGCTCTACCTGTTGCTCCGTAGGTGCTTGGGATGCTGGTTGGAGGAAGGTGAGTACGGGTACCACAACTGCACCATTGACTTGAGTCCAAGACCGAGGGAAGTCCCCGAGCACAGTACTAACCATATCTTCCCTTTCCTCTACGGGTCGATGGTCTTCTTGTTCCTCTTCAGGGTTCCTCAGTTGCTCGGGACACTTCTTCAGGTGGTCCCGGGATACAATAGCTGTGGTTTCCCCTCCGTCTTTACTGATGGTACAAACCTTCGGGTTCTCGTGGCTTGAGGGCAGTACGGTGTACGGGTCCTTTTCCCACTGGTCGTCCAACTTGTGGAGCCGTCTCTTCCTCTTCAAGACCTGCTCTCCGGGTACCAGGGGAACAGCGGGAGCATACTGGTTGTAAGTTTTCTCTTGTCTTTCCCTAGCCTGACAGAGACTTCGCTCCACGCTCTCCTGTACTCTCCGGTACTGCTGCTGCCTCTCTGTGTCCCAGTCTGTTTCTGATGAAGTGTCCTCGGGTGTCAGGACTCCCATTTCCAGGTCAACAGGTAACTTACCAGGTCTTGCCCTCATTAGGTAAGCCGGGGTACAGTTGGTGGAACCTACCGGGATGTGGTTGTATAGGTCCACCAGATCGGGCAACTTCTCAGGCCACAGACTGCGTTCTTCCAGGGGCAACGTTTTTAAAAGATCCATTACCACCTGGTTCATTTTCTCACAAAGTCCATTAGTTTGCGGATGGTAGGGTGTCGTCCTTATCTTCCGGCAGCCATACAGATTGCAGAATTCCTGGAAGACCTCCGCTTCAAAGGCAGGTCCCTGGTCCGTCAGCACTTGGTCCGGGTACCCGTGTGGACGGCAAAAGTGCTGCTGGAAGGCTCTAGCTGCTGTTTGAGCCGTTAAGTCCTTGACGGGGACGACAACCAAGAACCGGGAGTAATGATCCACGATGGTTAACGCGTAGACGTAGCCACTTCTGCTTGGGGTCAGTTTTACATGATCCAAGGCTACCAGTTCCAACGGTTGCCGGGTGACGATGGACTGCAGGGGAGTCTTCTGGCTGGCACGGTCCTTCCTTCTCAGGTTGCACGGGCCACAGTCTCTGCACCACTTCTCAATGGTTCCCCTCATGCCTACCCAGTGGAATCACTCGCGCAGCAGGAACTCCAGCTTCTTCCACCCGAAGTGTCCAGCTCCGTCGTGGTATGCCTCCATCACCATGGCTGCGTCTCTTCGTGGCACCACTACTTGCCAGAGTAGTTCATGCGTCCGGGAGTTAACCATTCTGCGGCACAACTTCCCCTTGTAAAGGAACAGTCGACTCTTCTCTGCCCATAGTTGTTTGGCTTCCTCCGGAGCGTCTGGTTCAAGGCAAGCCTCCGGGCGAGTCAGCATCTCCTTCACCAGTCGGACGGCAGGGTCGCTGTCTTGCGTTTCCGCCCAGTTGTAGTGAGGTAAGGGGTTCAACGTAGCAGCCTGCTTACTCCTTACCCGGTGGGAATACTGGATAGTCCCATGACGGTGGAACGCAGGGAGTTCAACTTCTTCCAGTCCCTGCGGATCTTCTCCTTCGTCCGGCAGGTTGGGCATCCTGGACAGGGCATCCGCGTTGGTATTGGAGCGTCCGGCCCGGTATTTGATTGTGAACTCGTAGTTGGACAGACGGGCCATCCACCTCTGCTCCAGGGCACCGAGTCTTGCCGTGTCCAGGTGTGTCAACGGGTTGTTATCCGTGTACACGGTGAACCGGGAAGAAGCGAGGTAATGCTTAAAGCGCTCGGTGACTGCCCATACTACGGCCAGGAACTCTAGCTTAAATGAGCTGTAATTCTCGGGGTTCCTTTCGGTGGGTCGCAGCTTTCGGCTGGCGTAGGCGATTACTCGTTCCTTCCCCTGCTGGATCTGGGACAGTACGGCTCCTAGCCCGATGTTACTGGCGTCGGTGTAGAGGATAAAGGGCTGGCTATAATCCGGGTACGCCAGGATTTCGTCCCCCGTGAGGGCCATCTTCAGCTGGCGGAAGGACTCTTCTTCCAGCTCCTCCCATTTGAAGGGCGGCTTCTGGTTCTTGGCCTTCCGGGACTGGCCTATCAGGAGGTCCTGCATAGGTGCTGCCTTTTTGGTGAAACCGGGAATAAACCTTCGGTAGTAGCCTACCAACCCGAGGAACTGCCGCACTTCTTTTACGCTGGAGGGGCTTGGCCATTCCTTAATTGCGGTGATCTTATCAGGGTCGGGAGCCACTCCGTCAGCGCTCACCACGTGTCCCAGGTACTGCACCTTTGGTTTCAGGAGGTGACACTTGGAGGGTTTCACCTTTAGGCCGTAACTCGCCAGAGCTTCGAACACTTCCGCCAGGTGTTTCAGGTGGTCCTCATACGTCTTGGAATATACGATGACATCGTCCAGGTACAACAGGACCGTCTCGAAGTTTCTGTGGCCCAGACAACACTCCATTAGTCGTTGGAAGGTTCCTGGTGCGTTGCAGAGTCCGAACGGCATGCAGGTGAACTCGCTAAGTCCCATCGGGGTGGTGAATGCGGTCTTCTCCCGGTCCGCCTCTGCTACAGGAACCTGCCAGTACCCGCTAGTGAGATCCAAGGTAGAGAAGAAGTTAGCAGATCTTAAAGCAGCCAATGACTCCTCTATCCTTGGTAAGGGGTACGCATCCTTGTGTGTGATACGGTTGATTTTCCGGTAATCTACACACATCCTCATGGTGTTGTCTTTTTTTTCTGACTAAGACTAGTGGAGCTGCCCAGGGGCTACAGCTATCCCTGATCACCCCAGCCTCCTTCATGTCTCTAAGCATCCCCTTGGCGTGTTGGTAGTGGGCAGGGGGTACGGGTCGATACCTCTCTTTTATAGGAGGATGGTCTCCCGTGGGGATGTGGTGTTCTACCCCCTTGACTCGCCCGAAGTCTAACGGGTGTTTACTGAACACTCTCTCGTACTCCTGAACCACCCGATAGACTCCTTGTTTCTGGTGTGCGGGAGTGGAGTCAGTACCCAGATGTAGTTGCTGACACCAGTCCTCCATGTTTTTCTTAGAGCCGTTACCTTCCTCCGGGTGAGATGGAGGCAAGGGTTCCACAGATTGTATAGAATTTTGGTTAATGGTATATAATTTGGCTAGCGTGGCATACCGGGGCAGGTACACTTCCCTCTCCCCGATATTTATTATGCGAACGGGCACCCTCCCATGGCGTACATCAACCACCCCCCGTGCTGTCAAAATGGTGGGCCTACTGTCTGAGTAAACTGGTTCTACCATTGCCTGGTAATCCCTACCTCTCAGACCAATAGCTGCCCGGCACCAAATCATCATTTCACTTTTTGGGGGCATGGCAATAGGAAAAGGGTCACACATTCTTACGCTACCAATCTCACCGCCGGAGAGTTCCACCTGTTGCCGTCGCATCAGTGCCCGGATCTCTTTCTGGAGCACCCGCTGCTCGCCGGAGCTGGCATTCTTGGCAACCTGCTGTAAAAGGAAAATCACCTCTGCAAGACAATTTTCAATTACATTAGTTCCTAGAGTTATTTTTGGGTGACTCTCATGTTTGTCAATATCTACAATGATCAGTCCCTGTGCTGCCAGTTCGACTCTACCGATTTTGATGGTCACCTCTTTAAATCCGATCTGTGGCACGGGCTGGCCATTGCTGGCGATGATACTCAAGTCGTCGTCAGGGTAGCGGGTAATATCCGAGTCATTCCAGTACTGCTTAAAGAGCACGTACGGGATGGTGGTGACCTGTGACCCGGTGTCCAGTAGGGCACTCATGGGAATGCCATCCAGTACCACAGGCAAGACTGGACGTCCTCCCACATATCTGTCGCGCCAGTTCGATGGGCCTGGTGATCTTTTTCCTGGGGGTTGGCCCTCTACCCCAGGTTGTGCCCATTTAAAGAACAGTACCTTGCCATATGTCCGGGTTGATTGCAGCGGCGGCAGATGGGTCGTCCGTCCTCGCTGTATCGGTCACTGGGTCTTCCTCTGGCCGGTGGGGTCTTCCTTGGTCGACGCCACGGGATGTCCTCCGGTCTGGATGCCAGCTGGATCTTCCCTGGGGTGGAAACCTGTAAAGACTGCACAGTTCGGGTTAGCGCAGCAACGCTCTTAGCTAGCTCTTGGACCTGATGGTGTAGGTCTGGAGCCGGGTCATTGTCCAAAGCCTGCGCATCAGCTCCCACAGGCCCTGCCGACAAGGGCGCCGCCTCCTGGTGGTAAGTGATAGCTGGGCGCCTGTGGGTCACAACGCCACCCGGTGCCGGTTCTCGGAGCACCCGGATGGCTCTGTCCTTGAACTGTGCAAAGCCCAGATGGGGATCCTGTAAGGCCATCGCCCACAACTGGGTTCGGTGGGCATTACAATATAGTCCCTCTATAAATTGTTCGGTCAACAGCCTGTCCTCGTTTCCCACTCCATCAGGGTCGGTCTGCTTAATGGCCTTCAGGGCCTCTTGTAGGTTTAGTGCATAGTCCCTTATACTCTCATGCGCTCGCTGCTTGCACCCGTAGAATCTAAGCTTAATCTCGGCTGAGGTGCGGGTATCAAAGGTATCCTTCAGCCGGGTTAGTATCCCTGCGACAGTCTTAATCCCAGGTGGCCAGGATTTTACTTCCCTTTTGGCTGCCCCGGTTAGTTGGGCCACCAGGATGCTCACTTTTTGCTCTTCTGTGAGGGGGTACACCTGGAAGAGGCTATCCAGCTTTTCTCTAAAGTCATGCAGGGTATGTGACTCCCCTGAGTACTGGGGTAGCCAAGCTGCTCCCGGGATATAGGGCATGGTGAAGGGCATAACTGCAGCAGCGGTGGCGCTGGCGGGGGTTGAGGTAGTGAAGCTCTCCTCCGTATCCGACATCTTCCTCCCCCCTAGTGGACCGTGGCCTACCTTGCGATGATCCTGTTCCGTAGGCCGCGGCTCCGCAGTAGATCGTCAGGGTTGAGGACCTTCCGTCGCGCTCTGGTGACGTCGGCGTCTGCTGGGCTCCTTCCAGGACCTTACGCAACGTCCGGACGTGAGGCGGGGCTTCAGTTCTCGCGCGCTTTTGAAGTCCACGCCCCTCTTCTTCCCGCGCGGCGTCCTCAAGATGGCGTCCAATGGCGGGAAAACTCCACGGATGGCGGGAAGAAGGCCGAAGATGGCGCCGGATGGCGGGAAAACTTCGCGGATGGCGGGAAGAAGGCAGAAGATGGCGCCGGATGGCGGGAAACCTCACCACTGGTAAGTTTGAACAGTCTTTGCTTTTCAGGCACGCAGTACCCGGTGGTTGCGGGCACGAAATCCTGCCGACTACGCCAAAGTTGACGTGCCCCTGGGCCTGCTGTGTCGCGCAGCGTCCCGCGCACGGGGGCTTACCCGGAACCGGATCAGATGAGGGTTGTAGTCTCCGAGTGGCGGGGACCTGGTCCGTGCCCAGGGAGTCAAACTCAGTGTGTGGCAGTCTTGATAGATGTTATTTGAGTGTCGACTACGCCACCCGTTGATTTGCAGCTATGGAGCTGCCGCTGCAGGGCAGACCGCTGAGGCCGGTGTAGAATTGTTCAGCGTGATAGTATAACCCCCAACGGGAGGGGTATGGCCTCAGGGCAGCCGACGTGGAAGATGGGGGGTAGCAGGAACCACTCAGAGACGGTGCGGTGTAATTCAGGGTCTTTACTGGTAACAACGATAGACCCTCCCGGAGTACTTGCTAGCGAACGGGGCCTGGTCAGTCCTTGAGCAGATGGGATCTCCCCTGGCCAGGCGGAGTTGTAGGCCTCCCAAACTGACTGTACTCTTCTGGCTACCTTGCTAGAAGCGGATATAAGTAGCCCACGTCCCTGAGTGTACCGTGTGGTGCTCACCCGTATGGCCGGTGACTCGGGGCCTTCTAATGGCTTCCGCTCCACGATGGCGGTGCTGGTCCCTCGCGTGTGACCGTGCCTTCGGGTTTCTGGGCCAGAGGACCTGAAATCCCCTGCCGATCGGCTTCTGCTGCTGGGTAAGAGTTAGTCCCCACAGCCTCGGACGCCGGGTCCGGTAAGGAAGCTTCTCAGTCAGGGCGAGCTCTGCAGCTGCCAGCCCCTGACTCATAGTAGTATTGCTCCCACTGAGCTTCTGCTGTTTCTTCCTATGACTGTTTCTTGTCTCTACTCTCCTTGACTCCTAACCCTGCTTCAGCCCCGGGTTTATCTAGGGGAAGTTCTTCCCCTCCCAAGACTGGGCAGGAGGTGTGGCATGCACAGGATCCCTGACCAAAGGACCTCCCACCTGCTCTCAGACATAACATCTCTATCACTGTGGCAACCAGACCCCTGGGGTGTCACACTAGCGTCAGGGCAGGCCAGGACCTCCAAGTCGTACAGAGCGAGTTCATTCCAACTGTCCAACTTGGATACCCAATAATTAAAAGGCACAGAGGAATCACGGAAGACGCTGGTACGGTCGGCAAGGTACTCCCTCACCATCTTTTGAAACTTTCCACTCCTTGTGAGAGTACCCCGCACCTCAGGGCCTGTAAGCTGGACGGGTCTCAGAAAACTGTCCCAGAATGTTGACAGTGTTCTCCTGCTTCTGCTGGATTGGAGTTGCGTCTCTCTCGCCTGTAAGCCTTGGTTGGTCATGAACTGTGACCTCTGCCGCTAGCGTGTTCAGATGGGAATTTTTTTAACAGTTCTGCAGCAAGGGCCTTCTGGTACTACCCCATTTTTGTAGACCTCTCCACCTCAGGAATAAGAGAGTGAAAGTTCTCCTTGTAGCGGGCGTCTAAAAGTGTCACCAACCAGAAATGACTGTCACCCAACATTTTGACAACGCGAGGGTCACGGTTAAGGCAGCGTAACCAGACTGGTAACGGGCAAGACTTCCGTGTCCTCACCATGATGACGACTGACCATGCTCTCCTCCTCCTCCTCCTCCTCCCCCCTATCCTCAGGCCACCCACGTTGAACTGACTGTATGACAGTTGTACAGGTACTACCGTCTACAGCGCATGATACCAGTTCCTGTTCTTCCTCCTCCTCCTCTCCCTCATTGTCCCCCAATGCACGTTGGGATGAGATGAGTCTGGGCTGTGTGTAATTGCCCGCTACGGCTTCTTGATCCATCTCATCATACTCTGGCTGCAATGCCTCCTCTTTAATTCTCTGCAGAGAACGCTGCAAAAGGCAGACAAGTGGGATGCTGACGCTATTGATGGCGTCATCGCCACTCACCATCTTGGTGGAGTCCTCAAAGTTTGTCAGGATGGTACATATGTCAGACATCCAGGTCCACTCCTGAGGTCTTATGTGTGGATTCTGACCTGAATATCGACGGCCTTGTTGCAGCTGGTACTCCACAACTGCTCTCTTCTGCTCACAAATCCTTTGCAACATGTGGAGGGTAGAGTTCCAATGTGTGGGGACATCACTCACCAGTCGGTGTGCCAGAAGCTGCAAACGCTGCTGCAACACAGCAAGGGCGGTGGAAGCTGTAGCCGACTTGCGAAAATGAGCTGACAGGCGGCGTACTTTGACGAGCAGATCTGGCAACTCGGGGTACGATTTAAGAAACCGTTGAACCACGAGGTTAAGCGCATGAGCCAGGCATGGTACGTGTGTGATCTCGCCTTGCCTCAGAGCCGCCACCAGGTTACGGCCATTGTCACACACGACCCTGCCTGGATGTAGGTTCAGCGGTCTCAGCCACAGATCTGCCTGCTCTTTCACAGCTGTCCACAACTCACAAGCAGTGTGAGGTTTATCACCTAAGCTTATGAGTTTCAGCACAGCCTGTTGCCGCTTGGCTGAGGCAGTAATGCAGTGCTTCCAGCTTGTAACTGATGTGGTGATATCTGAGATGGAGGCTGAACATGAGGAGGAGGAGGAGGATGAGGTGCGGGAGCTGTACACTGTGGGGGCAACTCTGACTGACATAGGGCCCGCAATCCTCGGTGTGGGGAGGATGTGTTCTCTCCCAAGGTCCGACTGGTTCCCCGCTTCCACTATGTTTACCCAGTGTGCTGTCAGGGAGATGTACCGTCCCTGGCCACAAGCACTTGTCCACGTGTCCGTTGTCAGGTGGACTCTCCCAGTAACTGCGTTGTTGAGGCAGATGTTTTGGGACACGTGCTTGTGTAGTGCGGGGATGGCACACCGGGCAAAATAGTGTCGGCTGGGGACCGAGTAACAAGGGATGGGCACCGCCATAAGGTTGCGGAAGGATTCCGTCTCCACCAGCCTAAAAGGCAGCATTTCCAACGCAAACAGTCGTGAAATGTGCGAATTTAGGACTGTGGCCTGTGGGGCATTGGCTGCGAATTTGCGCCTTCGTTCAAAGGTCTGGGATATGGACAATTGAACGCTGCGGTGGGACGTGGACGTGGACGTTGATGCTGTTTCTTGAGAAACTGCCATAACAAGTGAAGACTGAGAGGAGGGGCATCTTTGCATGCAGTATGGACAGGGGATTGCCTTGCACGCACAACAGGGGGTTCTATTACACGCACAACAGCAGAAGAAGCAGTGGTGACACCCGCTGACACTGGTCGTGGACCCTGGGGTTCGCCCCACAAAGTCGGATGCTTTGCTGCCATGTGCCTGATCATGCTGGTGGTGGTCAGACTGGTAGTTTTGTCACCCCTGCTGATGCTGGCATGGCAGGTGGTACAAATGGCCTTTTTGGGGTTATCCGCAGAGTCTTTAAAAAAATTCCAGACTCTGGAAGACCTACCGGTTGTTCTGGCAATGTCCCTCGTGTTGGTGTTACGGGGAACTGTTGCCCGCCTTCTGTGTGCGGCCACCACACTGATTCTTTCTGCCTGTTGGGGTACTCTGCCTCCCTCCACCTGTGTGCTGCTGGCCTCGCTCTGCATGTCCTCCTGCCACGTTGGGTCAGTTACTAGATCATCCACCCCCTCCTCCTCTTCCACTTGCGCACCACGATCCTCCTCCTCACTTCGTGGCAATTGTGTCTCGTCATTGTCCACCTCTTGTGACAAATTGCCTGCGTCGACTTCCTCTGGCCGTGGCTGTTCAAATATTTGGGCATCGCTACATGGGATCTCCTCTTCCACCACTTCAAGCGGAGCAGGCGAGGGGCACAAATATGGAAATGGACTAGTGAACAGCTCTTCAGAGTGTCCAAGTGTGGGATCAGTTGCTGTCTGACGACACTCGGCATGGTGGGAGGAAGGAGCATCAGGGTGAGGAGAAGTATGCGGTCGAGACTCACGGCTACTAAGACTTGACCGTGTGGAAGACAGACCGGAGGTGGTTGTGCCCAGGTAACTGGAAGTATTATCTGCTATCCACTTAATAACCTGTTCACACTGATCAGTTTGCAATACTGGTGTTGTAGCGTAGTTCCCTAGTAATTCGGTCAAGAAGTGGGAGCGAGAAGATGTGGCTGTTGGTTGTGGCACATTTTCAACTTGGCCATGGCCCCGTCCTCTACACGTACCATCACCAGAACGTCCAGTTCCACGCCCCTTGCCACGTGCCTTGCCCATTGTAAATTAAGTAAAATAGCTTACACTCACACTATCAATGGAAAAAGGGTAATAAAAAGGAGATTAGAACTGTGGAAGAGGAAAACCACAGTTCTATTTCTCTGGCCTACACCAGAATCTTTCAAACAGATATATTTGTGTCTGAACAATCAGGGAGACACTATTACTGTTTTTCTTTAAGGAAAAAATACCAAAAGCTGGATAATACAGAGATTTGACCCGTGGTACTGCAAAACCACAGTTATATTTTTCTGGCCTACACCAGAATCTTTCAAACAGATATATTTGTGTCTGAACAATCAGGGAGACACTATTACAGTTTTTCTTTAAGGAAAAAATACCAAAAGCTGGATAATACAGAGATTTGACCCGTGGAACTGCAAAATCACAGTTATATTTTTCTGGCCTACACCCGAATCTTTCAAACAGATATATTTGTGTCTGAACAATCAGGGAGACACTATTACTGTTTTTCTTTACGGAAAAAATACCAAAAGCTGGATAATACAGAGATTTGACCCGTGGAACTGCAAAACCACAGTTATATTTTTCTGGCCTACACCAGAATCTTTCAAACAGATATATTTGTGTCTGAACTATCAGGGAGACACTATTACTGTTTTTCTTTACGGAAAAAATACCAAAAGCTGGATAATACAGAGATTTGACCCGTGGAACTGCAAAGCCACAGTTATATTTTTCTGACCTACACCAGAATCTTTCAAACAGATATATTTGTGTCTGAACAATCAGGGAGACACTGTTACTGTTTTTCTTTAAGGAAAAAATACCAAAAGCTGGATAATGCAGAGATTTGACCCGTGGAACTGCAAAACCACAGTTATATTTTTCTGGCCTACACCAGACTCTTTTAAACAGATATATTGGTGTCTGACCAGTCAGGGAGACACTATTAAGTTTTTTTTTTACGCCAAAAAATGCCAAAAACAGGATAATACAGAGATTTGACCCCTGGAACTACAAAACCACAGTTATATTTTTCTGGCCTACACCAGAATGTTTCAAACAGATATATTTGTGTCTGAACAATCAGGGAGACACTATTACTGTTTTTCTTTAAGGAAAAAAATACCAAAAGCTGGATAATACAGAGATTTGACCCATGGAACTGCAAAACCACAGTTATATTTTTCTGGCCTACACCAGAATCTTTCAAACAGATATATTTGTGTCTGAAGAATCAGGGAGACACTATTACTGTTTTTCTTTAAGGAAAAAATACCAAAAGCTGGATAATACAGAGATTTGACCCGTGGAACTGCAAAACCACAGTTATATTTTTCTGGCCTACGCCAGAATCTTTCAAACAGATATATTTGTGCCTGAACAATCAGGGAGACACTATTACTGTTTTTTAGTGTTGAGCGAGTATGTTCTGTCCGAGTATGCTCGGGCCGAGCTCCGAGTACTTATAGCTGCTCGGTGATATGGTTGAATCGCTCCCGTGTGCATGATTTGCAACTGTTTGACAGTTTTATTACATGTGAGAAATGTGTAAGAAATAGACATTCCTCACATGTAATAAAACTGTCAAACAGTTGCAAATCATGCACACGGGAGCGATTCAAACACATCACCGAGCAGCTGTAAATACTCGGAACTCGACCCGAGCATACTCGGCGAAAGAGTTAATAGAACATACTCGCTCAACACTACTGTTTTTCTTTAAGGAAAAAATACCAAAAGCTGGATAATACAGAGATTTGAACCGTGGAACTGCAAAACCAGTTATATTTTTCTGGCCTACACCAGAATGTTTCAAAAAGATATATTTGTGTCTGAACAATCAGGGAGACACTATTACTGTTTTTCTTTAGGGCAAAAAATGACAAAAACAGGATAATACAAAGATTTCACCCGTGGAACTGCAAAACCACAGTTATATTTTTCTGGCCTACACCAGACTCTCT
The DNA here is from genome assembly GCF_046119375.1 of Phyllobates terribilis. NCBI lineage: Eukaryota > Metazoa > Chordata > Amphibia > Anura > Dendrobatidae > Phyllobates > Phyllobates terribilis. Next base: position 85,022,390 of record NW_027362769.1, read on the forward strand.
TAAACAGATATATTGGTGTCTGAACAGTCACAGACACACTCAATTTTTTTTTTTGGTGGGGGTGGGACCAAAAGGGTAATAAGACGCGTATTTGGACAGTCTGACTGAGGAAAAAAAAAATACAGGATTTAGATGAAAGAAAATTTTTTTTTCCTGGCCCCTGGGACCGGGGTGATAAGTCTAGCAATTTGACCAACAGGAGCACACAGGACTGTAATGCAGTGTTTGCTGGTATAACCACTGCATCTCCTATACAGCCTGCCTGCCTGACTGCCTGCCTGATATCTGGGATGGATATTAGTCCTGAGGAGGACAGTTTGTTTGATTTGGCAGGCTTTAGAGACCCTACACTAACTATTTCGGAGTATAAATCTCCCCCTAGCTCAGCAGCACTGACCCTACAGTGTCTGATCCGGAGCAACTGTGTCCAAGATGGCGGGGCCCGGTTTTAAATACTCGAGGTGATGCTGTGCGGCCAGCCAATCACTGTAATGCCAACAAACAACATGGCTGCGGCATTACAGTGAGTGGCTGGCAATCCCTGCATGTTCATTGGCTCTGTAAAGAGCGCCAAACGTGCAGGGCGGAGTCCAGAGCTCCCGCCCGAGTAACCCGGAAATGCTCGGTGCTCGCCGAACATCCCGAGCAGTGAGATGCTCGGGCGAGTACCGAGCAGTGTCGAGCATGCTCGCTCAACACTACTCCTGATGTGTATAGATGGCTACATGCGGCCTCCTGCTGTGTATAGATGGTGCCGTGCGGCCTCCTGCTGTGTATAGATGGCTACGTGTGGCCTCCTGCTGTGTATAGATGTCACCGTGCGGCCTCCTGCTGCATATAGATGTCACCGTGCGGCCTCCTGCTGCATATAGATGGCTACGTGCGGGCTCCTGCTGTGTATAGATGGCTACGTGCAGCCTTCTGCTGTGTATAGATGGCTATGTGCGGCCTCCTGCTGTGTATAGATGGCTACATGTGGCCTCCTGCTGTGTATAGATGGCGCCGTGCGGCCTCCTGCTGTGTATAGATGGTTACGTGCGGCCTGCTGCTGTGTATAGATGGCTACGTGTGGCCTCCTGCTGTGTATAGATGACTATGTGTGGCCTCCCGCTGTTTATAGATGGGTACGTGCGGCCTCCCGCTGTGTATAGATGGCTACGTGCGGCCTCCTGCTGTGTATAGATGGCTACGTGCGGCCTCCTGCTGTGTATAGATGGCTACGTGCGGCCTCCTGCTGTGTATAGATGGCTACGTGCAGCCTCCTGCTGTGTATAGATGGCTACCCGCGGCATCCTACTGTGTCTAGATGGCTACGTGCGGCCTCCTGCTGTGTACAGATGGCACGGTGCGGCCTCCTTCTGTGTATAGATGGCTATGTGCGGCCTCCCGCTGTGTATAGATGGCTACATGCGGCCTCCTGCTGTGTATAGATGGCTACGTACGGCCTCCTGCTGTGTATAGATTTCTACATGCGGCCTCCTGCTGTGTATAGATGGCTACGTGCGGCCTCCTGCTGTGTATAGATGGCTACGTGCGGCCTCCTGCTGTGTATAGATGGCACCATGCGGCCTCCTGCTGTGTATAGATGGTGCCGTGCGGCCTCTCGCTGTGTATAGATGGCTATGTGCGGCCTCCTGCTGTGTATAGATGGCTACGTGTGGCCTCCTGCTGTGTATAGATGGCTATGTGCGGCCTCCTGCTGTGTATAAATGGCTATGTGCGGCCTCCTGATGTGTATAGATGCTACATGCGGCCTCCTGCTGTGTATAGATGGCCCCATGCGATCTCCTGCTGTGTATAGATGGCTACGTGCGGCCTCCTGCTGTGTATAGATGGCACCGTGCGGCCTACTGCTGCATATAGATGGCTACGTGCGGCCTCCCGCTGTGTATAGATGGCTACGTGCGGCCTCCCGCTGTGTATAGATGGCTACGTGCGGCCTCCTGCAGTGTATAGATGGCTACGTGCGGCCTCCTGCTGTGCATAGATGACTACGTGCGGCCTCCTGCTGTGTATAGATGGCTACATACAGCCTCCTGCTGTGTATAGATGGCTACATATGGCCTCCTGCTGTGTATAGATTTCTACTTGCGGCCTCCTGCTGTGTATAGATGGCTACGTGCGGCCTCCTGCTGTGTATAGATGGCTATGTGCGGCCTACTGCTGTGTATAGATGGCACCATGCGGCTTCCTGCTGTGTATAGATGGTGCCGTGCGGCCTCTCGCTGTGTATAGATGGCTACGTGCGGCCTCCTGCTGTGTATAGATGGCTACGTGCGGCCTCCTGCTGTGTATAGATGGCTATGTGCGGCCTCCTGCTGTGTATAAATGGCTATGTGCGGCCTCCTGATGTGTATAGATGCTACATGCGGCCTCCTGCTGTGTATGGATGGCGCCATGTGATCTCCTGCTGTGTATAGATGGCTACGTGCGGCCTCCTGCTGTGTATAAATGGCACCATGCGGCCTCCTGCTGCATATAGATGGCTACGTGCGGCCTCCCGCTGTGTATAGATGGCTACGTGCGGCCTCCCGCTGTGTATAGATGGCTACGTGCGGCCTCCTGCAGTGTATAGATGGCTACGTGCGGCCTCCTGCTGTGCATAGATGACTACGTGCGGCCTCCTGCTGTGTATAGATGGCTACGTGCGGCCTCCTGCTGTGTGTACATGGCTACGTGCGACCTCCTGCTGTGTATAGATGGCTACGTGCGACCTCCTGCTGTGTATAGATGGCTACGTGTGGCCTCCTGCTGTGTATAGATGGCTATGTGCGGCCTCCTGATGTGTATAGATGGCTACGTGCGGCCTCCTGCTGTGTATACATGGCTACGTGCGGCCTCCTGCTGTGTATAGATGGCTACGTGCTGCCTCCTGCTGTGTATAGATGGCTATGTGCGGCCTCCTGTTGTGTATAGATGGCTATGTGCGGCCTCCTGATGTGTATAGATGGCTACATGCGACCTCCTGCTGTGTATAGATGGCGCCGTGCGGCCTCCTGCTGTGTATAGATGGCTACGTGCGGCCTCCTGCTGTGTATAGATGGCACCGTGCGGCCTCCCGCTGCATATAGATGGCTACGTGCAGCCTCCTGCTGTGTATAGATGGATACGTGCGGCCTCCCGCTGTGTATAGATGGCTACGTGCGGCCTCCCGCTGTGTATAGATGGCTACGTTTGGCCTCCTGCTGTATATAGATGGCTACGTGCGGCCTCCTGCTGTGTATAGATGGCTACGTGCGGCATCCTGCTGTGCATAGATGACTACGTGCAGCCTCCTGCTGTGTATAGATGGCTATGTGCGGCCTCCTGCTGTGTATAGATGGCTAAGTGCGGTCTCCTGCTATGTATAGATGGCTACGTGCGACCTCCTGCTGTGTATAGATGGCTACGTGCGGCCTCCTGCCTTGTATAGATGGCTACATGCGGCCTCCTGCTGTGTGTACATGGCTACGTGCGGCCTCCTGCTGTGTATAGATGGCTACGTGCGGCCTCCTGCTGTGTATAGATGGCTATGTGCGGCCTCTCACAGTGTATATATGGCTACGTGTGGCCTCCTGCTGTGTACAGATGGCTACGTGCGGCCTCCTGCTGTGTATAGATGGCTACGTGCGGCCTCCTGCTGTGTATAGATGGCTACGTGCGGCCTCTCACTGTGTATAGATGGCTATGTGCGGCCTCCTGCTGTGTATAAATGGCTATGTGCGGCCTCCTGATGTGTATAGGTGCTACATGAGGCCTCCTGCTGTGTATAGATGGCGCCATGCGATCTCCTGCTGTGTATAGATGGCTACGTGCGGCCTCCTGCTGTGTATGGATGGCACCGTGCGGCCTCCTGCTGCATATAGATGGCTACGTGCGGCCTCCCGCTGTGTATAGATGGCTACGTGCGGCCTCCCGCTGTGTATAGATGGCTACGTGCGGCCTCCTGCAGTGTATAGATGGCTACGTGCGGCCTCCTGCTGTGCATAGATGACTACGTGCGGCCTCCTGCTGTGTATAGATGGCTACATATGGCCTCCTGCTGTGTATAGATGGCTACGTACGGCCTCCTGCTGTGTATAGATTTCTACTTGCGGCCTCCTGCTGTGTATAGATGGCTACGTGCGGCCTCCTGCTGTGTATAGATGGCTACGTGCGGCCTCCTGCTGTGTATAGATGGTACCATGCGGCCTCCTGCTGTGAATAGATGGTGCCGTGCGGCCTCTCGCTGTGTATAGATGGCTACGTGCGGCCTCCTGCTGTGTATAGATGGCTACGTGTGGCCTCCTGCTGTGTATAGATGGCTACGTGCGGGCCTCCTGCTGTGTATAGATGGCTATGTGCGGCCTCCTGCTGTGTATAGATGGCGCCATGCGATCTCCTGCTGTGTATAGATGGCTACATGCGGCCTACTGCTGTGTATAGATGGCACCGTGCGGCCTCCTGCTGCATATAGATGGCTACGTGCGGCCTCCCGCTGTGTATAGATGGCTACGTGCGGCCTCCCGCTGTGTATAGATGGCTACGTGCGGCCTCCTGCAGTGTATAGATGGCTACGTGCGGCCTCCTGCTGTGCATAGATGACTACGTGCGGCCTCCTGGTGTGTATAGATGGCTACGTGCAGCCTCCTGCTGTGTATAGATGGCTACGTGCGGCATCCTGCTGTGCATAGATGACTACGTGCAGCCTCCTGCTGTGTATAGATGGCTATGTGCGGCCTCCTGCTGTGTATAGATGGCTAAGTGCGGTCTCCTGCTATGTATAGATGGCTACGTGCGACCTCCTGCTGTGTATAGATGGCTACGTGCGGCCTCCTGCCTTGTATAGATGGCTACATGCGGCCTCCTGCTGTGTGTACATGGCTACGTGCGGCCTCCTGCTGTGTATAGATGGCTACGTGCGGCCTCCTGCTGTGTATAGATGGCTACGTGCGGCCTCCTGCTGTGTATAGATGGCTACTTGCGGCCTCTCACTGTGTATAGATGGCTACGTGTGGACTACTGCTGTGTATAGATGGCTACGTGCGGCCTCCTGCTGTGTATAGATGGCTACGTGTGGCCTCCTGCTGTGTATAGATGGCTACGTGCGGGCCTCCTGCTGTGTATAGATGGCTATGTGCGGCCTCCTGCTGTGTATAAATGGCTATGTGCGGCCTCCTGATGTGTATAGATGCTACATGCGGCCTCCTGCTGTGTATAGATGGCGCCATGCGATCTCCTGCTGTGTATAGATGGCTACGTGCGGCCTCCTGCTGTGTATGGATGGCACCGTGCGAGCTCCTGCTGCATATAGATGGCTACGTGCGGCCTCCCGCTGTGTATAGATGGCTACGTGCGGCCTCCCGCTGTGTATAGATGGCTACGTGCGGCCTCCTGCAGTGTATAGATGGCTACGTGCGGCCTCCTGCTGTGCATAGATGACTACGTGCGGCCTCCTGCTGTGTATAGATGGCTACATATGGCCTCCTGCTGTGTATAGATGGCTACGTACGGCCTCCTGCTGTGTATAGATTTCTACTTGCGGCCTCCTGCTGTGTATAGATGGCTACGTGTGGCCTCCTGCTGTGTATAGATGGCTACGTGCGGCCTCCTGCTGTGTATAGATGGCACCATGCGGCCTCCTGCTGTGTATAGATGGTGCCGTGCGGACTCTCGCTGTGTATAGATGGCTACGTGCGGCCTCCTGCTGTGTATAGATGGCTACGTGCGGCCTCCTGCTGTGTATAGATGGCTACGTGCGGCCTCCTGCTGTGTATAGATGGCACCATGCGGCCTCCTGCTGTGTATAGATGGTGCCGTGCGGCCTCTCGCTGTGTATAGATGGCTACGTGCGGCCTCCTGCTGTGTATAGATGGCTACGTGCGGCCTCCTGCTGTGTATAGATGGCTATGTGCGGCCTTCTGCTGTGTATAAATGGCTATGTGCGGCCTCCTGATATGTATAGATGCTACATGCGGCCTCCTGCTGTGTATAGATGGCGCCATGCGATCTCCTGCTGTGTATAGATGGCTACATGCGGCCTCCTGCTGTGTATAGATGGCTACGTGCGGCCTCCTGCTGTGTATGGATGGCACCGTGCGGCCTCCTGCTGCATATAGATGGCTACGTGCGGCCTCCCGCTGTGTATAGATGGCTACGTGCGGCCTCCCGCTGTGTATAGATGGCTACGTGCGGCCTCCTGCAGTGTATAGATGGCTACGTGCGGCCTCCTGCTGTGCATAGATGACTACGTGCGGCCTCCTGCTGTGTATAGATGGCTACATATGGCCTCCTGCTGTGTATAGATGGCTACGTACGGCCTCCTGCTGTGTATAGATTTCTACTTGCGGCCTCCTGCTGTGTATAGATGGCTACGTGCGGCCTCCTGCTGTGTATAGATGGCTACGTGCGGCCTCCTGCTGTGCATAGATGGCACCATGCGGCCTCCTGCTGTGTATAGATGGTGCCGTGCGGCCTCTCGCTGTGTATAGATGGCTGCGTGCGGCCTCCTGCTGTGTATAGATGGCTACGTGCGGCCTCCTGCTGTGTATAGATGGCTACGTGCGGCCTCCTGCTGTGTATAGATGGCACCATGCGGCCTCCTGCTGTGTATAGATGGTGCCGTGCGGCCTCTCGCTGTGTATAGATGGCTACGTGCGGCCTCCTGCTGTGTATAGATGGCTATGTGCGGCCTCCTGCTGTGTATAAATGGCTATGTGCGGCCTCCTGATATGTATAGATGCTACATGCGGCCTCCTGCTGTGTATAGATGGCGCCATGCGATCTCCTGCTGTGTATAGATGGCTACATGCGGCCTCCTGCTGTGTATGGATGGCACTGTGCGGCCTCCTGCTGCATATAGATGGCTACGTGCGGCCTCCCGCTGTGTATAGATGGCTACGTGCGGCCTCCCGCTGTGTATAGATAGCTACGTGCGGCCTCCTGCAGTGTATAGATGGCTACGTGCTGCCTCCTGCTGTGCATAGATGACTACGTGCGGCCTCCTGGTGTGTATAGATGGCTACGTGCAGCCTCCTGCTGTGTATAGATGGCTACGTGCGGCCTCCTGCTGTGTATAGATGGCTACGTGCGGCCTCCTGCTGTGTATAGATGGCACCATGCGGCCTCCTGCTGTGTATAGATGGTGCCGTGCGGCCTCTCGCTGTGTATAGATGGCTGCGTGCGGCCTCCTGCTGTGTATAGATGGCTATGTGCGGCCTCCTGCTGTGTATAAATGGCTATGTGCGGCCTCCTGATGTGTATAGATGCTACATGCGGCCTCCTGCTGTGTATAGATGGCGCCATGCGATCTCCTGCTGTGTATAGATGGCTACATGCGGCCTCCTGCTGTGTATAGATGGCACCGTGCGGCCTCCTGCTGCATGTAGATGGCTACGTGCGGCCTCCCGCTGTGTATAGATGGTTACGTGCGGCCTCCCGCTGTGTATAGATGGCTACGTGCGGCCTCCTGCAGTGTATAGATGGCTACGTGCGGCCTCCTCCTGTGCATAGATGACTATGTGCGGCCTCCTGGTGTGTATAGATGGCTACGTGCGGCATCCTGCTGTGTGTACATGGCTACGTGCGGCCTCCTGCTGTGTATAGATGGCTACGTGCGACCTCCTGCTGTGTATAGATGTCTACGTGCGGCCTCCTGCTGTGTATAGATGGCTATGTGCGGCCTCCTGATGTGTATAGATGGCTACGTGTCGCCTCCTGCTGTGTATACATGGCTACGTGCGGCCTCCTGCTGTGTATAAATGGCTACGTGCTGCCTCCTGCTGTGTATAGATGGCTATGTGCGGCCTCCTGCTGTGTATAGATGGCTATGTGCGGCCTCCTGATGTGTATAGATGGCTACATGCGACCTCCTGCTGTGTATAGACGGTGCCGTGCGGCCTCCTGCTGTGTATAGATGGCTACATGCGGCCTCCTGCTGTGTATAGATTTCTACATGCGGCCACCTGCTTTGTATAGATGGCTACGTGCGGCCTCCTGCTGTGTATAGATGGCTACGTGCGGCCTCATGCTGTGTATAGATGGCTACATGCGGCCTCTCACTGTGTATAGATGGCTACGTGTGGCCTCCTGCTGTGTATAGACGGCGCCGTGCGGCCTCCTGCTGTGTATAGATGGCACCGTGCGGCCTCCTGCCTTGTATAGATGGCTACATGCGGCCTCCTGTTGTGTGTACATGGCTACGTGCGGCCTCCTGCTGTGTATAGATGGCTACGTGCGGCCTCCTGCTGTGTATAGATGGCTACGTGCGGCCTCTCACTGTGTATAGATGGCTACGTGTGGCTTCCTGCTGTGTATAGATGGCTACGTGCGGCCTCCTGCTGTGTATAGATGGCTACGTGCGGCCTCCTGCTGTGTATAGATGGCTACGTGCGGCCTCTCACTGTGTATAGATGGCTACGTGTGGCCTCCTGCTGTGTATAGATGGCTATGTGCGGCCTCCTGCTGTGTATAAATGGCTATGTGCGGCCTCCTGATGTGAATAGATGCTACATGAGGCCTCCTGCTGTGTATAGATGGCGCCATGCGATCTCCTGCTGTGTATAGATGGCTACGTGCGGCCTCCTGCTGTGTATGGATGGCACCGTGCGGCCTCCTGCTGCATATAGATGGCTACGTGCGGCCTCCCGCTGTGTATAGATGGCTACGTGCGGCCTCCCGCTGTGTATAGATGGCTACGTGCGGCCTCCTGCAGTGTATAGATGGCTACGTGCGGCCTCCTGCTGTGCATAGATGACTACGTGCGGCCTCCTGCTGTGTATAGATGGCTACATATGGCCTCCTGCTGTGTATAGATGGCTACGTACGGCCTCCTGCTGTGTATAGATTTCTACTTGCGGCCTCCTGCTGTGTATAGATGGCTACGTGCGGCCTCCTGCTGTGTATAGATGGCTACGTGCGGACTCCTGCTGTGCATAGATGGCACCATGCGGCCTCCTGCTGTGTACAGATGGTGCCGTGCGGCCTCTCGCTGTGTATAGATGGCTACGTGCGGCCTCCTGCTGTGTATAGATGGCTACGTGCGGCCTCCTGCTGTGTATAGATGGCTACGTGCGGCCTCCTGCTGTGTATAGATGGCACCATGCGGCCTCCTGCTGTGTATAGATGGTGCCGTGCGGCCTCTCGCTGTGTATAGATGGCTACGTGCGGCCTCCTGCTGTGTATAGATGGCTATGTGCGGCCTCCTGCTGTGTATAAATGGCTATGTGCGGCCTCCTGATATGTATAGATGCTACATGCGGCCTCCTGCTGTGTATAGATGGCGCCATGCGATCTCCTGCTGTGTATAGATGGCTACATGCGGCCTCCTGCTGTGTATAGATGGCACCGTGCGGCCTCCTGCTGCATATAGATGGCTACGTGCGGCCTCCCGCTGTGTATAGATGGCTACGTGCGGCCTCCCGCTGTGTATAGATAGCTACGTGCGGCCTCCTGCAGTGTATAGATGGCTACGTGCTGCCTCCTGCTGTGCATAGATGACTACGTGCGGCCTCCTGGTGTGTATAGATGGCTACGTGCAGCCTCCTGCTGTGTATAGATGGCTACGTGCGGCCTCCTGCTGTGTATAGATGGCTACGTGCGGCCTCCTGCTGTGTATAGATGGCACCATGCGGCCTCCTGCTGTGTATAGATGGTGATGTGCGGCCTCTCGCTGTGTATAGATGGCTGCGTGCGGCCTCCTGCTGTGTATAGATGGCTATGTGCGGCCTCCTGCTGTGTATAAATGGCTATGTGCGGCCTCCTGATGTGTATAGATGCTACATGCGGCCTCCTGCTGTGTATAGATGGCGCCATGCGATCTCCTGCTGTGTATAGATGGCTACATGCGGCCTCCTGCTGTGTATAGATGGCACCGTGCGGCCTCCTGCTGCATATAGATGGCTACGTGCGGCCTCCCGCTGTGTATAGATGGCTACGTGCGGCCTCCCGCTGTGTATAGATGGCTACGTGCGGCCTCCTGCAGTGTACAGATGGCTACGTGCGGCCTCCTGCTGTGCATAGATGACTATGTGCGGCCTCCTGGTGTGTATAGATGGCTACGTGCGGCCTCCTGCTGTGTGTACATGGCTACGTGCGGCCTCCTGCTGTGTATAGATGGCTACGTGCGACCTCCTGCTGTGTATAGATGTCTACGTGCGGCCTCCTGCTGTGTATAGATGGCTATGTGCGGCCTCCTGATGTGTATAGATGGCTACGTGTCGCCTCCTGCTGTGTATACATGGCTACGTGCGGCCTCCTGCTGTGTATAAATGGCTACGTGCTGCCTCCTGCTGTGTATAGATGGCTATGTGCGGCCTCCTGCTGTGTATAGATGGCTATGTGCGGCCTCCTGATGTGTATAGATGGCTACATGCGACCTCCTGCTGTGTATAGACGGTGCCGTGCGGCCTCCTGCTGTGTATAGATGGCTACATGCGGCCTCCTGCTGTGTATAGATTTCTACATGCGGCCACCTGCTTTGTATGGATGGCTACGTGCGGCCTCCTGCTGTGTATAGATGGCTACGTGCGGCCTCCTGCTGTGTATAGATGGCTACGTGCGGCCTCTCACTGTGTATAGATGGCTACGTGTGGCCTTCTGCTGTGTATAGACGGCGCCGTGCGGCCTCCTGCTGTGTATAGATGGCACCGTGCGGCCTCCTGCTGCGTATAGATGGCTACGTGCAGCCTCCTGCTGTGTATAGATAGCTACGTGCAGCCTCCCGCTGTGTATAGATGGCTACGTGCGGCCTGAAGCTGTGTATAGATGGCTACATGCGGCCTCCTGCTGTGTATAGCTGGCTACGTGCGGCATCCTGCTGTGCATAGATGACTACGTGCAGCCTCCTGCTGTGTATAGATGGCTATGTGCGGCCTCCTGCTGTGTATAGATGGCTAAGTGTGGCCTCCTGCTATGTATAGATGGCTACGTGCGACCTCCTGCTGTGTATAGATGGCTACGTGCGGCCTCCTGCCTTGTATAGATGGCTACATGCGGCCTCCTGCTATGCATAGATTTCTACATGCGGCCTCCTGCTTTGTATAGATGGCTACGTGCGGCCTCCTGCTGTGTATAGATGGCTACGTGCGGCCTCCTGCTGTGTATAGATGGCTACGTGCAGCCTCTCACTGTGTATAGATGGCTACGTGTGGCCTCCTGCTGTGTATAGATGGCTTCTTGCGGCCTCCTGCTGTGTATAGATGGCTATGTTCGGCCTCCTGCTGTGGATAAATGGCTATGTGCGGCCTCCTGTTGTGTATAGATGGCTACATGCTGCCTCCTGCTGTGTATAGATGGCGCCGTGCGGCCTCCTGCTGTATATAGATGGCACCGTGCGGCCTCCTGCTGCTTATAGATGGCTACGTGCGGCCTCCCGCTGTGTAAAGATGGCTACGTGCGGCCTCCTGCTGTGTATAGATGGCTACGTGCGACCTCCTGCTGTGCATAGATGGCTATGTGCGGCCTCCTGCTGTGTATAGATGGCTATGTGCGGCCTCCTGATGTGTATAGATGGCTACGTGCGGCCTCCTGCTGTGTATACATGGCTAGATGCGGCCTCCTGCTGTGTATAGATGGCTACGTGCGGCCTCCTGCTGTGTATAGATGGCTATGTGCGGCCTCCTGATGTGTATAGATGGCTACGTGCGGCCTCCTGATGTGTATAGACGGCTATGTGCGGCCTCCTGATGTGTATAGATGGCTACGTGCGGCCTCCTGCTGTGTATAGACGGCGCCGTGCGGCCTCCTGCTGTGTATAGATGGCTACGTGTGGCCTCCTGCTGTGTATAGATGGCACCGTGCGGCCTCCTGCTGCGTATAGATGGCTACGTGCTGCCTCCTGCTGTGTATAGATGGCTACGTGCGGCCCCCTGCTGTGTATAGATGGCTGCGTGCGGCCTCTCGCTGTGTATAGATGGCTACGTGCGGCCTCCTGCTGTGTATAGATGGCTACATGCGGCCTCCTGCTGTGTATAGATGACTACGTGCAGCATCCTGCTGTGCATAGATGACTACGTGCGGCCTCCTGCTTTGTATAGATGGCTACGTGCGGCCTCCTGCTGTGTATAGATGGCTAAGTGCGGCCTCCTGCTATGTATAGATGGCTACGTGCGACCTCCTGCTGTATGTAGATGGCCACGTGCGGCCTCCTGCCTTGTATAGATGGCTACATGAAGCCTCCTGCTTTATATAGATGGCTCCGTGTGGCATCCTGCTGTGTATAGATGGCTACGTGCTGCCTCCTGCTGTGTATAGATGGCTACGTGTGGTCTCCTACTGTGTATAGATGGCAACGTGCGGCCTCCTGCTGTATATAGATGGCTACGTGTGGCTCCAGCTGTGTATAGATGGATACGTGCGGCCTCCCACTGTGTATAGATGGCTACGTGCGGCCTCCCGCTGTGTATAGATGGCTACCTGCGGCCTCCCGCTGTGTATTGATGGCACCATGCGGCCTTCCGCTGTGTATAGATGGCACCGTGCGGCCTCCCGCAGTGTATAGATGGCACCGTGCGGCCTCCGCTGTGTATAGATGGCACCGTGCGGCCTCCCGATGTGTATAGATGGCACTGTGCAGCCTCCTGCTGTGAATAGATGGCTACGTGCGGCCTCCTGCTGTATAGATGGCTACGTGCGGCCTCCCGCTGTGTATAGATGGCTATGTGCTGCCTCCTGCTGTGTATAGATGGCTGCGTGCAGCCTCCCGTTGTGTATAGATGACTACGTGCGGCCCCCTGCTGTGTATAGATGGCTATGTGCGGCCTCCCGCTGTGTTTAGATGGCTACGTGCGGCCTCCTGCTGTGTATAGATGGCTACGTGCGGCCTCCCGCTGTGTATAGATGGCTACATGCGGCCTCCCACTGTGTATAGATGGCTACGTGCGGCCTCCTGCTGTGTATAGATGGCTACGTGCGGCCTCCTGCTGTGTATAGATTGCTACGTGTGCTCAATATTAAGCCATACAATTAATGTAAGGCTATGTGCCCACGATGCAGAAATGCTCCGGATTTTTTTTGAGCGTTTCTGCATCTCCCTGGCAGAAATAACGCATGTGGATTGTACATGCGTTTTTCCTGCCAGGGACATGCGGATGTGAAGCGTTCTTCACATGCATTTTCGCATGCGGGTTGTCAAGCGCTTTCCAAGCGATTTTAGCATCACTTGGAAAAGTACTTGACAACTTGGTCACACTATATAAATCCATGCAACCGGCATGGATTTATATAGTGTGACCGTAAAAGAATGGTAAAAAATAAAAAATAAATATATACTTACCTTCTGATGGCCTGCCGACGTCAGCAGTCGCGTGACCCGTCACATGACTAAATGACGTCACCACAGGTCCTTTAGTCTACCGAGAGCTGCCAGCAAGCCAGGACGCATCGGATAAAGACAGCGGGGGCCATCAGAAGGTAAGTATAATATTTATTTTTTATTTTATTCTTTTTTTTACAGGTTCTATGGTACCCGGGTCCGGAGGAGAGTTTCCTCTTCTCCAGACCCGGGTACCATCCGCACATTGAAACGCATGGAATCCGCATGTACAGATGCAGTGATGCGGATTCCATGTGTTCCAATGCAAGTCAATGGCGGCGAAAACGCTGCGCTTCCGCAAAATAATTGGTAGTGCTGTGGATTTTTCCGCAATGATAATCTGCAGCGGAAATTTCCACAGCATGTGCACAGCACATGCGGATTATCATTGGGAAACGTGGCAGACCTTCTACCAAGCGTTTTTAAGGGTTTCTGCAGCGGAATTGCCACTGCGGAAACGCTTAAAAAGCGCATAGTGGGCACACAGCCTAAAAAAAATTATTATAATTAATATTGTGCCAAATTAATTTCACGTGAACTATCACATGATCTACCACAGGGGTTCATGTGACATATGATACATCAGGTGTGTGTGTGTGTGTGTGTGTGTGGGGGGGTGCACCTTCTAAACTGCCCGGGGCCCTTGCTACTCTTAATCCACCCCTGAGGCCAGGTATTTAAAACTCTGTTTTCTCTGTCACACGGATTACATATACGTTGTCTGAAAATACTGCCATTTCTGGTCTCCATTAAAAATTTCCTTCAGTGTGTCAGTGAAGCAATTCACACCAGTTTGCTGTTCAAGCTACTTACCTACAGGCCGGGTATTTAAAACTCTCTTTTCTCCGTCACACGGATCACATGTACGTTGTCTGAAAATACTGCCATTTCTGGCCTCCATTAAAAATTTCCTTTACTGTGTCAGTAAAGCAATTCACAGCAGTTTGCTGTTCAAACTACTTACCTACAGGCCAGGTATTTAAAACTCTATTTTCTCCATCACATGGATCACATACAGTACAGACCAAAAGTTTGGACACACATTCTCATTTAAAGATTTTTCTGTATTTTCATGACTATAAAAATTGTACATTCACACTGAAGGCATCAAAACTATGAATTAACACATGTGGAATTATATAATTAACAAAAAATTGTGAAAAAACTAAAAATATGTCTTATATTCTAGGTTCTTCAAAGTAGCCACCTTTTGCTTTGATGACTGCTTTGCACACTCTTGGCATTCTCTTGATGAGCTTCAAGAGGTAGTCACCGGAAATGGTTTTCACTTCACAGATGTGCCCTGTCAGGTTTAATAAGTGGGATTTCTTGCCTTATAAATGGGGTTGGGACCATCAGTTGTGCTGTGCAGAAGTCTGGTGGGTACACAGCTGATAGTCCTACTGAATAGAATGTTAGAATTTGTATTATGGCAAGATAAAAGCAGCTAAGTAAAGAAAAACGAGTGGCCATCATTACTTTAAGTAATAAAGGTCAGTCAGTGCGAAAAATTGTGAAAACTTTTAAAGTGTCCCCAAGTGCAGTTGCAAAAACCATCAAGCGCTACAAACAAACTGGCTCACATGAGGACCGCCCCAGGAAAGGAAGACCAAGAGTCACCTCTGCTTCTGAGGATAAGTTTATCCGAGTCACCAGTCTCAGAAATTGCAGGTTAACAGCAGCTCAGATTAGAGACCAGGTCAATGCCACACAGAGTTCTAGAAGCAGACACATCTCTTCAACAACTGTTAAGAGGAGAATTTGTGCAGCAGGCCTTCATGGTAAAATAGCTGCTTGGAAACCACTGCTAAGGACAGGCAACAAGCAGAAGAGACTTGTTTGGGCTAAAGAACACAAGGAATGGACATCAGACCAGTGGAAATCTGTGCTTTGGTCTGATGAGTCCAAATTTGAGATCTTTGGTTCCAACCACCGAGTGTTTGGGCGACGCAGAAAAGGTGAATGGATGGACTCTAAATGCCTGGTTCCCACCATGAAGCATGAAGGAGGAGGTGTGATGGTGTGGGGGTGCTTTGCTGGTGACACTGATGGGGATTTATTCAAAATTGAAGGCATACTGAACCAGCATGGCTACCACAGCATCTTGCAGCGGTATGCTATTCCATCCGGTTTGCGTTTAGTTGGACCATCATATATTTTTCAACAGGACAATAACCCCAAACACACCACCAGGCTGTGTAAGGGCTATTTGACCAAGAAGGAGGTGATGTGGTGCTACGCCAGATGACCTGGCCTCCACAGTCACCAGACCTGAACCCAATCGAGATGGTTTGGGGTGAGCTGGACCGCAGAGTGAAGGCAAAAGGGCCAACAAGTGCTAAGCATCTCTGGGAACTCCTTCAAGATTGTTGGAAGACCATTTCCGGTGACTACCTCTTGAAGCTCATCAAGAGAATTCCAAGAGTGTGCAAAGCAGTCATCAAAGCAAAAGGTGGCTACTTTGAAGAACCTAGAATATAAGACATATTTTCAGTTGTTTCACATTTTTTGTTAAGTATATAATTCCACATGTGTTAATTCATAGTTTTGATGCCTTCAGTGTGAATGTACAATTTTCATAGTCATGAAAATACAGAAAAATCTTTAAATGAGAAGGTGTGTCCAAACTTTTGGTCTGTACTGTATAAGTTCGCTCCAAACTCAGTCATTTGTAGTGAGCGTGGAAGATACTGTCCTGCATTTAAAATGGGCAAGGTACGTGGCAAGGGACGGGGAACTAGATGTGATGGTGATGGTGCATGCAGAGGCCAAGGACAAGGCCGTGGGCAAGCCGAAATTGTGCCACAACAAACACCCACATCTTCTCGCCTGACCTTCCTGTCCCAATTTTTAGGGGACCGTAGCACAACACTATTGAACCCAGAGCAGTGTCAAAAGGTTGTTGGTTGGATAGCGGATAATGCTTCCAGTCACTTTGCCACCACCACCACCACCAACACCCTGTTTTCCACACGGTCAAGTCTCAGTAGCCGTGAGTCGGGACCACATATTCCTCACCCTGATCCTCCTTCCTCCCACCATGCCGAGTACCCAGAGACAACTGATCACACACTTGGACACTCTGAAGAGCTGTTCACTTTTCCATTTATAGATTCGGGCCTCTCTCCCGGTCCACTTGAAGCGGGGCAAGAGGAGATCGCGTGAAGAGATGCCCAAATATTTGAGCAGCCACGGTCACATGAAGGCGACGGTGGGAAAGTGTCACAAGAGGTGGACGATGATGAGACACAATTGCCAGAAAGTCAGGAGGAGGACCAGGGTGCGGAAGTGGAAGACGAGGTGGTGGATGACCCAACCTGGCAGGACATGCAGAGCGAGGACAGCAGCACACAGGGGGAGGGAGGCACAGCACCCCAACAGGCAGGAAGAAGCAGTGTGGTGGCCGCAGACAAAAGTCAGGCAACCGTTCCCCGTAACACCAACACGAAGGAAGTTGCCAGTACAACTGTTAGATCTTCCCGAGTCAGGTTGTTTTTTAAAGACTGCCGATAACCCCAAAAAGGCCATTTGCACCACCTTCTAGGCCAGCATCAGCAGGGGTGGCAAAACTACCAGCCTGACCACCACCAGCATGATCAGGCACATGGCAGCAAAGCACCTGACTTTGTGGGCCGAACCCCAGGGTCCAGGAACAGTGTCTGCGGGTGGCACCATTGCTTCTTCCACTGTTGTGCAAGCCAATCCCCTGTCCATGATGCATGCGAAGATGCCTCCTGCCCTGCACCTGTCATTGCACACTCTCAAGTAGCAGCATCAGGAAGCATGTTCATGTCCTTGTCAAAGCGCAGCGTTCAGTTGTCCATACCCCAGTCCTTGGAATGCAAGCGCAAATATGTAGCCAATGCCCCACAGGCCACACTACTAAATTCTCAGATTTCATGACTGCTTGCGCTCAAAATGTTGACTTTTAGGCTCAGGGAGACGGAAGCATTCCACAACCTGATGGCGGCGGCCATCCCTCCGTAATCGGTCCCCAGCTGCCACTATTTCTCCCGGTGTGCCATCCCCGCATTACACAAGCACGTGTCCCAAAACATTAGCCGTGCCCTCAACAGTGCAGTTACCGGTAAAGTCCACCTAACAACGGACACGTGGACAAGTGCTTGTGGGCAGGGACGGTACATCTCGCTGACGGCACACTGGGTTAACATAGTGGAAGCCGGGACCCAGTCGGACCTTGGGACGGAACACGTCCTCCCGACACCAAGGATTGCGGGCCCTAGGTCAATCAGGGTTGCCCCCACGGTCTACAACTCCTGCACCTCATCCTCGACAGACTCCTGCTCCTCTTCAGCCTCCATCTCCGAAATGACCACATCAGTCACAAGCTGGAAGCACTGCAACACTGCCTCGGCCAAGCGGCAACAGGTTGCACTGAAGCTAATATGCTTAGGTGACAAACCGCACAATGCTGAAGAGTTGTGGACAGCTCTGAAAGAGCAGGAACATCTGTGGCTCACACCGCTGAACCTACAGCCAGGCATGGTCGTGTGTGACAATGGCCGGAACCTGGTGGCGGCTCTGAGGCGAGGCGAGCTCACACACGTACCATGCCTGGCCCATGTGCTTAACCTCGTCGTTCAGCGGTTTCTCAAATCCTACCCGGAACTGCTGGATCTGCTTGTTAAAGTACGCCGCCTGTGTGCCCATTTTAGAAAGTCAGCTACAGCTTCCGCCGCCCTTGCAGTGTTTCAGCAGCGTTTGCAGCTTCCTGCTCACAGACTGGTGTATGATGTCCCCACGCGTTGGAACTCTACACTGCAGATGTTGGGAATGATTTGTGAGCAGAAGAGGGCAGTTGTTGAGTACCAGCATCAACAAGGCAGTTGGTATTCAGTTCAGACTCCACACATAAGACCTTAGGAGTGGACATGGATGTCAGACATATGTACCATCCTCCAAAACTTTGAGGACTCCACCAAGATGGTGAGCGGCGATGACGCCATAATTAGAGTCACCATCCCGCTTCTCTGTCTTCTGAAACGCTCTCTGCTCACAATTAAAGAGGATGCATTGCAGGCAAAGCACGATGAGATGGAGCAAGGAACCATACAGGGTGATTACACATAGGCAAGCCTCATCTCATCCCAACGTGGATTGGGTGACAATGAGGAAGAGGAGCAGGAGGAGGAAGGACAGGAGTTAGTTTCATGCACTATAGATGGTACTACCTGCACAGCTGTCATACCGTCTGTTCAGCGTGGATGGCCAGAGGACAGAGAGGAGGAGGAGGAGAGCATGGTCAGTCATCCTCTTGATGAGGACACGGAAGTCTTGCCTGTTAGTAGTCTGGCACGCATGGCTGAATTTATTTTACGCTGCCATTCCCATGACCCTCGCATTCTCAAAATTTTGGGTGACAGTTATTACTGGTTGGTGACACTTCTAGACCCACACTACAAGGAGAACTTTATATCTCTTATTCCTGAGGTGGACAGGTCTACAAAAATGGGGCTTACCAGAAGGCCCTTGTTGCAGAACTATAAAAAAATTCCCATCTGAAAACGCTGGCAGCAGAGGGCACACTTTGTTGGACAACCAAGGAGTGCAGGCGAGAGAGACACAACTTCAATCCAGCAGAGGCAGGGGAACACTGTCAAAGTTCTGGGAGAGTTTTCTCAGACCCTCCTGTCACAAACCGATCGGAGCCACGTGCCCCTGATCCTTCCTCACAACTTCCGTGAGTTCCGGGTTTAGGATAATGTGAAGCGAGCTTATAAATTTCAAGTATTTATTTACTCAAAAGAGCGATGCTAGGTACAATGTATACAAGCGGTTACAAGATATATATATACAGTAGTCAGACAAATACAGTAAGGAAGCAGTAATACGATACAGTAAAATTAAAAGGAATAAAAGTGAATATACCACACTTTCATCAAAGGTCTCTGGACACGGCAGGAAGGGTGCTGTCATGGGTCTAGGGCGGTTTCTTATGTCTTTCTGCACATCTGTAGCGACAGGTGACCCTCAACAGAAGACCCCTCCTCTCTCACAGAGGGACACATTTATACGTAACTTGGGCAGGGCAGAAAATAGGCGATTTACATGTAATCTCCTCTTCCTTTCTATCAGACATTTCATAATCCATTTCCCAGCAATATTCTCATTGTAAGGTGCGCATGGTAATTGATCTAACACAGGAGCTTCCCCTGACTTCAGAGGTAATTCAATTAGCTATTCCTCATTGCCATGATTCAATTAGCTCCCCCATACTCTTGTCAGGAATAGGCATTTGCACTACAAAGGTATATATCCTAGCTGACCTGTATTCAATTCTCTCCTGGCTTGTCACCCTGGTGTGAACGGAGGCTCCCAGGGGTTGATGTATAGAAGGGAAACAAATGCTGATGTAAATACTTTGTCCTCTCTGAGGTGAGACTGCAGGCCCAGGTACCCATTGTGTTAATGCTGATTACCTGGAAGCAGCAGGAAGAAGGGGGGAACACCATTTCCCCTTGGGTCCTTTGAAGTCAGACAGACTAGCATTCCTGCTGAGACCTTCATAACTGGGAATATGAATTTCCAGTCCCTGGCCTCACCACATCTCCCATCGCACAGGCCCTGAGGCGCGGGGTACTCTCACAAGGAGTGCAAAGTTTGGGAAGATGCTGAGGGAGTACCTTGCCGACCTTACCAACGTCCTCCGTGATTCCACTGTGCCTTATAATTATTGGGTATCCAAGCTGGATACGTGGAATGAACTGGCTCTCTATGTCTTGGAGGTCCTGGCCTGCCCTGCCGCCAGCGTTTTATCAGAGTGGGATTTTAGTGCCACTGGTGGAATTATAACTGATAAGCGCATCCGCCTGTCAACTGAAAATGCTGACAGGCTGACTCTTATAACAATGAACAAGGGCTGGATTGGGCCAGACTTCTCAACACCACCGAATGATAGCAGTGTAATATAAACTCAAATCCAGTGTCTTTTCTTGGGAGGTGTATTCCCATGCTCCTTTTCACACCCACACATAGGTATACGCTTCCTGATTTTAGCTATTTGCTCTTGTCCTCCTCCTTCTCCTCATCCTCCACCACCATATCATCAGGGTGACCGTGGTCCGTGATGCAACACCCACATAATTTTTTTAAAGGGTGTTTATGATGCCCCTAATAAAAGATTTTTATACAGTATGTTCATGTATACCCCCCAGGGGTAAATGTTTGTCAGTCCATACACTTAGTGCATGGGCATTACAAGTGTTGGAGGCCCGCTCCTTTCTAATGGCAACATTTTTTTATGAGGCTCTCCTCCACGTCTCTTCCAAGGGGCATTGAAGTGCCTCCAAATTTTTGGCAGCCCTTGCATTCACTGCATAGACCAACACTATAGGAGACTCTCTCCTTTCTAATGGGAATTTGTCGTTACTGTGGCCCTGCTCTATGTGCCTTTAAATTCTTAGTGGGGTTTTTCCTAAAATCGGTCAGCCGCTGGACTCACTGCATACCCTATAACTGTAGAGCAGACCCCCTCCTTTCTAATGGGAACATGTCGTACTTGTTACTGTGGCCCTGCTCTGTGTGCCTTTAAATTCTCAGTGGGGTTTTTCCTAAAATTGGTCAGCCGTTGGACTCACTGCATAACCTATAACTATATAGCAGACTCTCTCCTTTCTTATGGTAATATGTCGTACTTGTTACTGTGGCCCTGCTCTGTGTGTCTTTAAATTCTTAGGGGGGGGTTTCCTAAAATTGGTCAGCCGTTGGACTCACTGTATACCCTACAACTGTACAGCAGACCCTCTCTTTTCTAATGGGAACATGTCGTACTTGTTACTGTGGCCCTGCTCTATGTGTCTTCAAATTCTTAGTGGGGTTTTTCCTAAATTTGGTCAGCCGTTAGACTCACTGCATACCCTGTAACTGTATAGCAAACTCTCTCCTTTCTTATGGGAATTTGTCGTTACTGTGGCCCTGCTCTATGTGTATTTAAATTCTTAGTGTGGGTTTTCCTAAAATTGGTCAGCCGTTAGACTCACAGCATACCCTATAACTGTATAGCAGACTCTCTCCTTTCTTATGGGAATTTGTCGCACTCGTTACTGTGGCCCTGCTCTGTTTGTCTTTAAATTCTTAGTGGGGTTTTCCTAAAATTGGTCAGCCTTTGGACTCACTGCATACCCTATAACTGTATAGCAAACGCTCTCCTTTCTTATGGGAATTTGTCGTTACTGTTGCCCTGCTCTATGTGTCTTTAAATTCTTAGTGGGGGATTTCCTAAAATTGGTCAGCCGTTGGACTCACTGCATACCCTCCAACTGTATAGCAGACCCTCTCCTTTCTAATGAGAACATGTCGTACCTTGTTACTGTGTCCCTGCTCTATGTGTCTTTAAATTCTTCGTGGGGTTTTTCCTAAAATTGGTCAGCCGTTGGACTCACTGCATACCCTATAACTGTATAGCAGACTCTCTCCTTTCTAATGGGAAAATGTCGTACTTGTTACTGTGGCCCTGCTCTGTGTGTCTTTAAATTCTTAGTGGGGTTTTTCCTAAAACTGGTCAGCCTTTGGACTCACTGCATACCCTATAACTGTATAGCAGACTCTCTCCTTTCTAATGGGAATTTGTCGCTACTGTGGCGCTGCTCTATGTGTCTTTAAATTCTTAATGAGGTTTTCCTAAATTTGGTCAGCCTTTGGACTCACTGCATACCCTATAACTGTATAGCAGACTCTCTCCTTTCTAATGGGAACATGTCGTACTCGTTACTGTGGCCCTGCTATATGTGTCTTTAAATTCTTAGTGGGGTTTTTCCAAAAATTGGTCAGCCGTTGGACTCACTGCATACCCTATAACTGTATAGCAGACTCTCTCCTTTCTTATGGGAATTTGTAGCCCTTGCAGTCACTGGATACGCAATAACAGTATAGGAGACCCACTTGTTAATAATGGGAATAACAAAGCATAGCTGGCTGATGGCTCTCTAACAATAGCGAGGGCCGACAGCTGGCCTTTTAAGAATAGTAAGGGCCGATTGATGTCCATATAAAAATAGGCTTTATGACTTTCAGAGTCTCTCCATCATAAATAAAACAGGATGTGTCTGATAATGTGTCACACACCACATTGCCAGATAAGGTTTTAAAATGTTAAAATGACATTTCTCGGTGAATGCATTTGTCTTAAAAACTAATGTAAAAAAAACAAAATAATAGGATCTCTCTTTAGTATAAAAACAGCGTCACCAATTTAACCTCAATGGAATCACATTGTTCAGCTCATGCACCTCCTCCTCCATCTCCGAAATGACCACATCAGTCACAAGCTGACAGCACTGCAGCACTGCCTTGGCCAAGCGGCAACAGGCTGTGCTGAAGATAACATGCTTAATGCTTAATTGACAAACCACCCAGCGCTGCCGAGTTGTTGAAAGCTGTAACACAGCAGCCTGATCTGTGGCTCTCACCGCTGAACATACAGCCAGGTATGGTCGTGTGAGACAATGGGCGGAACCTGGTGACGGAGAAATGACAGCCGGAGTAGATACGGTTTCCCTCTATGCCAGTACTTTCACCGAGCTAAATACAACTCTCAGCAAAAAAAAGTTGTGGATTGGCTCCGTACCGTCTCTGGCCACAATCACCTGTCCACGTGTTTGTGGTTAGGCAGTCCTTCCTAGTAAGTGCACTGGGGAGGGCACGGGAAATGTTGTGGTACCCGTGCTTGTGGAAGGCGGAGGCGATACCGGGAGATACAGTGGCGGCTGGGGACCGAGTATGGACACCCAGCCGCCGCCGGCATGAGGTTGTGAAAAGCTTCCGCCTCCACGAGCTTAAAAGGCCATATTTCAAGTGCAAGCAGCTGCCCAGCAATCTGTCAGTTTAGTGTTGCGGCCTGTGGGTGGGTGGGTGGCTGGCTACATACTTGCACTTGCATTCCAAGTAACAGAAAACTAAGCAGATGGTGGCCTCTATCATCATCATGGTCTCACCTCGGCACTATGAACTCTCCTGAAGGAGAAGCCAGGGCCCGCCGGAGGAGGTGCAGATACCTGCAGAAAAAACACAAATTATATTAAAGGTTAAAAACGGGCAATAAGTCAAACTTGTACTGCTTGGGGTCTTGAGCATATCTCAATAAGAGTCTGGCCAAAGGGTACAGTGGGCATTGTGGCCAAATCCCACCCACAGCAGGCCAAAGAATGCATGATTGTGAAACAAACTTAGGCCAAGTTCACACGTTCAGTATTTGGTCAGTACTTTACCAGTAAGCCAAAACCAGGATTGGAACAATCAGAGGAAAAGTATAATAGAAACACGTCACCACTTCTGCATTTTTCTCCCACTCCTGATTTTGGCTTACAAATACTGATGTAAAATACTGACCAAATACTGAACGTGTGACCATAAATATAGTGAATGGCAAACAGCCTTGCACAAAGTTTCAGTCGCAGGTGGCCAGTCGCATTGCTTGGCCATTGCCTAACAGCCCACTTTAAATTTAGCTGTACTTTTACTCTTGTACCACGAGGGATGAGAACTTTTCTGGGCATACACTGGGTATGGAAAGTATTCAGACCCCTTTAAATTTTTCACTCTTTGTTTCATTGCAGCCATTTGGTAAATTCTAAAAATTTCATTTTGTTCTCATTAAAGTACACTCTGCACCCCATCTTGACTGAAAAAAAAACAAATTTATTAAAAAAGAAAAACTGAATTATCACATGGTCATTAGTATTCAGACCCTTTGCTCAGACACTCATATTTAAGTCACATGCTGTCCATTTCCTTGTGATCCTCCTTGAGATGGTTCTACTCCTTCATTGGAGTCCAGCTGTGTTTAATTAAACTGATAGGACTTGATTTGGAAAGGCACACACCTGTCTATATAAGACCTCACAGCTCACAGTGCTTGTCAGACCAAATGAGAATCATGAGCTCAAAGGAACTGCCCAAGGAGCTCAGAGACAGAATTGTGGCAAGGCACAGATCTGGCCAAGGTTACAAAAGAATTTCTGCATTACTCAAGGAAGGGATGACCAATGCATTAAAGACTTTGGCGGGCACCACTAACTTTCCCATACAGGGGGCGGTGCTGATATATTTGTATTTGTACTTGTCTACCAGGAAACGTTTATGATTGACAGGCATCATGCATTCTAGCGAGCATGTACAGACTCATCATCATCGGCGCCGATCACCTCCGATACAAAAGACAGCGGTGCCAGACAACCCCCTTCCAGATGCTCAGCTTGTATTCTTGTTTTACCATACAGAGAATCAGTACTACAAGCGTAACTTATGTCTTTCTTGTAAATTTCTTTGCTTGTGGTTTACAAATGATGATTTAATAGAGTTAACATTGATGTTTTGCGGCACATTTCTAATCAATATAGAAAACTTACCACAATTGCCTATATTGTGTGTTCTGCATGACATGTAAATGCCGCGACATTCCTTCCCAAACATGTGTGTTCCCATCAACTATTTATTGTCTTTCCAAGCAACCAAGAATATGCGATTGATGAATACTTTATTTCAAACAGATTGCTGATGTTCTCTATTAATACGAGTACGCTGGGAAATATTTACCAGGCCACAGAGTAAGAACAGAATTGTTTTCAATTAACTCACACTTGTCTTTGATATTGTTCTAGTCAGAGTTTTATATGTCAGTCTAGCATCCATGGGATAGTCGAAAAACAATACAAACTACACACATTATTAAATTGATGTGTTAGACCTGATGAGGCCTGTGTACTTACTTTAAAAGTACAAACCTGAATGGATGCATAATCTTTTTTGAACACTTTCTTGCCATTTTATAAGTTCTGCTGAAGGTGCTATAGGTGCTTTAGCTAGGTACCATATAATTAATATATATATACATTAGCATTAAACGTTCATTTTAATTTAGTTAAAAATTCTGAAATTAATTTAGCTGAAGTTATTATTATCATTATTTAGACCAAACATCGATAATCATAAAATATGCTATAGATTTGTTTTAAAGATTGTTACGGTTATGTCTTGGTGACTTATGACTTAATACATTTTATTTATGGTAAGAAATTTGATTTTTTTTTCCTTTTATTTTTTATTTTATGCATTACTTTTAGATACACCTGTATATTGTGTGCTGTGCTAGTAGTAATTATCATATTTTTCTAACTTTAAGACAAACTTTGAAAGGGACCTGCCACCTGGTCAAAAATATAAGTAAATATCTTGTAAAAATCTCTGAGCTCCTCCAATTATACCGCTTTTTTCCATTTTGTGCTGTGTTACTCCATTACAAGGTATTCACATTTATTACCTTTGGAGCACAATATGTGAAATCTCTTCTTTCAGGTAAACTGGGCATTTCTTCAGAGTCTTCTCTGGGGGAGTGCACTCTACTCCTCCCAGATGCTGCCAATCAGAGCTCAGCAGCATCTGAGACTGAGCTGTGAGTGGCAGTGTCTGGAAGAGAGGGCTGAAAACACACGCCCACAGGGAAGACTCTGAAGAATCACCCAATTGAACTGAAAGCAGAGATTTCACATACTGAGCTCCAAAACATGGCAGAATAAGAGGAGCTCATGGATTTTTTACAAGGTATTTAAAAAAAAAATTTTGAGCAAGTAACAGGTCTCAAGAAAAATAAGTTGCTAAAAAGTACACAATACTTTGTGAATTTGTATCCTAAATAAAAGGTATTCATTTTCAACTACCTTATCCTCACCAACGTCATTAACAATGCACCAACATATCCGTTATGTTTCTATCTTTCCTGGTTCCATTGTTGTACCACGGACACTGTCTGTTGCTGCACCTCACCGCATATATTCCAAGTGCTACATTCCCACACCATTTAATAGCCACTTCAGCGCCACCATCCCTATATATTTTTTTAGACATGATTTAAACACTATTTACCTGCAGATCTCTACAATATCTACAGGTGTAAAGTATTTCTGGTGATGACAGGTGCCCTTTAAATACTTTGAAAGTGTCAAAGCACCTAGCAAGCTTCTGCCTTCCTGGCTCAATTCTTCGCCCAGCCGTACTGTCCTCTGCTTGATGCAATAGATTGACTACACAGCTAGTATGCTGTCAGTCAAGCAGGAAAAGGGGTGTGCCTGGAATAGAGCCAGGGAAATGCTTTCACACTCCCAGAGCACTTAATCCTTATTTCCATATGAATTAAACAGTAATCATTCAGTCAGGGAGAAACAGATTGCATCAGTCAAGGTATGGATGATATTATCTTTTAGAGATCAGCATGGCTATATAAATAGTTTGAAGGGGTGGATCGTATTTGCCTGCCTACAACAGTATTGATATCAGAATGTCCTTATTTGGAGTACTGATGTTGGCAGTGAAAGGCTCAGCGCCTACCTCCTCCTGCCGGGAGACCCGTTGGTTTTTAACTCTGGTGAAAGGATACCTGAGTTCAAGCCACCGGGTCTCACGGTAGCTCTAGTGTTGGACTGTTGAATGCCGTAGTGCCGAACCGTCGCTAAGTGCTGAGTGCAGCTCACATCATTGATGCCTGTTCTCCCTGAGATCAGCGCCACAAGGGGACAATGATGGGAGTTGTAGTCAGCACCTGCAGTGTACGCTATGTGTAAAATAAAGAATTAAATTAAAAAAAACAGCCTGGGCTCCCGCCGATTATTCATAACCAGCAGAGAGAAAGCCACCCGCTGGGGGCAGATATTACTAGCCATGGAAAGGGTCCATTAGCCCAAAATGTTCCCCGGATATTAATAACAGCTCACAGCTGACTAGTTTACAGGGGGACCCCAGAAAAAAATTGACGTATGATCCCCCTATCAAATATAACCAGCAAAGGCTGACCAGACATCTGTGGACTGATATTAATAGCCTAGGAAGGGGCCATTAGGCCCAAATGTTCCCTGGCTATGAATAACAGCTCACAGCTGCTTGATTAGCATTTACTCACTAGTTTAAAGGGAAACCCCAGAAAAAATTGACTTAGGGTCCGCTTATAAAATGTAACCATCAAAGGCTAACCGGACAGCTATGGGCTAATATTAATAGCCAGGGAAGGGGCCATGAATACTAACCCCCTCCGAGGCTAATAACATCAGCCCTCAGTCGCCCCAGAAATGGCACATCAATAAGATGCGCCAAATCTGGCGCTTAGCCTCCGCTTTTCCCACTTGCCCTGGTGCGGTGGCAAGTGGGGTAATAGGGTTGGGTTTGATGTCAGCCTTGTATTGGCAGCTGACATGAAGCCCAGGGGTTAGTAATGGAAATAAAAACACAGCATGTAAAAAATCCATTATTTGAAATAAAAGTCCACATGGTTTTACTCATTCATTTAAAGATAAAAAACACAGTTATACTCACGTAACGCCCTGAAGCCATTGTCACCTGTCCGAAGTGATGAAATAATCCATAGTACCCCACGATAATCTCACTTGTAGAGCAGTTACATCAGCAGATGTGACTGCTCTGCACGACAGCAGGCTACACATTGACAAAGGCAATGTGTAGCGCTGAGCGGCCTTCAGAGAGTTCACAGGAGTTCATCAGCTGATGAACTCCTGTGACCTCAATTATGGCACCCCCGCTGCATGAGAACTTTCTCACACAGTGGCGATACCATAAGTGAGATCACTGGAGGTCATCAGCTGATGAACTCCTATGAACTCTCTCATGGCAGCTCAGCGCTATACACTGTGGGAGCGATTATGCTCCTGTCAGTGTGTAGCTGGCTGCCAGTTAGAACAGTCACATCTGCTGATGTGACTGCTCTAGAAGTGATCCGATCGCCATGTGACACTATGGATTATGGCAGATAGGTGAGTATTATGGTGGTTTATTATTTTTTTACTTTTATAGGTGACATGGGCTTCAGGGATTAGCCATTAAGGTGAGTCTTATGGTGTTTTTTTATTTTTTATTTTTTTTACAGGGGACAAGGGCTTCAGGGATTGGGTGTTAGGTGAGTATAACTTTATTTTTTATTTTTATTTCAATATTTATTTAGAAATGTTAACTTTTTTTTTTTACTTTGAGCACAGGCGTCAGCTGATGACTACTCCCATCAGCGGCGCCTGCACTAGCTGTTAACAGTGACAGCAGTTGTAGGCTGATGGGAGTAGCAGAAGTCTCATCAGCCGACACCTGTGACCAGCAGTATGCTTTTTACCGCAGGTCACAGTCACAGCTGCTGGATCACGCTGACATCTGACAGCGTGATCCCGCAACTCTCTTACCGGCGGTAACGATCTTACCGCTGATCAGAGCCCCTGTTTCCCGCGCTGTCACGCAAATGACAGTGTGGGAAACCACGGATGTTCAGGCCCCCCATTCATGTGAATGTGGTCCAGGTTTGGGTACTGTTCTGGTACCCGAACTTTTAACAGATGTTCGGCTGAACCCGCTGGACCCGAACATCCAGGGGTCCGCCCATCTCTAGTCATAATCTGTCCATTGAAATAATATATTCTAGCACCAAAGAACAGCAGCAGGTTTTCTTTCATTTGTGTAATGTTTTTATACATTTATTTTTAGGAGTAGAATGTACATATAATTATGTGCATTTTGATTAAAGTGTAAGCAAATTGACCTCTAAAAGTCATGTTTTTGTCTTTTCTCTTTCAGAATAAATGGACATTTGGTAACACTTGTGTTCATTGTAATCATTCCTGGCATCAAACAGTATTTTAGAGCCTCATTACTGTGGACTCACAGCTGGGAGAAAACCAATTAACATTGTTCTCTGTTATAGTTTCACATCTATTTAACCCTAGTGATTATGATTTACAGAACAGAATTCGGCCAATTTTAGCTGTCTGGGATGAGAACGATAAGAACTCCGGAGGGCGGACTGCTGTCCTGTGCACAAAAGGAAGAATCAGTTGTACAAGAGATTACTAGGAGGATGTGATAATTTCTCAAAGTCTAGCTGTTTTCACATAATACTTATTTACTGCTGTAATACTCAGGTTCTGCTAAACTGTACCACAGCTGTCTATACACATGAGATAACTGCCAATGTTATCTCCCCAACTCACCTGAAAAAAAAAGGATCAGCCATTGAAATTCCAACTGCCAAACTCTTCTCACCCTCAACTTCATCTTTCAGGAAAGAATTGGGAGACCCTAATACACATCAGCTGGTTCTGCCAAAGTCAGTCAGTTCAGACAAATTTCATCTAATCTGTATGTAATGCGTATGTGGACCTTTAGGTCACTGTAGAACATTAGATCAATGGGTGGTCTGGGTTCTTCAGCCACATTACAGCTGTCTAAGGGCTTGCTCACACCACCATATGTAGTAGACTACATTCAATTTTTGTTGTTGTTACTTTCCACAGGTGAGTTTGAACGAGCATCACATGCTTGAAACAAAGTTGCTTATCCACAATTTTTTAAAGGTGCCAATAATTTTTCCGGACCATTTTTGGGGTTTTGTGTGAGATTATGCCCAATTTACCTTTTTTCTAATTTTTTGTGTTATTCCAATACACACAAAGAAAATAAACATGTGCATAACAAAACATGTGTAATTGCAATAATTTTCTGGGATAAATACTTAATTTTCTGGAACAATTTCAAGGGTGCCAACACATTCGGCCATGACTGTAGGTGAAGGTGATACCAATAGGCTCTTGCCATAGGTCCCAACTATGTAATTTCATAAACAAACTGGTGCACACATGAAAATATTTTTTATAACAATTTTTTATATATCTCCAATCCTTTTTATGATAGCTGGCATTGATTGGACATTATATAGCACACATGTATATTCACAATAGTGCATTCCCATAGAAATGATCATTTCAGTTGAATACGAGCCTCCACAGCTGTAGCAACGTTTCACGACACACTTCTTTCTCAAGCTTGAGAAATGATCATCTGTATGGGAATGCGCTATGGTGATTATACATGTGTGCAGGCCTTAATTAGATTTCTATCATGGACATGATTGGAGATATATAAAGAAGCGTTATGAAAAATATTTTCCTGTGTGCACCAGTTTGCTTATGAAAGAATATATAGATGACCATACACATGATACAGCTGGTCATTCAACAGACAGCTATCAGCTATCTCTTCTGACTCCTTAGTACACATGAGCACTTGGCTCAGCCAAACCTTCCTTTTTTTTCCATGGAGAGAGAGGATAAAGAAAAAATAAGCTGTTGAAATTCCAAATGCCTGATCCTACACTGCCTAGAAATCATGTGACGGGGAGAGTCCAGATGGTCGGCCGGTTCCGTTGAAATTGTTGTGTTTTGCTGACTTTCATCTATTTTACATGAGAGCCTGAAGAATATGATTTCCTTGATCATACAAGTGTTTCATCTATTTTGTACTTAATTGGTGTTCATGCCATTGTCCTGACACGCCCCCTGGGCCATGTTGTTAGGGATACCCGGAGCCGGATCAGATGGGGGTTGTAGTCTCCGAGTGGCTGTGACCCGGTCCGTGCCCAGGGTGTCAAACTCAGTGTGCGGCAGTCCTTGCAGATGTTCTTAGTGTCGACTACGCCACCCGTTGATTTGCGGTCAAAAGGCCGCCGCTGCAGGATGGTCCGCTGAGGCTGGTGGTGTGTGTGCAGCTGTGGTAGTATAACCCCCAACGGGAGGGGTATAGCCTCAGGGGGTCAGACGTGGAGGATGGTGGTTGTGAAGGTGCAGCAAGGAGACTCAGAGGCATGAAATGCAGTTTCAGGGTTTTTACTCACTGGTGTTGCTCGGGTCACTCTGTACAGCAGTGACCACCCAAGCCGTGCTGCGTCCACCAGGTGCGGGACTCGGTCAACTCCCGGGCAATTCCTGAGTATGGTCCTGAGCTCCCTTCTTCTCTCTCTCTCTCTGGCCGTTCTCACCAGGGATCCACCTATGTCCGGCTCCCTCGGGTCTCTTGTTGGTTGAACCTTCTCTGGCTTCCCTGACCCTATGCTCGGTGTGCCATTCTGGTGGATTTGGTGAGGGTCATGGCAGATCCTGCCCACGACCTCCGGTTCCTGGCTAAGGTTTGCTTTGGCCTCCGCCAGCTTGGGATCCGGTACCCTTTTGCCGACCCTTCACCCTTTTGTCCTTATTCTGGGATCTTGGGGTCCCCTCTCGTCCTGCACCTCTGGGTCCCTCTTCCTTCTCCTCTCCTGGAGTTACTGCTGACTCACTGACTGACTGACTGACTCTGTCCTAAGATGGTGCCCACCTTATATACTCCCTCTATGTGTGAGCTCAGGTGACCAGCACCCAATGAGCTCCTATCTTTACCCAGACTACTCCCCCTATCTGCCCCTACACTACTGGGATGTTCCACCCCCCTCCCACTCCAGCCAGGGACAGACGCTGTCGTACCTGCACATAAACTGGTGGGAGTACCGTAGTTCTGTCCCCCGGAAATGGGATGTATGTAGTGCATGCAGCCTTCTGAGCTCAGTTCCATACTCCATCCTTACCCGGGAGTGGAATACCACACCTCTGGCTTGAGGTGTAATACCCCTGTAGCAGCCGAGTCCTCAGGGTGCTACATTCCCCCCTGGTAAATCACAGCACGTCCTCGGGCTGTAAAAGAATACAAACATCCAAAAACATACAATTTTTTTTCAAAACATCATAAACATATAAAACACTATATATATCATAAAACTTTTCATATCAAACTTTTCATATTAAACATTCTCGTTTCTCCGGCCACGGTGCTACTTGTGACCGGGTAAAGTGCAACAGTCTCTTCAAGAAAAACACAGCTTTCCTATAAAACCGGTAGGGGGCGCCTTAGAAAGCGCAACTATATACAAAGGGGAATATGGCCGCTCTCAGTCCTCGGCCAGTGGGGAAAAGGAATGGCTGTTCACAGTCCTCAGCCTGTTAAGGGATAGGGACACACGGGTATTCACTTGCTGGTCCCGACGGGGACTACACTTTGGTAGCAACAGTTTTTGTACCCACACGGGTAACTATTTACATATTCTATTTACAGTTCATCAGTGGCGGCGTGCTCTTGGCTGAGGGTAATCTTTAGACCCGTCCGGGTCCTCTTGATCCTCCTCACCCCGTAGCTCCTTCTCAGTAAGTCTATGCACATGCAGGGCATACGGGCCCTTGGCGCACTGATGCCGGGTGAAGGTGACCTCATCACCCAGGTATAGGTCACGACCTCTGTGTCCCTCCGGCAGATGACTTTCAACGTCTCTACGGGTGACAAAGACGTCGCCGGGGGTCTTGTGGTCCCGGATGAAACCCCACCCGTGCTCCAACTGGAAATTTATTACAGTCCCGCTGGCACGGGGACCGTGGGCAGCACGGGGGTTTCTGCGGGCTCGGCTCTTCTGCTCGGCGCTCTTCACTTGGAGCCGCTCCTCGCGGACCCGCCTCTCTCGTCGTTCTCTAGCAAAAACCTCCAATTGTTGCTGGCAGCACTCCGCACGCTGGGCTGCGGCTGCCCGGGTGTCCTCGGTGAGGTCTTCTCCGGTGGGGTCCCACGCAAACTGCGCTTCCTCCAACGAGAGTGGGGTGATCTTGGCGGGCGCCGGAGCCGGGATCAGGGGCTCATCCAGGGATCTTTCCTTCCGGAGTCGGGGATGGTGGAACTCCGGCGGCCACACAAAGGGCTGCCCATCCGGGCAAGTGTGCTGGGCAAATAGGTCTTCACCCAGGTGTGGCGCTGTGGACGTTGAGGGCGCGGTGGTGGTAGCGGCGCCCGGGTTTACCAGGCCTTGCGACCAGGCCTGGGGCACCCTGAATGTAAAGGGCACCGTGAAGACGGCGGCGCCCGGGGTTACCTGGCCCAGTGACCAGGCCGGTGGCTCAGTGGAGGTAGAGGGCGCTGTTGGCACGGCGGCGCCCGGGGGCACTCGGCCTTGCGACCAGGCCGGTGGCGTCTCCTGCTTGGCCGTGCTCTGGATCGAGGCGCGTGACGTCACAGGGGGCGTGGCCGCGGCTCCGGCCGCTTGAGGCCTAGCTTGGAGCGATGACGCAGCGGCTACGGGAACGGTGAGTGGGGCTTCGGGCTCTGCGACGGGGAGCTGGGGCAGGTTTACGGCTTCTGGGCACGGGATATTGTCGTCCCCATTACCTGCCTTCATCTCTTCTGCTCCCTCCGCGGCGTCGTCTCCGGCCGTCGTCCCTCCTTCGCCGTCCTCAGAGGTGGACTTGCTCCTCGCTGCGGGTGGCATGCTTCGCTGGTAGGCTCCAGCCTGCAGGGCCATCTCTCGGGTCCACTCCGCCAGTGTTTCCTGCTGCACCCGGGCCATCCTTCGTGCGAGGCCCTCCAGCGCGGTCTGTGCACGCTCCCGATCTCCGGGGAGCTGCGCCAGGATCTCCAGCAGGCCCTCCGGAGTGGCGGCTTGCAACAGGCTCCTGACCACAGGGTCGGTGCTGCCTGACTCTCCCTCCATCTCCGGGTGCGTTCTCTCTGGACTCCCCCAAGCTGCTCCCATCTTCTTCCTTTTGTTCTGTCTCCGCCCACATTGGGGGTCGTCCTGGGGCAACTTTGTGATTGCCAGTCCCAGGGGCAGCTCCCTCACGCTGATGGACATATCAATCATCACAGTCTCTGCTGGTGGGGGCGGTTTCCACTTTTGGCGCCATTTCCGATCCTGGCCCACGATGGGAGGTGGCCTCTTGCCATCCTCTGGCACGCCCATAATGGCGTCCGCTCTGCCAAGGCGGGAAATCTTCTCAGATGGCGGGAACCGCTTCCCAGTGGCGGGAAACACTGCAGATGGCGGGAAAAGACTGCAGATGACGGGCAAATGGCGGGAACTGATCCGAGATGGCGTCCGATGGCGGGGACCCTCTGGAATTGGCGGGAGACTTCGTTTTGAGGTAAATGCGAATTTTTCTTCAGGCACGCAGTACCCGGTTGTTGCGGGCACGTGATCCTGCCGACTACGCCAAAGTTGACGCGCCCCCTGGGCCATGTTGTTAGGGATACCCGGAGCCGGATCAGATGGGGGTTGTAGTCTCCGAGTGGCTGTGACCCGGTCTGTGCCCAGGGTGTCAAACTCAGTGTGCGGCAGTCCTTGCAGATGTTCTTAGTGTCGACTACACCACCCGTTGATTTGCGGTCAAAAGGCCGCCGCTGCAGGATGGTCCGCTGAGGCTGGTGGTGTGTGTGCAGCTGTGGTAGTATAACCCCCAACGGGAGGGGTATAGCCTCAGGGGGTCAGACGTGGAGGATGGTGGTTGTGAAGGTGCAGCAAGGAGACTCAGAGGTATGAAATGCAGTTTCAGGGTTTTTACTCACTGGTGTTGCTCGGGTCACTCTGTACAGCAGTGACCACCCAAGCCGTGCTGCGTCCACCAGGTGCGGGACTCGGTCAACTCCCGGGCAATTCCTGAGTATGGTCCTGAGCTCCCTTCTTCTCTCTCTCTCTCTGGCCGTTCTCACCAGGGATCCACCTATGTCCGGCTCCCTCGGGTCTCTTGTTGGTTGAACCTTCTCTGGCTTCCCTGACCCTATGCTCGGTGTGCCATTCTGGTGGATTTGGTGAGGGTCATGGCAGATCCTGCCCACGACCTCCGGTTCCTGGCTAAGGTTTGCTTTGGCCTCCGCCAGCTTGGGATCCGGTACCCTTTTGCCGACCCTTCACCCTTTTGTCCTTATTCTGGGATCTTGGGGTCTCCTCTCGTCCTGCACCTTTGGGTCCCTCTTCCTTCTCCTCTCCTGGAGTTACTGCTGACTCACTGACTGACTGACTGACTCTGTCCTAAGATGGTGCCCACCTTATATACTCCCTCTATGTGTGAGCTCAGGTGACCAGCACCCAATGAGCTCCTATCTTTACCCAGACTACTCCCCCTATCTGCCCCTACACTACTGGGATGTTCCACCCCCCTCCCACTCCAGCCAGGGACAGACGCTGTCGTACCTGCACATAAACTGGTGGGAGTACCGTAGTTCTGTCCCCCGGAAATGGGATGTATGTAGTGCATGCAGCCTTCTGAGCTCAGTTCCATACTCCATCCTTACCCGGGAGTGGAATACCACACCTCTGGCTTGAGGTGTAATACCCCTGTAGCAGCCGAGTCCTCAGGGTGCTACAGTCCCATCCCCTGATGACGCTGCACATGCGGTGAAACATGTTGGGGGGATTTGTGCACTAATTGTATGTCCTGTATTGCCAGTTAGTGATGACACCCCAGATTGTTATCTATTGAAAACATACAGTAGGAAGATTTCCCTAAAGTCTATAAACAGAAGACAGATTAGGGATATTTTTATCAATACCCCACATGCATTTTAGTCAATTTATTAAAAGTTAAGTCTTATGGCTTGTTAGAGTTGGTTCCAACAGGGGGTTCTCCCCTTTTTGTATAATCTGAATATATCCCTCCCAAGTCATTCCTGTTTCCCTTTTGTTTTGTTTTTCTAATAATTGAATTGTAGTTTCTCTAATTTCCACCTCTCAGCTTATCTAAGTTTTTATAATGGGGAGGCAGTTGGATTTTCCTCACATTATTTTACCCCACAGTGGCCTTGATTCATCAAAGCTTTTATTCCAGAAAAATGTCAAACTTTAAAGAGTCCCTGCAAAAATCAATAATACACACAAAAATAAGCATCTTTGTAATATATCTTATCAGAGAAATCTGATTTTTTTCTCTGCCAGAATTGATTATTTATTTTTGAAATTCTCAATTCATGGGTTAAATCTGTCTTCAGTGGAGAAAGATTTTTATATTACTAAGATAGGAGATGACAGTAACTACTGATGAGATTATATGGCGTCTATTCTATGACTTGGCATCTTTTCAAACATAAGGTGGTTAAAAGACTCTCAAAATACTGAACATATGAAAAGCAAGTCATTTCTACATAGAAATGCAAATGTCCATTTTTTTGGAGTGTTTTCTGGGCAATTTTTATGGTGGATTTCAGGCAGAATCTCCCTAGAAAAGACATTATGTGCACATACCCTAAGTAATTCCTAAAAACTTGCAGTACTTGATCTATAGAGAGGAATGGAGACTTTAGCCCTAATTCATCAAGACTGTGTCATGGCTTGCTTTGGGGATTCGATCCGGTGACCTTTTGCTGCGTGGTTGGTTCCCGTGAGCTTTTGCCCTTTCTTCCCTGTCCAAATGCTGATGGTTTCAATTGTCTTTATTTTCCCTTCTTGGTTTGCTCTTCTCCAGGTGTTTCTCACTTTCCCGTTTTGGTTTGCCCTATCACATTCTGGGTGGGATTTTATATGTTCACCCTTCACTGCACTTCCTTGCTGGCTATACCTCTTAGTGGATGTGTGTTCAGGAGCTCCAGTCCATTAGTCAAGGGGTTTACCTTGTTTGGTAAACTTCAGTTGTATTTCTTCAGTGAGTCTGTTTGCTTTCCTTTCCAGTACCTTTTCCTTTTACCACTGTTAGGTTTCTGGAAGATAATTTGTCCCTTTTACTTTGGTTCTCCTTAGTGTACCCTCTCTAACCAATATGAACGTGTTTTAGTTTCTTACCCTGGGTTTTCATATCTTACTTCACACTTTCCTCTTCGCTTATTTGCAGTGTGCTGCTGCCTACTAGAGATGAGCGTTGTTCTACTCGAACTGTTCGCCAATCTCAAATTCGAGCTGTTTTGGGCGGTGTTCGAGCCGTTCGGCGAACACGAACAATTTGAGAAAAATTCGGCTGTTCGAGGTTATGTTCGATAACTGTTCGTGCACCAAAATCATAAGTGGATTTTTTCTCAGTAATGATGAAAATTAATGTTAATACGCAGTTTGAGTGTACAGCGGGGTGGGGGGAGGGGCAGGGGATGGATCTCTGCAGGAACAATGAAGATCTCCATTTTTTTTTTCTCTTTCCCGCATTTACAGTGGGGAGGTGCAATCTGTCAGCCTATCAGCAGCGCACACACGGAGCGAAGTGCTTTTTTTCACACAAGCAAGGGCATGTGTCATTGGCAGTGTATGTCACATGTCCTTGCCCTATAAGACCAAGCCATTTTCCCCATCGCCACCATTTTCTCACTGCTGCAGCTGCGTGTTAGACGGCACCGCTGTTGCTTGTGTGCTATACCTTGTTAATTTCAAGCCAATTTTCGCACAAATCTACAGATAGCTTGGGAGTAGGGAATAGTTGTGATTGCAGTCCTTTTAAGGACTAGGTTACAGCATTTCCTACGACTTTTATCAGGCAGGTCTGTGCTCTTAAATAGATAGATTGTGGGAGTAAAGACTAATTGTAATTGGAGTCCTTTTCAGGACTAGGTTACATCAGTTCCTATCAGTTTTTGCCAGGCAGGTCTGTGCCAGTGCTGTGCAAGTTTTTTTCACAGCATTTGGCTGAATCTAGCAAAGCTAATCCTTTTTGGCCTATTGCAGAGTGTGTTAGTCAGTGGAGTAGCCTATCTGTGTTGCAAGATATACCACCTGTGTATAGAATACCAATTTTTTTACTGCACCTAGTGAAGTAAAATCTTTTGGGCATAGCATCATTCTATTAGTCCATCTATACTGACCTCCATCAGGTTGCAAATTGAATATAATTTTTTTCTGCATCTAGCTCTGAAAAAATATTGGGCTTCTAGCTGTGTGTGG
The DNA here is from genome assembly GCF_046119375.1 of Phyllobates terribilis. Classification (NCBI taxonomy): domain Eukaryota; kingdom Metazoa; phylum Chordata; class Amphibia; order Anura; family Dendrobatidae; genus Phyllobates; species Phyllobates terribilis. The sequence continues at coordinate 85,060,138 of NW_027362769.1, forward strand.
GACTTGTTGTATTAGTCCATCTATACTGACCTCCATCAGGTTGCAAACTGAATATATTTTTTTCTGCATCTACCTCTGAAAAAATATTGGGCTTCTAGCTGTGTGTGGGACTTGTTCTATTAATCCATCTATACAGACCTCCATCAGGTTGCAAACTGAATATATTTTTTTCTGCATCTACCTCTGAAAAAATATGTAGCCTTCTAGCAGTGTGTGGGACTTTCTCTATTAGTCCATCTATACTGACCTCCATCAGGTTGCAAACTGAATATAATTTTTTTCTGCATCTAGCTCTGAAAAAATATTTGGCCTTCTAGCAGTGTGTGGGACTTTCTCTATTAGTCCATCTATACTGACCTCCATCAGGTTGCAAATTAAAAATAATTTTTATCTGCATCTACCTCTGAAAAAATATTTGGGCTTCTAGCTGTGTGTGGGACTTGTTCTATTACTCCATCTATACTGACCTCCATCAGGTTGCAAACTGAATATATTTTTTTTGCATCTACCTCTGAAAAAATATTGGGCTTCTAGCTGTGTGTGGGACTTGTTGTATTAGTCCATCTATACTGACCTCCATCAGGTTGCAAATTAAAAATAATTTTTATCTGCATCTACAGTACCTCTGAAAAAATATTTGGGCTTCTAGCTGTGTGTGGGACTTGTTCTATTAGTCCATCTATACTGACCTCCATCAGGTTGCAAATTGAATATAATTTTTACCTGCATCTAGCTCTGAAAAAATATTTGGCCTTCTAGCAGTGTGTGGGACTTTCTCTATTAGTCCATCTATACTGACCTCCATCAGGTTGCAAATTAAAAATAATTTTTATCTGCATCTAGCTCTGAAAAAATATTTGGCCTTCTAGCAGTGTGTGGGACTTTCTCTATTAGTCCATCTATACTGACCTCCATCAGGTTGCAAATTAAAAATAATTTTTATCTGCATCTACCTCTGAAAAAATATTTGGGCTTCTAGCTGTGTGTGGGACTTGTTCTATTAATCCATCTATACAGACCTCCATCAGGTTGCAAACTGAATATAATTTTTTTCTGCATCTAGCTCTGAAAAAATATTTGGCCTTCTAGCAGTGTGTGGGACTTGTTCTATTAGTCCACCTATACTGACCTCCATCAGGTTGCAAATTCAAAATAATTTTTTGTCTGCATCTAGCTCTGAAAAAATATTGGGCTTATAGCTGTGTGTGGGACTTGTTCTATTAATCCATCTATACAGACCTCCATCAGGTTGCAAACTGAATAAAAAAATTTTCTGCATCTACCTCTGAAAAAATATTTGGGCTTCTAGCTGTGTGTGGGACTTGTTGTATTAGTCCATCTATACTGAACTCCATCAGGTTGCAAATTGAATATAATTTTTTTCTGCATCTAACCCAGCCAATAGTTTTGGCCTAATACCACAGTTTGGCCACTCAGCTCTGCTCGGTTCCCATCCATTGTTTTTTTGTGCAAACAACTCCAGAATTGTGAATTAGTTAACCACCAAAATGAGTGGAAAAAGGCCTGCTGCTGGTGGAAAGGGGAATAGGCGTGTTGGGAAGGGGAAAAAAGGTTGTGTCCGTGGGGTAGGTGTTAAAGCAACAGTAACATCTGCAGAAGAAAGACCATCTTCCAGCCAAACTAAAATGTCTACTTCTTTTAGCGGACAATGTGATAAGATCCCTTTCTTACGGCCACGCCAATCGCTACAAATTCCAGATGAGGCACAAAAACAGCAGGTGCTTCAACGGATATCAAGTGCTCCTTTAAGTGGGCTCTCCTCCACATCAACTTCAACATCACAAATACTCCAGTCCTCAAAGGTGTCACCCCAATCGCACTTGCTTCCTCACAGCTCCCAAATCTCCAGCTGCCCGTCTGAGTATGAGGTAGAACAGATGGTTGAGTCTGCAGAGCTGTTTACTCATACTATAGCCTGGGAATCAGAGGTCGACTCCAGCGCTTCTGTGAATCCAGACGAGGAAATGATCTGCACTGATGCCCAGAATCTTTATGAGTCGGATCCAGGACCAGACGCAGAAGGTTCTGACAATAATGTAGACCCTCATTCCCAAACTGTAACTCCTGTTGGTGGAGACAATGAGGAAGACGATGATAAGACTCAAATACCTGATTGGAGCGACAACTTTAGTTTTTTGTCAGGGCAGGAACAGGTTGGCTCTGAGGACGACGGGTGTGATAACGCACAGGGTGATGATGATGAGGTTGGAGATCCCACTTACTGTCAACCCACAGTCAGCCAAGAGATGAGGTCAGCAGAGGAGGTGGAGGAAGATGCTAGTGACGACGAGGTCAGGTTGCGCCTTCCTGGACAGAGACGTAGTACTGGAAGCACGTCAACAACTGCATCCTCAAACACAACTCTGCCTCTCACCACAAGTCGTGGTGGCTCTTCAGGTCGCATGGGTGCTAAGCCTTGCATAGCCTGGGCATTTTTTCAGATCGATAAAGATGACCCAACTCGTGTTATCTGTAACATTTGTCAGCAAAAGCTAAGTAGAGGCCAAAAAATACATAGTTTGAGTACTTCATGCATGAACCGGCACATGGACATGAAGCATAAGTTGCAGTGGGAAGCTCAGTGTGCTACAATGCGGCCTAGCCGGCCGGGCCAACCACCGTCTGCCATATCTTGTGCATCCGCGGCCTCTTCATCCTCTGTGACTGGGGGGACAGCAGTCACACCTATTTTGGGGCGCAGACCTGCCACCTCTTTACCCGCAACAGCCAGCGTGATTGGCAGGTTATCATTTTCTTTGGAGGTGGTAACACCAGCTGGTGTTGAGCGCTGTCCGACATCGATAGCACCACCTTTGGATCAAGGCAACCTAACATGTCCGCCTGCATCTTCCTCACAGACCGGCAGCTTGCCGGGGACACCCTTATCAACCCCGTCTAAGCACAATAGCCAGCCCTCGGTCCCTCAGATGTGGACAAGTAAAAGACCATTTCCTCCTAGCCATGAGAAAGCTAAGAGGTTGAATTTCACCATCTGCAAGCTCTTGGCTACAGAAATGCTGCCTTTCCGCCTGGTGGACACAGAGGATTTTCGAGACCTTATGTCCGTCGCAGTGCCCCAGTACCAGATGCCCAGTCGGCACTACTTCTCAAAGAAAGGTGTGCCTGCGCTCCACCAGCATGTCGCACACAACATCACCGCTTCTTTGAGAAACTCTGTGTGTGACAGGGTGCATTTCACCACAGACACTTGGACGAGTAGGCATGGACAGGGGCGTTACATGTTGCTGACTGGGCACTGGGTAACTATGGTGACAGCAGGACAAGGGGCTGCTGTCCAAGTCTTGCCGTCCCCACGAGTTGTGCGTCAATCCTCTTTATGTCAAAGTTCCTCCACTGCTTCTGCCTCCTCAACCTCCTCTCGGTCTTCCACCTGCACCCAAAGCCTGTCTGGTCATGCCACAAGCTTTCTAACTGCACAGAAGGGATCCTGCACACCTCCTTACTATGCTGGCAGTAGGGCTCAACGTCATCAGGCGGTTTTTACATTGAAATGTCTGGGAAATGTGAGTCACACAGCTGAGGAGTTGTGGTCAGCTCTGGAGAACCAATTTCATGAATGGTTGTCTCCACTGGACCTGAAACAAGGGAAGGCCGTGTGCGACAATGCTGCAAACCTGGGTGCGGCCCTTCGCCGGGGCAATGTCACACACGTGCCTTGTATGGCTCACGTGTTGAACCTGGTTGTCCAGCAATTTTTAGCCCACTGTCCCAGACTAGATGGCCTTCTGCAGAGGGCACGGTCGCTGTGTGCTCACTTCCGCCGTTCGCATCCCGCAGCTCAGCGACTTACATCTCTACAGAAGTCGTTGGGCCTGCCACTTCACCGGCTAAAATGCGATGTGCCTACCTGGTGGAATTCAACTCTGCACATGTTGCAGCGACTGTGGCAGCACCGACAAGCCCTGGTGCAATACGTTCTGACGTATAGCCTGGGCCAACGAGATCCAGAGGTGGGGCAAATCACGCTGGAGGAGTGGTCTCAGATCAGGGACCTATGCACCCTTCTGCACAGTTTTGAAATGGCGACGAAGATGTTTAGTGCTGACGATGCCATTATCAGCATGACTATTCCAGTGATTTACATGCTGTAGCACATGTTAAACAGAATTCGGAGTCAGGTGGTGGCACAAGAGGAGGTGGAGGAAGTAGAGGAGGAGGAGTTGTATGCGGAAGGGCTAACATCTGCAAGGTCCAGACGGTCGGCAGCACCAAGGCGGCAGGCATGTGAGGGTGGGGGAGATGGTTTTACCAGGGCGCATGGTAGCAGCCAAACTAGTGAGGAAGGTGCAGGAGCCCAGGAAGAAGTGGAGGACGAACTGATGGAAGACTCATCAGATGAGGGAGACCTTGATCACATTTCTGTTGTGCGAGGTTGGGGGGAGAGGACAGAGGAAGGAAGCATGATTGTTACCTCGCCACCAACACAACAGGGACTTGGTGCTCCTGGATGCACAACACACATGAGTGCCTTCTTGCTGCACTACCTGCAACATGACCCTCGAATTGTGAGAATTAGAAATAATCCTGACTACTGGGTTGCCACACTGTTAGATCCCCGGTACAAAAGTAAATTTGCAGAAATTATTCCTGCCATAGAAAGGGATGCACGCATGCAGGAGTATCAGCAGAGACTGTTGCAGAATCTTACATGTGCTTTTCCACAAAATACCAGTGGTGCACGTAGTGAATCTCACAGTTCCAACTTGCCAACCGTGGGACCGTCAAGTGTTCAGCACTCAAACCGTAACAGAACCACAGTATCTGCTGGTAACATCAATTTTGCGGAATCATTTCACCACTTTTTTAGCCCATCCTTTGCAAGGCCACAGGAGACAAGAAGTCTGACACATAGTCAACGCCTAGAGACGATGGTACAGGAGTATCTCCAAGTAAACATTGAAGCCATGACTGTGTCACTGGACCCTTGCTCTTTTTGGGCTTCCAATCTGGATAAATGGCCGGAGCTAGCCACTTACGCCTTGGAGATCTTGTCATGCCCCGCAGCCAGCGTTCTGTCTGAACGTGTGTTCAGCGCTGCTGGTGGTGTGCTGACAGATAAGCGCACGCGGCTCTCCACTGATAATGTAGACAGACTCACGTTCATAAAGATGAACAAATCATGGATCCGAAACGACTTTTCTACCCCTGTGTCATCCTGGGGAGAGTAAAAGCTTGATGATTGGTTAAAATCACCCTACCAACCGTTTTAAGCTTTCAAATTACTAATCATGTTTATCTGTATCTTGGCTGGAAAATAATTTGGGCTTTGTAGCAGTGTGCAGTACTGATTCTATTAGGCCATCTATAATAAGCTCCACCAGATTTAAAATTACTAATCATGTTTATCTGTATCTTGACTGGAAAATAATTTGGGCTTTGTAGCAGTGTGCAGCACTGATCCTATTAGGCCATCTATACTAAAGCTTCACCAGATTTAAAATTAATAATAATTTTTAGCTGCATCTAGCCCGGAAAATAATTTTGGGGCTCCGAGATGCGCAAGACACATAAGTGCCTTCTTGCTGCACTACCTGCAGCATGACCCTCATATTGTCAGAATTCGAAGTAATCATGACTACTGGGTTGCCACACTCTTAGATCCCCCAAACTTTTCGATCAACCTTTTGATTTTAATAAAGACCAAAAAAATGGTCATTTTTGAAATTATAAGCATTAGCAGGTTGTTAGAAACTGAAATCAAACAGTTTTCAACTCAAAACTTTATTCTAGGTGATGTTACATTTTCACATAGGACCCCTTGTTCGAAAGGAGCTTCTGAACTCTCTCGTCCATTGAATTTGTCAGGTTTTGGATGGTTTCTGCTTCAATTGTTTTGCATGAGGACAGAATATCCTCCCAGAGCTGTTGCTTAGATGTGAACTGCCTCCCGCCATCATAGACACTCCTTTTAATGATGCTCCAAAGGTTCTGAATGGGGTAGAGGTCAGGGGAGCATGGGGGTCACACCATAAGTTTGTCACCTTTTATGCCCATATCAGCCAGAGATGCAGATGTTTTATGTGCAGCATGAGATGGTGCATTATCATGCAAAAAAATGATCTTGCTGTGAAATACACGGTTCTTCTTCTTGAACCATGGCAGGAAGTGCTGTTTGAGAAAATCCACATACATTATGGAGTTCATCTTTAGCGCCTTCAGGGATCCTAAAGGGGCCGACAATCTCTCTCCCCATGATTCCAGCCCAAAACATTACTCCACCTCCTCCTTGTTGGCGCTGTAGCCGTGTTTGCGTGGGGTGTCCATCAACCAGCCATCCTCCACTCCATCCATCTGGACCATCGAGCGCTGCACGGCACTCATCCGTGAACAAAACAGTTTTGAAATCAGTCTTCATGTAATGTTTGGCCCACTGGAGCCGTTTCTGCTTGTGTGAAGTGGATAGAGGAGGTCGACAGGATGGCGTATGCACAGCTGCAAACCTCTGAAGGACCCTGCATCTTGTTGTTCGGGGGACGTTGGAGGCACCAGCAGCTTCAAAAACTTGTCTGCTGCTATGACAAGGCTTTTTTGCCGCTGCTCTTTCAACCTGACGTAATTGCCAGTAGGAAAGAGTCCTCAATTTGCCCTTATCAGCACGCACACGTGTGTACTGTGAATCAGCTACATACTTCTTGATTGCCACTTCATCCTGATCATCGCACAATGTTGATTGTAGTCATGCCTTGACCTAAACACTCCACAATTTGTTGCTTCTCAGCAGCCGACACATCCTTTTTCTTTCCCATTTTGGCAGAAAATGTAGGCTGCTTAATAATGTGAGACAGCCTTCTTAAGTAGTCTTGCCTTTCATTGGACACACCTGCCAAACTAATTAGCACAGTTGTCTGCAATTGCTTACAGTGATATAAAGAGCCCTGACACACATCACCATCAATGAGTTTAACTGACAAACAAACAAATTCTTCCCTTATCACTCCTAAACACTTTTTGCATAATAATTTGGAACACAGTGTACATGTGCTTTTCCACAAAACACCAGTGGTTCACGTAGTGAATCTTACAGTTCTAACTTGCCAACCGTGGTCTGTATGGAGTTGTTCAATAAAGGGCCCAAAATTAAGATAACATAGATGGGAGAGGTCTCTATGAATAGGAATTCCTAAGTATTTGATACCCTGTGAGGGCCAGGCAAAGGGAAAGTTGGACTGGATGGAATCCTATATGGATTTGGGGAGGGAGACATCGAGGGCCTCAGACTTCGCTGCATTGATTTTAAAATTTGACCATGTAACAAAGTGATCTATTTCAGCCATAACAGCATGGATGGATATATGTGATTGAGTGATATATACTAGGACATCATCAGCAAATAGAGAGCACTTGTACTCGGTGCCTCCCACCTCAATCCACCTAATATTGGGGTTATGGCGAATTGATGAGAGCAGGTGCTCCGTCACTAGGATGTATAAGAGAGGGGACAGAGAACATCCCTGCCTTGTCCCATTGGTGATTGTGAAAGGTGATGAAAATGTTCTGACACGCCCCCTGGGCCTTGGGACACCCGGAGCCGGACCCTTTTTGGTGGATGCTGGTGGTTGTAGTCTCCGTGGCGGCAACCCGGTTCTGTGGCTCAGGGCGGTCAAACCAGTGGCGGAACTATTTATGTGGTTTTGATGTTTAAATGTCCGACTACGCCACCCGTGTATTGCGGTCAGAGTGAACCGCCGCTCCAGGGCAGACCGCTGAGGCTGGTGTTGTGGGTGCAGCAGAGCGTAGCATAACTCCCCACGGGAGGAGCATAGCCTCAGGGCAGTGTATGCGGAGGATGGGGGTGATGGTGCAGGGCAGCAGCAGTAACGACACGGAGTCAGTGATGCAGTCCAGGGCCTTTACTCACAGTTCTTATTATCCAGACCACGTCTGCAGGTAACGGCTGCCCACGTCGTACTGTGCTCACCAGGTGAGGGGCTCAGACAACTCCCAGATAACTTTGGAGCGCTTCACAGGACCCCCTTTGTGTGTCCTTTGTCTGGCCTTTCTTACCAACCCTTCTGTCCGGCTGCCTCGGGCCTCCTCTTGGTAAACTTGGCGCCAGTTTCCCTGACCCTATGTGGTGCCTTCCTAGCGGGTGTAGCGAGGGGCTGCGCCACATAAAATGTCACAGCCTCCTGTTTCTAGCTGAGGGTCGTTTCCTGCCTCCACTAGTTTCGGGGACCGGTCTCCCCCTTTGGCCTGACCCCTCCACGCAGGTGGATTCGGGCGTGCGGTGGCGACTCGCCCGTCCGCACCCCTGGGATCCCTTCGTTCCTCGTTCCTGGAGCCTTCTCCGCTCCTCTTCCTTCCTTCTCCCTCTTCCAGGCCTGGGCCTCTGTTACTAGGCCCGCCTCCGGAGCAGAGCTCATGCAGAGCCCCTGCTCCCTGCCACTTCTGCTCAGACTTCTCTGCACTGAACTAAGATGGTGCCCACCTTTTATACTCCGTTCTCAATGCACCCAGGAACTGCTTCCTCCCTGCTCCTGCACTACAGGGTTCCCCTTCCTCAGTGTTCCCTCCCCCCACTCCAGCCAGGGACAGGGACTGTCGTGCCCATCTCAGGGGCATATTGGTCGCCCTGCCCCACGGCAATGTGGTGTAATGCATGCAGGTGTCGGGTCCTGATCCACACTACATCCTTGCCTGAGAGTGAGATATTACACCTCTGGGTGAGGTGCAATACCTCTGTAGCAACCGAGCCCTCAGGGTGCTACAGTTCCATTTATCTTCAGCCTAGGTGACGTATTGCGATACAGGGCCGTGATTTTGGCTATAAAAGGGTCCCCTAGACCCCTACCCCAAGCTTTTTAAGAGAATCATATATGGCGTGCCAGGAGACTCTATGGAATGCTTTCTCAGTATCCAACGAGAGTATCTAATTACAAATTTTTAACTGCATCTAGCCCAGGAAATACTTTGTGCCTAGTAGCAGTGTCTGCTAGTCAGCGGATTATCCCGGCTGTTAAGCAAGCTACACCACCTGTAGTTTGGACACTTAATTTTTTCAAAGGAAATGCTTCGGGACCACGGGATACTCAGTGAAGAGCATCAGGAGGCACCCCAAGGCATAGGGGCTGGGACTGGCAGTAGGATGCCTTGCGGTAGACAGCCGAGCTCGATCCTTATAAAAGCTTTTTAACTGCAGCAGCTTTAGTGGACGCTACTGGAGCTGGAATTACGCGGCTGCTGGCATGAGACTTGCCCTCCAATAGATCCTTGTAAATGGATTTAAAGTGTATTCATTCAAATTAGAGAGACAATTTAAATTAAAAAGCTTAGAGCTGCCTCCACCACAGGGGGGCTCGCTCGACCCACCAGCGGACAGGCACCAGTATTGGGAGAGGGGGGCTGGCCGTCAGGGTTCACCGCGGCTCTGGCACAAACCCGGCGACACGGAGGTGGCACGGGCAGGAGCGGACTGGCCGTGTCGGCTTCTCACTTTTTGGATTTTAGAAGGGCATGACATTCCTATATCTGTGTCTCCCCCTCCTTTTACTCCTCCACCTCTTTTCTTTTCACATGACTATATGTACTTGTCACTTTTCCATGTGTTAGTTGTGTCTTCTGAGCAGTTTGTCAGCTTTTGGACACCTTTGAAGGTGTTTTCTATGTGTTTCTATGTGTTTTTGTTTGCCTGCCATTGGTTTTAACGGTGTTCGAAGGTGTTCGACGAACAGTTCGGCGAACACACGGGTGTTCGACGAACCGAACCGAACTCGAACACTACGGGGGTGGCTCAACACTACTGCCTACCCTCTAGTCCCGCAGGAGGTACGAGAAACTGATCGACGGCCTTTTAGGAAGTTAGATCAGAGGCAGTGTTTTTAGTCGTGCGGCTAGGGCCTTTCTAGACTAGAAGAAGTCTAGGAAAGTGCAAGGAAAAGTCAGGTGTAGGTGCGACGTCTCCCTGTGGTTGAACTTCTCTTTTTCCATTACCCCTTTCTGAGTGTGTACACATTCTTACCATATTGAAGTTGATCATGCCGGTCTTGATAATAGGCTTGCTGGAGTCAGAGGCACCTGATTCATAAAGAGTTACAGAAATCTTAGACCAGTCAGGGACTGCGGTAAGTTTTGTGGCACAAAGAACACCACAGTTCAATATGAATAAGACAAGCTATGGAGGCACACACCTGTTCTGCTCATTTTGGAGGAGTGGGATGAAACTGGAGTGAAAATGCCAAAAGTTGCAACATTTTTGCGCAACCTAGAGTTGCACAAAAAATGTTGCGATTTATCAAACTGTCAGGGTCCTAGTGTGCTATGCTGGTAACACTGATCACTTTCTAGTTTTAGTGATGAAAGGTTAAAAATTGCACAATGTTTTTATTAGGTGGCTTTCTAGATTTCAAAAGGATTTGGCTTGTTTCCCCTGTGTTCTTACTCCATTAATTTATGTTTTGGCAGTATTTACGATGGAAAAATTCTTCATTTAGTTTCTTTTTCTTTCTTGGCAAAAAAATACCAATTGGCAAAAGCCAATATCATGGGATTAAAAAAATCAGTGTTCTGAAAACACATGTGAAGTGATGCTGCCACTACCGAATGAAGCAAGTTAAACATACAGTACTTCCAAACATATTGCAGATATTATTGTGAAGAAGTTGCACATTGTAATCTCTGAATCGAAAAGTGTGAAATTCCCACTCATATTTGCAGCGTACATTAATGTGCTGTGAATTTCAAACCCGCAGCCAGGGCCGGCACAAGGGATAGGCAGGGTAGGCACCCGCCTATGGGCGCTACCTCCTGCCTCCATAAGGGGGCGCACTTTGTAAAAAAAAAAAAGCCCTGACAATGCTGAATGCCTGCAGCCACCGGGCACCTTCCTACGACCGCAGGCATTCAGCACAGTGATGAACATGACATGGGCGCACAGGGGAGCAGTGAAAGTCACTGACACTGCTCACCCCTTTCTCTGCTTGCGCCCCGGCCATCGATCCCTCCTTGCACTCAATTGTATTCGCATCAGTCTCAGCAGTACTGTGGTTCCGGTATCGTCCGCAGTCTGATAATGACTGGTAACAACAACTTCCAGCATCTCCTTACCATTGTTAAAAACATACTGGGAGTTGTAAGTTCATGAGATACAAATGTATATGGACCTGACCTGACATTACAACTGATTTCTGTACTAAGCTTGATGATGTCATGTGTTTATGGTGGTTCTGGTGAAGTATACATGTACTGATGATTGTTCTTGTGTTGTATCTATTTACTGACAAGGTTCTCGTGATGTATTCATGTGTAGTGTTGAGCCACCCCCGTAGTGTTCGGGTTCGGTTCGGTTCCTCGAACACCGGGATGTTCGAGGAACTGTTCGTCGAACTGTTCGTCGAACACCTTAGAACACCGTCGAACACCGTTAAAACCAATGGCAGGCAAACAAAAACACATAGAAACACATAGAAAACACCTTCAAAGGTGTCCAAAAGCTGACAAACTGCTCAGAAGACGCTTTCTTTAAAAAAGCCGGCCGGCAATTCAGCAGCGGCATACACCGGTACCCGACAATTTAGACAAGAAGGAATAGAGCCTCACACATAGATTAGATAGATAGAAACATGTCAGTCACATATATATGAAGTACAGTGACAGTGTTGCTTACTGTACTTGTCATTTAGTGTAAAGGATTTATTAAAAAAAATAATAGTGTTTTCATGCACCGTCTCTTTAAGAAAGCCGGCCGGCAATTCAGCATCTGTACCCGACAATTTATAACAGACAGAATAGAGCTTCACACATAGATTAGATAGATAGAAACATGTCAGTCACATATATATGAAGTACAGTGACAGTGTTGCTTACTGTACTTGTCATTTAGTGTAAAGGATTTATTAAAAAAAATAATAGTGTTTTCATGCACCGTCTCTTTAAGAAAGCCGGCCGGCAATTCAGCATCTGTACCCGACAATTTATAACAGACAGAATAGAGCTTCACACATAGATTAGATAGATAGAAACATGTCAGTCACATATATATGAAGTACAGTGACAATGTTGCTTACTGTACTTGTCATTTAGTGTAAAGGATTTATTAAAAAAAATAATAGTGTTTTCATGCACCGTCTCTTTAAAAAAGCCGGCCGGCAATTCAGCATCTGTACCCGACAATTTATAACAGACAGAATAGAGCTTCACACATAGATTAGATAGATAGAAACATGTCAGTCACATATATATGAAGTACAGTGATAGTGTTGGTTACTGTACTTGTCATTTAGTATTAAAATAAAGGATTTATTATTAAAAAAAATTGGCGTGGGGTTCCCCTTAATTTTAGTCTCTAGCGGAGGTTAAGCAGACAGCTGGGGCAGATGTTTGAAGCCTGGGAAGGGGGTAATACCCACGGAGCTTCCCAGGCTACTAATATGAGCCCCCAGCTGAATACATAGCCTTTACTAGCTATTAAAATGGGGGACCCCCCCAAATTTAATAGCTAGCAAAGGCTAGGCAGACAGCTGGGGGCTGATATTAATAGCCCAGGAAGGGAGCCATGAATATTGGCCCCCTCCCAGGCTAGAAACACCAGCCGTCAGCCGCCCCAGAAATGGTGCATCCATAGGATGCGCCAATTCTGGCACTTAGCCTCGCTCTTCCACGCTGCCCTGTAGCGGTGGCAGGGGGTAATAGGGTTGGGGTTGATGTCAGCTTATAATGCCAGCTGACATCAAGCCCAGGTTAGTAATGGAGAGGCGTCTATAAGACACCCCCATTACTAACCCCATAGTCAAAGTTAAAAGAAAACACAAACACCCAGAATAAAGTCCTTTAATTGAAATAAAGACATAATGACGTGCATGAGGTGAGCCGAGTTCATTGGACATTAACTCGGCTCATCTGGATGCCCTCACAGAGAGACACTGTGGAGCGCAAGCAAGCCTGCGCTTCTCAGTGTCTGAAGGGATGACAGGCTGGATGGCAGCGTTCTGCTGCGGTCCAGCCTGTCATCTCGATGTAGCAGAGCTGAAGCTGTCATGGGAACCATGGAAAGGTAAGGATGATGTTGCTTTATTATTTTTCTTTTATTTCAGGAGATCGTTGGCTTCAGCTGGAATGGGCGTGATGGTAAGTATGGTTTAATTTAGAACAATAAAGAATTGTGTGTTTATTTCAATTAAAGGACTTTATTCGGGTGTTGTGTTTTTTTTAAATACTTTACTAGAAATTCATGGTGGTCATGTCTAATATTGGCGTGACCCCATGAATTTTGGGCTTAGGGCCAGCTGATAATGCCAAGATGGCCCTAAACCCTTTATTACCCAAGGAGCCACCGCATCAGGGCCCTGGATGAGTTGTGTACAGCGCCAGAAGATGGCGCTTCTATGAACGCGCCATTTTTCGGGTGGCTGCGGACTGCAATTTGCAGCGGGGGTGGCCCAGAAAGCTTGGGCCTCCCTGCGCTGCGGATTCCAGCCCCCAGCTGCCTAGTTGTACCTGGCTGGACACAAAAACAGGGCGAAGCCCCACGTCAATTTTCTTTAAATTATTTCATGAAATAATTAAGAAAAAAAGGGCTTCCCTATATTGTTGTGTCCGGTCAGGTACAAATAGGCAGCTGGTGGTTGGGGGCAGCCCGTTCCTGCCTGCTGCACCTGACTGGACACAAATATAGTGCGAAGCCCCACGTCAATTTTTTTTTAATTATTTCATGAATTTCCTGAAATAATTTAAAAAAATTGAAGTGGGGCTTCGCACTATATTTGTGTCCAGCCAGGTACAGCAGGCAGGAACGGGCTGCCCCCAACCACCAGCTGCCTATTTGTACCTGGCCGGACACAACAATATAGGGAAGCCCTTTTTTTCTTAATTATTTCATGAAATAATTGAAAGAAAATTGAAGTGGGGCTTCGCCCTGTTTTTGTGTCCAGCCAGGTACAGCAGGCAGGAACGGGCTGCCCCCAACCACCAGCTGACTATTTGTACCTGGCCGGACACAACAATATAGGGAAGGCCTTTTTTTCTTAATTATTTCATGAATTTCATGAAATAATTAAAAAAAAAAAATACATGGGGCTTCGCCCTATTTTTGTGTCCAGCCAGGTACAACTAGGCAGCTGGGGGCTGGAATCTGCAGCGCAGGGAGGCCCAAGCTTTCTGGCCCCCCCCCCCCGCTGCAAATTGCAGTCCGCAGCCACCCCGGAAAATGGCGCGTTCATAGAAGCGCCATCTTCTGGCGCTGTACCCAACTCATCCAGGGCCCTGGTGCGGTGGCTCACTGGGTAATAAAGGGGTTAGGGCCAGCTTGGTATTATCAGCTGGCCCCAAGCCCAAAATTCATGGGGTCACGCCAGTATTAGACATGACCGCCATGAATTTCTAGTAAAGTATTTAAAAAAACACAACACCCAGAATAAAGTCCTTTAATTAAAATAAACACACAATTCTTTATTGTTCTAAATTAAACTATACTTACCATCACGCCCATTCCAGCTGAAGCCAACGATCTCCTGCAATAAAAGAAAAATAATAAACCAACCTCATCCTTACCTTTTCATGGTTCCCACGACAGCTTCAGCTCTGCTACATCGAGATGACAGGCTGGACCGCAGCAGAACGCTGCCATCCAGCCTGTCATGCCGCAGACACTGAGAAGAGCAGGCATGCTTGCGCTCCTCAGTGTCTCGCTGTGACGGCATCCAGATGAGCCGAGGTCATGTCCAATGAACTCGGCTCACCTCATGCACGTCACTGACAGCGTGGGAAAATTCTCACGCTGAAGTGCTGAGTGCAGGAGAATTCTCCCACGCTGTCAGTGACGTGCATGAGGTGAGCTCATGTCCAATGAACTCAGCTCACCTCATGCACCTCACTGACAGCGTGGGAAAATTCTCCTGCACTCAGCGCTTCAGCGTGAGAATTCTCCCACGCTGTAAGTGACGTGCATGAGGTGAGCCGAGTTCATTGGACATGACCTCGGCTCATCTTTATGCCGTCACAGAGAGACAATGTGGAGCGCAAGCAAGCCTGCTCTTCTCAGTGTCTGCGGGATGACAGGCTGGATGGCAGCGTTCTGCTGCGGTCCAGCCTGTCATCTCGATGTAGCAGAGCTGAAGCTGTCGTGGGAACCATGGAAAGGTAAGGATGAGGTTGCTTTATTATTTTATTTTTATTACAGGAGATCGTTGGCTTCAGCTGGAATGGGCGTGACGGTAAGTATGGTTTAATTTAGAACAATAAAGAATTGTGTCTTTATTTCAATTAAAGGACTTTATTCTGGGTGTTTGTGTTTTTTTTAACTTTGACTATGGGGTTAGTAATGGGGGTGTCTTATAGACGCCTCTCCATTACTAACCTGGGCTTGATGTCAGCTGGCATTATAAGCTGACATCAACCCCAGCCCTATTACCCCCTGACACCGCACCAGGGCAGCGTGGAAGAGCGAGGCTAAGTGCCAGAATTGGCGCATCCTATGAATGCGCCATTTCTGGGGCGGCTGACGGCTGGTGTTTCTAGCCTGGGAGGGGGCCAATATTCATGGCTCCCTTCCTGGGCTATTAATATCAGCCCCCAGCTGTCTGCCTAGCCTTTGCTAGCTATTAAATTAGGGGGGACCCCACGTCATTTTTTTTGGGGGGTCCCCCATTTTAATAGCTAGTAAAGGCTATGTATTCAGCTGGGGGCTGATATTAGTAGCCTGGGAAGCTCCGTGGGTATTACCCCCTTCCCAGGCTTCAAACATTTGCCCCAGCTGTCTGCTTAACCTCCGCTAGAGACTAAAATTAAGGGGAACCCCACGCCAATTTTTTTAATAATAAATCCTTTATTTTAATACTAAATGACAAGTACAGTAACCAACACTATCACTGTACTTCATATATATGTGACTGACATGTTTCTATCTATCTAATCTATGTGTGAAGCTCTATTCTGTCTGTTATAAATTGTTGGGTACAGATGCTGAATTGCCGGCCATCTTTCTTAAAGAGACGGTGCATGAAAACACTATTATTTTTTTTAATAAATCCTTTACACTAAATGACAAGTACAGTAAGCAACACTGTCACTGTACTTCATATATATGTGACTGACATGTTTCTATCTATCTAATCTATGTGTGATTCTCTATTCCTTCTATTCTAAATTGTTGGGTACAGATGCTGAATTGCCGGACGGCTTTTTTAAAGAGACGGTGCATGAAAACACTATTATTTTTTTTGATAAATCCTTTACACTAAATGACAAGTACAGTAATCAACACTGTCACTGTACTTCATATATATGTGACTGACATGTTTCTATCTATCTAATCTATGTGTGATTCTCTATTCCTTCTATTCTAAATTGTCGGGTACCGCTGCTGAATTGCCGGCCGGCTTTTTTAAAGAGACGGTGCATGAAAACACTATTATTTTTTTTGATAAATCCTTTACGCTAAATGACAAGTACAGTAAGCAGCACTTTCACTGTACTTCGTATATATGTGGCTGACATGTTTACATCTATCTAATCTATGTGTGAAGCTCTATTCTTTCGGTTCTAAATTGTCGGGTACCGGTGTATGCCGCTGCTGAATTGCTGGCTTTTCATGTTTCACTGTTGGCACTGTTCCCATCGATTTGGGCAATCACTGTAATGCCACAACCACCATGGCTGTGGCATTACAGTGAGTGGCAGACAATCCCTGCATGATTGGTGCTCTAAATAGCACCAGACATGCAGGACACGCTTTTGGTGCACGAACAGTTATCGAACATAACCTCGAACAGCCGAATTTTTTGCAAATCATTCGGGTTCGTCGAACAACTCGAACACCGCCCAAAACAGCTCAAATTTGAGATTGGCGAACAGTTCTAGTCGAACACCGCTCATCTCTATTCATGTGCTGATTATGGCTCTGGTGATGCATTCATGTAGTGATGGAGGTTCTGGTGATGCATTAATGTACTGATAGTGGTTCTGTTGATATATTCATGCACGGATGGTGGTTCTAGTGATTTATTTATTTACTGATGATGGTTCTGGTACATTATTTATATACTCTTGATGACCTTGTTGTACTATTTATGTACTGATGATGATTTTGGTTTCATATTCATGTACTGATGATGATTCTGGTAAAGAATATATAACCAGAACAGCCATCACTGCATGAATACGTTAAAAGAACCACCATCCATACATTAATATGTCACAAGAACCACTATACGTGCAGTAATATGACACTAGAACCATCATCAGTTTTGTTGCAAACTGTATTTGTTGCATGACGGACGTAAAAACCATCAGACGTATCCCTTTATCTATAGTAGCATTTGTTTATTTTCCATTACGATATCCGCCAAATGCTGGACACCTTAATTAAAATTAAAGGACCCCAATCATCGTTAATCTATATTAGTTTTCATGACGATCTCTGAGTCTGACATTTAAAAATAGGATGTCAGAGATGAATATCACTGTTTGTCCCTCGTATTGTGTAAATAGTCCACAAACGATGAATGATTCTGCATCTAACTTTGAAAACACACTCCCAGTTGAGCCTCACTCTTAAAACACACCACTTTTTTTTACATTTTATTGGTATTTTTGGGTGAAACAGATAACAATTCTAGTGGAAGTAGTCATCAGAGCCGGAGGAGGGGAGCGTTAGGAGACCTTTTACCTTAGTCTCTTACCCATTTCTTTATTTAGGGGCTGAGGGTTCATCGAGTGGGCATACTAAGGACCAGGGGGCACTTATTATGAGTGGAAGAAAAGTGATTCCAGCAGCTAAAAAGGAAAGGGTTCTTTACAGTTAGAGCAGTAAGACTGTGGAATGCCCTACTACAAGAGGTAGTAATGGCCGACACTATAACAGCTTTTAAAAAGGGCTGTATGATTTCCTCAGTACACATAATGTGGGTTATAGATAACTTAGTGACAAAAAATGTATAGTTAATGGAGAAAAGTTGAACTTAATCCACCTATGTCTTTTTTCAAACTATGTAACTATGTAACTACCTGCCTGTTCTGTCCGGCACCGGCTCAGAGAGTTCACAGATCGCTCCTGCTGGCAATTCAGCTGCTCCACATCAGCAGAGCAGCTCTTCTGCTTCCGGGCTGCTTTGTCGACGGGGCGTAACTGCTGATGTCATGCTGATTGACAGTGTGTTCCCCGCAGTTATGCAGCGGGGAGCTGACTGTCAATCAGCATGATGTTGGCTGTCATGCCCCGTCAACTACCTGCTGTTAGTTCTTAGGCCCATTGGAAAAAATTAATATAGTCCTGGATAGCCGCTTTAATGGAGAAGCCTATTTTAGCTTATTTAGCTGGGAGCAGCACAGTACCAGCTAAACAGGCATCTACTCAGTGATTGCATCTCAATTCATCTACAATTTATAAGTATTAGTTTCTACATAGTGGAAACATATCCTGCACATTCAGCAGTTATATTTCCAGTGGCTTTTTGTCAATGTTTCCACTTTCCTCCATTCTAATTGTCTTACTTTAGAGTGTTTTCCCTTTTCTAGTGAAGTTATAGATGGACGTGTGCTCAGACCATAGTAGTTGTAGGGTGTGGTGGCCGAGTCTGTTTGGCTTGACATTCTGTTCAGTTGTCCTTTCAATGAGAACCACAGACTTGAGCTCTTTTCCTACGATGCCAGAATGAGCACCACAGCTACTGTAATGCCAGAGGCTTGTGCTTGCGCCTACCCTCGTAAAATCGATTATGGTGGACTGCGAGCCAGCAAACGTTATAAATTTTATGTATTTTTACATTTTTATTAAAAGGACTCTATTTTGCTTATATTCCATTATTTTTATATGCTCATCAGCTAATCAAAATAGAAAACCTAAACTAATTAACTACACAACTGGTAACAATGATGATTCTTAGACGAATAAATAATTCTTAGCTAAATACACCAATATCTATCACTGTATCATATTATATATTAATAATGACCTTATATTAGTCTGAAGCCCTGAGACAGCAGTGTGTATGGGCTACGACTTACATCAAATTCTTGTAATAATCCAACTAAAAGGGGTTGTCTACTACTAGGTCAACCCCTTCTTGATCACCATGTTCCCCTGTATAAAATAATAATACTCCGGTGCCGATACTGTTCCAGTGGTCTTGACACTGGCTCTACTGGGGCTAGCATGACATGTTATGTCACGTGATACCTGCAGCCAATGAGCAGCCACTTCACTATCTCTACTTTTAGACGTAACTGACATTTGGGGAAGTCAGAGCTGCGGCTGCCTGCTCACTTCCTCCGGATGTCTGATTTGTCTCAAGCAGACACAAAAGCCACGAAATGTCACAAAAGCCCTGGGAAAGCCAGTGCTGACACTGCTAGAATGGAACTGGCACTATAGGTGAGTATAGCTATTATTAATTTATAAGGGGGGAACATGGTGATTAAGAAGGGGTTATCTGAGTAATGGAAAATCCCATTATTACAGGACAGGGGACATTATTACAGGATTGGGGACATTATTACAGGATGGGGGACATTATTATTATTTATTATTATAGAGCCATTTATTCCATGGAACTTTACATGTGAAAAAGGGGTATACATACAAGAACAATTTCAATAATCTTGAACACAATGTGACAGCGACTGGTACAGGAGGAGCGAGGACCCTGCCCGCGAGGGCTCACAGTCTACAAGGGATGGGTGAGGATACAGTAGGTGAGGGTAGAGCTGGTCGAGCAGCGGTATGGTGGTGTGGTGGTTACTGCAGGTTGTAGGCTTGTCGGAAGAGGTGGGTCTTCAGGCTCCTTTTGAAGGTTTCCACGGTCGACGAGAGTCTGATGTGTTGGGGTAGAGAGTTCCAGAGTAGGGGGGAAGCACGGGAGAAATCTTGTATGCGATTGTGGGAGGATGAGATAAGAGGGGAGTAGAGATGGAGATCTTGTGAGGATCGGAGGTTGCGTGTGGGTATGTAACGAGAGACTAGGTCAGAGATATATGGAGGAGACAGGTTGTGGATGGCTTTGTATGCCATGGTTAGGATTTTGAACTGGAGTCTCTGAGCAATGGGGAGCCAGTGAAGAGATTGACAGAGAGGAGAGGCCGGGGAATAGCGGGGGGACAGGTGGATTAGTCGGGCAGCAGAGTTTAGGATGGATTGGAAGGGAGGCCACAGAGCAGGAGGTTGCAGTAGTCAAGGCGGGAGATGATGAGGGCGTGCACTAGTGTTTTTGCAGATTCATGGTTGAGGAATGTGCGGATCCGGGAGATATTTTTGAGTTGGAGTCATTATTACAGGATGGGGGTCAGATTTACCATAAATGGCTAATTGTAAAACAATAATACTGTATGTATTGATTGGGGGGGGCAAAAAAAAGGAAAACATTTTTGAAAAAATATTCAAAATAAAGTATGAAAAAAATAACGGAAAATATTTGGCACTAAAAATGCTGTTTTATGTAAAAGCAGAAGTAAAAAAGAAAACCTGCACCATAACCCGTATGATAAAAAAAACTTTAAAAAGAATAAAAAACATGCCAAGAATTACAAAAAGAATGATGATGAAAAAGTCATACAGAACAGTAATGGTGTCACTCAAAACGTCATCTTCTTATGCAAAGAACACGGCCCATCAGCCCTCTCTCGTCATTGGGATATACTCAACACGGAGCCCTCTCTACGGGAACGGATAGGCGATTTTCCGCTCATGACACCACGACGTTCTCCCACGTTGAAGGATATGCTGGTTGCCAGCCATTACGTTCCATCTCGGCCTAATCCATTCGGATCCCGCGGTCCCACGGTGGGCTCATTCCCGTGTGGTCACTGTGTCGCCTGCGCCAATGTCCTTCGGTGTACGTCGTTCCCCAACTCTGATGGCTCCCGCCAGTTTGATATTCGCCATTTTATTTCTTGCAGTACCACACATGTGGTTTACTTTGCCACGTGTGGGTGCAATTTGATTTATGTTGGCCTAACTTCTAGGGAGCTTCGAGTCAGGGTTCGGGAACACGTATGGGACATTGGCGCGGCATGGACAGCCACAGATCCCCGGGAGCTGAAGACACTACCCCGACACTTTAAGGATGTTCATAATTGTGACTCTCGCTCACTTAAGGTGCGGGGGATTGATAAAGTGTGTCTCGGCTCCCGGTGTGGGAATGCCAAACGCCTCCTGGCACAAAAGGAGGCGAGATGGATCATCACTCTTGACACCCAGGCACCATGGGGTCTGAATGAAAATCTAGGCTTTTCATCATTTTTATGATTTAGTATAGTGCTGCTCTGCGTCTCACATGTGTTATGATTATTTTCATTCTTTCTTGGATTTAACTCATGGCCTTTTGAACCATATATAACCCTGATTGAGGTATATTCGCTATTTGTTATTTCCCTATGTTACGTTTGATTTTAGCGCCTATTTTGGCCTTTTTGTGCTCTCCTGTAGTCCCTGCTATCTAACATATGGCGGGTTAAGCAGATATGGTGTGCCCATTTTATTTCTGTTTGATTTTATCCTTTTGATTTTAACTGTCTTACTCTTCATATATATCTTTTTATCTAGTGTTTACAAATATCTCTGGTCCTCATTCCGGCTACTACATATTTTCATCTTATGGAAAGCACTTTCTAACCGTATGAAGAAGGATGACTGACGGGCCCTGATGGATCCCGCCCACTTGGTTGTCCATGCTCTGCCGTGCAACTGAATTCTTAACATTGTCGTATCTTATTATATGAACTCTGTTATAAGTCTCCGCTTTTGATAGTGACTTTTATTGATAACAGACATGACATTGTGAGATGGTTGTTTGTTTTGGATACGTAACTATGACTACGGTGGAACCTGGATGTGACACTTTGAGGTGGGTGGTGCGCATGCGCGGGGCTGCTTACCCTCCCGCGATCCCGCGCGTCTGTCTCCATGGCATTGGCGACGCTCCGGATGTGGTCCTTTTGGCGCTTCCGGGGCGTCGCGTCTGCTTTGACGGGCGTTGCGGGGAGCGGGATGTTTGGGGTGACCCCGGCGCATGCGCCAGATATGCCTTCCGGTCGGCGGCCATCTTCTTCCGGTCACATGACGTCACACGTGACCACTTTAGCGCGCTATTTAAAAAGATGCCGGCTCCTGGACCAGCGATGCCTCTTGATAAAGCGATCTACACGAAACGCGCGTCGAGGCTTGCGGGCTCTACATCTGTTCTCTCCTGCCTTGCTAGTTTACCCTCCTGTCCTCCCTGCCCCTGGTACTTATATTTATATTGGTGAGTTATCTTTATATATAGTAATTGTATATGCTGGATGCTCTCTGAATGCTTCATGTTTCTAAGCTAAATTGTATATGTATTTTTGTATCCAGACTCTCTTTGACCTTTGGAGTCATGGACTCCTTGCTCCCAATTTAAGTGTACCATTATCCATGTAAGCCTGATCATCTCTGCACCTTGGGAGAATATTTTTACTGATGGTTTACTTTAGGATGTCTTCCTTGATTACCTTTTTCTACTAGTCTGTATGTTCTCCCTCGCTGCAGCATGATTTCGGCCGCTTTTTCTACTCTCCACTTTTTGATACGCTCCGCAACTCACATGTATTTGTAATTTACACTTTTTAGTGTGATTTTTCAATATTAAGCTTTTTCTATTTACGCTGTATACTCGATTTCCTCTAGTTTTTTGTATCTATTTTCGAGTTGGCTATTTATCATGGGTATGGAGGATAAGTTGTTTTTCTTCTATACCTGATACCCATGATATTATTTATGTTGGTCGATTTGTTTATAATAATAATTTATGGGTAAGGCCACGGTCCCACTATCAGCATTTGGTCAGTATTCAGTCAGTATTTTTTCTCAGGAGTGGGAGACAAAACCAGGAGTGGGTGATAAATGCAGAATTGGTGACTTGTTTCTATTATACCTTTTCTCAGATTGTTCCTCACCTGGTTTTGGCTCCCACTCCTGAGAAAAAATACTGACCAAATACTGACCAAATACTGATAGTGGGACTGTGACCTAAGGACTTAACCAGCTAACTACTTAAAATCACCTGATGTTGATAGAGAAAATAGAGAATTTAGAAACATAGTGAAAATGGCCAGCACATCCTTACTAATGTGAACAGGAGCCAATCCAATCCATGCACTAAGTGCTTTCCTTTACTGAAATTTTTCCTATTAATATTACAGAAATTTTTTTTGAAATATTTCATGCGTACATTTTGTAGCGCTTTCTTATGTTTCTACTGCAGTAATGCAGTTTCAGTGTGTTAGAGCAATCACTCTTAGTAATTTAGGAGGCAACTGTGACCTTTTTTATAGTTTGAATATTTTTTAGTTGCCTTCTGCTCACACTAGTAAGGATGTGCTGGCCATTTTCACTATGTTTCTAAACTCTCTATTTGGCATGTGCACTCCCTCCACCATAAGCCTCAGGTAAATTTAAGTAGTTAGCTGGTTCAGTCCTGACCCATAAATTGTAGGTTTGCATTTCAGCCCAAGAGAGGTGACAGGGAAGGACAGGGACTCAACAATGAAATATGCCCTGACGATGGCTGTTGGGCACACATATATTGGCCAATCTATGCGCTAAGTGCTTTCCTTTACTGTAATTTTTCATATTAATATTGCAGAAAATTTTTTGAAATATTTCATGTGCACATTTTGTAGCGCTTTCTCATGTTTCTATTGCAGTAATGCAGTTTCAATGTCTTAGAGCAATCACTCTTAGCAATTTAGGAGGCAACTTTGACCTTTTTTATAAAATTAAAGGCAAACCTTTATATGACAAAATTGATGTAACAGTACACCAGTAACTTGTCTATTCCCCAATGTCCTATTCTTTTATTTGGTGGTAGAAACCTCCCGCTGAGTGTGCGTTCTGAGCACTATCTCTTATTTTAGGGTCCTTAGTGCCTTACTTTTTACCTGGAAAATAAGGCCTTTTGGTAGCAGTGCTCTGAAAAAGTTATCTTTTGCTATGTCTGCCTAGTTTAGCTGTGGCTATCTGCTTGGTTCATTTATACTGCCAATCCTGACCCTCTGCCTGGTTACTTCTGCTGCAAAAAACTCCACCGGCTCTGACTTTGGCTTGTGCGTGTGACTCTGTTACATTTTCAATATTTTAGTAATGTGCTTCTACTTTTATTCCTGTCTGCATATGGCAAAGTTTAACTAGGCAGGACCTAATAACCTCTTGTTACTGTTGGGATAATGTTTGTCTTTATTCTTAGGCAGTGGTATGCTTTATGATGTCATAACAGTAATTATGACTATTCTTTGGCTCTGTTCTATTTGGATGTCGCCATCAAACATTCTTAAGCATTATTTAATAGAAGTAATGTCACTATTAGTGATGAGCGAGCATACTCGCAAGTACTTGGTACTTGCCCGAGCATCTCAGTACTCGAGATGCTCGGAGCTCACCGAGTACTTACGAGATGCTCGTGCGGATGTTTGGGCCCCCTCCCTGCATGTTTGGCGCTCTTTAGAGAGCCAATGAAAATGCAGGGATTGCCTGCCACTCACTGTAATGCCGCAGCCATGTTTCTTGTGGCATTACAGTGATTGGCTGGCCGCACAGCATCATCAGGTCTATATCAGACCTGGCGCCGCCATGCTCGTCAGTCTGCTCCGCAATCAGGCAGAGTAGGGAGAGGTGCTGCTGCGCCAGGGAGAGATTTGGTTGTGTATTAGGTAGTGTAGGGAGAAAACAAGTACATTACACATATCCATCTCAACAAACAGTCCTTCTGAGGACTAATCAATTTGCAGAGATATCAGGCAGGCAGTGTATAGGCAGGCAGGCAGGGTTTATAGCAGACTGCAGTGCATATAGCACAAGAGGCTCCATTCCAGTTCTGCCTTCTGCTGCTGTTAGACATTTCTAGACAAAGGCCCAGGTCTCAGGGGCCAGGAATCATTTTTTTTATCTTAATCCTGATTATTTGCTTAAAGAGCAATCCAGAGAACACCGTTTTTCTGCGCCATTTGCTTGTTGGCACTGCAGAATACAGCCAGGTCCTTTCCATATTACAGCGCTAAAAATCCAGCTATTTAAAACTGTGGTTTGTCTGTCATACGGATCACATATAATTGCGCTGAAAATACTGCCATTTTTGGCCTCCATTCAAATTTTTTTCAGTGTGTCCGCAAAGTTTTTGGCACTGGTTTGCTGTTCAAAATAGTTACCTACAGTCTAGGTATTTAAAATTGTAGTTTCTCCTTCACAAGGATCACATACATTTTTTCTGAAAATTCTGCCATTTCTGGCCTCCATTCTAACTTTTTTTCCGTGTGTCAGCAAAGTTTTTGACACCGGTTTGCTGTTCAAAATAGTTACCTACAGGCCAGGTATTTAAAACTGTGGTTTCTCCATCACATGGATTACATATAACTTCGCTCCAAATTCAGCCATTTGTAGTGAGCGTGGAAGATATTGTCCTCCATTTAAAATGAGCAAGACGCGTGGCAAGGGACGGGGAACTGGCCGTGATGGTGATGGTGCATGCAGAGGCCGAGGCCGTGGGCAAGCTGAAATTGTGCCACAACAAACACCCACATCTTCTCGCCCGACCTTCCTGTGCCAATTCCTAGGGGAGACGGAAGCATTCCGCAACCAGATGGCGGCGGCCGTCCCTCGGTACTCGGTCCCCAGCCCCCACTATTTCTCCCGGTGTGCCGTCCCTGCATTACACAAGCATGTGTCCCAAAACATTAGCCGTGCCCTCAACAACGCAGTTGCCGGGAAAGTCCACCTAACCACGGACACGTGGACAAGTGCTTGTGGGCAGGGATGGTACATCTCGCTGACAACACACTGGGTTAACATAGTGGAAGCTGGGACCCAGTCGGCAGGCAGATCTGTGGCTCACACTGCTGAACCTACAGCCAGGCATGGTCGTGTGTGACAATGGCCGGAACCTGGTGGTGGCTCTGAGGCGAGGCAAGCTCACACACGTACCATGCCTGGCCCATGTGCTTAACCTCGTGGTTCAGTGGTTTCTCAAATCCTACCCGGAGCTGCCGGATCTGCTTGTTAAAGTACGCCGCCTGTGTGCCCATTTTAGAAAGTCACCTACAGCTTCCTCCGCCCTTGCCATGTTTTAGCAGCGTTTGTAGCTTCCGGCTCACAGACTGGTGTGTGATGTCCCCACGCATTGCAACTCTACACTGCAGATGTTGGGAAGGATTTGTGAGTAGAAGAGGGCAGTTGTTGAGTACCAGCATCAACAAGGCCGTCGGTATTCAGTGCAGACTCCACACAATAAGACCTCAGGAGTTGACATGGATGTCAGACATATGTACCATCCTCCAAAACTTTGAGGACTCCACAAAGATGGTGAGTGGCGATGACGCCATAATTAGCGTCACCATCCTGCTTCTCTGTCTTCTGAAATGCTCTCTGCTCACAATCAAAGAGGATGCATTGCAGGTGGAGCAGGATGAGATGGAGCAAGGAACCATACAGGGTGATTACACACAGCCCAGCCTCACCTCATCCCAACGTGAATTGGGTGACAATGAGGAAGAGGAGGAGGAGGAAGAACAGGAGCTAGTTTCATTCGCTCTAGACGGTACTACCTGCACAACTGTCATACCGTCTGTTCAGCATGGATGGCCAGAGGACAGAGAGGAGGAGGAGGAGGAGGAGGCGAGCATGGTTAGTCATCCTCTTGGTGAGGACACGGAAGTCTTGCCTGTTAGCAGTTTGGCACGCATGGCTGAGTTTATGTTGCGCTGCCTTTCCCATGACCCTCGCGTTCTGAAAATTTTGGGTGACAGTCATTACTGGTTGGTGACACTTCTAGACTCACGCTACAAGGAGAACTTTATATCTCTTATTCCTGAGGCGGACAGGTCTACAAAAATGGGGCAGTACCAGAGGGCCCTTGTTGCGGAACTATTGAAAAAATTTCCATCTGAAAATGCTGGCGGCAGAGGTCACAGTTTGTTGGACAACCAAGGAGTACAGGCGAGAGAAACACAATTCCAATCCAGCAAAGGCAGGGGAACGCTGTCAAAATTCTGGGAGAATTTTCTCAGCCCCTCCCATCGCACAGGCCCTGAGGCGCGGGGTACTCTCACAAGGAGTGCAAAGTTTGGGAAGATGCTGAGGGAGTACCTTGCCGATCGTACCAACGTCCTCCGTGATTCCTCTGTGCCTTATAATTATTGGGTATCCAAGCTGGATCTCTACCCCTTGGAGGTCCTGGCCTGCCATGCCACCAGCATTTTATTAGAGCGGGTTTTTAGTGCCGCTGGTTGAATTATAACTGATAAGCCATCCGCCTGTCAACTGAAAATGCTGACAGGCTGACTCTTCTAAATGAACAAGGGCTGGATTGGGCCAGACTTCTCAACACCACCGAATGATAGCAGCGTGACATAAACTCAAATCCAGTGTCTTTTTTTGGGAGGTGTATTCCCATGTACCTCTTCACACCCACACATGGGTATACGTTTCCTGATTTTGGCTATTTGCTCTTGTCCTCCTCCTTCTCCTCATCCTCATCCTCCACCACCATATCACCAGGGTGACCGTGGTCCGTGGTGCAACACCCACATAATTTTTTTAAAGGGAGTTTATGATGCCCGTAAAACAATGTTTTATACAGTATGTTCATGTATACCCCCCAGGGGTAAAAGTTTTTCAGCCCATATACTTAGCGCATGGGCATTACAAGTATCGGAGACCCGCTCCTTTCTAATTGGAACATTTTTTATGAGGCCCTCCTCCACGTCTCTTCCAAGGAGCATTGGAGTGCCTCACAATTTTTGGCAGCCCTTGCATTCACTGCATAGGCAAACACAATAGGAGACCCACTTCCTAATAATGGAAATATTTTTTTTCAGGAGGCCCTCCTCTACGTCTCTTCCAAGGGGCATTGGAGTGCCTCCAAATTTTTGGCAACACTTCCTTTCACTGCATAGGCAAACACAATGGGAGACCCACTTCCTGTTAATGGGTACATTTTTTTCAGGAGGCCCTCTGACCTCCACGTCTCTCTTCCAAGGGGCATTAGAGTGCCTCCAAATTTTTGGCAACCCTTGCATTCACTGCATAGGCAAACACAATGTGAGACCTACTTCCTAATAATGGGAACATTGTTTTCAGGAGGCCCTCTTCTAAGTCTCTTCAAAGGGGTATTGGGGTGCGTCCAAATTTTTAAAACGGTATTGGGGTGAGTCCAAATTTTGGGCAGCCCTGCCACTCACTGCATACGCAATAACAGTATAGGAGACCCACTCTTAAGTAATGGGAACAATAAAACATAGCCGGCTGATGGCTCTCTAAGAATAGTGAGGGCCGACTGCTGGCCCCTTAAGAATAGTGAAGGCCGCCTGATGGCCCTATAAAAATAGGCTTTGTGACTTTTACAGTCCCTCCTTCATAAATGAAACACGATGTGTCTGATGATATCTCACACACCACATGGCCAGATAAGGTTGTAAAATGCTAAAATGACATTTCCCAGTGAATGCATTTGTCAAGGTTGAAAGCAATGCAAAAGTGCAAAAGCACATCAAAAACGCTAAGTGTGAACATAGCCCAAGGTGTGGAGGAGTATTTTTGTTTTTGGTTATTTATTTTGCTTTATATACAAGTCATTACCCTGGAAAGGATGTTCCTTAACATATTTCTCAGGAAAATCCATATTGGTTTTGTGTTTGTATGTTTTATTGTGAGTCCGTAAAAGTGGCATAATACCTCTGACAACGTTGATGACAGAAGTGACCTGGGAGTCAGAAATGCTTCCAGGTGTCTTCCCCATGCTATTCTCATGTCATTTGAGCACTATTCCCATCGATTTGGGCAATTTTTAGGTCCTCTGCAGACCGCTGGGGGGAGCCGCCTGAAAAATGCTCGAGTTTCCCATAGACTTACATTGGGCTCGTTGCTCGGGTCGAGCACCCGAGTATTCCAATGTGCTCAGCCCGAGCATCTAGCACCCAAGCATTTTAGTGCTGGGCCATCACTAGTCACTATAATGATTGTCCTTAAGCAGGGTCGCAGGGTTACAGGAAACCACAGACAAGCAGGTGAAGTCCTGAAGACCACTGGCAGGTAGCAGGGATACTGGAAACCACAGACAAGCAGGTGAAGTGCTCCTCTGACAGGTTGCAAAGCTACTGGAAACCGCTGATAAGTAGGTGAAGTCGGTAACATCCCTGGTGGCATGCTGGCATGGTTTACCACCTCCCACCATGCAAGACCGCCATCTTACCTATCAGTCCAGGCTGCACACTTTGCTCCAGTACCTGCTGTGTGCATGTCTCTTGTCTGATTGATTAGGGCGGCGGCGCGGTTACTGCCTGATTCTTATAGTTACTGTGTGCGCACTTCTAATGCGTCCCCTGCCTATTGTTGTGAGTCACTGGATACTTAAACCCCCTCCACCCAGTAGGAGGTGCCTGAACAACACTTTCTTTCAGTGTGTTCTGTGCAACTGAGTTGCCAGGTCCTGTTCTGTATCTAGACTGTTCCGCCACCCTGGGGGCTGTATACCCAGGCCCGTTGCCTGTATCTGTGACTTCTAGTCTGTTTCCGCAACCCTGGGGACTGAGTTCCCTGTGGGTTTTGCTCTGCTTGTCTCCCGCATCTGCGGCTTTTGCTCTGCTCTGCTTGTCTACCGCACTTGCGGGTTTTGCTCTGCTCTGCTTGTCTACCGCACCTGCGGGTTTTGCTTTGCTCTGCTTGTCTCCGCACCTGTGGGTTTTGCTCTGCTCTGCTTGTCTACCACAGCTGCGGGTTTTGCTCTGCTCTGCTTGTCTACCACACTTGCGGGTTTTGCTCTGCTCTGCTCGTCTACCGCACCTGCGGGTGTTGCTTTGTTCTATTTGTTTGCCGCACTTGCGGCTCTGTTCCTGTATCCCTATGCTGCCTGCATTCCTACCTGCCAGTACTCACCTGTCTGTATACCAGCCGTGCCTGCTAGTATCCACCTGTCTGCATACCAGCCGTGCCTGCCAGTACCCACCTTTCTGCACACCAGCCATGCCTGCCAGTACCCACTTGTCAATATGCCAGCCTAACCTGCCTGTTCCTGCATTCCCCGCTGTGGGTTAACAGCTGTGACCAGGGTCTGACCTGGAGTAGAACCTGGTCCTTCTGCTCGGTTCCTCCCTGGTTCACGGGGTCGATTGGGCTGCCCTGCGATCTGGATCGGACCGAGTTGATACTTAGTCACGCCCCTCCAGGCACTCCTCGGTTCATGGTGTAGAGGGATCACTAACCACGCTCATGCCAGTTAGTCCGGGCGTGTGCATAACAGTTTGCTCAGGCCATGGACCCCGTTGAGCCCCACGGCCCTTCGCTCTCGGAGACATTTGAATTCTTGTCTGGTGAATACGTGCACCAAGGAAAAAAAAATTCTCAAGCTGAGGTCCAGGCGATTTACGCACCAGCCCAAATGGAGGTATCAGCACTTGTTCCTGCGGATCCACCACGGTACTATGGGGATCCTAAACAAAGCCGTGCATTTCTGGAGCAATGTATGCTGCATTTCAAATTCTATGCTCACTATTTTCCCACTGATCGGGTTAAAGTAGCATTTATGATGTCCTACTTAGCGGGTGATGCCTTGAATTGGATCACCCCCCTATGGGAAGCATGGGATCCTATCGTCTCTGACCAGCTGCACATGCGGGTTTTGCTCTGCTCTGCTTGTCTACCGCACCTGCAGGTTTTGCTCTGCTCTGCTTGTCTACCGCACCTGCGGGTTTTGCTCTGCTCTGCTTGTCTACCGCACTTGCGGGTGTTGCTCTCCTCTGCTCGTCTACCGCACCTGCGGGTTTTGCTCTGTTCTGTTTGTCTACCGCACTTGCGGCTCTGTTCCTGTATCCCAGTCTGTACTGGTCCCTATCCTGCCTGCGTTCCTACCTGCCAGTACTCACCTATCTGTATACCAGCCGTGCCTGCTAGTATCCACCTGTCTGCATACCAGCCGTGCCTGCCAGTACCCACCTATCTGCATACCAGCCGTACCTGCCAGTACCCACTTGTCAGTATGCAAGCCTAACCTGCCTGTTCCTGCATTCCCCGGTGTTGATTAACAGCTGTGAAAGGGGTCTGACCTGGAGTAGCACCTGGTCCCTCTGCTCGGTTCCCCCATGGTTCACGGAGTCGATTGAGCCGCCGTGCGACCTTAGTCGGACCGAGTTGAAACTTAGTCACGCCCCTCCAGGCACTCATCGGTTCATGGTCTAGTGGGATCACTAACCACGCTCACGCCATTTAGTCCGGGCGTGTGCGTAACAAAGTCCTGAAGACAACTGGCAGGTAGCAAGCATGTGAAGTCTTCCTCTGACAGGTAGCAAGATTACTCAAAACTGCAGACAAGTAACTCATAGATGGAAAACCAGACAGCCAGGAGACGTCCTGATTAGTGTTGAGCCACCCCCGTAGTGTTCGAGTTCGGTTCGGTTCGTCGAACACCCGTGTGTTCGCCGAACTGTTCGTCGAACTGTTCGTCGAACACCTTCGAACACCGTTAAAACCAATGGCAGGCAAACAAAAACACATAGAAACACATAGAAAACACCTTCAAAGGTGTCCAAAAGCTGACAAACTGCTCAGAAGACATAACTAACACATGGAAAAGTGACAAGTACATATAGTCATGCGAAAATAAAAGAGGTGGAGGAGTAAAAGGAGGGGGAGACACAGATATAGGCATGTCATGCCCTTCTAAAATCCAAAAAGTGAGAAGCCGACACGGCCAGTCCGCTCCTGCCCGTGCCACCTCCGTGTCGCCGGGTTTGTGCCAGAGCCGCGGTGAACCCTGACGGCCAGCCCCCCTCTCCCAATACTGGTGCCTGTCCGCTGGTGGGTCGAGCGAGCCCCCCTGTGGTGGAGGCAGCTCTAAGCTTTTTAATTTAAATTGTCTCTCTAATTTGAATGAATACACTTTAAATCCATTTACAAGGATCTATTGGAGGGCAAGTCTCATGCCAGCAGCCGCGGTAATTCCAGCTCCAGTAGCGTCCACTAAAGCTGCTGCAGTTAAAAAGCTTTTATAAGGATCGAGCTCGGCTGTCCACCGCAAGGCATCCTACTGCCAGTCCCAGCCCCTATGCCTTGGGGTGCCTCCTGATGCTCTTCACTGAGTATCCCATGGTCCCGAAGCATTTCCTTTGAAAAAATTAAGTGTCTAAACTACAGGTGGTGCAGCTTGCTTAACAGCCGGGATAATCCGCTGACTAGCAGACACTGCTACTAGGCACAAAGTATTTCCTGGGCTAGATGCAGTTAAAAATTTGTAATTAGATACTCTCGTTGGATGCTGAGAAAGCATTCCATAGAGTCTCCTGACACGCCATATATGATTCTCTTAAAAAGCTTGGGGTAGGGGTCTAGGGGACCCTTTTATAGCCAAAATCACGGCCCTGTATCGCAATACGTCACCTAGGTTGAAGATAAATGGAACTGTAGCACCCTGAGGGCTCGGTTGCTACAGACGTATTGCACCTCACCCAGAGGTGTGATATCTCACTCTCAGGTAAGGATGGAGTGTGGATCAGGACCCGACACCTGCATGCATTACACCACATTGCCGTGGGGCAGGGCGACCAATATGCCCCTGAGATGGGCACGACAGTCCCTGTCCCTGGCTGGAGTGGGGGGAGGGAACACTGAGGAAGGGGAACCCTGTAGTGCAGGAGCAGGGAGGAAGCAGTTCCTGGGTGCATTGAGAAGGGAGTATAAAAGGTGGGCACCATCTTAGTTCAGTGCAGAGAAGTCTGAGCAGAAGTGGCAGGGAGCAGGGGCTCTGCATGAGCTCTGCTCCGGAGGCGGGCCTAGTAACAGAGGCCCAGGCCTGGAAGAGGGAGAAGGAAGGAAGAGGAGCGGAGAAGGCTCCAGGAACGAGGAATGAAGGGATCCCAGGGGTGCGGACGGGCGAGTCGCCACCGCACGCCCGAATCCACCTGCGTGGAGGGGTCAGGCCAAAGGGGGAGACCGGTCCCCGAACTAGTGGAGGCAGGAAACGACCCTCAGCTAGAAACCGGAGGCTCTGACATTTTATGTGGCGCAGCCCCTCGCTACACCCGCTAGGAAGGCACCACATAGGGTCAGGGAAACTGGCGCCAAGTTTACCAAGAGGAGGCCCGAGGCAGCCGGACAGAAGTGTTGGTAAGAAAGGCCAGACAAAGGACACACAAAGGGGGTCCTGTGAAGTGCTCCAAAGTTATCTGGGAGTTGTCTGAGCCCCTCACCTGGTGAGCACAGTACGACGTGGGCAGCCGTTACCTGCAGACGTGGTCTGGATAATAAGAACTGTGAGTAAAGGCCCTGAACTGCATCACTGACTCCGTGTCGTTACTGCTGCTGCCCTGCACCATCACCCCCATCCTCTGCATACACTGCCCTGAGGCTATACTCCTCCCGTGGGGAGTTATGCTACGCTCTGCTGCACCCACAACACCAGCCTCAGTGGTCTGCCCTGTAGCGGCGGTTCACTCTGACCGCAATCCACGGGTGGCGTAGTCGGACATTTAAACATGAAAACCACATAAATAGTTCCACCACTGGTTTGACCGCCCTGAGCCACGGAACTGGGTCGCCGCCACGAAGACTACAACCACCAGCATCCACCAAAAAGGGTCCGGCTCCGGGTGTCCCAAGGCCCAGGGGGTGCGTCAGAACATTTTCATCACCTTTCACAATCACCAATGGGACAAGGCAGTGATGTCCTCTGTCCCCTCTCTTATACATCCTAGTGACGGAGCACCTGCTCTCATCAATTCGCCATAACCCCAATATTAGGTGGATTGAGGTGGGAGGCACCGAGTACAAGTGCTCTCTATTTGCTGATGATGTCCTAGTATATATCACTCAATCACATATATCCATCCATGCTGTTATGGCTGAAATAGATCACTTTGTTACATGGTAAAATTTTAAAATCAATGCAGCGAAGTCTGAGGCCCTCGATGTCTCCCTCCCCAAATCCATATAGGATTCCATCCAGTCCAACTTTCCCTTTGCCTGGCCCTCACAGGGTATCAAATACTTAGGAATTCCTATTCATAGAGACCTCTCCCATCTATGTTATCTTAATTTTGGGCCCTTTATTGAACAACTCCATACAGACCACGGTTGGCAAGTTAGAACTGTAAGATTCACTACGTGAACCACTGGTGTTTTGTGGAAAAGCACATGTACACTGCGTTCCAAATTATTATACAAAAAGTGTTTAGGAGTGATAAGGGAAGAATTTGTTTGTTTGTCAGTTAAACTCATTGATGGTGATGTGTGTCAGGGCTCTTTATATCACTGTAAGCAATTGCAGACACCTGTGCTAATTAGTTTGGCAGGTGTGTCCAATGAAAGGCAAGACTACTTAAGAAGGCTCTCTCACAATATTAAGCAGCCTACATTTTCTGCCAAAATGGGAAAGAAAAAGGATGTGTCGGCTGCTGAGAAGCAACAAATTGTGGAGTGTTTAGGTCAAGGCATGACTACAATCAACATTGTGCGATGATCAGGATGAAGTGTCTTAGCAATCAAGAAGTATGTAGCTGATTCACAGTACACACGTGTGCGTGCTGATAAGGGCAAATTGAGGACTCTTTCCTACAGGCAATTACGTCAGGTTGAAAGAGCAGCGGCAAAAAAGCCTTGTCATAGCAGCAGACAAGTTTTTGAAGCTGCTTGTGCCTCCAACGTCCCCCGAACAACAAGATGCAGGGTCCTTCAGAGGTTTGCAGCTGTGCATGCGCCATCCTGTCGACCTCCTCTATCCACTTCACACAAGCAGAAACGGCTCCAGTGGGCCAAACATTACATGAAGACTGATTTCAAAACTGTTTTGTTCACGGATGAGTGCCGTGCAGCGCTCGATGGTCCAGATGGATGGAGTGGAGGATGGCTGGTTGATGGACACCCCACGCAAACACGGCTACAGCGCCAACAAGGAGGAGGTGGAGTAATGTTTTGGGCTGGAATCATGGGGAGAGAGATTGTCGGCCCCTTTAGGATCCCTGAAGGCGCTAAAGATGAACTCCATAATGTATGTGGATTTTCTCAAACAGCACTTCCTGCCATGGTTCAAGAAGAAGAACCGTGTATTTCACAGCAAGATCATTTTTCTGCATGATAATGCACCATCTCATGCTGCACATAAAACATCTGCATCTCTGGCTGATATGGGCATAAAAGGGGACAAACTTATGGTGTGACCCCCATGCTCCCCTGACCTCTACCCCATTCAGAACCTTTGGAGCATCATTAAAAGGAGTGTCTATGATGGCGGGAGGCAGTTCACATCTAAGCAACAGCTCTGGG
The DNA here is from genome assembly GCF_046119375.1 of Phyllobates terribilis. Lineage (NCBI taxonomy): Eukaryota > Metazoa > Chordata > Amphibia > Anura > Dendrobatidae > Phyllobates > Phyllobates terribilis. The sequence continues at coordinate 85,095,368 of NW_027362769.1, forward strand.
AGGGTATTCTGTCCTCATGCAAAACAATTGAAGCAGAAACCATCCAAAACCTGACAAATTCAATGGACGAGAGAGTTCAGAAGCTCCTTTCGAACAAGGGGTCCTATGTGAAAATGTAACATCACCTAGAATAAAGTTTTGAGATGAAAACTGTTTGATTTCAGTTTCTAACAACCTGCTAATGCTTATAATTTCAAAAATGACCATTTTTTTGGTCTTTATTAAAATGAAAAGGTTGATCGAAAAGTTTGGGGGATCTAAGAGTGTGGCAACCCAGTAGTCATGATTACTTCGAATTCTGACAATATGAGGGTCATGCTGCAGGTAGTGCAGCAAGAAGGCACTTATGTGCCTTGCGCATCTCGGAGCCCCTAAATTATTTTCCGGGCTAGATGCAGCTAAAAATTATTTTTAATTTTAAATCTGGTGAAGCTTTAGTATAGATGGCCTAATAGGATCAGTGCTGCACACTGCTACAAAGCCCAAATTATTTTCCAGTCAAGATACAGATAAACATGATTAGTAATTTGAAAGCTTAAAACGGTTGGTAGGGTGATTTTAACCAATCATCAAGCTTTTACTCTCCCCAGGATGACACAGGGGTAGAAAAGTCGTTTCGGATCCATGATTTGTTCATCTTTATGAACGTGAGTCTGTCTACATTATCAGTGGAGAGCCGCGTGCGCTTATCTGTCAGCACACCACCAGCAGCGCTGAACACACGTTCAGACAGAACGCTGGCTGCGGGGCATGACAAGATCTCCAAGGCGTAAGTGGCTAGCTTCGGCCATTTATCCAGATTGGAAGCCCAAAAAGAGCAAGGGTCCAGTGACACAGTCGTGGCTTCAATGTTTACTTGGAGATACTCCTGTACCATCGTCTCTAGGCGTTGACTATGTGTCAGACTTCTTGTCTCCTGTGGCCTTGCAAAGGATGGGCTAAAAAAGTGGTGAAATGATTCCCCAAAATTGATGTTACCAGCAGATACTGTGGTTCTGTCACGGTTTGAGTGCTGAACACTTGACGGTCCCACGGTTGGCAAGTTGGAACTGTGAGATTCACTACGTGCACCACTGGTATTTTGTGGAAAAGCACATGTAAGATTCTGCAACAGTCTCTGCTGATACTCCTGCATGCGTGCATCCCTTTCTATGGCAGGAATAATTTCTGCAAATTTACTTTTGTACCGGGGATCTAACAGTATGGCAACCCAGTAGTCAGGATTATTTCTAATTCTCACAATTCGAGGGTCATGTTGCAGGTAGTGCAGCAAGAAGGCACTCATGTGTGTTGCGCATCCAGGAGCACCAAGTCCCTGTTGTGTTGGTGGCGAGGTAACAATCATGCTTCCTTCCTCTGTCCTCTCCCCCCAACCTCGCACAACAGAAATGTGATCAAGGTCTCCCTCATCTGATGAGTCTTCCATCAGTTCATCCTCCACTTATTCCTGGGCTCCTGCACCTTCCTCACTAGTTTGGCTGCTACCATGCGCCCTGGTAAAACCATCTCCCCCACCCTCACATGCCTGCCGCCTTGGTGCTGTCGACCGTCTGGACCTTGCAGATGTTAGCCCTTCCGCATACAACTCCTCCTCCTCTACTTCCTCCACCTCCTCTTGTGCCACCACCTGACTCCGAATTCTGTTTAACATGTGCTCCAGCATGTAAATCACCGGAATAGTCATGCTGATAATGGCATCGTCAGCACTAAACATCTTCGTCGCCATTTCAAAACTATGCAGAAGGGTGCATAGGTCCCTGATCTGAGACCACTCCTCCAGCGTGATTTGCCCCACCTCTGAATCTCGTTGGCCCAGGCTATACGTCAGAACGTATTGCACCAGGGCTTGTCGGTGCTGCCACAGTCGCTGCAACATGTGCAGAGTTGAATTCCACCGGGTAGGCACATCGCATTTTAGCCGGTGAAGTGGCAGGCCCAAAGACTTCTGTAGAGATGTAAGTCGCTGAGCTGCGGGATGCGAACGGCGGAAGTGAGCACACAGCGACCGTGCCCTCTGCAGAAGGCCATCTAGTCTGGGATAGTGGGCTAAAAATTGCTGGACAACCAGGTTCAACACGTGAGCCATACAAGGCACGTGTGTGACATTGCCCCGGCGAAGGGCCGCACCCAGGTTTGCAGCATTGTCGCACACGGCCTTCCCTGGTTTCAGGTCCAGTGGAGACAACCATTCATGAAATTGGTTCTCCAGAGCTGACCACAACTCCTCAGCTGTGTGACTCACATTTCCCAGACATTTCAATGTAAAAACCGCCTGATGACGTTGAGCCCTACTGCCAGCATAGTAAGGAGGTGTGCAGGATCCCTTCTGCGCAGTTAGAAAGCTTGTGGCATGACCAGACAGGCTTTGGGTGCAGGTGGAAGACCGAGAGGAGGTTGAGGAGGCAGAAGCAGTGGTGGAACTTTGACATAAAGAGGATTGACGCACAACTCGTGGGGACGGCAAGACTTGGACAGCAGCCCCTTGTCCTGCTGTCACCATAGTTACCCAGTGCCCAGTCAGCGACATGTAACGCCCCTGTCCATGCCTACTCGTCCAAGTGTCTGTGGTGAAATGCACCCTGTCACACACAGAATTTCTCAAAGAAGCGGTGATGTTGTGTGCGACATGCTGGTGGAGCGCAGGCACACCTTTCTTTGAGAAGTAGTGCCGACTGGGCATCTGGTACTGGGGCACTGCGACGGACATAAGGTCTCGAAAATCCTCTGTGTCCACCAGGCGGAAAGGCAGCATTTCTGTAGCCAAGAGCTTGCAGATGGTGAAATTCAACCTCTTAGCTTTCTCATGGCTAGGAGGAAATGGTCTTTTACTTGTCCACATCTGAGGGACCGAGGGCTGGCTATTGTGCTTAGACGGGGTTGATAAGGGTGTCCCCGGCAAACTGCCGGTCTGTGAGGAAGATGCAGGCGGACATGTTAGGTTGCCTTGATCCAAAGGTGGTGCTATCGATGTCGGACAGCGCTCAAGACCAGCTGGTGTTACCACCTCCAAAGAAAATGATGACCTGCCAATCACGCTGGCTGTTGCGGGTAAAGAGGTGGCAGGTCTGCGCCCCAAAACAGGTGTGACTGCTGTCCCCCCAGTCACAGAGGATGAAGAGGCCGCGGATGCACAAGATATGGCAGACGGTGGTTGGCCCGGCCGGCTAGACCGCATTGTAGCACACTGAGCTTCCCACTGCAACTTATGCTTCATGTCCATGTGCCGGTTCATGCATGAAGTACTCAAACTATGTATTTTTTGGCCTCTACTTAGCTTTTGCTGACAAATGTTACAGATAACACGAGTTGGGTCATCTTTATCGATCTGAAAAAATGCCCAGGCTATGCAAGGCTTAGCACCCATGCGACCTGAAGAGCCACCACGACTTGTGGTGAGAGGCAGAGTTGTGTTTGAGGATGCAGTTGTTGACGAGCTTCCAGTACTACGTCTCTGTCCAGGAAGGCGCAACCTGACCTCGTCGTCACTAGCATCTTCCTCCACCTCCTCTGCTGACCTCATCTCTTGGCTGACTGTGGGTTGACAGTAAGTGGGATCTCCGACCTCATCATCATCACCCTGTGCATTATCACACCCGTCGTCCTCAGAGCCAACCTGTTCCTGCCCTGACAAAAAACTAAAGTTGTCGCTCCAATCAGGTATTTGAGTCTTATCATCGTCTTCCTCATTGTCTCCACCAACAGGAGTTACAGTTTGGGAATGAGGGTCTACATTATGGTCAGAACCTTCTGCGTCTGGTCCTGGATCCGACTCATAAAGATTCTGGGCATCAGTGCAGATCATTTCCTCGTCTGGATTCACAGAAGCGCTGGAGTCGACCTCTGATTCCCAGGCTATAGTATGAGTAAACAGCTCTGCAGACTCAACCATCTGTTCTACCTCATACTCAGACGGGCAGCTGGAGATTTGGGAGCTGTGAGGAAGCAAGTGCGATTTGGGTGACACCTTTGAGGACTGGAGTATTTGTGATGTTGAAGTTGATGTGGAGGAGAGCCCACTTAAAGGAGCACTTGATATCCGTTGAAGCACCTGCTGTTTTTGTGCCTCATCTGGAATTTGTAGCGATTGGCGTGGCCGTAAGAAAGGGATCTTATCACATTGTCCGCTAAAAGAAGTAGACATTTTAGTTTGGCTGGAAGATGGTCTTTCTTCTGCACCTACCCCACGGACACAACCTTTTTTCCCCTTCCCAACACGCCTATTCCCCTTTCCACCAGCAGCAGGCCTTTTTCCACTCATTTTGGTGGTTAACTAATTCACAACTCTGGAGTTGTTTGCACAAAAAAACAATGGATGGTAACCGAGCAGAGCTGAGTGGCCAAACTGTGGTATTAGGCCAAAACTATTGGCTGGGTTAGATGCAGAAAAAAATTATTTTTAATTTGCAACCTGATGGAGGTCAGTATAGATGGACTAATAGACCAAGTCCCACACACCGCTAGAAGCCCAAATATTTTTTCAGAGCTAGATGCAGAAAATTTTTTTATTCAATTTGCAACCTGATGGAGGTCAGTATAGATGGACTAATAGACCAAGTCCCACACACTGCTAGAAGCCCAAATATTTTTTCAGAGCTAGATGCAGAAAAAAATTATTTTTAATTTGCAACCTGATGGAGGTCAGTATAGATGGACTAATAGACCAAGTCCCACACACTGCTAGAAGCCCAAATATTTTTTCAGAGCTAGATGCAGAAAAAAATTATTTTTAATTTGCAACCTGATGGAGGTCAGTATAGATGGACTAATAGAACAAGTCCCACACGCTGCTAGAAGCCCAAATATTTTTTCAGAGATAAATGAAGAAAAAAATTATTTTTAATTTGCAACCTGATGGAGGTCAGTATAGATGGACTAATAGACCAAGTCCCACACACTGCTAGAAGCCCAAATATTTTTTCAGAGCTAGATGCAGAAAAAAATTATTTTTAATTTGCAACCTGATGGAGGTCAGTATAGATGGACTAATAGACCAAGTCCCACACACCGCTAGAAGCCCAAATATTTTTTCAGAGCTAGATGCAGAAAAAAATTATATTCAATTTGCAACCTGCTGGAGGTCAGTATAGAAGGACTAATAGAACAAGTCCCACACACAGCTAGAAGCCCAAATATTTTTTCAGATCTAAATGAAGAAAAAAATTATTTTTAATTTGCAATCTGATGGAGGTCAGTATAGATGGACTAATAGACCAAGTCCCACACACTGCTAGAAGCCCAAATATTTTTTCAGAGCTAGATGCAGAAAAAAATTATATTCAGTTTGCAACCTGATGGAGGTCAGTATAGATGGACTAATAGAATGATGCTATGCCCAAAAGATTTTACTTCACTAGGTGCAGTAAAAAAATTGGTATTCTATACACAGGTGGTATATCTTGCAACACAGATAGGCTACTCCACTGACTAACACACTCTGCAATAGGCCAAAAAGGATTAGCTTTGCTAGATTCAGCCAAATGCTGTGAAAAAAACTTGCACAGCACTGGCACAGACCTGCCTGGCAAAAACTGATAGGAACTGATGTAACCTAGTCCTGAAAAGGACTCCAATTACAATTAGTCTTTACTCCCACAATCTATCTATTTAAGAGCACAGACCTGCCTGATAAAAGTCGTAGGAAATGCTGTAACCTAGTCCTTAAAAGGACTGCAATCACAACTATTCCCTACTCCCAAGCTATCTGTATATTTGTGCGAAAATTGGCTTGAAATTAACAAGGTATAGCGCACACAGCAACAGCGGTGCCGTCTAACACGCAGCTGCAGCAGTGAGAAAATGGTGGCGACGGGGAAAATGGCTTGGTCTTATAGGGCAAGGACATGTGACATACACTGCCAATGACACATGCCCTTGCTTGTGTGAAAAAAAGCACTTCGCTCCGTGTGTGCGCTGCTGATAGGCTGACAGATTGCACCTCCCCACTGCAAATGCGGGAAAGAGAAAAAAAAATGGAGATCTTCATTGTTCCTGCAGAGATCCATCCCCTGCCCCTCCCCCCGCCCCGCTGTACACTCAAACTGCGTATTAACATTAATTTTCATCATTACTGAGAAAAAATCCAGTTATGATTTTGGTGCACGAACAGTTATCGAACATAACCTCGAACAGCCGAATTTTTCTCAAATTGTTCGTGTTCGCCGACCGGCTCGAACACCGCCCAAAACAGCTCGAATTTGAGATTGGCGAACAGTTCGAGTAGAACAACGCTCATCTCTAGTCCTGATGACTGTGACTGGAACTGTGCACAGACAACTAAAAGATTTACTAGCAAGTCTTAATACATTTCCAAGCTGCAGGTATGTGTCTTGGGGGGCCTTATATAGGCCCAAGAAATACAAGATATGGGAGCACGCCAGGCTACTTGCAAACCCCGACGTGGAGAACAAGAAAATTTAACGAACAGGGGCAGGTGCGTAATGACCTGTGGTGTCAAGCCCCCATTCCTTCCCCAGTTTCACCCATTTTGGTGGACCTCGACAAAACTGGAAATGCCAAAGGTCACCAATTTTTTGTGCAACTCTGTGTTGCATAAAAAATGTGTCATTTTTTTAAAGCAATTTATGCCAGAATTCTTGTGTAATCGCTTTGATCAATCAGAACTTTGATGTATTCATTAATAAGTTACAGTTATATGAAAAAGTTTGGGCACCCCTATTAATCTTAAGCTTCATGTTTTATAAAAATTGGTGTTTTTGCAAAAGCTATTTCAGTTTGATATATGTAATAACTGTTGGACACAGTAATGTTTCTGCCTTGAAATTAGGTTTATTGTACTAACAGAAAATGTGCAATCTGCATTCAAACAAAATTTGACAGGTGCATAAGTATGGGCACCCTTATCATTTTCTTGTTTTAAATACTCCTACCTACTTTTTACTGACTTACTAAAGCACTTTTTTGGGTTTTGTAACCTCATTGAGCTTTGAACTTCATAGCCAGGTGTATGCAATCATGAGAAAAGCTACTTAAAGTGGCCACTTGCAAGTTGTTCTCCTGTTTGAATCTCCTCTGAAGAGTGGCATCATGGGGTCCTCAAAACAATTGTCAAATGATCTGAAAACCAAGATTATTCAACATAGTTGTTCAGGGGAAGGATACAAAAACCGGTCTCAGAGATTTAACCTGTCAGTTTCCATTGTGAGGAGCATAGTAAGGAAATGGAAGAACACAGGGACAGTTCTTGTTAAGGCCAGAAGTGGCAGGCCAAGAAAAACATCAGAAAGGCAGAGAAGAAGAATGGTGAGATCAGTCAAGGACAATCCTCAGACCACCTCCAGAGAGCTCCAGCATCAACTTGCTGCAGATGGTGTCACTGTGCATCGGTCAACTATACAACGCACTTTGCACAAGGAGAAGCTGTATGGGAAAGTGATGCGAAAGAAGCCGTTTCTGCAAGCACGCCACAAACAGAGTCGGCTGAGGTATGCAAAAGCACATTTGGAGAAGCCAATTTCATTTTGGAAGAAGGTCCTGTGGACTGATGAAACCAAGATTGAGTTGTTTGGTCATACAAAAAGGCGTTATGCATGGCGGCAAAAAAACACAGCATTCCAAGAAAAACACTTGCTACCCACAGAAAAATTTGGTGGAGGTTCCATCGTGCTTTGGGGCTGTGTGGCCAATGCCGGCACCAGGAATCTTGTTAAAGTTGAGGGACGCATGGATTCCACTCAGTATCAGCAAATTCTTGACAATAATGTTCAAGAATCAGTGATAAAGTTGAAGTTACGCAGGGGATGGATCTTTCAGCAAGACAATGATCCAAAACACCGCTCCAAATCTACTCAGGCATTCATGCAGAGGAACAATTACATTGTTCTGGAATGGCCATCCCAGTCCCCAGACCTGAATATCATTGAACATCTATGGGATCATTTGAAGAGGGCTGTCCATGCTCGGCGACCATCAAACTTAACTGAACTGGAATTGTTTTGTAAAGAGGAATGGTCAAAAATACCTTCATCCAGGATCCAGGAACTCATTACAAGCTACAGGAAGTGACTAGAGGCTGTTATTTTTGCAAAAGGAGGATCTACTAAATATTAATGTCACTTTTCTGGTGAGGTGCCCATACTTATGCACCTGTCAAATTTTGTTTGAATGGAGATTGCACATTTTCTGTTAGTACAATAAACCTCATTTCAAGGCAGAAACATTACTGTGTCCAACAGTTATTACATATATCAAACAGAAATAGCTGTTGCAAAAACACCAATTTTTATAAAACATTAAGCTTAAGATTAATAGGGGTGCCCAAACTTTTTCATATAACTGTATGTAGTGCTGTGAAAACACAATGGCGTTTGTCCTTAGTCTCAGTCAATGAACTATTGTGAGTATATAGTATCCAGTATAAAAGCACATTTTTTCTAAAAAAAAGTAAAAAATACACATATCTTGGCATAAATAACAACACAAACTCTTAAATTATTATATTTAATCCACACAGTGAACCCCATAAAAAAAGATAATGCCAAAATGCTGCTTCTTGTTCATCCACCTCCCAAAAAACAGTTAAGCAAATGAAATGCCAATGAAAACTTCAACTCTAATCATGTAAAAACAGAGCCCTCACACAGTGACACTGAGGGAAAATTAAAAAGTTATGACTTTTGGAATTCAGAGGAAAAAAAATTATTATTTTTAAAAAGTACCAACTCTCAGAATAAAGTTCCCAAGATATTTATACCATTAGGCAGAAAAAAAGAACAAACCTATTAGAGACACAGCAAACATGTTAGAGAGATTCAGAAATAAAGTGGGGTGATCAGCTCGCCTTCCCCGAACATGTAGTTCCACACCATTCATTCAGTAATCTCAGTACGCATGACAAAAAAAGCAGGGCCGCCTTCCCACTGTAGATATAGTTTCAAAAGTTGATAGTTGACCAGCACTCGAGAACATCAGAAAACCATATTCTTCTGTATTTATCCAAAATGACACATGGCAAAATAACATTTTATTTTGTTTGTCATGTGTCACTTTGGATAGTATAAGCAAAGGGCTATAAACAACAAATATTCAATAGAACAGAGAGCAAAAAGTGGCGAAGTATTATATAAAAAATAACTTTTATTTAACTATTTCTAAAAAAGATTCAATAAATATTTAGGACTAATATAAAAACGAACGATATCAAGTGTTTCACACGGTACTTAGCAGCCGAAAGAATAGGTGTATCTGTGGAACTAGTAACACGCCTGGTGTAGTTCCCTCTAACTAGGGAACTTAATGGACCACAGGTGTATAACCACATAGACCACCACCTCAATTCCAACTAGGTGGTCTTGGTCTATTCCAAAGAAAAAATCCTGTCATGCAATAAGTAGTTCTCTATATATAAATTGGAACATATTGGACATGCAGGCATGAGTCAAGAATCCCCTACAACCATAACTTCAACTCAAAAATGGGTGGGGAGAGAAAGAAGATAGACCAACCGCAATGAAGAGTCTAGATGTGACATAAAATACCTGGTGAAAGATAATTTAGATATGGAACAATCTCACCGTTAGAATGTCAATGTCATCGCTGTTGACTCATATCCATGCAGTTTTAAAGAGGACCCTTTGGAAGAGGAATTATCCAGTAGAGTGCAGGACTCATTTCTTCTGGAAGGACCTAAACCAACAGAGTGAGGGATGCCCTCCCGACGCGTTTCCTCATGCTAATGATTCATCAGGGGAGAGAGTGGTGATGCATATGGGTCTATAGGCCAGCAGTGGAAGTGGCACGGCTGCTAAGTGGCACCCGTGCTTCTTTTAAATGTACCGGCGATACCGTGCTACATGTGTCACTTTGGATAAATAAAGAAAAAAATGCTTTTCTGATGTTCTCGATTGCTGGTCTGCTATCAACTTTTGAACCATTAAAGAGATAGAAGAAACTTTGGCTAACTCCAGAAATTGGTAAATTTTTAAAAAGAAAGAATGCCCTACTGAGCTCAACAATCTTGAAAGAGCATGGAAAACAACTACCGCAGATATCACATATTGTCTTAGTAAAGAAGTACCTTCACACCAAGTAGACAAGCCAAGAACACTCAAGGAACAATGGAAAGACAACTTCATGAATGTAAATCTAGAGGGTTTGTCTCAAGATTCAAACCACTTGTGACGCTCTAGAACAGAAAGGTCAGATTAGACTTTCCCTAGAAAAAATCTAAAAAAAAGCCACCTGGTTCTTTAACAAGATTCTATGAAAGCAAGAAAAAACATGTACAAGAAAGCTGAAAAGAAAACTGTATGGAGAAGGAAAGGAATGCCCAGGGGAATAACTTTATTGAGTGAAAGGGTTACAGTTGCACCCAGGCCCTGGAGCCCAAGAAGTTCCCTTTCGCCCATATGAGTAGACCAATACTTTTAAATGCACATGAAATTTAGGGCCTCCAGAAGACATTTGCATAGGGGTCTACAAGCCTCAAGTTAGGCTACTGGGAATGGCTCATGAATGATCCAATACAAACCGCACCATCTATTAAATGTGGTGGAGGCAATGTTATGGCATAGACATGTATGGCTTCCAGTAGGACTGGGTCACTGGTGGTTAATAATGATGTGACTGTGGATAGATGTAGCAGGATTAAATTTGAAGTGTAGAGAACTCTACATTGTATTTCAAATGCTGCATAACCGATAGGACAACACTTCAGAATACGGGCTGATAATGTCCAAAAATATACTGCAAAAGGAAACAAATAGCCTCTTAAGGTAACATTACAAATAATTCTATAATGACCAAGTCAGTGACCTGATCTCAACCTAACTGAGCATGTTTTTACTTATTGAAGACAAAACTGAATTCAGAACAACCCACAGACATGCAGAAGCAGCAATAACATGGCAATACATCAAAATGGTGAAAACTCAGTATTTAGCAAATGTCCATGTGTTCCAGAGCTTAGGCAGTCATTATCTGCAAAGTATTTGAATCCAACTATTTAAAATAATCCTTATAAGGTGTTAGAACCCTCCTGTTAGTTTTTTCTATTTTGCTGGTCACATGACTTTTTGCCTATTTAATCCAGCTCCGCCCTCCTGGCCTTGCTGGACTTCAGTGTTACATTTACTCTTAAGCTAGCCAGGTGCCTTGTACCTTACTCTGTAGTTTGCTTCGTCTTTTGACCACCAGTACTTCTGTTTGTTTGTTTGTCTTTGCTCTGCTACAATTTCTGCTAGGAGGTGTCCAACTATATCCCAGTCCTTAGTTCTTGTAGGGACCCCTCCCTTATATCTATAGGTCTGTGTTCAGACTAGCCGAGGACTTAGGAGGGTCTGTTCACAAGGAACAGGTCCCCCGCTGCGTCGTAGGAAATCAGCTTAGTCCTATTGTAGGGACAGTTTTCCTATCTTTCCTTAGTGTTTGCAGCAGTTCATAACAGTAAGTCCAGCCCAATAATAAAACACTCTAAGGAAAGAAATCCTGATTTCAGCATGGTGTCGGTTCAGGAGTTGGCTCAACGCCTGCAGGGACTGTCTTTGGAGGTGGCCGAGCTCCAGCAACAGGTGAGTAGCTGTCCTGGAGCGCATTTTGTCGAACCGAAGGTAGGACTGCCAGATTTTTTTATGGTAAACGGCAAGATTTTTTTTCCTTTAAAAACGCTTGTTTATTATATTTTCGTTTAAGACCCAGATCCTCGGGGAATGAATCACAGCGCATTGGGTTTATAATGTCACTTTTGCGCAAGGAACCACAGGGATGGGCCTTTTCTCTACAACCTAATGATCCATGTTTTAGATCTGTGGAAGATTTTTTTTCTGCTATGGGGTTGTTGTATGATGATCCTGATCGAGTCTCATCTGCTGAAACTGAATTAAGACGTTTGAAGCAGGGATCAGGTGATGTGGAAAATTATTGTACATACTTCAGAAGATGGTCGGCTGAAGTGGAATGGAATGACTCAGCATTAAAATGTTTGTTTCTTGATGGTCTAGTTGAAAGAGTTAAGGATCTGCTGATTGCCTTCCCAAAACCTGGAACCTTGCAGGAGGCAATGCAATTAGCCATACGTGTGGACAGGAGACTGCGTGCTAGGAGTAATGAAGAGAAATTTACTGCTATGGCAGCTCCTAGTATTCAGAGGGTCTGTTCGGAGGGTGGAGAACCGATGGAGATTGGGGCGATGTCACCCCACTCTCAGGAAAAAGACCGCAGGTTTGCTAAAGGATTGTGTTTTTATTGCGGTAAATCTGACCACTTTATTAAGAACTGTGTGCTTCGTTTGAACAAAGAAAGAAAAAAGAGGTCAGTTACGCCCGCATAGCTTGTTTAAACTCAAAAGGAGTATTTCCTTCTCGAAGCACCTCATTCCAGGAGGAGTTGATTGAATTTCGGGTATTTGTGGATTATGGTTCTACACTCAATGTGATTGATGAGGGTTTTTTGGAAAAATTTTAATTAGAATCCAAACTTTTGTCATCTCCTATTACTGTGGTTGCTGTTGATGGCTCTCCCTTGAAAGGTATTACTCACAAGGTTTTTGAATTTCCCCTCACCATTAATGGTATCCACCAAGATAATTTGGATTTGGCGGTATTAAATAATTTGCCTGTTTCAGTGGTTTTGGGGTTACCTTGGTTAAAATTGCACAATCCTGTACTGGACTGGTCTACCAATGAAATTAAGTCTTGGAGTCCTAAGTGTTATGATAGATGTTGCAACGGTCGCATTGCTGCTGTGGAAAGGGGGGAATTACCTGTACCTATTCAGGATTTTTGGAAGGTTTTTTCTGAGGAGGAGTCGCAAGTTTTGCCTCCTCATAGGGACTATGATTGTACTATTGAGTTTGTCCCTGGAGCAACTCTTCCCAAGAGTCGCTTACAGTTATATGAAAAAGTTTGGGCACCCCTATTAATCTTAAGCTTAATGTTTTATAAAAATTGGTGTTTTTGCAACAGCTATTTCAGTTTGATATATGTAATAACTGTTGGACACAGTAATGTTTCTGCCTTGAAATGAGGTTTATTGTACTAACAGAAAATGTGCAATCTGCATTCAAACAAAATTTGACAGGTGCATAAGTATGGGCACATCACCAGAAAAGTGACATTAATATTTAGTAGATCCTCCTTTTGCAAAAATAACAGCCTCTAGTCACTTCCTGTAGCTTTTAATGATTTCCTGGATGAAGGTATTTTTGACCATTCCTCTTTACAAAACAATTCCAGTTCAGTAAAGTTTGATGGTCGCCGAGCATGGACAGCCCTCTTCAAATGATCCCACAGATGTTCAATGATATTCAGGTCTGGGGACTGGGATGGCCATTCCAGAACATTGTAATTGTTCCTCTGCATGAATGCCTGAGTAGATTTGGAGCGGTGTTTTGGATCATTGTCTTGCTGAAAGATCCATCCCCTGCGTAACTTCAACTTTATCACTGATTCTTGAACATTATTGTCAAGAATCTGCTGATACTGAGTGGAATCCATGCGTCCCTCAACTTTAACAAGATTCCCGGTGCCGGCATTGGCCACACAGCCCCAAAGCATGATGGAACCTCCACCAAATTTTACTGTGGGTAGCAAGTGTTTTTCTTGGAATGCTGTGTTTTTTTGCCGCCATGCATAACGCCTTTTTGTATGACCAAACAACTCAATCTTGGTTTCATCAGTCCACAGGACCTTCTTCCAAAAAGAAATTGGCTTCTCCAAATGTGCTTTTGCATACCTCAGCCGACTCTGTTTGTGGCGTGCTTGCAGAAATGGCTTCTTTCGCTTCACTCTCCCATACAGCTTTTCCTTGTGCAAAGTGCGTTGTATAGTTGACCGATGCACAGTGACACCATCTGCAACAAGTTGATGCTGCAGCTCTCTGCAGGTGGTCTGAGGATTGTCCTTGACTGAACTCACCATTCTTCTTCTCTGCCTTTCTGATGTTTTTCTTGGCCTGCCACTTCTGGCCTTAACAAGAACTGTCCCTGTGTTCTTCCATTTCCTTACTATGTTCCTCACAGTGGAAACTGACAGGTTAAATCTCTGAGACAGCTTTTTGTATCCTTCCCCTGAACAACTATGTTGAATAATCTTTGTTTTCAGATCATTTGACAGTTGTTTTGAGGAGCCCATGATGCCACTCTTCAGAGGAGATTCAAACAGGAGAACAACTTGCAAGTGGCCACTTTAAGTAGCTTTTCTCATGATTGCATACACCTGGCTATGAAGTTCAAAGCTCAATGAGGTTACAAAACCAAAAAAAGTGCTTTAGTAAGTCAGTAAAAAGTAGGTAGGAGTATTTAAAACAAGAAAATGATAAGGGTGCCCATACTTATGCACCTGACTAATTTTGTTTGAATGCAGATTGCACATTTTCTGTTAGTACAATAAACCTCATTTCAAGGCAGAAACATTACTGTGTCCAACAGTTATTACATATATCAAACTGAAATAGCTGTTGCAAAAACACCAATTTTTATAAAACATTATGCTTAAGATTAATAGGGGTGCCCAAACTTTTTCATATAACTGTATTTAATCTTACTATCCCTGAGAGAAAGGCCTTGGAAGAATACATACAGACAAGCTTGGCCGCCGGTCACATTAGACCTTCTAAGTCACCTGTGGCTGTTGGATTCTTTTTTGTAGAAAAAAAGGACGGCGGTTTACGTCCATGTCTGGACTTTCGCGAAATTAATAAAATTACAGTACGCAATTCCTACCCACTGCCATTAATTCCTGACTTGTTCAACCAGTTAGTGGGGGCCAAGTGGTTCTCTAAGATTGATCTCCGGGGGGCATACAATTTGTTACGTATGAAGGAAGGTGATGAGTGGAAAACTGCTTTTAACACTCCAGTGGGTCATTTTGAGAATCTGGTTATGCCCTTTGGTCTTACCAATGCACCAGCGTTTTTTCAGAACCTTATTAATGACATCCTGAGACCTTTGATTGGTAAGAATGTGGTGGTGTATTTGGATGACATTTTGATTTATTCGTCAGATCTGGAGTCTCATTGGCAGAGCGTACGTGAGGTATTGCAGTTGTTAAGTGACAATTCACTTTTTGCTAAGCTGGAGAAATGTGAGTTCGCTGTGCAGACAATTAGTTTTTTGGGCTACATTATCTCCAGCGAGGGCTTTGAGATGGACCTGGTGAAGGTTCAGGCGGTTCAGGAATGGCCTAGGCCTATTCATTTGAAACCAATACAGAGATTTTTGGGTTTCGCCAATTATTACAGAAAATTCATTAAGAATTTTTCTATAATTGTTAAGCCGCTGACCGATCTCACCAGGAAAGGTGCGAATACGGTCCAGTGGACTACTGCAGGCCATTGAAGCTTTTGTGTATCTCAAGGAGAGGTTCAGTTCTGCCCCCCTCCCTTATGCAGCCTGATGAGACCAAGCCTTTTTGGGTCGAGGTTGATGCTTCTTCGGTGGGGGTCGGTGCTGTTTTGTCTCAGGAAAACAAGGATGGAGTACATCCCTGTGCTTTTTTTTCAAAAAAATTTTCTGGGACCGAACTTAATTACGATGTCGGTAATCGGGAATTGCTGGCGATTAAACTCGCATTTGAACATTGGCGTCATCTCTTGGAAGGTGCTAAATTTCCCAGTCAGGTTTTTACTGATCATAAGAATCTGATCTATCTTGATGCTGCCAAGCGCTTGAATGCCTGTCAAGCTAGGTGGGCACTTTTTTTTTCGTTGTTTAATGTTTCTGTTACTTAGATTCCGGGTACCAAGAATATAAAAGCTGATGCTTTATCTCGTAGTTTTTCTCCCATGGTTGGTACCGAGGAGGAGGAGAGCATTTTACAGGAAGGTGTTGTGATAGCAGCATAGGACTCCGTTTTGGAAGATGGGATTCTGAAAGCCCAGGAGGATGCCCCATCTAACACTCCCCATGGGAGGTTGTTTGTGCCTAGGAACTTTAGGAGAGATTTGTTTGTGGAGTGTCATGAGTCTCGGTTGGCAGGTCATCCAGGAATTTCGGAGACTAAGAGACTTGTAGGTCGCAGTTTTTGGTGGCCTGGGTGGCAGAAGGAAGTCATTAAGTGGGTGCGTCAATGTACTGTGTGTGCTAGATCTAAGTCTTCACATGCTCCTGCTGCGGGGTTGCTTTGCCCTCTGGAGGTTTCTAGTGCTCCTTGGACGCATCTTGCTATGGATTTTATTACTGACCTTCCTGCCTCTGAGGGTTTCACTGTTATCTGGGTGGTCGTGGACCGTTTTAGCAAGATGTGTCACTTGGTTCCCTTCATCAAACTGCCCTGCGCCAAGACACTCGCTAAGGCTTTTGTTAAAGAAATTGTCAGGCTCCATGGCGTTCCTACCGACATTGTTTCAGATAGGGGACCTCAGTTCGTGGCTCGTTTTTGGCGTGCCTTTTGTGACAGGTTGGGAGTCCATTTGTCATTTTCATCTGGTTATCATCCTGAGTCTAATGGACAGACAGAAAGAAAGAACCAGGATGTTGAACAGTTTTTGCGTTGTTTTGTGGCTGACAATCAAGAGGGGTGGTCTGAGTTTCTGCCACTGACTGAATTTGCTCTTAACAACCATACATCCTCTTCTGCTGGGTGTTCTCCTTTTTTTTGTTGTACTGGGAGACATCCGTTGTTTGGGTCATTCTCCAAATTGGTATCGGCTGTGCCGGAGGAGGAGAATTTTTCCGGTGATTTGGAGAGAGTTTGGACTGATGTACAGTACAGATCAAAAGTTTGGACACACCTTCTCATTTAAAGATTTTTCTGTATTTTCATGACTATGAAAATTGTACATTCACACTGAAGGCTTCAAAACTATGAATTAACACATGTGGAATTATATACTTAACAAAAAAGTGTGAAACAACTGAAAATATGTCTGATATTCTAGGTTCTTCAAAGTAGCCACCTTTTGCTTTGATGACGGCTTTGAACACTCCTGGCATTCTCTTGATGAGCTTCAAGAGGTAGTCACCGGAAATGGTTTTCACTTCACAGATGTGCCCTGTCAGGTTAAATAAGTGGGATTTCTTGCCTTATAAATGGGGTTGGGACCATCAGTTGTGCTGTGCAGAAGTCTGGTGGATACACAGCTGATAGTCCTACTGAATAGACAGTTAGAATTTGTATTATGGCAAGAAAAAAGCAGCTAAGTAAAGAAAAACTAGTGGCCATCATTACTTTAAGAAATGAAGGTCAGTCAGTGCGAAAAATTGGGAAAACTTTGAAAGTGTCCCCAAGTGCAGTTGCAAAAACCATCAAGCGCTACAAAGAAACTGGCTCACATGAGGACCGCCCCAGGAAAGGAAGACCAAGAGTCACCTCTGCTTCTGAGGATGAGTTTATCCGAGTCACCAGCCTCAGAAATCGCAGGTTAACAGCAGCTCAGATAAGAGACCAGGTCAATGCCACACAGAGTTCTATCAGCAGACACATCTCTACAACAACTGTTGAGAGGAGACTTTGTGCAGCAGGCCTTCATGGTAAAATAGCTGCTAGGAAACCACTGCTAAGGACAGGCAACAAGCAGAAGAGACTTGTTTGGGCTAAAGAACACAAGGAATGGACATTAGACCAGTGGAAATCTGTGCTTTGGTCTGATGAGTCCAAATTTGAGATCTCTGGTTTCAACCACCGTGTCTTTGTGCGACGCAGAAAAGGTAAACGGATGGACTCTACGTGCCTGGTTCCCACCGTGAAGCATGGAGGAGGAGGTGTGATGGTGTGGGGGTGTTTTGCTGGTTACACTGTTGGGGATTTATTCAAAATTGAAGGCATACTGAACCAGCATGGCTAACACAGCATCTTGCAGCGGCATGCTATTCCATCTGGTTTGTGTTTAGTTGGACCATCATTTATTTTTCAACAGGACAATGACCCCAAACACACCTCCAGGCTGTGTAAGGGCTATTTGACCAAGAAGGAGAGTAATGGGGTGCTACGCCAGATGACCTGGCCTCCACAGTCACCAGACCTGAACCCAATCGAGATGGTTTGGGGTGAGCTGGACCACAGAGTAAAGGCAAAAGGGCCAACAAGTGCTAAGCATCTATGGGAACTCCTTCAAGATTGTTGGAAGACCATTTCCAGTGACTACCTCTTGAAGCTCATCCAGAGAATGCCAAGAGTGTGCAAAGCAGTCATCAAAGCAAAAGGTGGCTACTTTGAAGAACCTAGAATATAAAACATATTTTCAGTTGTTTCACACTTTTTTGTTAAGTATATAATTCCACATGTGTTAATTTATAGTTTTGATGCCTTCAGTGTGAATGTACAATTTTCATAGTCATGAAAATACAGAAAAATCTTTAAATGAGAAGGTGTGTCCAAACTTTTGGTCTGTACTGTACGTCGTAACCTTCAAGAGGCTAACAAAAAATCCAAGAGGTACTTTGACAGGAAACGTTAGAGGTTTTGTTTACTGTTGGTGACATGGTTTGGTTGTCCTCTAGGAATGTGCGGTTGAGGATTCCTTCTAAGAAATTGGGCCCGAAGTTTGTGGGTCCGTTTAAGGTGCTTCAGGTAGTTAACCAATCTGCTGTTAGGTTGGAGGTTCCTACCTCCTGGAAGATTAATCCGGTGTTTCATGTTTCCTTATTGAAAAAAAGCTGATGTTTCTGATAGGGACGCCACTGTCTCTGTTTCTCCGGTGGAGGGAGACGGTGAATATGAAATTTCTTGCATTCTTAATTCTAGATGGCATAGAGGGAGATTGCAGTATCTCGTCGCTTGGAAAGGTTTCGGTCCTGCGGATAACTCCTGGGTAAGGGCGGATGATGTCTCTGCTCCTAGACTTGTCGGAGCGTTTCACAGGAGGTTTCCTGATAGACCTGGGCCTGGAGGATCCGGAGGATCCTCATAGAAGAGGGGGTACTGTTAGAACCCTCCTGTTAGTTTTTTCTATTTTGCTGGTCACATGACTTTTTGCCTATTTAATCCAGCTCCGCCCTCCTGGCCTTGCTGGACTTCAGTGTTACATTTACTCTTAAGCTAGCCAGGTGCCTTGTACCTTACTCTGTAGTTTGCTTCGTCTTTTGACCACCAGTACTTCTGTTTGTTTGTTTGTCTTTGCTCTGATACAATTTCTGCTAGGAGGTGTCCAACTATATCCCAGTCCTTAGTTCTTGTAGGAACCCCTCCCTTATATCTATAGGTCTGCGTTCAGACTAGCCGAGGACTTAGGCGGGTCTGTTCACAAGGAACAGGTCCCCTGCAGCATCGTAGGGAATCAGCTTAGTCCTATTGTAGGGACAGTTTTCCTATCTTTCCTTAGTGTTTGTAGCAGTTCATAACATAAGGCCTAATTCAGATGTACGTGAAGGACAGCCCGAGTACGGACATGCCCGCGGGTCTTGTCCTGAACTCAACAGCTTCTTACATATGAGTGTAGTGTTAATTCTGGCATCCCCGCATGACTCTCCTTCCTCCTCCATGCAGGGACGCCAACATACTTACCTCCCTGGCCGCGTTACATTGTCCTTGGCGTGCTCCTTGCTTCCCGCTCTCTGTGAACGCTGCACATCCTGGCAGCGTGCCTAGTGCGTGTGCGCTCCCTTGCTCTTAAAGGGGCTGCACGTGTACTTGCAAAGATGCCCCCACCAAATGGCTGGGAGCCATCCTGTACATAAGGCACCTTCCCCAATAGGGAGATGCCTAAGCAATGTTGCCTCATTAGTGAGTTTGTTCAACTAGTGAGTTGTTAGGTCCCAGAACCTGAACCCCTGGTTCTTGTGTGGCCAGATTCTGAACTCTGAAGATGCTGCTGTGGTCCCTGTACTCTAAAGCTGCTCCAGTGGAACCTGTACCATTTCCTGAGACTCGTGTGTTTAAACACCCCTGTACTCTGTGTTGTCTGAACCGTTATCCCAGTCTCTAAATCCAGTCCTGTCTGTGAATCTGTGTCAGTGTCCATTCTCCCTAAGAATCCAGAACCAGGGTAGTCTGAATGCAGCCTGATTCCGTGTCTGTATCTACAAACCTGACCCCTGGGGTCAGCAGCTGCAGTGTCGGGGACTGCCTAGAAGTGGTACCTGGGGGCCACTTGCAGCTCAAGCCTGACTCCACTATCATGAGCTCCATTGAAAACCCGATAGCCGCATAGCTGTGCCCCTCCTAGGCAAGACCGGTCCCGTACCACAGTGGGTCCACGATCCACGTGCACCACCTGCATGCGTGACAATGAGGCTGTCAAGCTCAGGTCAGTATACCCACAACCAGTCTGTACCTTTTGATCCATATTTGGACTGTTTTTCGCCGACATCTGAATGAGGCTTAATTATGCTTGTTTGTGTAATTTCAGTCTATGAAAATAAATAAATTATGTAAAAATGACACATTTTTAAATGGGTAAAACAATATGTTTATAAAAACCCCTTCAATACAAGCTGAAAGTCTATACGTCAATCACATCTTCATGGCGCAGTCAGAACTCCACAGAGGCTAAAAAATGAACATTCTGTCACTGTCCAAATACTTCTAGACCCAACAGTTTATCATTTCTGTGTACTACTAATACATACATACGGTTTTATCATTATGAATATAAATGTCATATTTTAGAGGACGCTTTTTCACTGGGTCGATCCCTTTTAGGGCAACCCTAAAATAAGAAGCAGTTTTGTTCCGGTGTTCACCTGTCACCTAGTCCTTTAGCAGCACTTCCAGCCATCATTTCACTTGCTTTAACTTTAAATTTAAGCACAGAGATTATAAATAACCATAATAATCTACTGATGTTGGGGATTTTGGGTCCCACGGTTTCTGTTACATAATTGAATATTTCAGAGCAATTTACTTTGCAACCAAAGGCCAAGGAGGTCAACAATAAAGCAGAGCTTCTCAAACTGTGAGGTGGTCCTTAACTGTGAGGCGGACCCTAGTTGTAGGCTTAGCTCAGCTGGGGAGTTAGTATTCACAGAAGTTATTAAAAACTGTCTAGCGCTACTTCTGGCTGCAGAAATATCTCATTTAGAAACAAAATTGACTCATTTTGAACTTATTTTATTGTTATGAAGAGTTCAGGAAACAAAATTGAGCTGCGTTTTTCATTTTTACACGACCTTGCACCACTAATGGTGAGGTCAAGGCTCCATGTTGGTCTATTTGGTCAGGCCGTAGAACAAAAAGGGTTTAATATTAATTCATAGTCATTGTATTTTTTCGAAGGGTTTGTTTCTGTTTTGTCCTCTAACAACAAGATTTTAAAAAATAAAAACAATAACTATCTCAGTATTCTGGGAAAGTAACTTCTCTCTGACATATTGTTTGATGTACTCATTGGGGCTGATTTATTAAGCTTTATGCTCCAGAAATCTGTCTTAAGTTGTGCCAACACACAAACACCTTCATTCTCTGTGCCACGTTTATTATGTGTTTTAAACATATTCTAAGATATAAACAACTGAGGATAAAAGATGGAGCAAAAAAAATAGGGTCTTATCTGACCTGATCCCAGGCTGCTGCCGATCCATGGAGAATTTCACCAGAAAAAATATAAAAAAAGTGGAAAGTTTGTGGTCTGTATCAGCGCTGCCAGCTGATGAAGAAACATCAAATGAAAGAGATAATGTAAAATAACATTTTATTTTCCTTTCTAAATAAAGAAAATGTTATTTTACATTATTTTTGGCATCTGATGTCTCATCAGCTGGCAGCACGGATACAGACCACAAAATTTCCACTTTTTAAAAACATATTCTAGACCCAAAGCACCACTCCAGCATTTTTTTTAATTTTTCCGCTGGAGTGGTGTTTCCAATCTAAGATACCTGACCCTACTCTTATACTTACCTGCTGCCATCTTCACCTTCTATCACTGCCATTCCCATCGGTCTCCATCAGATTGTGACCTGCCTGATGCCTCAAGTGTTTGCTGGGCGAGCCAGAGTTTACTTTTCAATGCAAGTCTATCAGAGTCTTGTTCTGACTGTCATAGATTTGAGAGCTTGTCACCATTACTTCTTACCAGTCAGAAGTTGTGAGCACAAGATGGCGCCGCGGGACAAAAGCAGCGCGGATAAAAGAGGAAGAGGGCAGCGGGTGAGTATAAGACTAGGGTCAGGGAACTTAGATTAGTACCACTCCAGCGCTCCAGCCTAAAGACCTCCAAACACATTAGAGTATCGTTGGACAATTCCACCACTGTCAACAGATTCAGCCAATGGTCTCCTGACAAATGATGGCAGGGGAAGATAAAGATCCAGCATGTTCGATTTCGTACCACCGATCCTTCTGTTCTTGAAGAGATAAGCCACCGCCAGAGATGTCATAGAGACCACAGGAGCACTCGGCTCAGCTGACCACCGAACATTCAGCCAAACTATCGGCCAACAACTATCTGAGGTATGGGTCAGGGGCTTTGCACTGTCTGAAAGTTACGCAGTTTTGGTAAGTCAATCCCATTGAGTTACTACAGATATCTGGTCTTGGTTTGACATTTACAAGGATCAGTTATGGTGGTCCTTGGAAAATAACTTCAACTATGTTTTGCTTTCCATCTAATCCCAAAGTGCAAATTAGCAGTTTTAATAAAACATAAGTGGTAAATCTAAGTATTACTTTGGTATTTTACACACAGTATATCCAACAATGAGTACATGATGCCAGAGTTGCCATTGCGGTGGACATGGACACATTTATTGAAGAAGTAAATTGACTTTACCAGCTTCTCTCTTGCTGATGATGGACAATATGTAGCACTTCAGCATTTTTCATCTTCTGATCTTGTTATAGGAGTAATCTGTTGGTTATTGGGACACCAGTACAGAATTAGTTAACCGACTGTAACCCTTTTTGGCTTGGCTGCTTACTTTCCATGGTCGATAGTCCTGCGGTTTGGATCAGGCACTGTCCTGGCTTGAGATTCAGTGTTACACACAGAGGAAGAGAAGGCTGAGCGTGAGTAAGTATTTCTACATAGTCAGCCAAATACAGTGACAGGAGAGAAAGAAGTAGATGAGAATCATATGAGAAGTAAATATATTCCCCAGAACCCCAAATCCCATGATTTGCCCATGACGACCACCATGACATCTGTGCGCTATATTTTACATTCAGTTTTCCTTCAGTGGAATTTAAGCCAATATGTTTGGGATTGCATGAAATTGCTTCAGCCTTGCCATATTTTGGAGTTTATCAGTTCCTAATTCTTTTATTTTTTGGCAGATTTGTTACAGTTTACTAAATATTTCTCAATCATATTATTATACAAGTTACTGATGTAACTGATTTATACGCCAGTTACAGACATTCTGTGACTCCTGCACCATTTCATGTACTGGAGCATTCATAGGTGCCCCTCCCTGTAGCGCTGTAAATTTTCTCGTTTTGACAAAGGTGTGCCCTCTCTTGGTAGATAGAGACCATTCAAAGTCCTGCCTTGTAAAGAAGAATACCTGATTTTATCTATTGTCCTTAGGTTGTAAATGCATGTCAACGTGGCGGTTGATCTGCCCATTAGGAATTGGGCATACAGTTATATGAAAAAGTTTGGGCACCCCTATTAATCTTAAGCTTAATGTTTTATAAAAATTGGTGTTTTTGCAACAGCTATTTCTGTTTGATATATGTAATAACTGTTGGACACAGTAATGTTTCTGCCTTGAAATGAGGTTTATTGTACTAACAGAAAATGTGCAATCTGCATTCAAACAAAATTTGACAGGTGCATAAGTATGGGCACCTCACCAGAAAAGTGACATTAATATTTAGCAGATCCTCCTTTTGCAAAAATAACAGCCTCTAGTCGCTTCCTGTAGCTTTTAATGATTTCCTGGATCCTGGATGAAGGTATTTTTGACCATTCCTCTTTACAAAACAATTCCAGTTCAGTTAAGTTTGATGGTCGCCGAGCATGGACAGCCCTCTTCAAATGATCCCACAGATGTTCAATGATATTCAGGTCTGGGGACTGGGATGGCCATTCCAGAACAATGTAATTGTTCCTCTGCATGAATGCCTGAGTAGATTTGGAGCGGTGTTTTGGATCATTGTCTTGCTGAAAGATCCATCCCCTGCGTAACTTCAACTTTATCACTGATTCTTGAACATTATTGTCAAGAATCTGCTGATACTGAGTGGAATCCATGCGTCCCTCAACTTTAACAAGATTCCCGGTGCCAGCATTGGCCACACAGCCCCAAAGCATGATGGAACCTCCACCAAATTTTACTGTGGGTAGCAAGTGTTTTTCTTGGAATGCTGTGTTTTTTTTGCCGCCATGCATAACGCCTTTTTGTATGACCAAACAACTCAATCTTGGTTTCATCAGTCCACAGGACCTTCTTCCAAAAAGATATTGGCTTCTCCAAATGTGCTTTTGCATACCTCAGTCGACTCTGTTTGTGGCGTGCTTGCAGAAATGGCTTTTTTCGCATCACTTTCCCATACAGCTTCTCCTTGTGCAAAGTGCGTTGTATAGTTGACCAATGCACAGTGACACCATCTGCAGCAAGTTGATGCTGCAGCTCTCAAGAGGTGGTCTGAGGATTGTCCTTGACTGATCTCACCATTCTTCTTCTCTGCCTTTCTGATGTTTTTCTTGGCCTGCCACTTCTGGCCTTAACAAGAACTGTCCCTGTGTTCTTCCATTTCCTTACTATGTTCCTCACAGTGGAAACTGACAGGTTAAATCTCTGAGACAGCTTTTTGTATCCTTCCCCTGAACAACTATGTTGAATAATCTTTGTTTTCAGATCATTTGACAGTTGTTTTGAGGAGCCCATGATGCCACTCTTCAGAGGAGATTCAAACAGGAGAACAACTTGCAAGTGGCCACTTTAAGTAGCTTTTCTCATGATTGCATACACCTGGCTATGAAGTTCAAAGTTCAATGAGGTTACAAAACCAAAAAAAGTGCTTTAGTAAGTCAGTAAAAAGTAGGTAGGAGTATTTAAAACAAGAAAATGATAAGGGTGCCCATACTTATGCACCTGTCAAATTTTGTTTGAATGCAGATTGCACATTTTCTGTTAGTACAATAAACCTCATTTCAAGGCAGAAACATTACTGTGTCCAACAGTTATTACATATATCAAACTGAAATAGCTGTTGCAAAAACACCAATTTTTATAAAACATTAAGCTTAAGATTAATAGGGGTGCCCAAACTTTTTCATATAACTGTATCATATACTGGAACATTTTGTATAAATTATTGGATCGCAGTTTACTTTGTGTAGTACTGAACAAAAAAAAATTTAAGAGCTACAATCTGTTTATTTGAAAATAAAAATAAACCATCTTTCATTTAGTTTATGATGATGATTTAGTCCTTAAAGTGTTACACCTGTAGGACAATAGCTGTCCATATTGGGATTTAGTAAAAAAAAGGGAGAATTTATCCAAAATAACCAAATCAGAATTCTCCTTTTACCAAAAACATCCAAAAAAAAACCACAGAAAAAACCCAGATAGTGTGAAAACTAGAATTTTTGGTATATTGTTGCCTAATTCTGCAACTTTAAATGGTCAATGTTGTTTCAACAAATGTTGCGTAAATTAATAGAGAGACAGGGAGATGGTGCTGCAGCTTAAAGGGATTGTCCATGTTTGTGATGGCCTTGCACGGTCAGGATTTTCTAGTACCTGTGGCAAGAGCAGGTGGTCATGTGACAGCAACTATGGGATTTGGCAACACTGATCGATGTTGTGCACGTCTAGTTGGAATGTGGCTGTAAGTATGCAAATTGCATACTTGTGGACACTTGACTGCCCACTCTTGCCACCAGAACCGGAGAATCCTAACAGTGAGCAGTGCGCACGCTGTGAGGAATCAGAAGCCTGCAGTCACATAGATTGACTGCAGACTTTTCATCACAAATTTGGACAACCCCTTTTAAGGCATCAGTGTTTACCTCATACCTAATAGGAAAGTGTAACATGTGTGCAGGCTTCTGCTCCGGTCACTAGGCAGTGCCACACCTTTGTTGCAGGTGATGCTTGACAGCATCAATCCTATATTATTCCTGGAACTTGTGGGTCTAGTCAGTCTAGAAGCTACGGGATTAAACCTGTTAAACCTGGGTTTTTATCTGCTGTCAGCACTGAGTGGGTCTGTTCACCATATAAACCCATGAGAGGCAGTTCCCACTGCCAGTTAATGTTTGTGCTACCTGGTTTTACCTGTGTTCTGTGCATCTGGTGTTTCATCCTGATTTATTCTGTTCCCTGACCTTGGCTAGTTTATTCACCTTGCTTAGCTTATTGCCTGACGATTTTGTACCTCCCGCACCTCCCGGATCTGACCCAACTACCTGAATATCCTTCTTGCCAGCTTGCACCACTGAATAGAAGCTCACTCTTTGGACCCAGCCCAGGAGCTCCTGTTAAAGTACAGATCCCTATACAGGGGTTAAAGGGTGAAGGACAAGGCAACCCCTGGGCTCTAGGAAAAGGAGTAGCTTGCGGCAAACCCGTTTGTGGTTGCCTTTTTGGAGCTGCCAGGTGACTATGAACGGTGGCTGTGTGACAGAAAATCTGTATTGACTGAAGACAGACTTTACCCACAAATTTTTTTTTTTTATAAATAAATATGGTTGATGACTACACTTTTCTATTCAGAAGCATTCCACAAAAATTCAACCACATGGGAGTAAATAAGTAATGTGGCTACAGTACGTCTGTACACTGGCATATGTCGGAGCCTTTCTTTGGAGGTGTACTTTTGGACAGCTTGTGCTTACATGTGTCTTTGTTGGTGGAAGAAACTGTCTCCATGCTATAAACAAATCTGGGCATAAACAGAATTGTTCTTCTAAACTACATCTACTTTTTCTGTCCATTAATGGAAAATCAAAGTCTTTTTAGTGTATACATTCCCTCTGCATTACATGAGAGCTGCAGACCAGCTGTTCTTGACTCTGTGAAATAGGAGGAAGCCGCTGGCCTGGGCTGGGAGAAGAGACCCATGGGAGTCGACCCCACAACCACAATTCTTGGAATCTCATTCTGTTAATCAATCTCACTGGTCCAGACCAAAACTAAATATCACCCTGGAGGACATAACAATTTAATGTTATCATTGGTGAAACACAGAAGGAATGGTTTAATCACTGGACAGCTCCTCTGCACAGCTGAGCTGTGGAACAGTTACGGAGGGGTGCATTTTTTTTTTTACACATTTTTATACTAGAGTGCTTCCAATAGCCACAATCCATGGATATTCTCATTACTGGTATCTATGAATAGTAGATGCCATACTTTTCTGGGATAAGCTGAGGATCCATTTCTGGAAATTTCAGTGTTCTGGGAAAAGGGGCCCCCCACTACACTATTTGGTACAATAGACAAAAGAAGTCAAGGTGGCCACAGATAAGTGCAGCTATCTCCATTGTAGTGTAAAGCTACATTCACACGTTGCATTTTTGTAGCATTTTTTTTGCAGACAAAATCTGCTCTCTTCACACTAAAAACGATAGTTACAAAAAACAGGTTTTGCTGCAATTTTGCTGCATTTTTGATATTTTTGATACAGTATGTGTGGATTATATGTGTCATTTGTCTACAGTACATGTTTAATAAAGCTACTCTTATTCACCAAAAACGTAGCAAAAATGCATGATTGCGTTTTTTGCAGCGTTTTTGCACTTCCTCTTTGTTTTCTGCGTCGATAAAAGGTGAAGATGGCGACGGGTAAGTACAAGACTACGGTCAGGTGCTTTAAGCTAACCTACAATGCACCAGTGTAAATGCATTTTTTAATACTGTCTAAAAGATTACAATTAAGAGGGTTTTCTGGAAATGTGTCATGACTCATTATGAAGAAATTCCTAAATACTTTTAATTAGCAAATCACACTTGTTTTTACAGGGAGGTGACTACTATAGAACATTAAAATAGCTGCTGTCTTGTTACACTCATAGAAACCTGTCCTATAAGGTTAATAGGAAGATGCCTGTGAGCATGTGCAGTAGGAGGCTCGGCTGCTGTAACCTGGAGAGAACCTATACCATGTACTGCACTGCTATCCCCAGCTTCCTGCTGCACATGCTCACAAGCAATTTACATATCCTATAAGTCTAGAAGTTTCAGTCAGTGTAACAAGACATCAGCAATTTTATTGTTCTACAGTAATTACCTCCCTAGACAAAATGATTTGCTAATTAAAGATATTTAGAAATTCATACATTTCTTTTCTTTTTTTCTCTTTATTTCCTTTACTTTCTTCTTTCTCCCCTTCTTTTCTCCCTTGTTCTTCCTTTCTCTTTTTTCTTTCTTTCTCCTTCTTTCCTCCCTTTCTTTTTTCTTTGTCACTTTCTTTCTGCCCCTTCTTTCTTTGTCGCCTACTTTCACTTTCCTCCCCTTCTTTTTTTCTTTCCTCCCCTTCTTTATTTTCTTTCCTCTTCTTTTTTTCTTTCTAGCTTTCTTTCTCTTTGTCTTTTCTTTTCTACCCTTCTTTATTTTCTTTCTTCCTCTTTTATTATTTATTATTATAGCGCCATTTATTCTATGGTTCTTCACATGTGAAAATGAGTATACATAATAAAAACAAGCAAAATAATCTTCCTTCCTCTTTTCTCTTTCTTTCCTCCCTTTCTTTTCTTTCTCGCTTTCTTTCTTTCCTCCCCTTCATTTTCTTTCCTCTCTTCTTTCTTTCTCACTTTCTTTCTCTTTCCTCCCTTTCTTTCCTCCCCTTCTTTATCTTCTTTCCTTTCCTTCGTTCTTTTTTCTTTCTCGCTTTCTTTCTTTGTTTTTACTTTCTTTCCTCCCCTTCTTTCTTTTCTTTCCTCTCCTTCGTTCTTTTTTCTGTCTCGCTTTCTTTCTCTTTTTGTCTTATCTTTCTTTCCTACCCTTCTTTATTTTCTTTCCTCCTCTTTTATTATTATTATTTATTATAGCGCCATTTATTCCATGGCGCTTTACATGTGAAAGAGTTATATATAATAAAAAACAAGTACAATAATCTTAAACAATAAAAGTCACTGACTGGTACAGGAGGAGAGAGGACTCTGCCCGCGAGGGCTCACAGTCTACAAATGTTTAGTTCTTTCCTTCTTTGAGTCATGTTTGAAAGATCGATTCTAACCTATGTCCTAATAGATCACAATAAGGATTTAGACACAGATGAAGGAAAACACTACAAGAGAAAATGATTTTATTAACAAAATAAAGATATAGGTAAGAATCAAATCTCCCAAACATGATATACAGCTAGCCCAAGACATACATGATCTACAGCCGGGGCTGGAGGTGCAGAACAGGCGGGTGGCTCAAGCTTTTCACTTTAGCAGAAGATTTAGCTCCTTGGACATTTTCTAAGTTATTTCGGTCAGCTGTAGTTTTAGGCACGAGAATTATATTCTCCATAACACAGTTAAGTGTCTTACTTATTCCAACACAATTACGTTTATGATACAGCTGCATTTGCTAAACACATATGTGCGAAAAAGCAGCAATTTCTGTTTTAACTTCTTTTAAACAAAATCTTATAATCTGCAGATTTATAAACAGGATCGGCCACGTTAGCAGAGGATAGTTCCTTTCCCATTCCCGTTAATCTATTTGTACTGTATGTATGTAACACAAGAATGAAAGCAAATGTTATTTTTAACTCTCCAGGGGAAATAAAAGCCTGAAATGAATTTTAAACCCTGTTTTAAATGATTTGATGCAGCCACCTGATTCAGACATATGCAATAAAAATGTAATAGTCTACATGATATATAGGGGTTCAAATTTGCATCTGGTTTTACTGTAATTTCTGGACAACAGTAAGAAATGATCTGTGTTTTCTGGTTAGTGGAAATGATTAAAATCAATGTGATCCTCAGGGGTTTAATCCTGCAGATGTTTGCCAAGTTAAAACACACAGCACCTGCCTGAGCCCACGATCCGATCCGGGGGGACAAGCTCCTTATGTATTGCGTTAGGGAGTGGGTGGAGAATTCTGTTGGACTTTACAATCATCACACAGAACAATGCAGAACATTACACTTTTACACTTAATACAATCATTTCTGCTACAAATTACCCATGGTAAAAGAGAAAACAGAAAAATAAAGGAAAACATCCAAACAAGTTATCGCCGTCTGCAAAATTACTAATAATATGGTTTTCAATAGTATAAGTATGTTCTAAAGTAACAGCTCCAGAACCAAATAAAATCTGCTAGAATATGTTTTTATTTCATTTTTTTCTTCTTTGGCACACTGAGGTTTTATTCACATAGTGTATAAACTGTCTACGAATATGTGAAAGTCTTACGATTTGTGCCAAACGTGGGATCATATTCTGTTTATGCAAATTGTCTCTTCGGAGAGGAAGAGAACCAGAACTCTAGTGCCACATATAGGAAGTAGTAATCCTAAAAGTCAATATCAACCCTTTTACGAGCCTTGTCATATGACGTAGGATAAAAGGCAGAACCATAATCTCAATTTGTGAGAGGTATCAGACCGGTTATCCATGGGGTAAAGTTTCTCCTTGCGGAGTGACATGTTAAGCATGTCTTTTATCCTAAGTCATATGACAAGGCTCGTTAAAGAGTCCATATTGACTTATAGGATTGCTACTTCCTATAGGCGGCACTAGAGTTCTCGTCCTCTTCCTCTCTGAAGAGACAATTTGCATATTTCCCAGAGGAGCATTGCGGCTTAAAAGTCTCCTCACCTTGACATGCTTAACATGTCACTCTCCGGAAGGAGAAACGTTACCCCTTACATATTCTGCTTAGAAACAAAGGTTTTACTCATATTTTCAGTCTCTTTCTGTATCTATATGCAAGACACCTATATGCATGTCTATAGCCATATAACATTTTATAATGCCCAAAATACTCCAACATAGATCCAATAAAATATGGCCATTCGCTGCCTAAATAATACATTGAAAGTACAATACTGTGCCCATATAGTGACAAACATAGAAATGTCAAATACCTTCTTTTGATTATTAACATTTTCTCATTTGTTTGTGTGCAAGATAAGGCTGGAATCACACATGCAGTTTTGTGGCCGACTTGAATGCATTTTTTGAGCCGTAAGACTGAATTCACATAGAAGGAAAAAGTATAAATAAAGGCAGCGATCACAGTTCATCTTGGTCCACAATTATGACTCAGTGATGGGCTTGCATCTGTCCAACTGAAAAACAGGATTCAGACACACCCGAGATAGCGCCATTAACAAATGGGAGTCCAAAATATAAAACTTTAGACTCTTTTCTTAGCTGGAGACCAGAGAATTATAAATTTTGAACTCCGCTTGTCTCACTGAAGTCAAAGGCTCCATCGAGGTCATCTCTGAATCTCCTTTTTCGGGAATTAAGAGTCATGTCGACCAGGGCGTGGTGTGAACCCAGCTAATGACGAATATATCTCCTTTTTGTATACTTTATTTTATTTGAATGCATCAAAAACGGGCAACAAGACATGTGAGTGTGATTCTAGACTAATAAATCTTTTCCATTCACCCAGGTCATAGTAGTAGTGGTGTACTAGCATGTACTGTAAATCAACAATTAAAGGGTTTAAACAGGACAATTTTTTTTTTACTTAGGGCCTAAAAACTAAAAGGCAGGTAATAGCTTCCTACCTGCATGTTGTGCCTGGCGCCGATATCTGCCGGCAGAGTGGTCACAGACCGTTCCTGCGGCTTTCGCTGATGTCACATAGACAGAGCAGTGGCTTCATTTCACTCTGGTCTGTTGATAGGGTGTGACTACCGATGTCATGCTAAGTGACAGCTAGCTCATTGTTGCCTAACTGTGGGGAGTCGGCTATCAATCAGCATGACATAGGCAGTCATGCCCCATCAACAGAGCACCCAGGAAAAGGAAGCCAGAAATGTCAGTGTCTGTTTTTTGTATTTGTACCTCAATAGTATAAAATGTACATGATCAAGTACATTTTCGTATGTTTACAATGATAATGTACAGTACAGACCAAAAGTTTGGACACACCTTCTCATTTAAAGATTTTTCTGTATTTTCATGACTATGAAAATCGTACATTCACACTGAAGGCATCAAAACTATCAAAAGTGTGAAACAACTGAAAATATGTCTTATATTCTAGGTTCTTCAAAGTAGCCACCTTTTGCTTTGATGACTGCTTTGCACACTCTTGGCATTCTCTTGATGAACTTCAAGAGGTAGTCACCGGAAATGGTCTTCCAACAATCTTGAAGGAGTTCCCAGAGATGCTTAGCACTTGTTGGCCCTTTTGCCTTCACTCTGTGGTCCAGCTCACCCCAAACCATCTCGATTGGGTTCAGGTCTGGTGACTGTGGAGGCAAAGTCATCTGGCGTAGCACCCCATCACTCTCCTTCTTGGTCAAATAGCCCTTACACAGCCTGGAGGTGTGTTTGGGGTCATTGTCCTGTTGAAAAATAAATGATGGTCCAACTAAACGCAAACCGGATGGAATAGCATGCCGCTGCAAGATGCTGCGGTAGCCATGCTGGTTCAGTATGCCTTCAATTTTGAATAAATCCCGAACAGTGTCACCAGCAAAGCACCCCCACACCATCACACCTCCTCCTCCATGCTTCACAGTGGGAACCAGGCATGTAGAGTCCATCCGTTCACCTTTTCTGCGTCACACAAAGACATGGTGGTTGGAACCAAAGATCTCAAATTTGGACTCATCAGACCAAAGCACAGATTTCCACTGGTCTAATGTCCATTCCTTGTGTTCTTTAGCCCAAACAAGTCTCTTCTGCTTGTTGCCTGTCCTTAGCAGTGGTTTCCTAGCAGCTATTTTACCATGAAGGCCTGCTGCACAAAGTCTCCTCTCAACAGTTGTTGTAGAGATGTGTCTGCTGATAGAACTCTGTGTGGCATTGACCTGGTCTCTTATCTGAGCTGCTGTTAACCTGCGATTTCTGAGGCTGGTGACTCGGATAAACTCATCCTCAGAAGCAGAGGTGACTCTTGGTCTTCCTTTCCTGGGGCGGTCCTCATGTGAGCCAGTTTCTTTGTAGCTCTTGATGGTTTTTGCAACTGCATTTGGGGACACTTTCAAAGTTTTCCCAATTTTTCGCACTGACTGACCTTCATTTCTTAAAGTAATGATGGCCACTCGTTTTTCTTTACTTAGCTGCTTTTTTCTTGCCATAATACAAATTCTAACAGTCTATTCAGTAGGACTATCAGCTGTGTATCCACCAGACTTCTGCACAACACAACTGATGGTCCTAACCCCATTTATAAGGCAAGAAATCCCACTTATTAAACCTGACAGGGCACACCTGTGAAGTGAAAACCATTTCCGGTGACTACCTCTTGAAGCTCATTAAGAGAATGCCAAGAGTGTGCAAAGCAGTCATCAAAGCAAAAGGTGGCTACTTTGAAGAACCTAGAATATAAGACATATTTTCAGTTGTTTCACACTTTTTTGTTAAGTATATAATTACACATGTGTTAATTCATAGTTTTGATGCCTTCAGTGTGAATGTACAATTTTCATACTCATGAACATACAGAAAAATCTTTAAATGAGAAGGTGTGTCCAAAATTTTGGTCTGTACTGTATCTGTAAAAATTGGATGCAGAAACAAATCAATTTTGGAACAAATAAAGCCAGACATGCCACTTGAAGCACGTTTCACCAAGCTACGACTTGCCTACTTTGGAAACATCATACGAAGAGAGCAATCACTGGAGAAGGACATAATGGTCAAAAGAATAGAAGGAACAAGGCGAAGAAGACCAGCAACCCAATGGCTTGACCCTATCAAGATAATGGCGGAGAAGACCATGGTGGGCCTATCTGGGCTTGCACAAGATCGATCTTCCTACAGAGCATTCATCCATCAAGTCGCCATGGCTCGAGACCGAGCTGGAGGCCATTAAATAATAAAATAATACCAAGATGTAGGTCTCCAAAGAGAAATAACACTGTGTCCAAGGGTAAAGATACAGGTTGAACTTTGGGCTCAAAAAATCTTATTTATTTACTTCTATTTATAGTGACTGTGAGATTAAAGCTCGGGAAGAGCGAAACGTCACTTTTGTCACAGATCATTGTATTATAACAAGGTGATTACGACTATATCTCCTTTTCATCCTTCTGAATTTGCACTGATTTTGTAAATAAGTACTTCAGAATCGTAATAATTGAAGATTGGAGTGTGCTATTCTGTATATGGAATATTCTTGGTAGGATAATGAGACTTCTGAAAACTCTTCCTGAAAGGACAGGAAGTAAGAGGCTCTAGCCTTAGTGGCCAGTGTGAAAATTGCAAGATTACTCACTTTAGTTTTAATACAGAATGTGACGATGGTCAGGTACTGCATTTACACTCTGTATCCCAAAGAATAAGGTTGGTTCTGCAGTAGTGATGAGCGAGCATGCTTGTTACTCAAGATTTACGAGTATGCTTGGGGGTTTTCTGAGTATCTTGAGCGTGCTCGGGTGTTATGTTTGAGTCACTCTGTGCGCATGATTTGCGACTGTTTGACAGCTTTAACACATGTGAGGAATGCCTGTTTCTTAGGCATTCCTCACATGTATTAAAGCTGACAAACAGTCGCAAATCATGCACACGGAGTGACTCAAATATAACACCTGAGCACGCTGAAGATACTCGACGAGCAACCGAGCATGCTTGCCGAAAGGGTTAACAAAACATACTCGCTCATCACTATTCTGCAGTATCCAGCTGCAACCACTTTGCAGTTGATGGAACTGTGCCGTGCAGCTCTTCAACGAAGCACACTCGGCCGCCGCTGGTACCAGCTGATGGGTGGGGACGCCAGGTGTCGCACCCCCACGATCTGGTATTGATGACATCATAAGGACAGGCCATCAAAATTAAATTACTAGAAAACTACGTGTATTCTTGAACCCAGAGCTTAGAGAGCATAGTACAGATGCAAAAATACAGCCATATTAATAAGAAATGTTTTAGAAGTAGTTTGCTGGTGTAGAATGGGCGAGTCCTACTCGTGCTGGAAAAAACTATGTCCTATGTTTCCTGTTTACAGCTCTTAATAGCTCCACTCATAATGCACAGCTATATGAGTACAATGTACAGCTGTGAATAAGTGCCACAGAAAATGTGAATCATACTTCAGTAATTAGAGCCGGCTATATAATTTGTATGTGACAATGATATTCCATGATCCATTCTAATTGAAATTTCATGTCATTGAAGTTCTCAATCTGGAGGTTGATCACTGGCGCTACTCTGTGGTTATTCTCCATATTCACCCCCACATCAGAGTGTTTGCCATACACATTTTCTCAAAGTCTTTCACCCACATCAGCACTCTGGAAAAGACGGCAGGCCAAAAAACATTCAACTGTAACCTACATGATGACTCATCGACTCCCCATAAGAATCGTAACTTCAGCCGAGCAAATCGTAACCCTTTCATATTAACATTTCCTTCTGGAATCCGCCAAGAAGAAAACTGATTTTACAACTACACAAGCTCTTCTTCATGTTCATTCTTATTGACAATGTGAAAATGGTGGTAATTGCCATCTGATAACTGCACAACAAGGGAAATTTTAATAATCCTCAAAGAGTACAAAAAGTGATCAAATTCTAGCTAGAAGCTGACGTTATTGCTTGGCTGATCAATTAAACAAGTTGCCCAAGATTAGTAAAAAAAATGTTTTGTTTTTATCCAGAAACTGTGTGAAGCCAGTCCACAAATAGGATTGAATAATAAAACCAGTTCCTATTAAAGTGAACTAAACTGCAGTACCAGACAGATCCTATGGACAGATGTGGCACTGTTTGTGGCAACAATTTTTAACTAAGTAATTGCCTTACCAATGTACAGTATCATAGTGTCCCCTAAGAATAACATGCGTATGCATTAGTGAATGGCGAGCACTAAAATGCTCGGGTGCTTGATGCTCGGGTCGAGCACACTGGAATTCTCGGGTGCTCGACCCGAGCAACGAGCCCAATGTAAGTCTATGGGAAACTCGAGCATTTTTCAGGCGGCTCCCCCCGGCGGTCTGCAAAGGGCCTAAAAATTGCCCAAATCGATGGGAACAGTGCTCAAATGACATGGGAACAGCATGGGGAAGACCCCTGGAAGCATTTCTGACTCCCAGGTCACTGCTGTTAACAACGTTGTCAGAGGTATTACGCCACTTTTATGGACTCACAATAAAACATACAAAAATGAAACCAAAATGGATTTTCCTGGGAAATATGCTAAGGAACATCCTTTCCAGGGTAATGACTTGTATAGAAGGCAAAATAAATAACCAAAACCAAAAATACTCCTCCACACCTTGGGCTATGCTCACACATTGCATTTTTGATGCGTTTTTGCACTTTTGCATTGCTTTCAACCAAGACAAATGCATTCACCAGGAAATGTAATTTTAACATTTTACAACCTTATCTGGCCATGCGGTGTGTGACACATCATCAGACACATGCATACAGTGCTGAAAAGACATGGGAACAGCATGGGGAAGACCTCTGGAAGCATTTCTGACTCCCAGGTCACTGCCTAAAAGTGTGGCCATCATAAGTGATCCTTGGCGCATGCGAAGATGCCTCCCGCCATGCACCTGTCATTGCAGACTTGAAACAATCACCATCAACTTCCTAGTCCCAGTGCAGCGTTCAGTTGTCCCTACCCCATTCCTTGGAATGCAAGCGCAAGTAGGCAGCCAGCCACCCACCCACAGGCTGCAATACTATACTGCCAAATTTTTGACAGCTGCTTACACTTGAAATGTGGCCTTTTAGGCTCATGGAGGCGGAAGCTGTCCACAATCTCATGGCGGCGGCGACCGGGTGTCCATACTCAGTCCCCAGCCGCCACTATTTCTCCCGGTATCGTCTCCGCCTTCCACAAGCACGGGTCCCACAGCATTATCGGTGCCCTCCCCAGTGCACTTACTGGAAAGGACCGCCTACCCACAAACACGTGGTCAAGTGAATGTGGCCAGGAACGGTATGGAGCCAGTCCACAGCTTTTTTTTGCTGAGAGTTGTATTTCACCACAGCCATATTCTTTAGCTCGGTGAAAGGACTGGCATAGAGGTAAACTGTATCTACTCTGGGTGTCATTTCTTCTCTAATGCAGCTTGTTGAAAAAGCAATGGCAGCCCGTCCAACATCAACTCGCACTTGTCGGTGCTTCTTTGACACACAAACATCTTTCTTTGCGCATTTAATTTCATGACTACAGAGTTGGGCAATGGCCTGATCTGCAATGCGGTTTGAGAAATAACATGCATAAGCACGTCCGATCCACATTAAAGAAGCAGCCATAGAGTGTCCGGGAACCTTCCCCCACACTTTTCTTAGCTAGGGCTGCTTCTCAGCAGGGTTGGACGGGCCCACCAGAAAACCGGAAACTCCTCCGGTGGGCCCTGGCTTCTCCTTCAGGAGAGTTCATAGTGCCGAGGTGAGGCCATGATGATTATAGAGGCCACCGTCTGCTTAGTTTTCTGTTACTTGGAATGCAAGCGCAAGTATGCAGCCAGCCACCCACTCATCCACAGGCCGCAATACTAAACTGACAGATTTCTGGGCAGCTGCTTGCACTTGAAATGTGGCCTTTTAGGCTCATGGAGGCGGAAGCTTTTCACAACCTCATGCCTCATGCCCATACTCGGTGCCAGCCGCCACTATTTCTCCCGGTGTTGTCTCCGCCTTCTACAAGCACAGGTCCCTGAAAATTACTGCTGGTACTTTTCTGTGTGAATCTGCTTGCCTCCTACCACCCTGGAATATTTCCAGCAAACTATGGTACGACGCCATGGTATTAGCACTGCCCCCAGTACCAGTAGCGAAGCCATCCCCAATTTCCTTCTTAGAAATTTTATTTGGTAGACTGAGTGGCTGCCCAAATACATTAGTTTCTCACAAAGGAGCTGAAGATAGAGTGGCAGTAGGTGCAAGTTTCTCCAGCCTGTTAGATATCAGAGGGTGAACGGCAGCACATTGGATCAGTGGTTAGCACTGAAGCCTTGCAGCGCTGGGATCCTGGGTTCAAATCCCAGCAAGGACAACATCTGCAAGGATTTTGTGTGTTCTCCCCGTGTTTGCGTGGGTTTCCACCTCAGTAAAAAAGCAGCCATAGAGTGTCCGAGAACCTTCCCACACACTTTTCTTAGCCAGGACTGCTTCTCGACAGGGTTGGACGGTCCCACCAGAGAATCCTCTGGTGTGCCCTGGCTTCTACATCAGGAGAGTTCATGATAGTGCTAACTTTGCAGCTGCTATAGGGCTCTTGATCGGGGGGAGAAAGGTGAGCCCTCAGAATCAAATCCTCTGGTGGGCACAATGTTTTTCAATCTGAAACAGCTTCTCAGTGGGAGTTGTATTTCAACACAGCCATATTCTTTAGCTCAGTAAAAGGACTGGCATAGAAGGAAACCGTATCTACTCCGGCTGTCATTTCTCCGTCACCAGGTTCCGCCCATTGTCACACATGACCATGCCTGGCTGTATGTTCAGCGGTGAGAGCCTCAGATCAGGCTGCTGTGTTACAGCTTTCAACAACTCTGCAGTGCTGAGCGGTTTGTCACCTAAGCATTAAGCATGTATCTTCAGCACAGCCTGTTGCCGCTTGGCCAAGGCAGTGCTGTCAGCTTGTGACTGATGTGGTCATTTCGGAGATGGAGGAGGAGGTGCAGGAGCTGAACAATGTGATTACATTGAGGTTACATTGGCGACTCTGTTTTTTATACTTAAGAAAGATCCTACAGTTTGTTTGTTTTTTTACATTACTTTTTAAGACAAATGCATTCATCGGGAAATGTCATTTTAACATTTTACAACCTTATCTGGCCATGTGGTGTGTGACACATCATCAGACACATCCTGTTTCATTTATGATGGGGGGACTCTGAAAGTCACAAAGCCTATTTTTATAGAGCCATCAGGCGGCCCTTACTATTCTTAAAAGGCCAGCAGCCGGCCCTCGCTATTATTAGAGAGCCATCAGCCGGCTATGGTTTGTTGTTCCATTATTAACAAGTGGGTCTCCTATACTGTTATTGCGTATGCAGTGACTGCAAGGGCTGCCAAAAATTGGGACGCAACCCAATACCCCTTTGAAGAGACATAGAGGAGGGTCTCAGTAAAAAAAATGTTCTCATTATAAAGGAGCGGGTCTCCTATAGTGGTAATGCCAATGCTGTGACTGCAAGGGCTGACCAAAATTTGGGAAAAACCCCACTAAGAAGTTAAAGACACATAGAGCAGGGCCACAGTAATGACATGTTTTCATTACAAAGGAGCGGGTGTGCTATACAGTTATAGGGTATGCAGTGAGTCCAACGGCTGACCAAATTTAGGAAAAACCCCACTAACAATTTAAAGACACATAGAGCAGAGATACAGTAATGAGTACGACATGTTCCCATTAGAAAGGAGAGTCTGCTATACAGTTATAGGGTATGCAGTGAGTCCAACGGCTGACGAAATTTAGGAAAAATCCCACTAAGAATTTAAAGACACATAGAGCAGGGCCACAGTAATGACATGTTTCCATTATAAAGGAGTGGGTGTGCTATACAGTTATAGGGTATGCAGTGAGTCCAACGGCTGAACAAATTTAGGAAAAATCCCACTAACAATTTGAAGACACAGAGCAGGGCCACAGTAACGATTATGACATGTTCCCATTAGAAAGGAGAGGGTCTGCTATACATTTATAGGGCATGTAGTGAGTCCAACAGCTGACCAAATTTAGGAAAAACACCACTAACAATTTAAAGACATGTAGAGAAGGGCCACAGTAACAACAAATTCCCATTAGAAAGGAGAGGGTCTCCCATAGTGTTGGCCTACGCAGTGAATGTAAGGGCTGCCAAAAATTGGGAGGCACTCCAATGCCCCTTGGAAGAGATGTACAGGGCCTCATGAAAAAATGTTCCCATAATTAGGAAGTGGGTCTCCCATAGCGTTGGCCTATGCAGTGAATGCAAGGGCTGCCAAAAATTGGGAGGCACTCCAATGCCCCTTGCAAGAGACTTAGAGGGCCTCATAAAATAATGTTCCCATTAGAAAGGAGCGGGTCTCCTATACTTATAATGCCCATGCACTAAGTGTATGGGCGGGCTGACAAACATTTACCCCTGGGGGGTATACATGAACATACTGTATAAATTTTTTTTTTACAGGCATCATAAACACCCTTTAAAAAAATTATTTGGGTGTTGCATCGCGGACCACGGTCACCCTGGTGATATGGTGGTGGAGGATGAGGATGACAAGAGCAAATAGCCAAAATCAGGAAGCGTATACCCATGTGTGGGTGTGAAGAGGTGCATGGGAATACACCTCTCGAAAAAAGACACTAGATTTGAGTTTATATCACGCTGCTATCATTCGGTGGTGTTGAGAAGTCTGGCCCAATCCAGCCCTTGTTCATTTTTATAAGTCAGCCTGTCAGCATTTTCAGTTGACAGGCGGATGCGCTTATCAGTTATAATTCCACCAGCGGCACTAAAAACCCGTTCTGATTAAACGCTAGCGGCAGGGCAGGCCGGGACCTCCAAGGCGTAGAGAGCCAGTTCATTCCACGTATCCAGCTTGGATACCCAATAATTATAAGGCACAGAGGAATCACGGAGGACGTTTGTACGGTCGGCAAGGTACTCCCTCAGCATCTTCCCAAACTTTGCACTCCTTGTGAGAGTACCCCACGCCTCAGGGACTGTGCGATGGGAGGGGCTGAGAAAATTCTCCCAGAACTTTGACAGTGTTCCCCTACCTCTGCTGGATTGAAGTTGTGTCTCTCTCGCCTGTACTCCTTGGTTGTCCAACGAACTGTGACCTCTGCCGCCAGCGTTTTCACATGGGAATTTTTTTAATAGTTTTGCAACAAAGGCCTTCTGGCACTGCCCCATTTTTATAGACCTGTCCGCCTCAGGAATAAGAGATATAAAGTTCTCCTTGTAGCGCGGGTCTAGAAGTTTCACCAACAAGTAATGACTGTCACACAAAATTTTGAGAACGCGAGGGTCATGAGAAAGGCAGCGTAACATAAACTGCGTGTCAGACTGCTAACAGGCAAGACTTCCGTGTCCTCACCTAGAGTATGACTGACCATGCTCTCCTTCTCCTCCTCCTGCTCTCTGTCCTCTGGCCATCAACGCTGAACAGACGGTATGACAGTTGTGCAGGTAGTACCGTCTATAGCGCCGGAAACTAGCTCCTGTTCTTTCTCCTCCTCTTCCTCATTGTCACCCAATCCACGTTGGGATAAGATGAGGCTGGGCTGTGTGTAATCACCCTGTATGGTTCCCTGCTCCTTCTCATCCTGCTCCGCCTGCAATGCATCCTCTTTGATTGTGAGCAGAGAGTGTTTCAGAAGACAGAAAAGCGGGATGGTGACGCTAATTATGGTATCATCGCCGCTCACCATCTTGGTGGAGTCCTCAAAATTTTGGAGGATGATACATATGTCTGACATCCATGTCCACTCCTGAGGTCTTATGTGTGGAGTCTGAACTGAATACCGACGGCCTTGTTGATGCTGGTGCTCAACAACTGCCCTCTTCTGCTCACAAATCCTTCCAAACATCTGCAGTGTAGAGTTCCAACGCGTGGGGACATCACATACCAGTCTATGAGCCGGAAGCTGCAAACGCTGCTGAAACACGGCAAGGGCGGCGGAAGCTGTAGGTGACTTTCTAAAATGGGCATACAGGCAGTGAACTTAAACAAGCAGATCCGGCAGCTCTGGGTAGGATTTGAGAAACCGTTGAACCACGAGGTTAAGCACATGGGACAGGCATGGAACGTGTGTGAGCTCGCCTCAGAGCCGCCACCAGGTTCCGGCCATTGTCACACACGACCATGCCTGGCTGTAGGTTCAGCGGTGTGAGACACAGATCTGCCTGCTCTTTCAGAGCTGTCCACAACCCTACAGCATTGTGCGGTTTGTCACCTAAGCATATTAGCTTCAGCACAGCCTGTTGCCGCTTGGCTGAGGCAGTGCTGCAGTGCTTCCAGCTTGTGACCAATGTGGTCATTTCGGAGATAGTGGCTGAATAGGAGGAGGAGGCTGAGGAGGATGAGATGCAGGAGCTGTAGACTGTGGGGGCAACCCTGATTGACCTAGGGCCCGCAATCCTTGTCGTCGGGCGGACGTGTTCAGTCTCAAGGTCTGACTGGGTCCCGGCTTCCACTATGTTAACCCAGTGTGCCGTCAGCGAGATGTACCGTCCCTGTCCACAAGCACTTGTCCACGTGTCCATGGTTATGTGGACTTTCCCGGTAACTGCGTTGTTGAGGGCAAGGCTAATGTTTTGGGACACGTGCTTGTGTAATGCGGGGACGGCACACCGGGAGAAATAGTGGCAGCAGTGGACCGAGTACCGAGGGACGGCCGCTGCCAACAGGTTGCGGACTGCTTCTGTCTGCACGAGCCTAAAAGGCAACATTTTGAGCGCAGTCGCAAAATGTGGGAATTTAGTAGTGTGGCCTGTGGGGCGTTGGCTGCGTATTTGTGCTCGTGTTCCATGGACTGGGGTATGGACAACTGAACGCTGTGCTGGGACAAGGACGTGGATGTGCTTCCTGATGCTGCTACTTGAGAGTGTGCAACGACAGGTGCAGGGCAGGAGGCATCTTTGTATGCACCATGGACAGGGGATTGGCTTGCATGCACAACAGCAGAAGAAGCAGTGGTGCCACCCACAGACACTGTTCCTGGACCCTGGGGTTCGGCCCACAAAGTCGGGTGCTTTGCTGCCAAGTGCCTGATCATGCTGGTGGTGGTTAGGATGGTCGTTTTGCACCCCTGCTGATGCTAGCCTGGAAGGTTGTGCAAATGGCCTTCATGGGGTTATCGGCCTTCATGGGGCTATCGGCAGTCTTTAAAACACAACCAGACTTGGGAAGACCTAACAGTTATACTGTCAACTTCCTTTGTGTTGGTGTTACAGTGAATGGTTGTCTGCCTTCTTTCTGCGGCCGCCACACTGCTTCTTCCTGTCTGTTGGGGTGCTCTGCCTCCCTCCCCCTATGTGCTGCCGTCCTCGCTCTGCATGTCCTCCTGCCAGGTTGGGTCAGTTACTATATCATCCACCACGTCTTCCACTTCCGCACTCTGGTCCTCCTCCTGACTTTCTAGCAATTGTGTCTCATCATCGTCCACCTCTTGTGACACTTTCCCACCGTCGCCTTCGTGTGACCGTGGCTGCTCAAATATTTGGGCATCGCTACATGCGATCTCCTCTTGCCCCGCTTCGAGAAGCCCGAATCTATAAATGGAAAAGTGAACAGCTCTTCGGAGTGTCCAAGTGTGGGATCAGTTGTCTCTGGGAACTTGGCATGGTGGGAGGAAGGAGGTTCAGGGTGAGAAATATGCGGTCCAGACTCACAGCTACAGAGACTTGACCGTGTGGAAAACAAGGTGGTGGTGGTGGCGGCTAAGTGACTGGAAGCATTACCTGCTATCCAACCAATAACGTTTTCACACTGCTCTGTGTTCAATAGTGGCTTGTTTTTTGCAGGACAAGATGACGTTTTCAGCGGTACCATTTTTATTTATATTCGTCTTTTTGATCGCGTGTTATTCCATTTTTTATTTGGCGGTTTGATGATAAAGCATTGCTTTTTGCTTTGTTTTGTTTATTTATTTTTTTTACCATGTTCACTAAAGGGGTTAACTAGTGGTACAGTTTTATAGGTCAGGTCGTTCTGGACGCGGTGATACCAAATATGTGTACTTTTATTGTTTTGTATATTTATTGATGGGTACATTATATTTTTATTTTTGGTGGATTATTTTTTTTTTAATATTTTTACAATTTTTTTTTTATATATTTTTTACTTTGTCCCACTGTGGGATTTTCACTTTTTACATTCTGATCGCCTGTATAGCATAGGGATGGAGCACCATCCCTGTGCTATACAGGCTTTCAGCGCTGCAGATGCAGAAGATAATTTGGTCATGCACTGCGCATGACCAAAGTATCTTTCTGCTGTATGGTGACCCGGGTCGTCATGGCAACATCCGGGAAGCCGTGACAGACAGCGCTGGAAGCTGGGAGAGGAGGTGAATATTGCGATCATCTCCCCTTGCCCCCACAATGCTGCAATCGACTTAGCTCGCAGCATTGAAGGGGTTAATGTGCAGGAAGCAGTGCAGGACCGCTCCCTGCACATAGCTGACACCCGGTGGTGATCGCCCCGCACTGCTTGTGTGCGGGCGTGATCGCCATATGACCTAATAGTACGTCATTGGTCCAATCGGCCCAGGTCACACGTCAGAAAGGGGTTAAATACTTGGCCTGTAGGTAACTATTTTGAACAGCAAACTGGTGTCAATTGCTTCACTGACATACTGAAACAAATTTTTAATGGAGGTCAGAAATGGCAGTATTTTCTGAAAACGTATATGTGATCCGTGTGACAGACAAATCACAGTTTTAAATAGCTGGATTTCTAGCGCTGTAATATGTAAAGGACCTGGCTGTATTCTGCAGTGCCAACAAGCGAATGGAGCAGAAAAACGGTGTTCTCTGGATTGCTTTTTAAGCAAATAAT
Organism: Phyllobates terribilis; assembly: GCF_046119375.1. Lineage (NCBI taxonomy): Eukaryota > Metazoa > Chordata > Amphibia > Anura > Dendrobatidae > Phyllobates > Phyllobates terribilis. Next base: position 85,139,733 of record NW_027362769.1, read on the forward strand.
GAGGATTAAGATCCAAAAAAAAAAATTATTCCTAGCCCCTGAGACCTGGGCCTATTTCTAGAAATATCTAACAGCAGCAGAAGGCAGAACTGGAATGGAGCCTCTTGTGCTATATGCACTGCAGTCTGCTATACAGTGGTGGCCAAAAGTATTGGCACCCCTGCAATTCTGTCAGATAATACTCAGTTTCTTCCTGAAAATGATTGCAATCACAAATTCTTTGGTATTATTATCTTAATTTAATTGGCTTGCAAGGAAAAACACAAAAGAGAATGAAGCAAAAATCAAATCATTGATCATTTCACACAAAACTCCAAAAATGGGCCAGACAAAAGTATTGGCACCCTCAGCCTAATACTTGGTTGCACAACCTTTAGCCAAAATAACTGCGAACAACCACTTCCGGTAACCATCAATGAGTTTCTTACAATGCTCTGTTGGAATTGTAGACCATTTTTCTTTGGCAAACTGCTCCAGGTCCCTGATATTTGAAGGGTGCCTTCTCCAAACTGCCATTTTGCGATCTCTCCACAGGTGTTCTATGGGATTCAGTTCTGGACTCATTGCTGGCCACCTTAGAAGTCTCCAGTACGTTCTCTCAAACCATTTTATAGTGCTTTTGGAAGTGTGTTTTGGGTCATTGACCTGCTGGAAGACCCATGACCTCTGAGGGAGACCCAGCTTTCTCACACTGGGCCCTACATTATGCTGCAAAATTTGTTGGTAGTCTTCAGCCTTCATAATGCCATGCACACGGTCAAGCAGTCCAGTGCCAGAGGCAGCAAAGCAACCCCAAAACATCAGGGAACCTCCGGCATGTTTGACTGTAGGGACCGTGTTCTTTTCTTTGAATGCCTCTTTTTTTTTCCTGTACACTCTATGTTGATGCTTTTTCCCAAAAAGCTCTACTTTTGTCTCATCTGACCAGAGAACATTCTTCCAAAACGTTTTAGGCTTTCTCAGGTAAGTTTTGGCAAACTCCAGCCTGGCTTTTTTTATGTCTCAGGGTAAGAAGTGGGGTCTTCCTGGTTATCCTATCATACAGTCCCTTTTCATTCAGACACCGACGGATAGTACGAGTTGACACTGTTGTACCCTCGGACTGCAGGGCAGCTTGAACTTGTTTGGATGTTAGTCGAGGTTCTTTATCCACCATCCGCACAATCTTGCGTTGAAATCTCTCGTCAATTTTTCTTTTCCGTCCACATCTAGGGAGGTTAGCCACAGTGCCATGGGCTTTAAACTTCTTGATGACACTGCGCCCGGAAGACACAGGAACATTCAGGTCTTTGGAGATGGACTTGTAGCCTTGAGATTGCTCATGCTTCCACACAATTTGGTTTCTCAAGTCCTCAGGCAGTTCTTTGGTCTTCTTTCTTTTCTCCATGCTCAATGTGGTACACACAAGGACACAGGACAGAGGTTGAGTCAACTGGCTGCAAGTGTGATTTAGTTATTGCCAACACCTGTTAGGTGCCACAGGTAAGTTACAGGTGCTGTTAATTACACGAATTAGAGAAGCATCACATGATTTTTCAAACAGTGCCAATACTTTTGTCCACCCCCTCTTTTAGGTTTGGTGTGGAATTGTATCCAATTTGGCTTTAGGACAATTCTTTTTGTGTTTTTTCATTGAAGACAAATTAAATGAAGATAATAATACCAAAGAATTTGTGATTGCAATAATTTTCAGGAAGAAACTGAGTATTATCTGACAGAATTGCAGGGGTGCCAATACTTTTGGCCACCACTGTATACCCTGCCTGCCTGATATCTCTGGCGATGGATAGTCCTCAGAAGGACTGTTTGTTGAGATGGATATGTGTCTTTAATATAGTTTGGTATACCTACACCAACTAGAAACAAGCAAATCTCTCCCTAGCTCAGCAGCACCTCTCCCTACACTGTCTGATTCCAAAGTGACTGTGACGAGCATGGCGGCGCCAGGTCTGCTATAGCCCTGATTACGCTGTGCGGCCAGCCAATCATTGTAATGCCACAACAAACATGGCTGCGGCATTACAATGAGTGGCAGGCAATACCTGCATGTTCATTGGCTCTCTAAAGAGAGACAAACATGCAGGGAGGAGACCCGAGTTCCTGCCGCGCAACCCCGGAAATACTCAGCGAGCGCCGAGCATCTCGAACAGTGAGATGCTCGGGCGAGTACCGAGCAGTAGCGAGCATGCTTGCTCATCACTAGTATGCATATAACTGTCCAAAAACATAAGGGTTAGAAGGAAGAAGGCTTGACAATCTTTTGTCCTACTGCAAACATTACACAGCAGGGAGGCTTCTGCTCCAGCTGGTTGTCTAAGGCCACGCACCCACTATCAGTATTTGGTCAGTATTTTTTCTCAGGAGTGGGAGCAAAAAACAGGAGTGGGTGATGAATGCAGAATTGGTAATTTGTTTCTATTATACCTTTTCTCTGATTGTTCCTCACCTGGTTTTGGCTCCCACTCCTGAGAAAAATTACTGACCGAATACTGATAGTGGGGCTGTGGCCTTAGAGTCAGACACAAGAGTGAGGACAATTAATGAGGACATGCCTGAACTCCTGAGGCTTACTACGGAGGACAGGGTTGATCTCATGAGACACAGATTTCTTTAAATATTTTTCCATTTTTGTGCATTCCCTGCAAATAGTTTAAGTCCTAACGTTTTAGCTCCTAGGCCAAAGTTGGTCCTCAATGCCATCCTTATGCAGAATAGGAGTATCAAGTTACTACCCTTGCTGGTGTAGTATCACTTTGGCATTGGTCGATGCACGATTCTGCACCTTTAAGGTTAGGGACCCACTAAGGTGTTTGAGGTGACGTGGCAGTAGACTTCATACAGTCTAATCAGAATATTAGCTAAGAATCTCATCTTCAATTTTGTAAATTTTTGCTTAGCTGCCATAGAGCAAAGTAAAAGTTTTGGATGTGCGATTTATGTCTTTTTATTCATTTTTTTTTTACTTTATAAGGTGATAATTCTGGAATGTTTCTTCATATTCAAGTGGTTCTGCCACAATTTTTTTGTGACATTTACTTTGTTACTGATGAATTTGGGTAGATATGTTTTGCGCTTTTTATGAAAATTTGAAAAATTTGTAATTGTCCTTCACGTCATTCACCGTTTGGTAAAAGTGATAAAATAAAGAAAAAAAATGTAGTTCCTTAGATCAGTACAATTTCAGCAATACCGGATTATTATAGATTAAGAACTTTTACACCCCAAAAAAAAGTTTTGCATCACCAAATTCTCCATAGTTTTTAAGGTTGAAAGTAGACATATGTCCATCCAGTTCAATTGATATCTTAGGTTGATCCAGAGGAAGGCAAAAACCTCATGAGGCAGATGCTAGTTACCCCACATTGGCTGAAAATTCCTTCCCGACGTCACATACGACAATCAGATTAGTTTCCTGGATCAACATCAATCACAGAATCTTGCAAGATTATATTTATCAAGAAAGGTATCCAGGTCCTCCTTGTACTTTTGTAGTGAAACAACCATTACATCATGTGGTAGAGTTTTCCATATTCTCACTGCTGTTACAGTAAAGAATTGTCATCTGATTAGGATTAAACATTTTTTCCTCTAGACCTAGCAGATGCAACCTTGTCACTGTCACAGGCCTTGGTGTAAAATATTGTTAGCAAGATCTCTGCCCTGTCCATTCATAGATTTATACAACATAATAAGATTGTCCCTAAGACTTTGTTTTTCCAAAGGGAATAAGCAGAAGCTTAATAACTTGTCTTCTGCAATACACCCATTCCATTAAGAACCTTGGTCACACTTCTTTGCAACTGCTCCAGTTCAACCATGTACTTTTCATTCGCTGGAGCCCAAAATTGTACACCGTATTCAAAGTGTGGTCGTACTAGCAGCTTGTATAGAGGTAAAACCATGTACTCTTCATCAGCATCTATGCCTCTTTTAATGCATCCGATTATTTTATTTCCCTTGGCAGCAGCTGCCTGAAACTGGTCACTAAAGTTGAGTTTGTCATACACCCAAGTATTTATCAATGACAGTTTTAACCAGTGTTCTAGAATTTAGTACATAAAATGTATAATTATTGCATTTCCTTTGCCCAACTGCATAGCCTTATATTTATCTACATAAAACTTCAATAGCCACTTCTCAGCCCAAGCCTCCAGCTTACATAAATCCCTGTAATAGTACATTATCCTCCTTTGTTGATGACCTTGTAGAGTTTAGTCACATTTGCAAATATTGAATTTCTCTGTATGCCTTCTACAAGGTCATTTATAAATATGGAAAAAAGAAGAGGGCCCAATACTGACCCCATGTGGAACACCACAATCCAAGTGTATTCCATTAATAAACACCCTCATTTTCCTATCACTGAGTCACTTGTTAACCGAGTTATACATTTTCCCAAAGTCTCATTTTATGTATAAACGTTTTATGTTGCACCGTATCAAATGACTTTGAAAAGTCCATATAAGCGGACATCCACAGGCTTACTGTGGTCCAGGCTCAAACTTACTGCCTCATAGATGATCAGATTAGTTTGACAGGTCCAATCTCTCATAAACCCATGTTGTTGGGTTAGGAGTAGAGATGAGCGAACTTGAACTGTAAAGTTCGGGGTTCGTACCGGACACCTAGCGTCCGATGCTGAACTCCGAACATTGACTTCTCCTGGAACTCCTTTTAACAGGAGAGAGGAAGAGGGGTAGAGAGATTTTTTTCCAGCTCCAAAAGTTCTGGTCCCCATTGATTTCAATGGGGTTCAAGTACAGCTCAGGCACCAGAATCGAACTTTGGACTAAAGTTTTGTCAAACCAAACTTCCACAGGTTCGCTCATCCCTAGTCAGGAGCTTATTTTTACTGAGATGCTTCAGGATAGCATTGTTTTGAAAACCCTCAATGATTTTGCCCACAAAACAGGCTAAACCTCCTGGCCTATAATTTCCAGGGTCAGATTTTGTCCCCTTTTTGAATATTGGCATTGTACATGTGATACACCAGTCCTGTGCTACAGACCCTATTATGGACTCTCTGAATAGAAGAATAATGATCTGTCTTTCACAGTGCTTAATTCTTGCAGTACTCAAGGGGGGAGGGGTGGTGGTATGCCATCTGGGTCCGGTGATTTGTCTACTATAGTGTTTTTTTGAGATGACACTATACAGCCTGCTGGGTTACGTAGGTAACATTTAAAGAGATCGTCCACTACTTTGTTATTGATGACCTATCGTTAGGATGTCTGATCGGCCGGGATCCGACACCCGGCACCCCCGCCAATCAGCTGTTATTGGTGCCGGTGGCCACCAGCCAGATCTACTTACTTGCCGAGTTGGCTGTCTACTTGTAGTGGCCACCACGGGGTACAGCACATTCACCTCCTATTGATTTGAATAGGAGGCGGATGTGCAGTGCTAAGCCCCGGCCACAAGTAGACGGGCAAAGTAGATCTGGCTGGCGGCCACCGACACCACTAATAGCTGATCGGCGGGGGTTCCGGGTGCTGGACCCTGTCCGATCAGACTTTAATAACCTACCCTAAGGATAGGCCAGCAATGTAAAAGTAGTGGACAATCTCTTAAATGGAGAATTTATGGTACCTCCATTCCTGCTTATTGTGTTGACTGTCCTAACCCCTCTCCCCATGCCACCCCAACTTTCATTACTTAGGTCAAGGTTACTATTTACATTCCCCTCCTGTACAATAATTTTAGCTGATTTTCCCTGAGGACAGCTGCACCCTCCTCATTGAGGTGCAGTCCATCCTTAGTGTAGAGCCTGTGGCCAACAGAGAAGACGGCCCACTTCTCCAGAAACCAAAAAACCTCATTCCTACCCAAATTCTGAGCAATTTAATCACCTCCTTAGCAAAGCACATGGTATAGGCAGTATTTCAGAAAATACTATCTTCAAGGTCCTTGCCTTAAAAATGATTTCAGGGAATTAGGCCAACAGTTCAAGGATCTTCCACCAACCTCTGTCATTGGTGACAATGGGCACCATGACAGCTGGATCCTCACCAGCCCCTCCTAGTAATTTGTCAACCAAGTCCGCAATGTGTCAAACTCAAGCACCATGAAGACAACAGTTTTTTATAAACTGTCTCAGTGCAATTTTGTGCGGTGACACTATAATTGAATCGTGTACATGCACAGTGGAATACATGAAGGCACCACATCCCCTAACATACAGGTACCTGTTTTTTTACGGGGAAGAAGGTCAGGGGCTTAAATTGCGGTTATTGTGTTACATGTTTTCTAAAATAGTTGACTTTTTTCATATCCCAATCTTCATTAAAAACAAATGACTAATCTTGTTATTTTTACAGTGGCCACTTGGGCATTTTTAGACTCACACTTCCTACCTTTTCAGGGACTGTTTTCAGCAAGGTTCCTTGTAATCCTCCTTCTGGTAATAACAGGTGAAGAAAGAAAATCATAAGACAAAAAGGTAGACATATCTGTGTAGTAAACATTTTAATGGGTCTCCTTAAAGTGCCTTTAATATCAGGCTACAAAGATGTCCGTGCAGCGTCTGCCGATAACAGTCACTGAGACTGTTGTATACATATATGGCCCCGCTGATGACCCTCAATTGGTAAAACTAATTTTCTTTGTTGGAACGAGCCAGGACATCAGGCTGCCGCCTGTGGTAACACTTCTACTGGACCAGCTCTACAATGAGTGTAGACTGGCCTCATCACTAAATATGTAGATGGTTACAATGCAACATTGCACTTTCCTGTTCAGCTTTCCCGGTTCAACTTTCAAGCAAATGCAGATTTCTTTTCATTCTTTGAGATACTGACATGTGTTCCTCTGGGATTACTGGTTTTGAGATGATAACGCCAGACTCTTCGAGTACCCTCAGTGACAGACAAAGCATCATAGTGAGAATAAAGCTTAGAAGAAATTCCGCATGTCTGAAATTACTAGAAGGAAAGAAGATGCCAAAGTGTTCCACTACTAGCAAGACTAGAAAAAAAATCACAAAAACAGCAATAAGAGGATGTCTTGTGATGCAGTCTCTGAGGTCGAGTCGTAAACTAAACAGGCAATGTAACCTATTAACAGAAAGAAACAAAGTCAATAACTATTGCTAAACTTTTTTTTTTAAAAAAAAGCTCAAACCACTTTAATGCCAGAACAACCTGCCGTATGATATTGTGCATAGGATCAAGACCTTTCTGGCAGAAACGTGGTTAATTGCCACCCGAGCCAAATTTCAGGTCGACTTATTGGTGGCTGCTCCCATCCTCATTAACTCTTTCAGTCCAAACCGAGATTTGGGTGTCCTGTAAGAGTATAGCGATTGCAAAGTGTAAGGATTGAGAAGAGGAGGCAACGAAGTTGGTAGAATCCTTCCCCGTCGGCCTTCTGCTCGTTTCTGTGCATTCTTGATGTCAGGCTTGGGAGGGCGCGCTAGTTCTCCAGGAAAGCCACGTAGTCAGTGAGTCTGGCCAGCTGCTGCTCGTTGGGGATCAGAGACAGGGGAGCAGAATCTGTGGGGAAAGCAGAACAAACCCAGTCACTGACATCCCTCCCAAAATGTACACTGTTACCATGCAGATTACCCTCCCTCCACCAGACCAGCAGCATTTTAGGAAATCACAAACAGATCTGCAGGCAAAAATTAAATACAGAGCAAAAACAGAGAAAAGGGATTTTTTTTTTTTATAGCAATGAATTTAACTTAGGGGGAGGGTGCAGCGGATGTAACCTCGATCCCTGTGATTGTGAGAGCAGTTGCTTTTCTTTAAAATAAAGCAGTCTGCCAAGGTTTTATTAGCAGCACAATGCAGGCAGTCATCTGTGCAGCAAGGATGATGTTAGTTATGGAATCTGTAACAAATGTGGAAAGGCAAATAACACAACTGTATCAACAATGTCAAGGAATGAGAGAGCAAGCAGAACCGAATGATAAAAGCATCCCTCCAGGCATCCTCTCTGGCTGGATCTGTCATTGGGCTGTGGAGTGATCAGCCACTGTCTGTACGTGGGGTGGTACAGATGCCAAAGCACACGATCAGCAAGGTTTTGCCCCCGTAACTGTGCAGCTGCGCCCCCGCTGCGCCTAACAAGATGTTAGATCAGGTGGGTAGGAATTCCTGGATGAACCCCTTAATGAGAATTTGTGATCAACTTATATTTTAGCGATATTGTATCCAACAAATGTAAATGTAAGCTGTCACTCACCAGGTTTCTTGGGCATCACCATACGTGTGGCAGAGTCAGCCTGCCAACCCTGCTCTACGACACCTGTTACAGGATTTAACAAAACAGAAAATTTAATTTTGGAGTAACTGTATATTAAAAGGAATAAAAAAAAACAAAACATCTGTATTATAACACTACGCTGATCTAACTTCATTTTAAGTCCACGCATGCTGACTGTTAAGGTCGTAATAAGAACAGACAGTGTAGATGTATTTTAGCCATCTGAAATTGGTCTAAAATATGGGATAAATCTTGGGTTGGCCCCCAGTAAAATGACAGGAGTTATTTCCATATGCCAGTGGGATGGACACATCTGTTCACAGAGGTAACAGCCCAGAGTATACGGCAATTCACACAACTGATGGTATGGTGGCCGTATTTTTTAATCTGCATTACGTCCTCAAAGCCCTGACCCTACTTCAGGTCTTGTGATCCAAACTAACAGCATCGTGAGCAAATAAATGTGGCGGAAAATCAATTACAGACACAACCACTACATGTTTGGAGCTCTGTCTGGTACAGGAGAGGACGCTGCGTTCACCGGAGCAGCTCGGCCTATTCAATCAGTTGATCAGTGGCCGTGCTGGAAGGTGGAACTCCCTCTGATCTGAAACATACAGGTGCATCTCACTAAATTAGAATATCATCAAAAAGTTAAATTTATTTCAGTTCTTCAATACAAAAAGTGAAACATATATTATCTAGAGTCATTACACACAGAGTGATCTATTTCAAGTGTTTATTTCTGTTAATGTTGATGGTTATGGCTTACAGCCAATGAAAACACAAAAGTCATTATTTCAGTAAATTAGAATACTTTATAAAAACAGCTTGATAAATGTTTTTAAAATCCGAAATGTTGTCCTACTGAAATGTATGTTCAGTAAATGCCCTCAATACTTGGTCGGGGCTCCTTTTGCATCAATTACTGCATCAATGTGGCGGTGCATGGAGGCGATCAGCCTGTGGCACTGCTGAGGTGTTATGGAAGCCCAGGTTGCTTTGATAGCTGCCTTCAGCTCGTCTGCATTGTTGGGTCTGGTGTCTCTCATCTTCCTCTTGACAATACCCTATAGATTCTCTATGGGGTTAAGGTCAGGCGAGTTTGCTGGCCAATCAAGCACAGTGATACTGTTGTTTTTAAACCAGGTATTGGTACTTTTGGCAGTGTGGACAGGGGCCAAGTCCTGCTGGAGAATGAAATTTCCATCTCCAAAAAGCTTGTCGGCAGAGGGAAGCATGAAGTGCTCTAAAACTTTCTGGTAGACGGCTGCCCTGACTTTGGTCTTAATAAAACACAGTGGACCTACACCAGCAGATGACATGGCTCCTCAAACCATCACTGATGGTGGAAACTTCACACTAGACCTCAAGCAGCTTGGATTGTGGCCTCTCCACTCTTCCTCCAGACTCTGGGACCTTGGATTCCAAATGAAATGCAAAATTTACTTTGCATTTACTTAGTGTGTCAATCACTGCCTTCTGGACATCTGTCAAGTCAGCAGTCTTCCCCATGATTGTGGAGCCTACTGAAACAGACTAAGAGACCTTTTTAAACGCTTCAGAAGCCTTTGCAGGTGTTTTTTGCTAATTATTTCAATTTTCTGAGATAATGACTTTTGTGTTTTCATTGGCTGTAAGCCATAATCATTAACATTAACAGAAATAAACACTTGAAATAGATCACTCTGTCTGTAATGACTCTATATAATATACGAGTTTCACTTTTCTTATTGAAGAACTGAAATAAATTAACTTTTTGATGATATTCTAATTTTGTGAGATGCACCTGTATGGTCTATCCTAATATCCCTATAACACACACAGGCAAATTTCATTTTTTGCCTTTTCATTTTTTTCTCCCCTTGAGAACAAGAGCCCTAACTTTTCTATTTCTCCATTATAGACGCATGAGAGCTTGTTATTTTTTGGAGGGGCAGAGTTGTAGATTAGAATGACACCATTCATTTTACTATTTAATGTATTAAGAGAATGAAAAAAAAATTCCAAGTGAGATGAAATGGTGAAAAAAAGGTGGGGGTGGGATTCAACCATAACTTTTTAGGATTTGCTCTTACGGCATAAAATATATTCTCCAGGTCAGTACGATAACTGTGATAGTAAAAAAAAAAATCTATGTTTAGAATTTCAATGTTTTAATAAAAATGGTGTACTGTAAAAAAAAAAAAAAAAGTTTGTGCCACCAAAAAAATTATTATTATTACTAGGGAGTTGAGATGAGCAATCACTTAGTTTAACCCAGATCCAGGTCAGTCAGTGCTCTCTGGAAGTCATCAGGAGCTTTGAGTTTCCTGAGCTTTCGGGTTCCTCAGCATGGCGCTTGATTTGCCGGTCTCGAGTGATATCAGTGATGTCTGTCTAGCCAGCCCAGTTAATCATAAGCCGAACCTGGGATCCCAAAGGGCACGGAAATTTGAGCAACTCTTGTCCATGGCCAGATAGCACTGACCTGGACCGGGGTTGTGTGAAGCGATTACTCCTCTCTACCAGGGAGAGAATATATTGCTAGATGCCTCAGTATAACAGCCAGGACACTGCATGCAACTCATATTCCTCGCAATGATATTTTTTAATATAAAGTATTTTTTTTTTGTTTTACTGTAAAAGTTACAATGGAGAGTTTGCTGAAGAACTCACCTTTAACAGCGTCTTCCACAGAAAGTCCAACAAAGGCTGCCAAATCATCAGCAGAAATCGATGTGTAAGCTTGTGCTACCAGGCCAAACGCTCGCCGTCGTGTAGCATCTGACAACGAAAAAGTATTTGTTTCAATAAAACCGACAGAACAAAGCTATGGTTTATCACATTTATTACACACACACCTATAGAAACTGCATTACAGCCATCGTCAAAGACGAAGCAGCAGCATCTTGTGGACTTTGTCTCCCTCTGCTGTAAAATGCTGCAAATGCAATCTGAATAATGGAATTAGGGGACGTGCTTCCAGCTTATATGTCCACAGAGGACACATGAAACATAAGATGCTGCCGGGGATTAAAAAAAAAAAAAAAAAAAAAAAAAAAAAAAAAAAAGGCTGTTTGAGCGCTGTGTAAGGTAAGGCAGCCGATTCCTAATCCAGACACATTGTATAGATTCAAGCAAACCTTATTATCAAATCATGAAAAATGCAGGTTTATTTGAATAATGAATAGCCCCTGCCCTCTCTGCACCCCAAAAAAAAAAAAAAAGACAGACAGCTGGTTCAAAGACCCAGTTTGCGTGTTCCAGGGGTATGCCCAGGACTGACCCACAAGCCACCACACAAGCCATGAATAGATGGGAGATATATATTACATGATGTATACAATGATAACTGTAGTGGCTTTTCTAGATAGACAAGATATGGCCATAATTAGCAAAGACCATTCTTCTTTCAGTGTAAGGTGCTTGGTGTACCAGGATGACAACCTGGAAGTCCGGACCTGACCTCTCTAGGATGTAAAGTCATTCACATCCTGGTAGCCAGCACTTAGTTTCCTAAATAATAAAAACTTTGTTTAAGCTATATGTAATTTTTTTTTCACACTTAAAGAGGACATAGCAATTGACAGCGAATGTAAAAACTGACAGGTATAAAGAACATAAGCAGGACATGAAACACTTGCTCTGCTCCTTCCTACTATTTCCCCTTCTTTGTGCCATAATATTTAAAAAAGCAGCTGTAACCTGATCTCTCAGTGAGCAGACTTCCTGTCGTGCTTTGATCAAGACCCAGTATATCAGATTGGATGAGGAGTTTAAAAGGCAGTGGGGAGGAAATGTAGCAGCTCATAAAAGGAGAAAGCAGCATGTATATAAACTTTTACATCCCGACAATACCTACAGTAACCTTAAGGGGGTTGTGCACTACTAGGACAAACCTTTCTTTAACTAAATGTTCGGCCTTGATAAAATAAAACAAAACACTATACTCATCCCCCGTGCTTTCGCCATTCCAGCGGTGACGGCACTCGCGGTCCCAGGGTTCTGGTGCGGTGGAATGACATGTAACGCCTGGCACCTAATCAGCGTTGGCGTCACTGTCTCCGCTTTCAGATATTTTGAACATGAAGAGGAAGTCTGGGCTGCAGCCGATCCCTGACTTACTCTTCATGGTCAATTTTGTACGAAGGCGGAGACAGTGACGCCAACACTGATTGGGCGCCAGGCATTACATGTCATTCCACCGCACCAGAACCCCGGGACCGCAAGTGCCGTCACCGCTGGAATGGCGAAAGCATGGGAGGCGAGTATAGGTGATTTTTTTATTTTATCAGTGACAAACATTTACTTCAAGAAGGGGATGTCCTAGTAGTGGACACCCCTTTAATAGAAGAACAGTAATCAGAGGACTTGGTTAGTCTTCTGATCACTATTTTGAAGTAGTAAGGGACACAGGGAAGTTGTCATGTGGATCTTTACGGCTCTGCTGAACACCTAAAGACCCCATACACTAATGATAAGTATGGAGCCCAGACAATTTATTGTTGGGTGAAATATCAATTTCAGTTCTAAAAATAAACAAAGGGAAAGAAGAAGGACCTCACATAAGTTAATGAGGCCTCTCTGCTTCAATTTGGCACAAACCCACAGGATGCTACTTCCATTTATCTATTCAGTTGGCCCATTGTAAACAGAACAGACAAAACAGAAAAGATAAGCAGAGATGTGAACAGGGCCTTAGCAGATGTGCCATTTTCCAATTGTAACATTTTCCTTTTCTTCAAGTATTAAATAATTTTGTCAATGTGTCAAAATATAATACTGTGGTACAAACAAATAGACCTAATATTAAAAAAGTTGAACTTGATGAGCCAGGGTATTTTTTTTAACCTATTTAGTCACTGTATACAAGAAGAAAACTGCACTTTGGGGACTCTTCACCCTTAACTGGTTATTACTATGTTCAAAGAAAATTGATGAGCAACGTAGTTTGCAATTTATAGATTATTAAAATTTTTCCTGTTCTCCCAATATCTCTGCTTTCTTATCAAATTGTTTACTTCTGACTGACAGAGGGGCCAGTAATCAATGCAGTCTAGCAGCGGTCGCCAAAAATGTGCAGAGCTTACATGCTCTATCACAGGGAGCTTGTAAGCTCTGCACTAAAGCTGGCCAGGAACGCTGGAGTGCACAGTCATCTCCTGATCCCGGTCAGCTTCAGTCCCGCTGTGCATCAGATCCAGCCAAACTGCTTCATAGCAGCATCAGGAGCACAGTTTGGGTCCGCAGCACCACAATGCATCTCGGTCAAAAGGTCGATCAATGAGGTGTGCCCGTTCCCCCAGCAATCCGGAAGTTGTGACGCTGGGGAGCTGTGCAAAGTGAAGACAGAAGTTGAACAAATATTTTTGCAGGACCCTGGGATACTAATTTGGCCGCTGGACTAGTGTCCCACCCAGAGAACCGCTTCCTACCTGCCAGCAACTTTTGTTCGTGTTTGATGAGACGTTCTGCCACAACATCGATTGTGGCATGACGCAAACATGAGGTTGTGCCACGCTGGCTAATCAAAAGAGGAGTCCCATCCAGCGGCCACCGATGTGACCGCTGGACAAGGAAAATGGCTGCCTGAGCCAGCGCATGCGCAGACTGGGAGCTCGGGCGGCCATTTTCCTGTAGATCACGGCTTCAGGAAGATGGTCGCACCCGCCGGAAAGCAGCGCACGCGCTCTGCCTCACCGCCGACAGCCAGACACCAGCCCCGCAGCATCTCACCTCTTCTGCTGCCGGGTTCCTGAGGGAGGGAACGGAGGGCCCTTCGATCCTGCTCCACCACCGCTGCAACTATCCGGTAAGCTAAGTTTGGACTATAAGACGCACCCCCCATTTTCTTCCCAAATTTGGGTGGAAAAAGTGCATCTTATGGTCCAAAAAAAAATGGTATTAGGTGTACAGCGCAAACTAAACATCACAGTGAAATAGCAGTGCAGAGGACATTACCTATTACTCAAATGTAGGCAAACCATTGGGTTTCTATAGGCAGAAGTTTGCATTCATGGTTTAGTTTCAGACGTCTGTATATTTCCGGTACCGGAAAAACCCGTGCCGGAGATATCCATGTCCCGTGTGTGTCACACGTGTGCCCATCAGAATCACACGTACCGAAACTTGGGAATCGCCGGTACACAGTTTGCTCTCTTCCCAAGCTCTGGGTGCTAAACGCTGCCCTCATCGTGGTTCCCTGCCGGTGGTGCGATCAGCACCAGCAGGGACAATGATGAGAGTAGTAGTGTCTGCTCCCACAGTGTCCACCTGTAAAAATAAGAATAAAAAAACATCCTTATACTCACCTGTCTTAGTGACCCCCACTGTAATCCATGCGACCGCTCAGCAGAGGAGTCGGGAAGAATGAGTCGCTGCAGCGAGTGGGCCCGGAGCAGCGCTCAGTGAATGAAAGGACACCGCTCCTGAGCTCAGCACCTGGCGCTTGGGAGCAACTGTACAGGGACTTCCAAGCGCCAGTACGTGTCACACGGATGGCATCCATGTGAGGTACGTGTCACACGGATGGCATCCATGTGAGGTATTTGTTTACACGGACCCATTGACTTGAATGGGTCCGTGTGATCTGTGTTGACGTCCAAAAACGGACATGTCAGCGTGTGGATCACACAGACACACGGTCCATGGAAACACACTGACACGTGTGCAGACCCATAGATTTGAATGGGACTTCGTGTGTGTGTCTCCGGTACATGTGGAAATGGTCATCACACACACAGGAGATACTAATGTGTGAAAAAGAGGCCTTAGCTCTCTTAAAAGGTGAGGGAAAAAAACTGCAGAGAACCTTTACAACTCAAAGCCGTCTTACAAATGTGTTACAGATACTACTGTGAGGAGTTTTCCACTACTTGGACAACTCCTTGTCATCTCCCAAGCTTGGCCCCGATAAAATTAAAAAGCTTATACTCCCCTCCCGTGCTGGCACTGTTCCAGCGGGGTTGGCACTCGCGCTGGCGTCACTGTCTCTGCCTCCTGTCAAATAGAACATGAAGAGGAAGGCCGGGCTGCGGCGGCTCTCTGACTTCCTCTTCATGTTCTGTTCGAAACAAGGCAGAGACAGTGACGCCAGCACTGATTGGGAGCCAGCATCACGAGTCACAACGACAGCGAGTGCTGACACTGCGGGAACGGCGCTGGCACAGGAGGGAAGTATAAGCTTTTTTTTATTTTATGGAGGCCAAACATTTAGATCATGAAAAGGTTGTCCTGTTAGTGGACAACCCCTTTAATCTATGTAGGTCCCTGCAGCAAATTTCTACAGAAGTCAAAGGGGATGATTCATCAAAGGTTTTAAGCTACAAAAGTGGAGTAAAAACTTACCTCTTACAGCCTCTATGATGGGCTGTATGTTCTCTGACCATTGATGGGCGGCTATTGAAGAATAGATTCCTGGGAAATCTCTCTGCCAGATCCGCTGTCCTACCTCCCAGATCCAACCAATCTCTGGAGTCGACTAGGGAGGACAAAAATGGCCACATCTCAATGGAAACGTTATAAAGAAGAATAATCATAAAAACACTACGCAACAAAGCAAAAGTCTAGAAACATAAGCTGTGTTCACACGTTGTGTTTTTTTTATGCGTCTTTTTTGTGCAAATTTTAAGCTGCGTTTTGCAGTACCAGCAAAGTCTATGAGATTTCAGAAATCTCATGCACACATTTTGGTTTTGTTTCCTGTCTGTTTTGTCAAAGAGCTGCATTTTTGCAAACTGCAGCATGTCACTTTCAGAGTTTTTGCAGCGTTTAACACCCATAGAGAGCAAAGGGTAGTGCAAAAACACTGCAAAAAACGCAGGTATCAGGTCTTGCTGCATTTTTTGGTGCCAAAACCTGAGGAAGTTGAATCAGGTTATTTTTTTCATGCGCTAAACTTTATCAGCACAAGAGACAAATGAACACTGACAAAACCGCAGTAAAAAAACGCAGCAAAAACTCATCAAAACCTGCTTTTTTGACGTTGCTTATTTACTGCCAAGAGAGCAGGTTTCGTCTGCAAAAAAAAAAAAAAAAAAAAATTTAAAAAAAAATGCAGCAATAATGCAACGTGTGAACAATGGCCTGACATAGCCCAATCATACCTAGACTTCAGTAACTGAACCATGGAGCACACTCTGTGGAAAGGTCAGGTTTTTTTTTTTTTTAGATTAAGGGAAAGAAAAAAAAAACAACAAAAAAAAAAAAAAAAAAAAAAAAAAACACACAACACACATACCAGAAAAGTCTAGTCAAATGTAATGTGAACCATACAGACCGCCAGTTTGCCCATGCTGGCAGCACCAGACTCCACGGCCCGTATGGACGAACTCCTGAGCCGGTGCAGAGCCTCATTCACACATCTGATTTTCAAGTACATGTTCTGTGTAAATTCACACATCCATGTGTTACTGTCCAAGGGAAACGGATCAATTATTTTTTTTTTACTTATTTTATTATAGGTTTTTTTTTGTCTTTTTCACCGAAGCAGGTAGACTGAACTTTATATTTATCCATTGGCTCTTTGCAATGTATCAGTTTAAAACAGATGAAATATGGATGGAAAACTGAAGTACAAAGTCTGTCTCCCTAGTTCATCACGTCGCACGGCTCCCTATAACTTTAATGGCAGAGTCGGATCCGCTAAACGGACATATGCTCCGAACAGCACATGGATCCGTTTTTAAAACAGATGTGTGTATGAGTCAATGATACAGACCTATACGGTGTGTGGTCAGAGAGAAAACCGGACGGCACATAGACGTGTCCCACAGATGTGTGAATGCAGCATGTACCAGTCATAATTTATTTAGCTGTTCCCAAGTGGTTTTTTTGCTGACTGTTTCCGCAAAAAAAAAAAAAAAAAAAATAGAAATGGAGACATCTGTTTTGACCCGAACCATGGATCAAAATCACCCACCCATACAAGTCTATTGGTGCAAGTCATGGACTGCATAGAGATGCCATCTGCGTGCTATACATGTGCTGTAGAGGTTAACAGAAGTCTTCCATTTTTTTTTTTTCTTTAACCATCACTGATGGTAAAAACAGACACATGGATGAAAATCAGACTTTTTTTTTTCTTTCCCATACTTGGGAAAAACAGATGCCTGAATGAGGCCTAATAATGAAGAACACATTATTAAAATAGAGTACCAAACATTTAATAGAAAATGCATAAAATTCATCTGGATCCTGCTCAACAGATCATTTTTGTATCTTCTGGTATTGCGCTGAACCCCCATTGAACCAAAAAACAAACATGCTCACACAACGTACCGCTCAACAAAATTCAATAGTATAATGTGAACCCAGCCTAATTCACACCGTTTTATAGCAAGCTGTTTAGAAGCCTTTAGTAGTTTGAGGACCAAACATAGTATTTTCACTTACCATTAAGGCCCCTTCACATATCCGCTTTTTATGTCCGTACGTGGTCCGCAAGGACCGCAAATACGGACATACGCACACCCACTGTATTAAATGATGGTGCGCACATGTCAGGACCGTGTGTCATTGTGAAAAAACAGCAGACATGTCAGATTTTTTTGTACAATACAGAAAAAGTGCGTGCCGCACACGTGCACGCTGATGACATATGGATAACATCCGTGTATCATCAGCGTGACACATAATGGCGCCTGGGAAAAAGCAGTACAGCTTGCGCTGATCCCGTGACTCAGTAAGATCACGGCTAGCACCGTGAGAAAAATTTTCACGGTGCTTGCGCTGAGCTCAGTGAGGTCATACTAGTTAATGTGCCTGCTTGCAGCAGCTCATTCTCTCCTGGTTTTTAACATAAAAGGTCGAATCATGCCACCGTTCATTTTGTAAACCACATGTTACACAGATGGATTACGGCGTGGGACAGCATGGATTATTCCCACGTCGGACAGGTGAGGGAATTTTTTTTTTTTTTTTTTTTTTACAGGGGACATTGGCTTCAGTGGATTAGGTGTAAAGGTAACTTTTTAATTCATTAATAAATGTGTAAAACAGGGTGTTGAGTTTTATTTCAAAACTTGTTGAGGGCTGATCTTATTAGCCTCGGAGGGGGACAGTATCCATTGCCCCTTCCTAGGCTATTAATATCAGCCCACAGCTGTCTATTTAGCCTTTGCTTGCTAGAATTTATAGGGGGACCCTGCGTCAATTATTTTCTGGGGTCCCCCCTGTAATCTAGCCAGTAAACACTAATTAAACAGCAGTGAGCTGTTATTAATAGACAGTGAACATGTTTTTGCTAATGGTCCCTTTCCCTGGCTAGTAATATCAGCCCCCAGCGGT
This sequence comes from Phyllobates terribilis, assembly GCF_046119375.1. Taxonomy (NCBI): domain Eukaryota; kingdom Metazoa; phylum Chordata; class Amphibia; order Anura; family Dendrobatidae; genus Phyllobates; species Phyllobates terribilis. Next base: position 85,158,207 of record NW_027362769.1, read on the forward strand.
CGGCTTCCCCCTGCTGCTTATGAAAATTACACGGGAGCCCACGCCATTTTTTTTTTCTTTCTTCATTTTACACAGGATGTACACAGTGGGTGTTGAATACAACTCCTATCATTGTCTCCTGGTCTCATTGATCTCAGCGCGGCCATGGGAGAATGATGAAAGCTACCTTCAGCAGCCTGCACCTGTGATCAGCGTGAACTGTACTGCTTTACCCAGGCGCCAGTATGTGTCACACGGACGGCACACGGATGTGTCACATGGACACATGAATATCACATACATACAAATGGAACATGCACACGGATCCCACCAATACTGTTTTTTCCTGTACAGGAATGACCAGGACATGTGAAGGAAGCCTAAGGTGAAAAGTCGGCCTCAGTAACCAGAAACAATTTACAAGTGAGAGTCTCTTATAGGGTTAAAACAGCAGACTGTACATGTGAACACAGACTCTGCAGGACCTAAAAGAGGGGGCTTCAGCAGAGAAGATTTTATTAAATAAAACCTAACATGAAACTTACAGATCTGACAGCAGGCGGGATTCTTTTCCATAAATAGCGGGCATTATTCCTGAAAAAAACAACAACAAAAAAAAAAAAACACTTGTTACAAAAGCGCCAAGTCTAAAGTATTCTATGTACACCAGAGACGCACACAGCGCCGCTGCGCATACACAGATGCACATATTTCTGCTGCAGGTCTCCTTTGTGGATTTTAATCACAAGGAGTTTAGTACCAGATATAAAGTGTTCTTATTTCCCATACTTTCCAGTTTGACAAGGCATACGACTGAGCACATAACTAATATTCTGCAAGGTCCTTCAGCATGGTGAACACTGCCAGGTCCTGTTCCACTTTCGTGATGTGCAGGTCTCAGCCTCCTATCCCGACCTGCACTAATCAGACAGATCAGTGTAGGGCAGGAGAAAAGAGAGCTGAGGTGCTGCGTACTTCTCTCAGTGATTGGGAAGAATTTTAATTGGTAAAAAAAAAAAAAAAGTGTCTTATATTCAGAAAGATACAGTATATAGCTCTTAGCAGAAAGATTCAACTGCAGCAAACGCTAAGTTATGAGAAGTATTAGATCTTAAAAAATATATGTTGGCTTAGTGAACCCCATAGAGTAATTGTCATTGTGAAGGTCTTGCACAGTTGTATTCAATTATATAAAAAACAACCAACACAACAAGAGGTAGTGATATCGCCTCTACATGTGTCACTGATGCCTGTAAATGCATTTTTACTTGATAAAATCATCCACATGCTTATAACCATCAGGAGAAGATGAGAACGGGGCCATGGGACATAACATGAACGTTTTGGTCAATGGAAAGTTGCGAGCCCCGTCACAATGGCAGAAGGCAGTGCTAAGTGTTATTAACAATCAGACGAGCTGCGCAGTGAGCCGGTCTGCCGCACTGAATGTCGGGATTCCTGTGTCCTGACAGATTTATTGGAATCAGTGCTATCGGAGCCGGTCACTCAGAGATGATGTGCTGGGAGGTCACTCGCTCTTGGTAGTACGGCTAATAAATATATTAGGACACAGTGAAAAGGGTAAATCTGTGAGGGGGGGCACGGCAGGAATGACATTGTTTCACAGGCGGTGGAGACTCCACATGCTGGGGGGTAGGAAGCAGCATTTAGTCAGACATCTTCTGCACACCGAGTGACCCCTTTGTTTTCCACACCATGTACACTAGTTGACAAGGAAGTAAGGGAACAGAAGGATTTATACAATTGTTCTATCCCCATATTCAGTATTTGTCATCGGCAACACAGCCTCAGATTACATCTGGCGAAGTGCTGTCGATAAAGCACTCTGATCGCTCAGGAGGTGATCACAGGCATGTTCACATGGGCCGATCATCGAACTATTGCCTAGTCTAAATGTGCGATTACATTTCCCTTGCCTATAACAGTGTTCACACACTGCTATTATATAGAAAGAATAATCTTTTCACATAAACTGATGTTCAACAAATGGCATCCACAGAGCGGAACTGGGACTTGGAGATTGTAAACACAACGACGTTCCTAAGGATCCGTGAGATCAAGAGTGATCCTGTGAGCTGCAGTGGAAGCGTTCAGGGAGAGCCAGTGACTTCATGTGCTTGATGGTGTAAACCATATCTGCAGCCTTTGACCCCCTCCTCAGCTGACCAACGCCCTCTTTTTTTTTTTTTTTTTTTTTTTTTTTTTTTTATTGTCAATTGGTGCCAATGACGTAATGACACCACGTACCTGCCGAGACACAGGCACAATCAACTGGTATCAGGCTCCTGTCTCAGCAGGAATGTGGGGTCGTAACGTTGACAGAACATCTCACTCAGATGTGGATGTTAGTAGCACCAGAATAACCTTTTGAAGGGGTTACCAGGATGATCAAGCTGAACAAATCTTCTAAAATCCATATTTTATTGGGTCATGCAAAAAATATTTTAAAAGTCCACCTTGGAGAAGAGCAGCAAACGCGTTTAAAACTAAAAGTTCTTAATCATTGCATAGCAAAAAAACCTCATAGAGGGGGTGATCATAGGAGAAAACTCCTTAATAGAGAAAGTTGGTGGATTTATACTCTAAATACACGTGTACCAGCGGGTTTAAATATCAGACATGATTTGATGTATCATTATGAGTGATTATTTATGGATTATTATTATGTTTATGTTCCCTTTTTTCTCTTGGATTATTCACATTTATATGCATTGTTTCTATGCTATACGGTTTTAATATGGTATGTGTGTTTAAATTTCTGATTAACCTAGCTCTGAAGAGGTGCATAGCAGGACATGACCTATAAATACCACTTCCTTGCTGTTTTTTGCTATGCAATGATTAAGAACTTTTAGTTCGAAAGGCATTTGCTGTTCTTCTCCAAGGTGGACTTTTAAAATATTTTTGCATGACCCAATAAAATATGGATTTTAGAAGATTTGTTCAGCTGGATCTTCCTGGTTCCTCATTGTTCGTCTGGTAGCACTCCTGGCTCCGTGCTGTTGATCTTCTAGATGGGTGAGCTGATTTTTCTCTTTCTTTTTCTGCCTTTTGAAGGGGTTGCCCACTACTAGACAACCCTTTAAGAGCGCTATGGTGCAGAATTAAAAAAAAAACAAACAAAAAAAACAAACAAACACCTCTATGATATATAAGACCTTTCACCTAATTTTTCATGTTGAACTGGACACACAATGTAATAGTCACTGCTGAGAGGGATAAAAAATGTTTTTCTTATTTTGTCTTTCCATTGCAGAAATCTTAGTAATCAAATATTTGGCATCTAGTTGAGTCCTAAGTGGGTGTTATCAGATAGTTTTCACTGGGGGCGTGTACTTCTGCCTCCTGTATGACACTGACAAATCATAAGCAGGCAGCAACATAGAAGTGCAGAAGGACATATGATGATGTCATCAGGGTCACATGACCGCAGTCCACAGGATCTGTCAGCTGGAGTGTGCAGCCTAAATAAGCACTGAAGATATATTATACAGCACAGAAGTTCTAGAAATATTAATTGGAGTTAATAGCTGGACACTAAACAAATGAATAAACATGGCGTGTCCAGTTCAACATGAAAAATTTGGTGAAAGGTCCTCTTTAGCTCCTGGCCATTGCTCCAATCTCAGCCCAGTTTCCTTACACAATGTCATATGATCACTGCAGCCAATCAGAAGCAGCAACCTTCACTATTCCAAAACTGCTCTTATACTCTGACAGAAGAGTGAAAGCTGCAGCCAATTTCCAGATACCGGTGGGGTACACAGGGTCAACACTGGTGAAATGGCACTGGCCTGGGAGTGAAGTATACAGTTTATTTTATTTTGCACCATGGGGCTAGTAGGAAGATGTCACGTAGTGAAGTTTCCCTTTAAAATAAAAGCTGGAAAAAAATTATGGTGTGTTATTGCAGTGCAGCCTTTACCTGAGGTTAAGTAACAATAAGGTAGGAATCCAGCACTGTGAAAATTAGGTAACAAAAATATTGTAAAGTCTTAAGTAAACAATATGATGCAAAATGGATAAAAAAGTACACGGGGAAAAAAAGCATGCTCTTATGTGTTTCAGACTACTGAGAGTCTTTAGTAATAAGCAATGATTAATAATTTAGCAAGGTCTGATCAGTCGGGGTCTGACACCCAGTTCCCCCGCCGATCAGCTGTTATCAGTCACTTGCCAAGCTGCTCCGTCATCAGTGACCGCGGCTGGGTACTACACATTCTAACTCTATTCAAATCACTAGGCGGTGGATGTGCAGTACCCTGCAGTGGCCACTATAAGAAGACGGCCAGCTCCATAAATGAGTACTTCCGGCTGGTGGCCCCTACCAATAATAGCAGATTGGCAGGGGTGCCGGGTGTCGGGCCCCAGCCGATCAGACTAAGGATAGGCCATCAATGTGAAAGTAGTGGACAACCTCTAACATTATGTAACCTTTGTGCTATAAATCTGAGTTACTGCATTCTAAAAAACGCTTACTTGGCAAAAAAAACAAAACAAAAAAACCACTCCTCAAAATTGCACAGAAAACTATTTTTACCCCTCAAAAATATGTAGTTTGACCTCTGAACACAACACATACTTACATGTCATTATGCAAGAGGTAGAGGACTAAAAGTTGACCGTAGACTTGAGAAGTAGCAACACCTCCTGGGGCCTAAATAAAGAAATAGTTGGGTTAATTCATGATATAAAAGTAGTTGCTTTAGTCTTTAAAGGGGTTGTCCACTACTGGGACAACCCCTTCCCACCCTACATAAAATAAAAATTCCTATACTCACCTCCTGTGCCAGTCCTGTCAGCACTCACGTTCCCGGGGCTCACATGCGGTTGTTACGACTTGTGACTCCGGCGCCTAATCAGCGCTGGCATCACTGCAAAAGTATACGCAATAAAGAAGAAGTGAGTGGCCAGCCACAGCTCCAACTGCCTCTTGATTACTTATACGTCTGAAGGAGGAGACAGTGACACCAGCGCTGATTAGGCGCTGGAGTCACAAGTCATAACAATGGCATGTGAGCCCCGGGAACGTGAGTGCAGACACTGCTGGATCAGCACCAGCATGGGAGGTGAGTATAGGTGTTTTTATTTTATCGGGGCCAAACATAGGGGATGAGAAGCGGTTGTCCTAGTAGATGACAACCCCTTTAATGACCAACCACACAGTGTAAAAGCAGATGTACTTCCTGAATCACCAACTACAAAGACAAAAAATGGTTGTAACATTTTCCTACAGCAGCCAATCATTATATATTAATATTCTTGCCCCTACATGTCTATACACATCTTGGCAGTTAAGCTTGAGTTCCTATACAAATCATGGCGGTAGGCAGGCATCATTGAGCGACTTGGACAACATCCTACCGCAACAATACAAATAAACATGTGACAGAAAGAGCGATATTAAACCTAACAGCTGATACACACTGCACAAAATATGGCCGCCATGTGCCAGACTGTGGCGGCATCATGACAGCCATGTATGCTTTAGGGCTCGTTCAGATGAGAGCATCACATATACATGGGCTCTCCGTGTTATAATCCCATAGCAGACTGAAATGTTATTGAATAGGGCTATCCAGATGAGAGCTAGTTTCACAATGATCAAGTGTCTGATGGAAAAATCGCAGCATGCACTAGCTTTTCTGCACTTCACATACAGACTCTCCTACTGAGGTCTATGCGTGGCCAAAAAATATATATAGTATCAAGTCATCAGGTTGCTGGTCTTCCTCTTCGCCTTGTTTCTTCTCTTCTTCCGACCATGATGTCCTTCTCCAGTGATTGCTCTCTTTGTATGATGTGTCCAAAGTAGGCAAGTCGGTGATCCTTGCTATGAGTGACACGTCTGGCTTGATTTGTTCCAAAATTGTTTTGCTTCTGCATCCAATTTTTACAGATACATTGTCATTATAAACATAGGAAACTGTACTTGATCATGTACATTTTAAAACTGTCGATGTATAAATAAGGAGGTATAAAAACAGAGACACTGATGAAAAGGCAGATTTTGTAGAGTCATCTGATCCTGGCCCAATTCTGTAACACTGCGGTGTCTGGGGATCAACATGCTCGTGTGACTAGTCCAAGATGCAGGTCTTTGGCATCTTTCTCCTGCTCTGCTTGAGTGACATGTCTCTTCCTATACACACACGTCACTCATAACAATTGGGACGTGGAAAAGCCACTGGTCTCTGGCCTGCCTTCAAATGCCACAGTGATTCAGGGTACAACATACCTGGCTGAAAAGATACAGCCACAGTCTGATACATGCTGCCCGTGGTTTGCGAATAATGTATCAGCTGTCCGGTTCCATTTAAAGGGAATCTGTCAGCAGGTTTTTGCTATTTAATCTAAGAGCAGCATGAGGTAGGGGCTGAAAGCCTGATTCCAGCGATGTGTCACTTACTAGGCTATGTGCTGTAGTTTCAATACAATCAGTGATTTATAGGCAACAAATTATCACTAAAGGACTAGGTTTCATGTGCAGACCAGTCAGGCTTATCTGTGTAACCACGTCCCCACCACTGATTGGCAGTTTGTTGACAGTGTACTCAGGAAGCTCACAATTAGGGGTGTGGGCGTGGTTATACACAGCTCATAAGTCAGCTCTGCTACATCTACATCACGCAAAACAGGTATTCTATGAAAACTGCACCAAGGAGTCCAGTACGTGATACATCGCTGGAATCAGGCTCTCTGCCTCTGCATTATGCTATCAGATTCAATAGCAAAAAACCTGCCGACAGATTCCCTTTAAAGGGATTGAGCAGTCTCTCTTACTTCGCATCAGGTTTGAGGCTCTGCTGTACGCCAGATGTAACAGTAAGAACAGGCCACGTGCGCGATACCTGCCACGTTCAGCGACTGCTCGGGATCAGTGGCATCTGGGTGCGGAGCTTGATCTCCCAACCATTAGTACAGGAATGAGAGGTGACATTTGTGGGGCAATTAGCCCGACCCTACTTGTTATATCATTCAGCCAGGCATCATCACGAGAATCCACCGTCCGTCAGTAACAGACTGAATGGCTGAGAATAAGGGCCGTAGCCCATCATTTAATGATCAGTGGGGCCCTAATCCTCTGTGTATAGGTAGCAGGGTGTCATTCCTCTATTACTGGAATATGTTTACTCTTAATGAGTCTGTAGGTGCAGAAAGTGGAGAATCCCTCTAAGCAGAGTGCCAGAGACAAGTACAGAGCAACCAGGGACTATATTAGGAGGGTGGAGGGATACAGGCCGCTCTAGCAGTGGCTGCACCCAGTACTTAGCGCTGTACACATAGCACAGTGACAGCACATAGCCTCATATACACACAGCTCCCTGCACCGTCAGCAGTACGCACCTCCAGCTCCTGCTCCTCACACTGCTCTAGAAGCCTTTGGAAGGACACCGGATTTTCCGCCATCACGGCAACTGGCATTTTCCCTGCGGGCCCCCGGGGCCTCACCGCTGCTCCGCCAGCACACGTCTTCCGCTTCCGGGTCAGGGCACGTCACGGCTGCAGTCCTCGTATTGGCTAGATGTAAGCAGCACCTGATTGGCGGAGAACGTGGAACGCAAACACGTGATCTTATTCTACATGTGTTTTACAGGGGGTTACTGCTGTTACAAGTGGTCAGTTCCCTATACACTGCCTCACTGCAGGGCTCAGAGTCTATGGGAGGCATTGGAACATTATGCACCATCAGTCGTCACCCCATATGCACAGTACTATCTTTTTAAGGCCACAGGACATCAGTATTTTATAAGCCAAAACCAGGAGTGGGTGATAAATACAGAAGTGGTGATGTGTTTCTATTATACTTTTCCTCTGATTCTTCCACTCCTGGTTTTGGCTTACAAATACTGAGGTAAACTACTGACCAGATACTGAAGGTGTGAACGTGGCCTTACCCCTCAAGGTGGTGGCTTTTTGTGTTTGTTTTCTGTTTGTTTGTTTTTTATCACATTCCTAACTTTATAACCTTTTTTATTTTTGTTCTGATGTAAGGTTGGAGGTTTTTTTTTGTTGTTTTTTTTTTTAGTTTTAACTATTTTTATATTGACACTTTTAGGGGTATTGAATGGATCTAAGAGTGATGTCCAGCCCCCTGCTTCTAACATGTAAATGCGTTGTCAGGTGGCAGCAACATTTAAGGGATTAAACAAAAGTGATCCGAGCTAGATAGGTCTGATCACTGCTGTTAGAAGGAGGTATTGACCGCTCCTTAAGTGCATCCAACATGTGTTTCACATATACAGTGGATGCTGTGAAGGGGATAAAGGTTGTGCAGTTCACCGTGCAGTATAAACATCGTGTTGCCTTTATTCTGCAGGCCAGTAGGTTTCCGGCTCTACCATTTTATATGTATTTATTTACGTTTTACTACTTTTGTACAATACAAGATACTTTAAAGCACCACTCCAGTGTTTTTTTTTTATTTCATCACTGGAGTGGTGCTTAAAATCCAAGTCCCCTGTCTGATACTCACCTTCCAGCCTTTTCATCTGTTTTCGCCGCTGCTCCGGTCCGTCTCCTGCAGTTTGTGACCTGTCGGCTGCTCCAGTGTTTCATGGAGCGAGCCGGAGGTCACTCTTAAATACAAGTCTATGAGAGCCTTGTTCTGGCCTCGTTCTGGCTGTCATAGACTTGTATTGACAGCGTGTGACATAACTTCTGACTTTTGGCCAGTCAGATGCCGCTCTCAAAAGATGGCACTGAGGGACCGGCACAGAAAAACGGTGAAAATACTGGAGGGTGAGTATATGTCCAGGGGCAGGGGGCTTATCTTTAAAGCACCACTCCAGCGCTGAAAAAGAAAATACTAGAGTGGTGCTTTAAAGAATTTGTTTTGTGTCCCCATACTCTGAGCCATAAGTTTTATTTTTGGGGTGCATACACAATTAAACTATACGCCTGTATTGCAGTTTATACACCTGGGCCTGATAGGTGGAATAAGATGACAGATCTGAACTTCTTGATCACATTGCAGGGAGTAGCGTCAGTCATGACAGAAGAAGCCCCCTTAAGGCTATGTGCCCATGATTCAGAAATGCTCCGGATTTTTCCTGAGCGTTTCTGCATCTCCCTGGCAGGAAAAACGCATGCAGATTTTACATGTGTTTTTCCTTCCAGGGACAAGCGGAAGTGAAGCGTTCTTCACATGCATTTCCGCATTCGGGTTGTCAAGCGCTTTCCAAGCAATTTTAGCATCACTTGGAAAGTGCTTGACAACTTGATCACACTTTATAAATCCATGCAAACGGCATGGATTTATATAATGTGACCGTAAAAGATTCGTAAAAAATAAATATTATACTTACCTTCTGATGGCCCCCGGTGTCCTTGTCTCGGCTTGCCGGCAGCTCGTGGTAGATTAAAGGACCTGCCGACGTCAGCGGTCGCGTGACCCGTCACATGACTAAATGACGTCACCGCAGGTCCTTTTAGTCTACCGCGAGCTGCTGGCAAGCCGAGACAAGGACACCGGGGGCCATCAGAAGGTAAGTATAATATTTATTTTTTATTTTATTCTTTTTTTTACAGGTACTATGGTACCCGGGTCCGGAGGAGAGTCTCCTCTTCTCCAAACCCGGGTACCATCCGCACATTGAACCGCATGTTATCCACATGTACAGATCCAGTGATGCGGATGACATGCGGTCCAATGCAAGTCAATGGCGGTGAAAACTGCGTTTCCGCAAAATAATTGGTAGTGCTGCGGAAAAATTTTTCCGCAGCGGAAATTTCCGCAGCATGGGCACAGCACATGCAGATTATCATTGAGGAACATGGCAGACCTTCTACCAAGCGTTTAAGCGTTTCTGCAGCGGAATTGCCGCTGCGGAAACGCTTAAAAAACGCATAGTGGGCACACAGCCTTAACCCTGGCCGTTATACAACATCTTACTACATAAAGAGCTTAATGTTGAGGTGAGTCCGAGAAAAACATCAGCTGATGTTGGAGCGATGACTGTTGTTGCAGATGACGAAGATGAAAGGGAACATTTTCCTTTTGAATTTTTAAATAGCTTAACCCCATCAGGCATGTCAAGTCATTGCCTTAGACTTAAGGTGGGTAGCATTATTATGTTGTTGAGAAATTTGAATACAAAACGAGGACTCTGCAATGGTACACGATTAGTTGTAACATCATTGAATAGAAATGTTCTTGAGGCAGAGATCTTACCAGGGTCAGCTGAAGGTGATAAGGTATACAGAGAGATTTCCATGCAGATACTTTGTTGTTTATCGTGTAAAAAGGCTGAAAGTGAATAGACATGGGTAATTTGAGTTAGTTTTTATTATGTAGAGCACATTTTTCTAGCTTCCGAAACTTATTTGTTTCAGAACTCGGGCTGCTAGTCAATATATATGTATATACACTGCACAGTAACACTTCTCCTGTGCTGTACGCTGGGTGCAATTATCAGTATCTCCTCTTGTTCTGTGTATATATATATATATATATATATATATATATATATATATATACTGCACGTACCAGTTCTGTCCTGTATACTGGATCATAGGGCTCATGCAGTCAAGCGTATAAATCGGATATGTGCTGATTTTTAATCGGATAGCACACGGACAGCGCACTGACCCAAGTCGTTCAAAAGGATTGTTCAGATGAACGATTTTTCTCTCGGTCCGAGATTCCATGAGAAACAAATCACAGTATGCATTACTTTCTTCCGAGTCTTGGATAAGACTCACCCATTCAATTCTATGGGAGCGGAAATAAAATACGGATCCCACACGGACCATCAGAGTGCCATCTGATTTTTACAGATACATTTCTATTATAAACCTAGGAAACTGTATGTGATCATGTACATTTTTTAATATAGATGTATGAAAGCGTATCGCACGGACCTCACACTTATGTGACATGGAAGTACAATTCACGCCAGTTTCCCCTAGCCAGAAAAGTCCTATTCAGTTTCTCCTAGCTTATTCAAAATGGGCGGAGCGGTGGTGGCATCTAATTGATGATGAGCTGTGGCGTTCCCTATGCCAGAAATCTCACTTCGGGTCCCTGACTGGAGTAAGATTTTTAGCATGGGGCATGGAGGTGCACAGTACTCGTCAGACAGTCCTGGTTCATGAAAAGGTGTGCACTTCTTCATGAATTAAAAGCGTCTGACTCCACCACAGGCGAGAAAATTGCCGGTCATGATGAATCAGGACTAATATGTTTGCTGTCTGTGCTGCCGAAAACGATGATCTTTTGCATTACATAAAAGATCATTTGAGCTAATGAATGAGCATTTTGCTTGTTTATCAGGTGATCCGCAGCCGGTTTACAATGAAAGATTATTATGAAACAAGCGTTCTTAAAGGGGTTGTCCGGCCTTGGGGTGTAAATCTGCAGTCACTCTATGTGACTGCAGACTTTTGAATCCTCACAGCGCATGCACTGTGCGCTGGGGGGATTCTCCAATGCCGCCGCTGGGAGTGGCGGATGCATGACCGAAAATATGCAGTCATGTGCTGACTATACTGCGTGGTCTCGCTCAATGCAAGCGTATTGAGCGAGGCCAGACGCCAGACATGTCTAGTCGAAATGTGGCCGGAGGCATGCAAATCACATACTTGCGGTCACATGATCACCCGGCACCAAAGAATCCTTACAGCATTGTTCACAATAATTTTTCAGTGTAAATACAGTTTACAGTAAGTCCGGCACATTATTACTTCTACAGTGTAAATTAAAAATTGCTACTGGAGCAGTGGGGGATGTAAAAGATGGCAATTATGATTTTCATGCTGTTGCCAAACATAAATATTTATTGTTAAGTACTTTTTTCAGTTTTGGTATTTTTTGACTAAATGTGACCAGATGTTTGGGCATAGTCTTTAATAAGGCATGAATATTCATTAAAATGTTGGACCGTATGTAAATTTTGGTTCAACTGTCCAGAAAAAAAAATTGAAATAAAAATTGGTAACCCTGATGTTACACCAATAACATCAGTTAAGAAAGGGTTAAATTCATCATTATGTTCAGAATCTGTAAAACACTGACTTGTTACCTCTGCAGCCAATCACTGTCAGCACTGGAGCAGTGGGGGATTTAAATGTTATTCGAGCCACAAGAGGCGGATCTTTATTGCAAAGCTAGAAAACCTCTTTATCAGACATCAGTCTCAGCCGTGTACTGTAGAATTTGTAAAATATTAGGAGCCAGATAACGATGTTTCAGTTGACAGTTCCCTACCATCATAAAAGTGTTCCTGTAGAGATGTTGTCACAATTGGAGGATAAATCCCTTTGAAGTGGCCTTGAGCAAGCAAAACACACTTGAAATGTCTTTGCTATTTCAAAGAGTTTTATTGATGCTTTAACCTGTCTTATAAAGCAAAAAATATAACATCGTTTTCAGCCCACACTGATGATCAAACAAAATGACTTACTGCTAAACAAAGCCTAAAAAACCTGAGCACCATCAAAAGCGGCCCACTTTTATCACAGATATAATAAATGGTGCTGCGCTATGAATATACATTCAATAAATCGAAATAAATTAAGATGTAAAAGTGTATGTCCTAAATTAACGGGGAAAAAGAGGGATATGAAGTAATGAAGGCACTTGGGCGGAGGAATATCAAAAATATTAATATTTACAAATTACAGAAATATTTACCATTATTAAGGAGGAAATTATAAAAAGTGTTATGTATACTACTGCATTGATGTCATTACTCAGCCATAATTATATATTAACAATTAAAAACAATAGTTAAGACCCATAGCTACAGTGCTGGCCAAAAGTATTGGCACCCCTGCAATTCTGTCAGATAATACTCAGTTTCTTCCTGAAAATGATTGCAGTCACAAATTCTTTGGTATTATTCTCTTCATTTAATTTGTCTTCAATGAAAAAAACACAAAAAGAATTATCCTAAAGCCAAATTGGATATAATTCCACACCAAACCTAAAAAAGGGGGTGGACAAAAGTATTGGAACCTTTGAAAAATCATGTGATGCTTCTCTAATTCGTGTAATTAACAGCACCTGTAACTTACCTGTGGCACCTAACAGGTGTTGGCAATAACTAAATCACACTTGCAGCCAGTTAACATGGATTAAAGTTGACTCAACCTCTGTCCTGTGTCCTTGTGTGTACCACATTGAGCATGGAGAAAAGAAAGAAGACCTAAGAACTGTCTGAGGACTTGAGAAACCAAATTGTGAGGAAGCATGAGCAATCTCAAGGCTACAAGTCCATCTCCAAAGACCTGAATGTTCCTGTGTCTTCCGTGCGCAGTGTCATCAAGAAGTTTAAAGCCCATGGCACTGTGGCTAACCTCCCTAGATGTGGACGGAAAAGAAAAATTGACGAGAGATTTCAACGCAAGATTGTGCGGATGGTGGATAAAGAACCTCGACTAACATCCAAACAAGTTCAAGCTGCCCTGCAGTCCGAGGGTACAACAGTGTCAACCCGTACTATCCGTCGGCGTCTGAATGAAAAGGGACTGTATGGTAGGATACCCAGGAAGACCCTACTTCTTACCCCGAGACATAAAAAAGCCAGGCTGGAGTTTGCCAAAACTTACCTGAGAAAGCCTAAAACGTTTTGGAAGAATGTTCTCTGGTCAGATGAGACAAAAGTAGAGCTTTTGGGGAAAAAGCATCAACATAGAGTGTACAGGAAAAAAAAAGAGGCATTCAAAGAAAAGAACACGGTCCCTACAGTCAAACATGGCGGAGGTTCCCTGATGTTTTGGGGTTGCTTTGCTGCCTCTGGCACTGGACTGCTTGACCGTGTGCATGGCATTATGAAGTCTGAAGACTACCAACAAATTTTGCAGCATAATGTAGGGCCCAGTGTGAGAAAGCTGGGTCTCCCTCAGAGGTCATGGGTCTTCCAGCAGGACAATGACCCAAAACACACTTCCAAAAGCACTATAAAATGGTTTGAGAGAAAGCACTGGAGACTTCTAAGGTGGCCAGCAATGAGTCCAGACCTAAATCCCATAGAACACCTGTGAAGAGATCTCAAAATGGCAGTTTGGAGAAGGCACCCTTCAAATATCAGGGACCTGGAGCAGTTTGCCAAAGAAGAATGGTCTACAATTCCAGCAGAGCATTGTAAGAAACTCATTGATGTTTACCGGAAGCGGTTGTTCGCAGTTATTTCGGCTAAAGGTTGTGCAACCAAGTATTAGGCTGAGGGTGCCAATACTTTTGTCCAGTGGCGTACCGCCAATGGCGGCAGACCACGCCACTGCTATGGGGCCCGTGGCCGGAGGGGGCCCGTGAGGGCCCCAAGCAATGTGGGAACGAGGAGGATAGGTGAGTAGGAGGTTGCGGCGGCAGAGGAGCGGGTTGCGGCAGTGGAGGAGCGGGGCACACGCTGTAGCCGCTGCTGCAGCTATCACGTGTGCCCGCTGCTAAAGGGACATGAATATTCCCTCTTCTCCACTCCCATGGGCATGGAGAAGACGGAATATTCATTCTCTTAAGTAGCGGGCACGGAGGAGCGCTGAGCCACGGCTCCTGCTGTCAGTGCCCGCCGCTAAAGAGAAAGCATATTCACGCTTCTCCACGTCCATAGTCCCGGTGTGGAGAGGAGGGAATGTGCTGGCAGCAGCAGCTCACCTCGGCTTTTGAGAGCGCGTGCTGCTCAGATGCCGACATGAGCTGCTGCAGACAGGACTCAGCGCTGGAGCAGAGGTGAGGAAGGAAGGTGAGTATTAGTGTTTATTGTTTTATGTGTGCAGTGATTGGGGGACTGAGGAGGCCACACATACCAGGATACTTGGATTGAGGAGGCCACACATACCAGGAATGGGGGATTGAGGAGGCCACACATACCAGGATTTGGGGATTGAGGAGGCCATACCAGGGATTAGGGGATTGAGGAGGCCACACATACCAGGATACTTGGATTGAGGAGGCCACACATACCAGGAATGGGGGATTGAGGAGGCCACACATACCAGGATTTGGGGATTGAGGAGGCCACACATACCAGGATTTGGGGATTGAGGAGGCCACACATACCAGGAATGGGGGATTGAGGAGGCCACACATACCAGGATTGGGGGATTGAGGAGGCCACACATACCAGGATTGGGGGATTGAGGAGGCCACACGTATCAGGATTGGGGGGTTGAGGAGGCCACACATACCAGGAATGGGGGATTGAGGAGGCCACACATACCAGGAATGGGGGATTGAGGAGGCCACACATACCAGGAATGGGGGATTGAGGAGGCCACACATACCAGGAATGGGGGATTGAGGAGGCCACACATACCAGGAATGGGGGATTGAGGGGGCCACACATACCAGGATTGGGGGGTTGAGGAGACCACACATACCAGGATTTGGGGATTGAGGAGGCCACACATACCAGGATTTGGGGATTGAGGAGGCCACACATACCAGGATTGAGGGGTTGAGGAGGCCACACATACCAGGATTGGGGGATTGAGGAGGCCACACATACCAGGATTGGGGGATTGAGGAGGCCACACATACCAGGATTGGGGGATTGAGGAGGCCACACATAACAGGATTGGGGGATTGAGGAGGCCACACATAACAGGATTGGGGGATTGAGGAGGCCACACATACCAGGATTGTGGGATTGAGGAAGCCACACATACCAGAATTGGGGGATTGAGGAGTCCACACATACCAGGGATTGTGGGATTGAGGGGGCCACACATACCAGGGATTGTGGGATTGAGGGGGCCACACATACCAGGGATTGGGGGATTGAGGAGGCTACACATACCAGGGATTGTGGGGGCCACACATACCAGGGATTGTGGGATTGAGGGGGCCACACATACGAGGATGGGGAAATTTACCAGTAGCTGCTGCATTTCCCACCCGAGGCTTATACTCAAGTCAATAGATTTTCCCATTTTTATGAGGTAAAATTAGGGGCCTTGGCTTATATTCGGGTCGGCTTATTTAAAATATACGGTATTTTAAAATCAGTGAGGGCGTGGTGCCCATAATACTGCAGGACTGTGGCGTGCATTATACTATATGGGGGCTGCATTTTACCCTATGGGGTGTGCAATATACTGTATGGAGGACTATGGGGAGTGCATTATATTCTATGGAGGAGCATGGGAAGTTCATTTTACTATATGGAGGATTATGGGGGGCGCATTATACTATATGGAGGTTTATGGGGGGAGCATTATACTATATGGAGGATTATGGGGGCGCATTACACTGTGTTCCAAATTATTATGCAAATAATATTTTCTCAGATTTTCCCAAATTACCTATATGAATTGCAGTCATTGTAATTTTCAGGTCAAATAACTATTAGAGTACAATTGAAAGGTTTTTGTACAAACTGCCTATGATAACAGTATATTTTTAAAAAAATAAAAAACTCAAACTGCACTCAAAATGCGTGTTCCAAATTATTATGCACAGCAGAGTTTTCAACCTTTTCATTTTAATAAAGAGCAAAAAAATTGTCATTTTTGAAATTATAAGCATTAGCAGGTTATTACAAACTGAAATCAAACAGTTTTCAACTCAAAACTTTATTCTAGATGATGTAAAAGGGGACAAACTTATGGTGTGGCCCCCATGCTCCCCTGACCTCAACCCCATTGAGAACCTCTGGAGCATCATCAAAAGGAGTGTCTATGATGGCGGGAGGCAGTTCACATCTAAGCAACAGCTCTGGGAGGGTATTCTGCCCTCATGCAAAACAATTGAAGCAGAAACCATCCAAAACCTGATAAATTCAGTGGACGAGAGAGTTCAGAAGCTCCTTTCGAACAAGCGGTCCTATGTGCAAATGTAACATCACCTAGAATAAAGTTTTGAGTTGAAAACTGTTTGATTTCAGTTTGTAATAACCTGCTAATGCTTATAATTTCAAAAATGACAATTTTTTTGTTCTTTATTAAAATGAAAAGGTTGAAAACTCTGCTGTGCATAATAATTTGGAACATGCATTTTGAGTGCAGTTTGAGTTTTTTATTTTTTAAAAAATATACTGTTATCATAGGCAGTTTGTACAAAAACCTTTCAATTGTACTCTAATAGTTATTTGACTGGAAAATTACAATGACTGCAATTCATATAGGTAATTTGGGAAAATCTGAGAAAATATTATTTGCATAATAATTTGGAACACAGTGTATACTATATGGAAGATTATTGGTGGTGCATTATACTATATGGAAGGCTATGTGGGGCCATTATAATATTTTGCGGGCTATGTAGGGGGCCATTATACTGTATGAAAGCAATTATACAGTGTGAATGTTTGTGTGGGGTCATTATACTGTTTGGAGGGCTGTGTGGGGGCCATTATACTGTTTGGAGGGCTGTGTGGGGCCATGAGTGTGTATGGAGGGCTCTGTGGGGTTCACAGTTGGGGGATTATACTGCGTTAGGGTCACCATACTTTGCTGTGGGAGTTGAAGTGGGCTACAATAGGGTCATTATACTGTGCATGTGGAGGAATGCACCATAGGGGTATCATACTGTTTGGGGGGCACTTTTGTTGACATCATACTTTATGGGGGCAATGAAGGAGGAATCTACGACTTCAGAAGGAGGTAAATTACTATGTAAAGGCTGGAAAGTTATGAGATCTGCTCTTCTGTGACACAGACAAATATTTATTTTTTGTAGGGGGGGGGCCCAATTAGAGCTTCTGCTATGGGGCCCCATGACTTCTATGTACGCCCCTGCTTTTGTCCGGCCCTTTTTTGGAGTTTTGTGTGAAATGATCAATGATTTGATTTTTGCTTCATTCTCTTTTGTGTTTTTTCCTTGCAAGCAAATTAAATGAAGAGAATAATACCAAAGAATTTGTGATTGCAATCATTTTCAGGAAGAAACTGAGTATTATCTGACAGAATTGCAGGGGTGCCAATACTTTTGGCCAGCACTGTATATAAAATCCAGCACCTCTCTATCCTGTCTACCTGTAGAAACATTTATGAAAGAATGGCTTACTGTAAAGAGTTCAGTGATACCAGCTTGGTTCTTTAATAAGACATCATCGTTGTGACAAATCCATTCATAACATTTCTAAATTTCCCCCCATCACCTGTGAGTGATATTATTGAGAAGTGGAAGGAACTGCAGCAACTAAGCCACAAAGTGGAGACCACGTAAGTTACAAATCTAAATGAAATCAATATTTGGTGTGACCACCCCTTTCCTTCAAAACAGCATCAATTCTTCTAGGCACACTTGAAGAAACTCAGCGTGGAGGTTGTTCCAAACATCTCGGAGATCTAACCACAGATCTTCTGTGGATGTTGGCTTGCACAAATCTTTCTGTCTCTTCATGTAATCCCAGACAGACTTGATGATGTTGAGATCTGTCGTTAGTTCTCCAAGATGTACAAAACAACCTCCCTGCCGAGTTCCATCAAAATTGGTGTTAAAGTGTACCTAGAGGAATTGATGCATTGATGCTGAACTTAGTGGTGACACTTAAAGAAGTTGGCCACAACTTTTTATTATGCCCCCAATGTATCCCCCCGGGGCACATAAGTTTCTTTGTAATTACCTTCTGTTGCAGGTTCTGCCTGTGAGCGGCGCTATCACTGGCCGCTCACAGGCATCACGTGACCCCACGCTGACGTCACGACAAGTGAGGCGTGACTCAGCGCTGTGGTCCCTGCGGTGGCTGCTGGGTTGTGGGCAGGGTTTCCCCACGCATCACACCCAGCATCCACCGCGCACTTTCCCGATGAGTGAGGAGAGGGACAGCACGCGGTAGATGCTGGGTGTGACGTGCGGGGTAACTCAACCCACAACCCAGCATCTACCGGTGGAACGCAGAAGAGGGACCCCCGGCTGCAGCCAGGGGGTCCCGTGATGCCTGTGAGCGGCCAGCGATAGCGCTGCTCACAGGCAGTAACTGCAACAGAAGGTAATTACAATAACACTTATGGGCCCCGGGGAGATACATTGGGGAGGGGATAATAAGTAGTGGACAACCCCTTTAATATTGATTTTTGATTTAGATTTCTCTTTTGTTCATCCACTTTGTATTTTGTTAGTGATAAAAAATAAACTTCTATTTTTTAAAGTATTCTTACTTTGCAGCATCTTTTCTAAAACTACTTAAAACTTTTGCACAGTACTGTACATCTCTATATACCAGTGCATCTCTGTAATGCACACGCCCGGGCTGAGCGGCGTGTGATTCCACTGGACCGTGCCGGAGAGTGAATGCCTGGAGGGGCGTAACTAGGTAGTCACCCGATCCGACCAGGGTCGCACGACGGCATACGACGCCAGTGCACCAAGGAGGAATCGAGCAGAGGGACCAGGTGCTACTCCAGGACAGACCCCGGACACGGCTGTTGACCCACACAGGGGAAAACAGGAACAGACTGGTTAGGCTGGCACACAGACTGGTGGGTATAGGCAGGCACGACTGGTATGCAGGCAGGCGGGTATGCAGGCAGGGGGGTACAGGCAAGCACGGCTAGAGTGCAGACAGGGAGGGACTAGCAGGTAGGAACACAGGCGGGATAGGACCCAGTACACACTGGGACTCAGGAACAGAACCACAGATGTGGCGGACAAACACAGCAGAGTGAGGCCGCCCAGAGAGGTGAGCGAGAGCAGGGCAGGACGAGACCGCCTGGAGCAGTGAGCAAGAGTAGAGCAGGACGAGGCCGCCTGGAGGGGAGAGCAAGAGTAGAGCAGGACGAGGCCGCCTGGAGCGGAGAGCAAGAGTAGAGCAGGACGAGGCCGCCTGGAGCGGAGAGCAAGAGTAGAGCAGGACGAGGCCGCCTGGAGCGGAGAGCAAGAGTAGAGCAGGACGAGGCCGCCTGGAGCGGAGAGCAAGAGTAGAGCAGGACGAGGCCGCCTGGAGCGGAGAGCAAGAGTAGAGCAGGACGAGGCCGCCTGGAGCGGAGAGCAAGAGTAGAGCAGGACGAGGCCGCCTGGAGCGGAGAGCAAGAGTAGAGCAGGACGAGGCCTCCTGGAGCGGAGAGCAAGAGTAGAGCAGGACGAGGCCGCCTGGAGCGGAGAGCAAGAGTAGAGCAGGACAAGGCCGTCTGGAGCGGAGAGCAAGAGTAGAGCAGGACAAGGCCACCTGGAGCGGAGAGCAAGAGTAGAGCAGGACAAGGCCGCCTGGAGCGGTGAGCAAGAGTAGAGCAGGACAAGGCCGCCTGGAGCGGTGAGCAAAGGACCAGAGCCGAGCGAGACTGCCGGAGCAGTGAGCAAGGAGTCAGAGCAGAGCGAGACTGCCGGGGCAGTGAGCAAAGGAGTCAGAGCAGAGCGAGACTGCTGGAGCAGTGAGCAAAGGAGTCAGAGCAGACTAGAACCGCCAGAGCGGTGAGCAAAGGCAGAGCAGGCTAGAACCGCCGGAGCGGTGAGCAAAGGCAGAGCAGGCTAGAACCGCCGGAGCGGTGAGCAAAGGCAGAGCAGGCTGGAACCGCCGGAGCGGTGAGCAAAGGCAGAGCAGGCTGGAACCGCCGGAGCGGTGAGCAAAGGCAGAGCAGGCTAGAACCGCCGGTGCGGTGAGCAAAGGCAGAGCAGGCTAGAACCGCCGGAGCGGTGAGCAAAGGCAGACCGGCTAGAACCGCCGGAGCGGTGAGCGAGGCAGAGCAGGCTAGAACCGCCGGAGCGGTGAGCGAGGCAGAGCAGGCTAGAACCGCCGGAGCGGTGAGCGAGGCAGAGCAGGGGGGACAGGGCTCTGTTCACACGGAACAGACAGGAAGGGAAAGTCAGAACCAGATACCCACAGGGTACTTGCAGTGAAGTAGCGAGTGGACCACAAACGGGAGTACAGTGACAACGAGCAGGAGTTAGGTACGAGTTCAGACTCTGCAGAAAAAGGAAAGGTCCGGACATAGAGAAACACGGGAAACAGGCTAGAAGAGTATACAGACAAGAACTGACACAGTAGCAAAATACAGGAGCGGGTCAAGGTAGCAGCCCCTAGAAGGCGGGAGGAACAGGCTAGGAGCGTGTTCAGACAGGACAGGCTAGATACAGGAGCGGGTCTAGGAATGCAGCCCCTAGAGGGCGAGAGGAACAGGCTAGGAGCGTGTTCAGACAGGCCTGGAAATACAGCCTCCAGGATAGGCAGACAAGAGAACACAGAAGGGACCTGGCACATTCAGAGTGCAAGAGCACACTAAATGAAACACAATGCTCAGGCAGGGATTGATTGGAACAGCTGGGTTAAATACCAGGTGACAGACAGCAATAGGCTGAGGACGCACAAGGGGTGTGCCTGCAGCAGGTACAAAAAGCAGGAAGTGATCGGGCGCTGCCCTTAAGCAGCAGAAACAGACACAAACAGACAGCATGGAGGGAAGCCAGAGAGACACTCTGGACTGGAGATCAAGTGTGCGCTCTTGCACAGTGGGAGATGGACCACTATGCAAAGACGCCGCCAGGTATGTTACAGTACCCCCCCCCCTTACGCCCCCTCTTCTTCAGGCCTGCCAGAATGTTCCGCAGGGATTTCGAGGGCCAATCCTTCACTTCAAGGAGATCACTTCCACTGTCCACCGGAAAAACTGGTCTCCTCTGGGTAGCTAGGATGCTACCTCCCATCCAGCCACCCTTAGCAACAGAA
The DNA here is from genome assembly GCF_046119375.1 of Phyllobates terribilis. NCBI lineage: Eukaryota > Metazoa > Chordata > Amphibia > Anura > Dendrobatidae > Phyllobates > Phyllobates terribilis. The sequence goes on from NW_027362769.1 coordinate 85,179,752, forward strand.
GAAATGGGTGGAGTACCAGGAACAGCACACAAGGAAGTCTCTCTTCACATACTTTCAGGTGGCACCCCAGAGGGTACTGGAGACAACTGGAAGTCCTCCACCGTGTTGGAGGGGAGCAGAGACTTGGGGGTAATCTCTGCTTCGAGGTACATCTTGTCAAGCTCACAGGAAGAAATAGACGGGTTATCAGGTACAGGGTGAGGAAAAGTCACTGTCTCTTTGTTATCTGGTGGTACCCCGGAGGATTCAGGAAACAACTGGAGGTCCTCCGCCAGGTCAGAAGAGTGCAGAGGCTTGGGGAAAACATCTGCTTCAGAGTACACTAGGTCGGACACACTGGACGAAGCAGGCGAGGTATCGGGTGCCGAGTATAGGAAAGTCTCTGTCCATTCACCACCAGGTGGCACCCCGAAGGGTTCTGGAGACAACTGGAGGTCCTCCGCCTGGTCGGAGGGGTGTAGAGACTCATGAATAACCTCTGCTTCTGAGTACACTAGGTTAGACTCACTAGGCGAAGCGAGCGAGGTATCAGATCCAGGATATAGGAAAGTCTCTGTCCATTCACCACCAGGTGGCACCCCGAAGGGTTCTGGAGACAACTGGAGGTCCTCCGCCTGGTCGGAGGGGTGTAGAGACTCGGGAGTAACCTCTGCTTCGGAGTACACTAGGTCGGACTCACTGGATGAAGCAGCCGAGGTATCAGGTACCGAGTATAGGAAAGTCTCTGTCCATTCGCTACCAGGTAGCACCCCGAAGGGTTCAGGAGACAACTGGAGATCCTCCGCCTGATCGGAGGGGTGTAGAGACTCGGGGATAACCTCTACTTCGGAGAACACTAGGTCGGACTCACTGGACGAAGCGGGCGAGGTATCAGGTGCAGAGTATAGGGAAGTCTCTCTCCAATTGTCATCAAGTGGTATCGCGGAGGATTCAGGAGGCAACAGGGGGTCCTCCGGTGTGGATTCTGGGTGGGCAGCAGTCTCTTCGGGCAGGAGAACTGGTGCACTACCACCCACATTACCCATTGGGGCTTCTCCGGGATACAGGGAGATGAAGCTTCAGTAGGGACTTCAAGGTTGGGGTCAGGAGGTCTCAGGGAGGACAGACCCTGGCGTGACGGCTTGCCTCTACGTCTAGCACGTCTGGACTGCCTGTTGAGGTTGGGAGAAGTATTCCGGAGAGCGTAGTCACCCTGTGAGGATTCTGGGTGGGCAGTAGTCTCATTGGGCTGGAGGACTATTGCGCTACCCACACACATTACCCATCGGGGCTACTCCGGGATATTGGGAAGTGAAGCTTCAGCAGGAGCCTCCGGGTTAGGATCATCGAAGACCATTAGAAAGGCCACCAGGAAGGCCATTATGTCCAGGATGATAGGATCCTGTGCGTCCCATAGGGGGGTGATCCAATTCAAGGCATCACCCGCTAGGTAAGACATCATGAATCCCACCTTAGCCCGATCTGTGGGAAAACATAGAGGGTAGAACTTGAAGTGTAGCATGCATTGCTCCACAAATGCACGACTCTGTCTTGGATCCCCATAGTAACGTGGCGGATCCGCAGGAAGGAGAGCTGATAGATCCATCTGGACGGGTGCGTAATTCGCCTGGAACTCATCTAAGGAAAAAAAAAAATATTTATTTATTTTTAATGCATGTATTCACTGGAAAACGTCTCAGTGAGCGAAGGCCGTGGGGCTCAACGGGAACCATGGCCTGAGCATGCTGTAATGCACACGCCCGGGCTGAGCGGCGTGTGCGTGTGCGTGTGATTCCACTGGACCGTGCCGGAGAGTGAATGCCTGGAGGGGCGTAACTAGGTATTCACCCGATCCGACCAGGGTCGCACGACGGCATACGACGCCAGTGCTCCAAGGAAGAACCGAGCAGAGGGACCAGGTGCTACTCCAGGACAGACCCCGGACACGGCAGTTGACCCACACAGGGGAATACAGGAACAGACTGGTTAAGCTGGCACACAGACTGGTGGGTATAGGCAGGCACGACTGGTATGCAGGCAGGCGGGTATGCAGGCAGGGGGGTACAGGCAAGCATTGCTAGAGTGCAGACAGGGAGGCACTAGCAGGTAGGAACACAGGCGGGATAGGACCCAGTACACACTGGGACTCAGGAACAGAACCACAGATGTGGCGGACAAACACAGCAGTGAGGCCGCCCAGAGAGGTGAGCGAGAGCAGGGCAGGACGAGACCGCCTGGAGCGGTGAGCAAGAGTAGAGTAGGACGAGGCCGCCTGGAGCGGAGAGCAAGAGTAGAGCAGGACGAGGCCGCATGGAGCAGTGAGCAAGAGTAGAGCAGGACAAGGCCGCCTGGAGCGGTGAGCAAGAGTAGAGCAGGACAAGACCGCCTGGAGCGGAGAGCAAGAGTAGAGCAGGACAAGGCCGCCTGGAGCAGTGAGCAAGAGTAGAGCAGGACAAGGCCGCCTGGAGCGGTGCGCAAAGGACCAGAGCCGAGCGAGACTGCCGTAGCAGTGAGCAAGGAGTCAGAGCAAAGCGAGATTGCCGGGGCAGTGAGCAAAGGAGTCAGAGCAGAGCGAGACTGCCGGAGCAGTGAGCAAAGGAGTCAGAGCAGACTAGAACCGCCGGAGCGGTGAGCAAAGGCAGAGCAGGCTAGAACCGCCGGAGCGGTGAGCAAAGGCAGAGCAGGCTAGAACCGCCGGAGCGGTGAGCAAAGGCAGAGCAGGCTAGAAAAGCCGGAGCAGTGAGCAAAGGCAGAGCAGGCTGGAACCGCCGGAGCGGTGAGCAAAGGCAGAGCAGGCTGTAACCGCCAGAGCGGTGAGCAAAGGCAGAGCAGGCTAGAACCGCCGGAGCGGTGAGCAAGGCAGAGCAGGCTAGAACCGCCGGAGCGGTGAGCGAGGCAGAGCAGGCTAGAACCGCCGGAGCGGTGAGCGAGGCAGAGCAGGCTAGAACCGCCGGAGCGGTGAGCGAGGCAGAGCAGGCTAGAACCGCCGGAGCGGTGAGCAAGGCAGAGCAGGGGGGAAAGGCAGAACCAGATACCCACAGGGTACTTGCAGTTAAGTAGCGAGTGGACCACAAACTCACAAACGGGAGTACAGTGACAACGAGCAGGAGTTAGGTACGAGTTCAGACTCTGCAGAAAAAGGAAAGGTACGGACATAGAGAAACACGGGAAACAGGCTAGAAGAGTATACAGACAAGAACAGACACAGTAGCAAAATACAGGAGCGGGTCAAGGTAGCAGCCCCTAGAAGGCGGGAGGAACAGGCTAGGAGCGTGTTCAGACAGGACAGACAAGATACAGGAGCGGGTCTAGGTAATCGGCCCCTAGAAGGCGGGAGGAACAGGCTAGGAGCGTGTTCAGACAGGACAGGCTAGATACAGGAGCGGGTCTAGGAATGCAGCCCCTAGAGGGCGAGAGGAACAGGCTAGGAGCGTGTTCAGACAGGCCTGGAAATACAGCCTCCAGGATAGGCAGACAAGAGAACACAGAAGGGACCTGGCACATTCAGAGTGCAAGAGCACACTAAATGAAACACAATGCTCAGGCAGGGATTGATTGGAACAGCTGGGTTAAATACCAGGTGACAGACAGCAATAGGCTGAGGACGCACAAGGGGTGTGCCTGCAGCAGGTACAAAAAGCAGGAAGTGATCGGGCGCCGCCCTTAAGCAGCAGAAACAGACACAAACAGACAGCATGGAGGGAAGCCAGAGAGACACTCTGGACTGGAGATCAAGTGTGCGCTCTTGCACAGTGGGAGATGGACCACTATGCAAAGATGCCGCCAGGTATGTTACAATCTCTATATACCTGTAATATTTCCTACAAAATTACTAAAATAGTAAAAAATAATTACAATAATCACATTTTTAATAAACTTTTTAAAAACATATCTGACAAACCAGTAAATAGCAAAAACATATTTGGTATCCCTAAAACTGTAATAATCCATATAATACAATGGATAGTATATATACAGTGATTGGTAAATAGCTTAAAAAATGTACATTTTTTTATTCCATTACATTTATCAAAAATATAATGCAATTGTAACGCTTGCATACTTGTTTGGTGAATGTTATGCATGCAGGTGGCACATGTGGTTTTGCAGACCCACTGTGCCACGGTGCTGGGCTTACCTAGGACGGGCATAGCTAAGCGGCTACTAGGTGTTCACTGGAGCTCCTGATGGTGGAGTCAGGCTTGGCTGCAGGTAGGCAACAGGTACCAGTCCTAGGCAGATCCTGGTACTGTGGCTGCTGACCCCAAGGGTCAGGTACGCAGACACGAATAGGACTAGGGCTCCATTCAGACTACTAAGTTCTGGATCCTCTGTAGAATGGATACTGACAAGGAGTCTCAGACAGGGCTGATTCGGAGAATGGCTGTAGCAGTCCGGATATACGGGGTACTCGGATAGGCACACGTTCAGATACTGATTCAGGGACTAGCCGCACACAGACCGGGGAATGAGGTTCAGGCACTGGCTGCACTAGGACCAGGGACTTGTGGTTCAGAACACTGGCCACAGCAGGACCAGGGGACTTCAAAACCCACTAGAAGACCACCTCACTCACTAATGATTCACTGTGTTACTTGATACCTCCCTATAGGGGAGGGTGCCTTGTATACAAGATGCCTCCCAGTTATTGGCTTGGAGCCATCTTGCAGGTGAGCTCTGTTACTAAATGCCTCCCAGCTATTGGCTGGGGACATTTTACTATGTGCACACTGCCCCATTCAAGATAAGGGGAGCGCACTAGGCACACTGCCGTGAGCTGCGGCGCACACATTACCAGGAAGCAGGGAGCACGCCGAAGACCCCGCCGCGGAACCGAGGTGGTGAATATGCCGGTGTCCCTGCATGGAGGGGGAAGGGGAAGCATGCAGGGGTGATGGCAATAGCGTAACAGTGAAATGGCACTTAACAAAATTACAGATCGTCTCGCAATAAAACTGGACCTCACATAGTGACGCATATATACAAAAAGATATTCCTATACAAGTATTAAGATTGAAAAAAAGAGATGTGAATAAAGGCTTCACAAAAATGTTATTACGTATATGTATACTCCTGAGCATTGAAATTACATTACCAAGAAGGAAAAGTTGTGGAATTATGGAAATCACAGTATGGATAGACATGTTACTGATGTGCAAATGATGAAAAAATTGAAACAAAATCTTCAAAACATATTGATTTTTTTTTGCATTGATTATGAGCACCATGTGCAGAAATACATGCACTTATACGCCTTGGCTGCTGTCAATATGGTTAGGAACGTCACACTTGTCCTACTCCTGGGATTATGGTGTGAGGTGGCATAGTGTTCAGTAGCCAGACCCTTTCAGTCTTTATTCCAGGTACAATAATGGCTCAGCATTACATAAATTTGATATTTGAACCAGTCGTACGGCCATTTCTCCAAAGTGCCACCACAACAACGCCAGGATACATATTGCTCTTGCTATTGTGAGCAGCCTGTGTGGCCTAAACGTGCCACCATGGGCTGCAGCGTCTCCAGACTGGTCTTCCATCAAGCACATCTGGGACGTCATTGTTTGGCAATTGCAAAGGGAGCAGCCAGCAGCGGATCTTGATGATTTCTGTGCCCAAGTGCATTTGACGCGCCCCCTGGGCCGTGGGGTACCCGGTGGCGGGTCGGTAAATGCTGGGGGGATGTCACAGTGGCGGTGACCCGGTCGGTGACCCAGGGCGGTCAATAAAAAAGGGTTATTGATACGGGATTTATAGTGATTGTATAAAGTTCGTGACGCCACCTGTGGTATGCGGCTAAGGGAGCCGCCACTGCGGAGCAGGTCCTCTGGAGCTGATGTTACTGCAGCAGGGATGGTGTGGCTCTCCACAGGTAGAGCTTAGCTCCAGGGCAGTGTAGATGTAATAGGTTGTGCTGGGCGTTGTAGTGCAGGGGGTTGATGGCGCAGCAATAATCACAGAGACAAAGAAGTGCAGTCCTCAGGATCTTTACTCACGGTTGTTGCAGTCCTAGTTACAGGTACCAAAGTAACTTCCCTCATCGTGCTGCGCTTACTCAGGGAGGGGTTCAGTCCACCCTCAGATATCTCCTGAGTACTTAACAGGACCCCCTTCTGTGTCCTTTCTCTGGTCGTCTCCCTGCACCTCATACCAAGTGTCCCAATCCGGTACCTGCGGGCCTTGTCGGGCGACGTCTGTTTCGTCCCCTGGGTCCTCTATAGCTACCTTCTTGGTGAGACTGATATGGACTGTTGGCTTCAGGACTTGAAATACTGCAGCCTCCGGTTTCTAGTTGAGTCATAAAGTTCTCTGCTAGTTGAGGGACCGGTCCCCTTTGTGTGGCCTCACCCCTCCACTTCCCGGTAGATTCGGGCGTACGGGTGGCTTCTAGCACTGCCTGTACCCCTGGGGTCCCTTCTTCCGTTCCTGGAGCCCCTCCTGCTCCTCTCCTTCTCCTTCAGTCCTGGGCCTCTCCTCAGGCCCTCTGCCTGAGCAGAGCTCCTGCAGAGCCCTGCTCCACTCCTCTCACTGTAGACTGTTCTCACTCACTGCTCACTGTTCTGATCTGGACTGATCTCTCTAAACAAGATGGCTTCTCTATATATACCTTCCTCTCATGTGCTCCCCTAAGCTACTTTCTCCACCCACACCCACTACATAGCCCCTCCCACAGCAAGGGACCCGGGACTGTGCTCTCCCTTAGGAGCAATCTCGCCCTACCCCCACTGCTTGTATGTGTCGGATGCAGGTGTTAGGGTCCCGAGCTGTACTCCTTCCTTACCTGAGAGTGAGATACCACACCTCTGGGTGAGATGCAGTACCTCTGAGGCGACCGAACCCTCAGGGGTGCCACACATTCAACGCAGCAGAACATTCCTCAAACAACCATTAATAACCACAGTGATAGCAGCCAAGCTGTGTAAGTTCTGGTAATTCTGCACGTGGCTCTCAAACTCAATACTGAATAAATTATGTTTTGAAAAATGTTCCCATTTTTTCATGATTTGCATATTAGTAACATGTTCATGCATTCGTGCTTTCTATAACTCCATGATTTTATGTTAAGGAGTGTATGTGTGTATTTTATATATGCTTGTGTGCATATTTGTATTATGTATATGTGCATTTGTTAGAAACGTCACACAAAAACATGGATTGTCTAAAGAAAATAAAAGATAGTAGAGAAAACAAGGGCAAACTAAACACTTCTGAATTTTGTTGATCGTTAAAGTCGGTAATACCAATAATACCACTATCCTGTAAGGTATACACGTGAAACTCTGGCCCGTGGGCCAAATTTGGTCATAAGGGTGATTATATTTGGCTCGCGACATCAGAACCTCCACCCATATGTGAGGCCCATTATTCTGTATAAAGGACTATGTAGGGCCCATTATCCTGTATGGAGGACTATGTGGGGCTATTATTCTGTATGGGGGACTATGTAGGGCCTATTATACTGTATGGAGGACTATGTGGGGCCCATTATTCTGTATGGAGGACTATGTGAGGCCCATTATTCTGTATGGAGGACTATGTGGGACCCATTATTCCGTATGGAGGACTATGTGAGGCTATTATTCTGTATGGGGGACTATGTAGGGCCTATTATACTGTATGGAGGACTATGTGGGGCCCATTATCCTGTATGGAGGACTATGTGGGGCTATTATTCTGTATGGGGGACTATGTAGGGCCTATTATACTGTATGGAGGACTATGTGGGGCCCATTATTCTGTATGGAGGACTATGTGAGGCCCATTATTCTGTATGGAGGACTATGTGGGACCCATTATTCCGTATGGAGGACTATGTGGGGCCCATTATTCTGTATGGAGGACTATGTGGGGCCCATTATTCTGTATGGGGGACTATGTGGGGCCCATTATTCTGTATGGAGGACTATGTGGTGCCATTATACTGTTTGGAGGACTATGTGGGGCCTATTATTCTGTATGGAGAACTATGGTGGGCCATTATTCTGTATGGAGGACTATGTGGGGCCACTATATTGTTTGGAGGACTATGTCGGGCCCATTATTCTGTATGGAGGACTGTGTGGTGCCACTATACTGTTTGGAGGACTATGTGGGGCCCATTATTCTGTATAGAGGACTGTGTGGGGCCCATTATACTGTATACTGGTTGGCCCGTGATTATGTCCAAGTTTTTCATTTTGGCCCTCTGTGGTTGAGTTTGACATCCCTGCTCTAGAGGATAAAATGGAAGATCAAGGCTTTGTTTTCCAGTGTTCATGTAGCGCTGAGTTAAGGTCCCGTCACACATAACGAGATCGCTAGCGAGATCGTTATTACGTCACGGTTTTGGGATCGCTGGAGAGTCGTTTCGTGATCGCTGGGGAACTGTCAAACATGCAAAACTTCCCAACAATTTCGGCCGCCCCAGCGATCTAACTAACGATCTCGGCAGTCGCTGGGACACTTTCACACAGCAGCTATTTCAACGATCTACACCTTGATAGGGACTGTACTATGTCACAAAGGCGTGCATAAAATTACGCAAAATCAGGACTCAGTCGAATGAACGGATATCAACAGCCCGGAGAATTCTGCTAGGATCTGCAATCCAGCACGAGGTCAGAAACAAAGGATGGAATCGCTATTCTGTTGCCTTCTTTAGGCACGGCGGAAAATGACAACGCTGTAGCGACCACCAATCGGGGACGAGGGGTGCAGAAAAGTCTAATTTATGCACGCCTCAGTTCGGAATCGCTAACGAGGTCGTTGATAAGGTGTCAAATACAGCGATGCACACTGCCCAGCGGGAGAGCAACGACCCAGGAATGGTCGAGGAAGCTTTGTAACGATCAGCGATCTCACAGCAGGGGCCTGATCGTTGCTACCTGTCAGATATAACGAGATCGCTAGCAAGATCGCTATTGCGTCACGAAAACCGTGATGTATCAACGATCTCGCTAGCGATCTCGTTATGTGTGACGGGGCTTTACAGACCACAGATTTATTTTCACAAGCAACACCCGCTATTGTTTTTCGAAGTGCATCTGTTGACTTCACACAGTCACACTAACAGCTAGTGTTCTGTCTTTCATAGGATCTATATGCAAACGGGTGCAAATAGGAAGCAGCCACTCTACTTAAATGTTATTGAAGTGATATAGTGTCCAAGTTCCTTTAATGATGGATCCCTTTAACAACATGTTATCAAGGAATGGAAGAATTGATTGATTTAAGTGCCAATTATATATTTTTCAAGCTGGCTGCAGAGCATTAGGGGAGTGAGGCACATATGCTTGATCTGACCAAGAGCGGACATTGATATCCTAGTTGAAAGGATAAGCAGCAAATTACGTGTCTCCTCTTTTGTTCTGCAGCACTGGACATGTACAACGTGGGCTGTGTTTGTGGCAATTGTATTGTGGGTGGTGTATATACTACAAAGTCTGTTTCCTGGAGGATATATCTTCTTTTGTTAATTGACATATGTTACAGAGGTCATTCTGTGCTGGTGGGAATGGATTCCTTTCAATTTGCTGGGTGCGTGTCTAAACTGTAAAGGAGGATTACAGGGTAGATTTAAAGAATTGACAAATGTTGGAAACTTTCACTTAGAACAAGGTTGTAACATTTCTAACACATAACAGTTAACTTATTAAAAAGGAGAGCGAGTCATTTTGTTTTAACAAGATCTATTATTAGACTTCAAATAATTCTATGTATCTTTCATATCAATCAATTACAGCACAATATATACTTAACGTTTTCGAACTTCCTTGTGGGCTACAGGTGGCGCTAGGGAGTTCATGCTACCCTAGGCACTCTAAGTCCTGAAGCCCCCTACTGATAAGACAGACTAAAATTGCCCATACCCTTTAGATAATAGTTAAAGCCCCCCCATACACACCCGACTAATGTCGTCCAAACTCGCTGGTATAACCTGGTCGGCTGAAAGTCTAAGGGCGCCTGCAGACAAGTGTATGAGAAATCACCTGAGTACACATATAGCCTGCACCCCTATGCACCCCCATATACAGCCTACACCCCCATGTAATCCTCACATACAGCTTGCACCCCCATGTACCCCCACATACAGCCTGAACCCCCTCACATACTTCATGCACCCACATGTAACCTCACAAATAGCCTGCAACCCCACACATATTTTATTTATTATGCATTGTTTGTATAATGCAGGTAAACAGTTTGCAACAGCAGAGACACAGGCGGAACCAAAGTATATTTCTTTTATTTAACAACTAATATTAATTGTAAAACACGTATTATATGGTAACAATTTCTTTACAACGTTCGACAGTAAAATAAATAAATTATCAGCATACACTAGAATTCAGGGGCTGGTAGTTTAAAATTATCTACTGGAGGGAAGGGGAACTAGATTGTCATTCACTATATCGGGCAATGGACAGTCTTTTAAAGCTTTGGCAATACTCTGTTCCTATCACAACTCGCTGCCCGTTTTCCCCGCAATTATCCACTTTTGCGATGTCGCTCTGGCGTCTGCTGGTCCCTGTCTGACTACTGTCTTTCCCTCTATCCGTGCCTGGTACCATATGTCTCTGTCAGATTTAACAGCCCGTCTCGCGCGTCCTTCCTGGTCGCCAACCCAACCGTGAATCTCCGATCTGACACCTTCAGAGTTTCTGCGACTTCCTGTCACTTGCGCACATGTCCGAGAACCGTGCCGCTGCAACCTGTTCCCATTCTGTCGACCGACGGTACCGGAGTAAGGAACCTTGACTGGTGTTGCTCAGATCTTCGGGGCTTTACCGTCGACGTCTGGACTGGGAACCTTGAGTGGCATCGCTTGAGTCTTCAGGGCTTCACCATCGACGTCTGGGGCTGGGCAAATACGCAGCATTTTTCTTCCTAACAGGAGCTCCGGACGCTGCTGGTGCTGCTCCCGTCTCTCTCTTCAGTTTCAGAATCACCTCAGAACTTGCACACATGCTGTTTTTCTCCTCAGCTCGTTTCCCTGACAATGCTGTCCCCAGAGGCCTGATCAAACTCCTCCCCTCTGCCACGCTTCCATGCTGTTCTGGTTCTACAGTGTCTTGTCTCCTTACATTCCTCCCTTCTTTTATCTCGAGAGTCCCTGGGTGAGGGAAGTTTACAAATGTGTGTTGCTTCTTTAAGGGTAGTCCAACTTCTGCCAAGAGCCGCACACATTCCTGAGTTTTCTGTTGGATTTGCGTCCAGATGAACTCATCTTGTGCATACCGCCTAGTAGGAAGGCCTGTATTGGCTCCTTCTGTCCTGCGTGGTTCTCCTGATAGAGGTTCTTCTGAGAGATCTGAGGTTCTAGTCGGCTCACTGGGTGTCGGCCCCGTTAGTTTCGTCAGTACGTTGATCCACCCTTCATCATGATCAACCACCGATTCAGTAACTGTTTCTAGTGGGGTCTTCAGAGGGAGCACCTTTTCCCATTTATCTGCCTCAGAAAGGCATGGGCGAAGCATATCTCTGTGCAACATTCGCGTCGGGGCACTCTCTTCATCTTCTGGTCGAACTTCATAAACCGGGCTATTTGGGTGGACTCTCCTCACAATTTGATAGGGCACTTCTTCCCACCGGTAATCTAACTTATTCTTGGGTCGCTTGGCTTGTATTAACACCTGCTTTCCTGCTCAAAGGGGTTCTTCCTGTGTTGGACTTTTGACGTGGTATTCTATCTCCTTAACTCTCTGTTCCACTAAGTGTCTCATCATTTGCAGTCGATGACGATGCCCCCAAACCCAGGTAGTTGGGTGACTTCCCAGATATTCATCCTCTACTCCTAATTTAGTAATTTCTCGACCACCTCACGCAAACAGTAATGTGTAGGGTGTGCATCCAGTAGTCGCATGAACCCAATTGTTATACACCCACACCGGCTCGGAGACATACTCAGGCCACCTAATTTTCTGATCTTCTTCCAGTGTTTGTAGCATTTGTAACAGAGTTCTATTGAAGCGTTCGCAAGCTCCATTTCCCTGTGGGTGGTATGGTGTGGTCTGGGATTTGTCTATATCGTAGAGATGGTGCTCTTCCTCCATTATCTTCCCTTGGAAGCAGGTTCCTTGATCTGAATGAATTCTCTTCGGGCTCCCATACACATGGATAAAATCTTGGAAATTTGCTTTTGGCCACCGTTTCTGCCGTCTTTTCTCGAGTCAGAGTGACCACAGCGAACTTTGTGAAGTGGTTGGTCATTGCTAAACAATGTTCATAGCAGTTGTAGGATGTTCCGATCATCAAGTAATCCACCATCAATACTTCCAATGGGGCAGACGTCTTTATAGTTTTAACTGGTGCCCTTTGTTCTGGAGGCTTGGTTATCTCACACTGACGGCACCTTCGACGGACCTTCTTCCACTGTCTGTCGCAGCTGAGACCGGTACACTAATCGTTGCAGCCATCGAAAAGTCTTTTCAGTGCCGAAACGAGCCCCACGTTCATGAGTTTCCTTTGCCAGACTCATCCCCACTTGCCAGGTGACTTCCATCTCCTGAGGCAGCTGAATCCTTCGGCACAGCAGACCATTCTTCATGACAAGTCGTTCCCATTGGCCTAAGATCTGCAACATACTGTAGCGTCGGCGTCCTTGCCTCCTGCTAGGCAGGGACGCCGTTCCCCTCACCTCTCCGCTCCGTGCCCTGTGTCCTCCTCCCGCTCTGCTGGCAGCGCGCGCTACTTCCCGGCCACTGTGCTTAGGGCGCGCGCGCTCCCTCTCTCTTAAAGGGGACGCGCGCGCCGTCCTAAGGAGTCCCCGGCCAATGGCCGGAGGATCTCACCATATATAAGGCACCTCCTCCAAAATGGAAGTGCCCGAGCAATGTTGTTGCAATGCCTTTCAACTCTGCTTCAGCCCTCAGGCCCCGTTGCCAGCTTGTTTTCCAGTGCTGTCTACCTGCTTGCAATCCTGCGGTCCGACAGTCTGCCTACCAGCATCTGCCAGTCTGTCTATAGATCAGTCCGCCTGTGGACGAGGAAGCACCTGCCAGATACCTGCCTGATACCTGCCTGATACCTGTCTACCTGCTTGCAATCCTGCGGTCCGACAGTCTGCCTACCAGCACCTGCCAGTCTGTCTATGGATCAGTCCGCCCGCGGACCAGGATGCACCTGCCAGATACCTGCCTGATACCTGCCTGTCTGCCAGCCTGTCCAGAGACTTTTACCCGCTCACCTGGGAGCGCTCACCTGCTACCCGCCTGCTAGCCTACCTGGGGGCTTAGCCGTCACTTGCTGTGACCACCTGCCTGTCCAGAGACTCTTACCCTGCTGTCACTTGCCGTGACCACCTGCCTGTCCAGAGACTCTTATCCTGCTGTCACTTGCCGTGACCACATGCCTGTCAAGAGACTCTTACCCTGCTGTCACTTGCCGTGACCACCCGCCTGTCTAGAGACTCTTATCCTGCTGTCACTTGCCGTGACCACCCGCCTGTCAAGAGACTGTCAAGAGACTGTCCCCGTTACTCGCCGTGACCTCCTGCCATTCTACCCAGAGACTATCCCTGTCACTTGACGTGACTGCCTGCCCGCTTTCCCTGGGAGCCACCCGCTTCCTTACAAGGACTGCCCCTTTGTATAGTAGCTCAGAGGTTCCACCTCCCAGACCCGTTACAGTTTGCTCGGGCCATGGAACCCGGTGGCACCCAAGCTCCCTCGCTCTCGGACCTATGTCATGAACTATCCCGTCAGCGGTCCCAACAGGACTCCATCTTGGGCCACCTGCGTAGTGTTAACTCCCACCTGGACACACTGACCGCCTCATCGGGAGCTGCTTCCACCCGGACAACTACTACTCCGGCAGCGCCGCTGCCCATCAACACCATGGCATCCCTTCCCGGTCCACGCCTTTCCGCCCCGCCTCGTTTTGGTGGAGAGCCTGGCACGAGGCTTCATTAACCAGTGCACCCTGCACTTTGAACTTTTGGCATACCAATTCACCACTGACCGAGCCAAGGTGGCCTTCATCATGTCCCATCTCACTGGGGAGGCACTGGCTTGGCTAAATCCTCTATGGGAGAGAGGAGACCCCCTGGTATCCAACCTGCCAGCCTTTCTCACGGCCTTCCAGAAAGTCTTCGACGAACCAGGACGAAAGACCTCATCCGCCTCATCTCTGCTACGCCTCCGTCAAGGGAGTCTCACCGTGGGCCAATATGCCATATACGGTTCCGTACCCTTGCTTCCGAGCTTGCCTGGGATAATGAGGCACTGGTTTCTGTCTTCTGGGAGGGCCTGTCCGGCCGGATTAAAGATGAACTTGCCGGTCGGGACATTCCTACCACTCTCGATGACTTAGTGACACTTGCCACCCGGATTGACATCCAGTTCCAGGAGCGCACCAAAGAGGTCACCCGTGAGAGGAGGTTTCCACGCCTTGCTCCTACTTTTCTGAATCCCGTCTCTTCCTCTGTAACTCCCCGGGCGCACTCGCCAGAGCCCATGCAGGTCGACCAAACCAAGATGGTCAAAACCCGTCAAGAGTCTCGCCGTGCCGAGGGGAGCTGTTTCCACTGTGGTAGTAAGGAGCACCGGATCCGTTCCTGCCTGGAGAGGTCGGGAAACGCCTGTGTCTAGGATCACTCAGAGAGGTCGTCCTAGACAAGAATAAATCCTCTCCTTCTCCGATGCTGTCGGTCTCTATCATCTGCGGGGAGAACCGTTACTTTGAACTTGCTCTACTTGATTCTTGAGCTGCTGGAAATCTCATTTCTCAGTCCCTGGTAGAGAAATACCGCATTCCCACCAAACCTCTGGCTGTACCCTTATCTGTCGCCTCCGTGGATGGGGGTCTCTTACCGCATCCCATCCAACTCCTCACCGAATCCATAACTCTGCAGGTGGGAATGCTGCACTCTGAGAGCATCTTCTTCCATGTTCTGCCTGGACTCTCTCACGCCCTCTTGCTAGGCCTACCTTAGCTCCAGAGACATGCACCCGTGCTTGATTGGCAGACCGGAGAAGTCCTTCGCTGGGGGCAGGACTGCCATAAGACTTGTTTAGTTCCCGTTCGTCCTGCCCGTCCTTCTCCTACCCCAGCCAATCTACCCGGCCTACCGGTTCCCTATTGGTCTTATGCGGACGTCTTTAACAAAAGAGAAGCAGGGACATTACCCCCTCATAGACCATACGATTGCCCAATCGACCTGATACCCAGCGCTACTCCTCCCCGTGGGCGTATTTACCCTTTGTCCGCTGCTGAAACCCGGTCCATGTCTGAATATATCGAGGAGAATCTGGCCCGGGGATTTATCTGGAAATCTACCTCCCCGGCGGGAGCAGGCTTCTTCTTCGTCAAAAAGAAAGACAGCTTACTCCGTCCCTGTATAGACTATAGAGGCCTTAACCAGATCACGGTGAAAAATAAATACCCCCTTCCGCTCATTCCTGAATTATTTGACCGTCTGAGGGGTGCTAGAATCTTCACCAAGCTGGATCTCCGTGGGGTGTATAACCTGGTCCGTATCCGTCAGGGAGATGAATGGAAGACGGCATTCTACACCTGGGACGGCCACTATGAATACCTCGTAATGCCCTTCGGTCTCTGTAATGCTCCCGCCGTCTTTCAAGAGTTGGTCAATGACATCTTCCGTGACCTTCTCTACTCCTGCGTGGTGGTGTACCTGGACGACATCTTGGTCTTCTCTCCGGATCTTCCCACACACCGGAGGGACGTTCGTCAGGTCCTGCTCAGGCTCAGGCAGAACCACCTCTACGCAAAATATGAGAAGTGCCTCTTTGAGCAGACCTCGCTTCCGTTTCTGGGCTACATAATCTCTCAGACCGGCCTACGAATGGATCCTGAGAAACTGTCTGCCATCCAGAAGTGGCCCCGACCGGAGGGGTTGAAGGCTATTCAGTGGTTCCTGGGCTTCGCCAACTACTACCGCCTCTTCATTCCGCACTTCTCTTCCCGGACTGCCCCTATCTCTGCGCTCACCCGTAAGGGCGCTAATCCCAAAGAATGGCCGCCCGAAGCAGAGGAGGCCTTCCTTTCCTTGAAACAAGCTTTCTCCTCCTCCCCTGTGCTGCATCGTCCGGACGGCAGCAAACAATTCTTCCTAGAAGTAGACGCTTCCTCCTCCGGAGCCGGAGCGGTACTCACCCAAAAGTCATCTTCCGGAAGAATGGTAACCTGCGGCTTCTTCTCCAGACTCTTCTCCTCTTCTGAGCGCAATTATTCTATAGGAGACCTAGAATTATTAGCCATTAAGCTGGCACTGGAGGAGTGGCATTACCTGCTCGAGGGGGCTCTTCACCCGGTAATAATTTACACGGACCACAAGAACTTGGCTTACCTTCAGAGTGCCCAGAGACTTAACCCGCGCCAAGCCCGGTGGTCATTGTTCTTCGCCCGCTTTGATTTCATTCTCCATTTTCGCCCGGCAGACAGAAACATCAAAGCTGATGCCTTGTCCCGATCTTTTTGGTCTCTGATCTAGAGGAGGAGCCTAAGCACATCATCGACCCCGCCAAAGTAATGCAGGTGGCCCCCGTGAATCTAAATCGTCTTCCACCCGGTAAGACGTTCGTAACAGTACCTTATCGTGAGAAGGTCCTACACTGGGGACATTCGTCTAAGCTAGCTGGCCATGCTGATCAGAAAAAGACCCTCCAGCTTATTACCCGGCATTACTGGTGGCCTACCCTGCACAAGGACGTAATAGACTTTGTTTCAGCCTGTGCGTCCTGCACCCGCAACAAGGTTCCTAGACACCTGCCAGCCGGCCGCCTCCTGCCTCTTCCTGTACCTGCTGCCCCGTGGCAGCATATAGCCATGGACTTTATAACGGACCTCCCTGTCTCTGCCGGTTGTACGGTCATTTGGGTGGTCGCTGACCGCTTTTCTAAGATGGCTCACTTCATTCCCCTGCCGGGCCTCCCGTCTGCATCTGAGTTGGCTAAAGACTTTATCCATCATATTTTCCATCTTCATGGTCTTCCTCTCCACATCGTATCCGATCGAGGAATTCAGTTCACCTCTCGCTTCTGGCGAGCCATGTGTAAATTGCTGGGGGTCACCTTGGACTTCTCTTCTGCTTATCACCCACAGTCCAATGGTCAAGTAGAGCGGATCAACCAAATTTTAACCAGTTACCTCCGGCACTTTTTTAATGCTCACCATTCCGACTGGGTGGATCTTTTACCGTGGGCCGAGTTTTCCTACAATAATCACGAGAGCGAATCTTCCTCCAAATCCCCGTTTTTTATAGTCTACGGTCAGCATCCTCGGATCCCGTTTCCCATCTCCACCTCGGTGGACAATCCGGCTGCGGAATCTCTTGTTAGTGAATTTTCCTCCATTTGGGAAAGTACCAGATTCGCACTTCTTCAGTCATCCGAGCGGATGAAAAGACAGGCTGACAAAAGACGTCTGGATCCGCCACAATTCCATCCTGGAGATAAAGTCTGGCTCTCGTCCAAATATGTCCGGCTCAAGATTCCTTCCTACAAGTTAGGGCCTCGGTTCATCGGCCCACTGGAAGTTATCAAACAAATCAACCCGGTGGCCTATAAATTGAAACTCCCGGCCAACTTGCGGATCCCTAACTCCTTCCATGTATCTCTACTCAAACCCGTTGTACTTAACTCTTTTTCCAAGTCTACAGGTACGCCTCCTGCTCCGGTTTCCGCTGAAAACGAGTTTGAGGTAGAGAAAATTCTGGCCACCAAAAGGGTAAGAGGAAAGACCTTTTTTCTAGCGGATTGGAAGGGGTTTGGTCCTGAGGAGAGAACGTGGGAGCCCCGGGAGAACATCCATGCCCGCTCATGCTTGATAAATTTCTCTCCGGCCTAAAAAGGGGGGGCCTAAAGGGGGGGGTACTGTAGCGTCGGCGTCCCTGCCTCCTGCTAGGCAGGGACGCCGTTCCCCTCACCTCTCCGCTCCGTGCCCGGCGTCCTCCTCCCGCTCTGCTGGCAGCGCGCGCTGCTTCCCGGTCACTGTGCTTAGGGCGCGCTCCCTCTCTCTTAAAGGGGACGCGCGCGCCGTCCTAAGGAGTCCCCGGCCAATGGCCGGAGGATCTCACCATATATAAGGCACCTCCTCCAAAATGGAGGTGCCCGAGCAATGTTGTTGCAAAGCCTTTAAACTCTGCTTCAGCCCTCAGGCCCCGTTGCCAGCTTGTTTTCCAGTGCTGTCTACCTGCTTGCAATCCTGCGGTCCGACAGTCTGCCTACCAGCATCTGCCAGTCTGTCTATGGATCAGTCCGCCTGCGGACCAGGAAGCACCTGCCAGATACCTGCCTGATACCTGCCTGATACCTGTCTACCTGCTTGCAATCCTGCGGTCCGACAGTCTGCCTACCAGCACCTGCCAGTCTGTCTATGGATCAGTCCGCCCGCGGACCAGGAAGCACCTGCCAGATACCTGCCTGATACCTGCCTGATACCTGCCTGTCTGCCAGCCTGTCCAGAGACTGTTACCCACTCACCTGGGAGCGCTCACCTGCTACCCGCCTGCTAGCCTACCTGGGGGCTTAGCCGTCACTTGCTGTGACCACCTGCCTGTCCAGAGACTCTTACCCTGCTGTCACTTGCCGTGACCACCTGCCTGTCGAGAGACTCTTACCCTGCTGTCACTTGCCGTGACCACCCGCCTGTCTAGAGACTCTTATCCTACTGTCACTTGCCGTGACCACCCGCCTGTCAAGAGACTGTCCCCGTCACTCGCCGTGACCTCCTGCCCTTCTACCCAGAGACTGTCCCTGTCACTTGACGTGACTGCCTGCCCGCTTTCCCTGGGAGCCACCCGCTTCCTTACAAGGACTGCCCCTTTGTATAGTAGCTCAGAGGTTCCACCTCCCAGACCTGTTACACATACCAGCTGATAGAGACGCTCTTAACTTCTGATCAGGTTTCTGCCCCAAGGTAACCAACTTCCTCAGCTCCGCAAGTTCAGGATTGGACTGCTGGAGATAAATCCACTCATCACTTGGGCGTCCCAGGACCTTGGCGGGTTTACGCTCTCCCTCTTTTTCTTGAGCAGCCACAATGGCGGCTGCGAAACGAGTGAAATCTGGGATCTTGTCGTATTCTAGATCTTCTTCTGTGTTTTCCTTTGGACTTATTGGAGTGACTCGAGACAGTGCATCAGCATGGGTATTCTGAGCTTTTGACCTATACGCAATTCTGTACTGGTACTTGGACATTCTGGCAACCCACCTTTGTTCCAGCGCTCCTAACTTTGAATTTTCAAGATGAGCAAGGAGGTTGGTATCGGTTCTCACCTGAATCTCCGACCCTGACTGATACTCAGCAAACTTTTCAATCATGGCCCAGACTAGCCCCAGCAGCTCTAACTTGAATGAACTGTAGTTATTAGAGTTCCTTTCGGTTTCTCTCAGTGACCGACTAGCATATGCAATCACCCTTTCTTTGCCTTCTTGAATTTGCGCTAATACTGCTCCTAAGCCGTACAGACTTCCATAAGTGTATAGTAAGAAGGGTTGGGAGAAGTTGGTATAGGCCAATATGGGAGCGTTGGTTAATGCCATCTTCAGGGCACAAAAGGCTTCTTTCTGTCGGGGCCCCCACTGAATGGCCCGTTATTTATGTTCCCCAGTTGATCCTCTCAGAAAGTCGTTGAGCGGGGTGGCAAAATCTTTGATAAATCTTCGATAGTAACCTGCCAGGCCCAGGAACGCGCTTAGCTCTCTTATATTAGTCGGAATGAGCCACTTCTGTACAGCCGACACTTTTTTGGGGGTGGGGTAGACCTATTCACAACTTAAGAGGTTTAAGTGGTCATTATATGACCACTCATATGTAATTTACATACTTACAGTCACGTGCCAACTAGCTGCTCTTACTAATTCTGTTAATGTTCAATGAAAAACTACAGCTCCTGCTTCATTGATAGAAGCAGAAAGAGAAGCTAGTCGGCACATGACTATATATGAAAATCGCATATGAGTCAGGGGCAGACAAATCATTGGTGCAGTGGTGAGGGGGTCCACAACCATCTGCAACAAAGGTGGAATAGTGCATTATAATGAGCTATTAGACAGCAAAGGGCCCATATAATGTTTTTTTCACATGGGCTCTGTTTTGACTGTGTCCTTCACTGTCATGAGTTGTCTTGTGATGACCGCTGAATGTGGCAAGCAGAACTGAATCCTGACAGTTATTATATTACATGCTATTAGAATTTGGCATGCTACAGTGCTTAATTTTATAATTAATGCTCCTAACATAAATACAGATGTAGTAACCCTTAACTTGTCAGACGGCCTATACTTTTTTAACATAGCCATGCATCATGTTATCTGACATGTTATGGAGTGCTGCATTTGTACAGGATCAGAATTAATACCCTACAAGAATACATCACCATAACCACCATCAGTACATGAACACGTCACCAGAACTACCATCAGTACATTAAAACATCACTATAAGCAACATCAGTACTTCGCCAGAAACATCATGAGCACATGAATACAGCACCAACCTCAGTACAGTGATCAATTTTAATGTTAGGTCAGCCACATATACAGTTGTATTGCATGAACCTTCAATTCCCAGGGTGTCCTTAACATTGATAAGGTGATGCTGAGAGTTGTTTTCCGTCATCATCAGATTGTAGCCTATAAAGTAGCCACAGTACTGATGAAACACTGGCCATATCACAAATAAACATTTACGTGAAGGTACCTTATAGGTGACATCTCTGATTGAAGTTGTTCTCTATTATTTCTTCTTCATTTTGTCGAAACACCATGATGACTTTTCACATCAACAGCTCATCTATGCAGACTTCCATCTTCTCCGGTCTTTTGCAGCACGTCCCGACACAGTTCCCTTAACCCTTTCGCACCAGAGCCTGTTTTCGGCTTTGTGACCAGGCCAATTTTTTCAATTCTGACAAGTGTCACTTTATTATGAGGTAATAACTCTGGAGCACCTAAATATATCCCCGTGATTCTGAGACTGTTTTTATGTGACATATTGTACTTCATGATAGTGGTAAAATTTGTTCAATATAACTAGCGTTTATTTCTGAAAATATTGGAAATTTGGCGAAAATTTTGAAATTTTCAAACTTTTAATTTTTATACCCTTAAACCAGAGGGTTATGTCACACAAATAGTTAATAAGTAGTTAAACACAATTTTTGAAACATATTTTTTTCTTTTTGTTAAGGAAGTAAGAAGGGTTAAAAGTTGATCAGCAATTTCTAATTTTTCCAGCAAAATTTACAAAACCATTTTTTTATGGACATCACATTTGAATTGACTTTGAGCGGCCTATCTGACAGAAAATACCCAAAAGTGTCACCATTTTAAAAATTGCACCTCTCAATGTGCACAAAACCATACTCAAGAAGTTTAATAACCCTTGGGGTGCTTCACAGGAATTAATGGAATGTGGAAGGAAAAAATTAGCATTTTACCTTATCCCACAAAAATGTTACTTTAGCCCCAAATATTTCATTTTCACAAGGATAACAGGAGAAAATGCAAAATAAAATGTGTTGTGAGATTTCTCCTGAGTATGCCGATACCCCATATGTGGTGGAAAACTACTGTTTTGGCGCATGACATGGCTCAGAAGGGAAGGCACACTGTTTGCGTTTTGGAATGCAAAATTGACTGGAATCGATAGCAGACGCCACGTCGCGTTTGGAGGGCCCCTGATGTGCCTAAACAGTGGAAACCCCCTGTGATGAAACAGCTTCTAATCTTAATCAGCCAGACGTCTAGATTTGTTAAGCCAAGAGAAATGCACTATTGTGTTTGTGTTGACTTGTGAATGTATGTGTATTTCTGTGGCTGGTCAATAAGGACAGACCAGTATTTGTATAACCCTGAATGTTGTCTTCTCTTGGTTCTGAAACAATGATGTTTGTTACTATGCTAATTGCATATTATACTAAGGCCAGCTAGATGTTTATTTAGAGCTGTCTGCTATATCAAATATGAAAATTGATTAAAGGCTCAAACAATGAGACCTGTGCCCTGTGGAATAATACCCTCCCTAAAACTTGTCCTGTGGATGTGTACTTGGAAGAACAAATGTGACTTATTTAAGAAACATATGCCTCTGTAGCAAGCAGATTTGAAACAGAGAATTGATAGAGACTTTACAAGGAGAATCAAAGATCAGACTCTCTTCAGACCATCAGCTTGGTAGCATGGCTTTATGCAAAGAGACACAGATTTGGATTCTACATGATTCCAGCCTAAGGGTATATGGCCCTGACTGGAAAGATACGGATCTGCTCCATTGACCATCAGAGAGCCCATGGATACATTTGGGGAGACCAGGTTGGGAAGATGAAGTCACCTGGCCCCATGGATATGTTGTTTGGCGTTGCCAGGTGGGACCCTCCGGTCGCCTGGAAATCATGGAGACATTCGCAGAAGCCAGATTGGGACCAGCCCGTCATCTGGCTCCATGGAAACTCTCAGAGGGACCAGGGTGGGACCCTTGGGTCTCCTGGCCTTGTACCTTGATGGACTGTCAGCTTCCTAAGCTTGCCGCTACCTTCTTTCTGTGAGAGCCCGACAAAAGCGGGGTGCCACTGGTTGACGTAGTTGGCTCTGGAAGTCTCAAAGTCGCAGCTGTTCTAACCCAGGTGGGCCAGTAGAAGGCTGAGACTGTAATGTTATACCATCTTGGGTATTTGCTGGGACTGTGCTATATGTTTATTGTCCATTTGGCGGTTCAATAAAGTATTGCCACACTGTTTTACCCTCACCCTGTGTTGTCTGAGTAGTATTACACCCACGGAAGATCCCGTGTCTTCACACCTCCCACAACTGGCCCCATTTTGGAAACTAGACCGTTCAAGGAATTTATCTAGATGTGTGGCGAGTACCTTGAACCTTCAAGGGCTTCACAGAATTTTATAATGCTGAGCCGTGAAAATTAAAACTCACATTTTTCCCACAAAAATATTATTTTAGCCCCAAATTTTTCATTTTCACAAGGGTAACAGGAGAAAGTGCACCATAAAGCTTATTGCGCGATTTCTCCTGAGTACGCCGATACCCCATATAGGGTGGAAAACTACTGCTTGGGCACCTGGCAGAGCTCGGAAGGGAAGAAGCATCATTTGACTTTTGGAATGCAAAATTGGCTGGAATCGATAGTGCATGCCATGTCACATTTGGAGAGCCCCTGAGGTGCCTAAACAGTGGAATCCCCCACAAATTAACCCATTTTGGAAACTAGACCACTCATGGAATGTATCTAGATGTGTGGTGAGCACATTGAACCGTCAGGGGCTTCACAGAATTTTATAGTGTTGAGCCGTTAATATAAAAATCACATTTTTCCCACAAAAATGTTGTTTTATCCCCAATTTTTTTATTTTCCCAAGGGTAACAGGAGAAAATGGAAACCAAAATTTGTTGTTCAATTTCTCCTGAGCACGCCAATACCCCATATGTGGTGGAAAACTACTGCTTTGGCACACGGCAGGGCTGGGAAGGGAAGGAGCACTATTTTGGCTGTGATAGGTTGCAGAAACCAGGTCACATTTGAAGAGTCCCTGACATGCCAAACCAGCAGAAACCCCCAGAAGTGACCCCATTTTGTAAACTACACCTCTCAAGGAATTCAACTAGGGGAGTTGTGAGTATTTTTAACCCTCAGGTGATACACAAAGGTGTATAACATTGGACTGAGTAAATGAAATATTACTATTTTTTCTACTAAAATGTTGCTTTGACCCCAAATTTGCAATTTTTCAAATGGGTAATAGGAAAAAATGTTACTCAATTTCTCTTGACTAAATCAATACCCCATAAGTGGTTGAAAACTACTTTTCAGGCACAGTGCAAAGCTCAGAAGGGAAGGAGTGACATATTACAGTGCAGATTTTGCTATTATGGTTTGTGGGTTCCATGTCACATTGGCAGAGCTCCTAAGGTCCCAGAAGTGCCCCCATTTTACAAACTTCACCTCTCAATGAACTCATCCAGGGGTGCAGTGATCATATTGACACCACATGTGACTCACAGAAATTTATACCATTGGGTGGTGAATAAAAAATAATTTTATTTTTACCCCCAAAAAATTGTTTTAGCCCCAGATTTTACATTTTCACACAAGGCAATGGGTAAAAATGGTGCTGAAATGTGTCACACAATTTCTTCTGAATGTGGCAATACCCCATCTGTGGCTGTATAGTACTGCTTAGCCATACAGCGAGACTCAGGAGGGACGGAGCGCTATTTGACTCTTGGAGAACAAATTATTGTAGAATAGTTTGCGGACTCCATATACAAAGCCCCTATGTTCTAGAAGACCAGAATCTCCCCTCAAGTGACCCCATTTTGGAAATTATACCCCTTTGGGAATTTATTTACAGGTACAGTAACGATTTTGACTCCATGTGTGTTTTCCAGAAACAGGCAGCAGTGGATGTTGCTGAGTGAAAATTGCAAACTGCCGTTGACGTCACCTGTATGCTGTAGTGACCAGTACATTGTGCCCAGCTCATGCTTCTGGCGACATGCACCAGTAAATTAGACAGGCTCTCATCGCTACAGAAATGCCAAACCTGTGGACCCGAAATGTGGTTTAGGCACTCTGTGGGGCTCAGGAGAGGGGGGGGCATTTGGATTTGGAAGTGCTGAATTTCTTTTTGGGGGGTAAGGGCCATTTGGCTTTTCCAGAGCCTTTGTGCTATCAGTAACATGGAAGCCCCCTATATTTCTGTTAACAGATGACAGACCTAAGTGGGGACTTGCTTTTTTTGTGGATTGAGTTGAAGCTTTTATTGGGAACATTTTACATAACGTTTTGGATCACATTTATCTGGCTAACTATGCTGAGCACTTACATCAGGGTTTCCATCTAAATCTCCGAGTGATGTGATTCAGATGAAACCCCCGAAGGATCCAGTCACTATAATGATGCCACAGAGTTACTTTGGACTCCGTCTGGCCTCTGTTCAGCTGTGTCCTTCTTTTCAAAGGTGCACAAAACTGTGGCCAACTGCACTTTTATGCATGCCTAGAAAGACGGACACTGCTGGATCACAGTCCATTTGACTCATCACAGGGAATTTTCCGCGGAGTAGAGCGCAGGATAAATGTGAGCCGAGCCTTACTGCGTTGTTTTGTGAAGCAGAATGAACAAATCAACAGCAGGTGAATTGGTTTTATTTATTTTTTGTGCCGTTCCTCGTGCGGTATAAGTGATTAGATGACTTTATTCATCGGGTTGATGCGACTACAGTGATACCAGATTTATATTGGGTTTTTATGTTTGGCAGCTGTCACACACTAACAGACCCTTTTTTTTGCTAAAACTAATTTTTGCATCGCCATATTTTGAGAGCTATACTTTTTCAATATTTTGGCCGACATAGTCATGTGATGGATTGTTTTTTGCGGGACGAGTTGACGTATTTACTGGTAGCATTTTTGGGTGCGTGACATTTTTTGATCGCTTTCTATTCTGTTTTGGGGGGGGGCAGAATGAACAAAAACCAGCAATTCAGGATTTGTTTTTTTTTATTTTTTTTATGCCATTCTGTATGTGGTAAAATTGATAAGGCAGCTTTATTCTTCGGGTCAGTACTATTACAGCGATACCACATTTATATAGTTTATTGATGTTTTGGCGCTTTTACACAATAAAAACTATTTTATAAAAAATGCAATTGTTTTTGTATCGCTTTGTTCTGAGAGCTATAACTTTTTTATTTTTCCACTGATTTTGCGGGATAAGATGACGTTTTTAGCGGTACCATTTTTATTTCCATTTGGCTTTTTGATCTTGTTTTATAGATCGGGTTGTTCTGGACACGGCGATACTAAATATGTGTCTTTTTTTGTTTTTGCATAAATATACAGATTTATTGGTTTCATAATTATTTATTTAGTGATTTGTTTTAATAGTTTGAAAACATTTTTAAACTTTTTTTAAACTTTTTTACTTAGTCCCTGTATGGGACTTAAATTTTTATTTTTCTGATCACTGGTCTCATGCAATGCAATAGACATGTATTGTATTGCACGAGACTTGACAGTTTTACACTGCCACGCTGAGCCTAGCAGGCCACCATACATGGCAGACCCGGAAGTCATCATGTGACCTCCGGCTGCCATGACAATGCCAGATCTTATCACAGGGGCTGTTGGAAAAGGGAGTGGACACCCCGCTCTCCCTCTCACTATCTTCTAAATGCCACCATCGCTATGGATCGCGGCATCTAGAATATAGTAAAGGGTTAACATCATTGGGACCTGATCCAATCAGCTCCCGATGATGTTACCTTTCAGAGTTGTCGCTCTGCACAGCAATCGCAGTGCTTGCAGGCCTGAGCGCTGCAAGACTGCCAACCATTCATAAACGTCAGCGCTGCACAAAGCCCAGCAAGCGCCAACGTTTATGTACAGTGGGTGGTTGGGAAGCGGTTAAAAAAAAACAGTGTCATTATAATGCTCCTGAATATAAATACGTGCACTACGCTGTGTCCCTGAATAAATGATTGCCTCCTCACTTTGCTCCTTGCTCAAAATATGCCCCCCACACTGTCCTTCTTATGGTACATGGAGTCCACACTGTCTGCCCTTATCAACTATATTCACCACTATCCTCCCTTATTAGCTATAATCACCACACTGCCCGCTTTTACTAGCTATAATGACTAGTGATGAGCGAGCATGCTTGGCACTGCTTGATACTCAATCGAGCATCGGGGTACTCGAGTACGCTTTTTACTGGCATTACTGTGATTGGCCGGCAGCATCGCGCCATGGGGTCTTAAATGAGACCCAGTAACACGATGCTCGGCACTCTGTACTCTGGAAGCAGAACATTGTTATAGGAGGGGGAGCTTTTGTTTAACCTAATAAATAAATAATTTCAAAAAATGACATGAGGTCCCCCCTATTTTTGATAACTAGCCAAGGTAAAGCAGACAGCTGAGGGCTTATATTATCAGGCTGGGAAGGTCCATGATTATTGGGTCCTTCCCAGCCTAAAAATACAAGTCCGCTGCCACCCCAGAATTGACGCATCACAGTAGATCTGGCGTTTGGCCCGGCTCTTCCCGAATGCCCTGGTGTAGTGGCAATCGAGGTAATATTTTTTGGGGTTGATGTCAGCTGTGTATTGTTAGGTACTGTATATAAGGAAAAAAAGGAAAAATTTCAGCCTACCATCCATATGCCATAAGGGTCCACTGGTGCACGGAAATCCTTGGTAGCAAATCCAGGGATGAGAAGCAGTAGGAAGTAGATGAGAAAAACTCCAGCTCCTTCTCCGTATCCATCACAAGAAATGTAAAGTTAAAATGTCCATTTTATTAGTTCCATTAAAAAAGCGCCATATGTAAGGCAGACCTTACGCGTTTCGAAGCAAACAGGGGTTCTTAATCATAGGTTACATTGCTATGGTTAAAAGACATATATATACATATGGACTGAAAACAAAAGAGAAAATAGGGTGGAGACAACAAAGAACAGGAAGTTCATTAGTGAATGAAAATCCTCCTGAGGATAATTGCACAGTAATATGCATAAATTAAACTTATGTGCATGGTATGCTGGCAAATTAAGTACACCATTAGAAAAAAAATATCAAAAAATATACATTAGATCATTGCGAAAATTGAGACCATTGGGAATGCGAGAGTTAAGTTTAAGAATCCATGAGGCTTCTCTGGCTAGGAGAAGCTTGTCTCTATCTCCTCCGTATTTGTCTTTGTGTAAGGGGGAAGACCGGGGTGAAAGTACTTTCAGAGCAAGGGCTCCAGAACTGCCAGGGCCGTGCCTCTGGTTGCAGGGGGAAGACCGACTGCGAGCACAGGAGTCAGGTGACTGGGAAGCTGGGGTGTGTCCAGAGTGAGAGCTGGGAGGTCAGGTGACCGGGGAACTGGTGGCGTGGCTAGAGAGAGTAAGAGACGAGGACATTGGCTTGGAAACGCGGAGCTGGGTCCTGCTCAGCAGAGCAGTGTGAGAGGGTCCAGGCTCCTGGCTACAGTACTTGGAGCAAGATCCGAGTGCAGTGGACCGGAGGAGTCAAGCCGACTAGAGGGAGAAGAGACGCAGGGTTTGTGGAGCCGAGCACATGAGGTGCCGTGTTATGGACTAGGGGCTCAGCTGGTAAAACCGGAGACCGCCCGCTGCCGCCAGAAGATGAAGCATTGTTTGGGCGGGGACGCCTGAAAAGAATCAACACCGGCATCAGCTGGCAACCGCCTTGTGAGGAGCAAGAGTCAGCTAAGTGAAAAAACTGTTGATTACAACCGGTTCGCCCCTGCTACATCTAGTTAAACTGTGAACTGTCAGTAATAGACTTTTACCTGCTACTTCCCTTGTTTTTTCCCCCATATTTTCCCCTGTTACTCCCTGCGTGGAGGTTGACCCTGTTATCATAAACGTCCCCTGTTTATTAACCCCGTATTGACTGCTCTGTGTTTCTGTGTCCCTGCATCTAAAGTACCCGTGTTACATTTGCACCTTGTCTATACCAATAACCTTAAGTGTGACATACTGAAGCGCAGGTTTCAACATAGAGGTTATTCAAATGCACATATTTTCAGAGCCCGTAATATAGCCTTTCACAAAACACAGACATCTTTACTGGAGAATAACACGGTATGTAAGAGAAATAAACAACAAGTTACTTTCTCCACAGCTTATAGTACAGACTATCAAGCTATTACAGATTTAATTCGGAAATATGCTTGTATATTACATCAGGACAAAGTACTTCAGAGCATCCTTACGGAAGGAATTAATTTTGTTGCTAAAAAATCCCCCAATATAGGAAATTTATTATCTCCAAGTTTTTTTGTCCACCAAAAACCCAAGGTGAGACACATGGCTTCATATTAATGGATCCTATAAATGTGGGGGCACCAAGTGTAATATTTGCAAATTTATGTTTAAGACCCAGACATTTACTGACAGTGCAGGCAAAATATATAATATTAAGCACTTTATTAATTGCTCCAGTACATATGTCATTTATCAAGCACTGTGCACATCTTGCAAAAATTTTTATGTGGGTTGCACTAGCCGCATGCTTAAAAGACACATCACAGAGCATGTTACTGGAGCGACTCCGAATCCTAATGCAGTGAGTCCTCCATGTCAGGGCTCAGCAAACATTTTGCTGATTTTCACTGTGGTGATCTTTCCACACTTAGGCTATGTGTCCACGATGCAGAAATGCTCCGGATTTTTTCCTGAGTGTTTCTGCATCTCCCTGGCAGAAAAAACGCATGCGGCTTGTAAATGCATTTTTCCTGCCAGGGACAAGCGGATGTGAAGCGTTCTTCACATGCATTTCCGCATGCGGGTTGACAAGCGCTTTCCAAGTGATTTTAGCATCACTTGGAAAGTGCTTGTCAACTTGGTCACACTATATAAATCCATGCAACCGGCATGGATTTATATACTGTAACCATAAAGAATGTTTAAAAATAAAAAAATGAATCTATACTTACCTTCTGATGGCCCCCGGTGTCTTGCTTAGCTCCGTCCTGGCTGCCGGCAGATCGCGATAGACTGAAGGACCTGCCGTCACATGACTATGACATCAGCGCAGGTCCTTCAGTCCATCGCGAGTTGCCGGCAAGGGAGAACGAGTGCAGCAGGGGCCGTCAGAAGGTAAATATGATATTTATCTTTTATTTTATTCTTTTTTTCACAGGTTCTATTGTACCCGGGTCCGGAGGAGAGTCTTCTCTTCTCCAGACCCGGGTACCATCTGCACATTGAAATGCGTGGAATGCGCATCTACATATGCAGTGATGTGGAATCCATGCGTTTCAATGCAAGACAATGGCGGCGAAAACGCAGCGCTTCCGCAAAATAATTGGTAGTGCTGCGTTTTTTTCCGCAATGATAATCCGCAGTGGAAATTTCCACAGCATGTGCACAGCACATGCGGATTATCATTGGGGAACATGGCAGGCCTTCTACCATGCGTTTTTTAAGCGTTTCTGCAGCGTTTTTGCCGCTGCGGAAACACTTAAAGAACGCATCGTGGGCACACAGCCTTAAGGTTATTGGTATAGACAAGGTGCAAAGGCAAATACATGGAGGAGATAAGAGGCAAGCTTCTCCTAGCCAGAGAAGCCCCATGGATTCTTAAACTTAACTCTCGCATTCCCAATGGTCTCAATTTTCACAATGATCTAATGTACATTTTTTGATATTTTTTTCTAATGGTGTACTTAATTTGCCAGCATACCATGCACATAAATTTAATTTATGCATATTACTGAGCAATTATCCTCAGGAGGATTTTCATTCACTAATGAACTTCCTGTTCTTTGTTGTCTCCACCCTATTTTCTCTTTTGTTTTCAGTCCATATGTATATATATGTCTTTTATCTATAGCAATGTAACCTATGATTAAGAACCCGTTTGGTTCGAAACGCGTAAGGTCTGCCTTACATATGGTGCTTTTTTAATGGAACTAATAAAATCGACGTTTTAACTTTACATTGTTTGTGATGGATACGGAGAAGGTGCTGGAGTTTTTCTCATCTACTTCCTACTGTGTATTGTTAGCTAGCATCAAGCCCAGGGGTTAGTAATGGAGAGGTGTCTGTCACACACCCCCATTACTGACCCAGTAATAAAAAATAAAAACACACACACAGAAAAAATTATTTGAATTAAGATTCCCCCGCATTATCCCTCGTTCACCAAATTATTAAAAAATGTTCCCACTTATCTCCTCTGATGTAGTCCACATTCCCTCGATGTCTCCAGCATCTGTGAATAGCAGTAAAGTACAGCTATTCACAGGTGACAGGTAGTGATGACAACTCTCATCAGAGCCACCGGGTCTCATCAGAGCCACCGGGTCTCACTGAGCGAAGCGTTGAGCTATTCACAGACACCGGAGACATTGGAGAGGCTTCATGGTAACATTTTTGATAATAAATAGTTGAATGAGGTATTGTATGAGGGAGTCTTTATTCAAATAAAGTGGGTTTTTTTCTGTGCGGTTTTTCTTTTGGATTACTGGGTTAGTAAAGGGGGTGTCTGATAGACACCTCTGCATTACTAATCTCAGAGGTTCATGCCAGCTGACATTGCACAGCTGACATCAACCCCAAAAACTATTACCCGATTGCTACTGCACCAGGACAATAGGGAAGAACCGGGCAAAGTGCCAGAATTGGCACATGTAATGGATACACCAATTCTGGGGCGGCTGTGGGCTGGTATTTTTAGGCTGGGAAGGGCCCAATATCCATGAACCTTCCCAACCTGATAATATCAGCCCTCCGCTGTCTGCTTTACCTTGGCTGGTTAGCAAAAAAGGGGGGACCCCACGTCATTGTTTTTATAATTATTTAGTTCCCAGCAGTGACCTGGGAGTCAGAGATGTGTCCAGGCATCTTCTCCATGCTGTTCCCATTCCATTTGAGTGCTGTTTCCATCCATTTCAGAAATTTTCCTGCCCCCTAGGCCTCCTGTTAGGGTCTCCTGGAAAAATGCTTGAGTTTCCCATTGAGTTCCATTATAGTCGTTACTCGAGTCATGCCTGTCCGAGCATCCAAACTGCTCGATTTGAGTACCGAACACTCAAGCATTGTAGTCTCGATCATCACTAATAACGACCTCACTGTCCACTGCCTCTTTTCCATACTAACCCTGCTAGTCAGACTGTCCTATTACACTGTGTCCCTCCTATATTGCTCAATCTTTATACTGTGCCCCCTCCTCACACTTCCTCCCCCTCTGCATACAGTTCTCTCCTTGCTGTGCCCTCACACTGTGCCGCCATGGTGGAAACTCTATATATTGCCCCCACCACACTACCCATTTTCTACATTGTGCCCCCTCACACTTTTTCCCCCATACTGTGCTCACACTTTCCCCTCCATACTGTGGCATCACATTTCCCCCCCATAGTGTCGTTTCATTCCTTTCTCCCCCCACACTGCCCCCTTACACTCCCCGCCATATTGTCCTCCCAATAAAACCAATATGACTTCTCTTTTTCTACGGCTCCAATGGAGCACTTACATTATCACGGTCCTCCCCTGTGGCGCAGGAGTGACGTTGGCAGCTGCTGACATCTCCTTGACCCTGGAAGTGCCAGTGGTCAGAGCTTCAATTGTACTCACACATGAAAGACACAAGTACAATTGAGCCAGCTGTCATCTTAACTACTGGCTCAGAGACTGTTCGAATGTCACTCCTAGGGGGCAGCAAAATTCAACCATCTGGGACCACTGCTTTAGGCACCCAACGGCGCCCACTGCTGGCTACACCCAGTGCAAGTGCCCTGTTCATACCCCCACACTCCCCAGGGATACACAGGGTGCCATATATCCAAAGGCTAGCACTGCTTGTAAAAACTGAACAGTGTGATGGTAGGAAATCACAGCGATTCACCCTGATTCAGTGACCCCTCTAAGTCGAGACCCGAGTGTACGACTTTTTAATGATGATTACTACATCATTTGCACTTCTAAAAATAGAGATTCCAATGATAATTATATAGGTGGGAGATCTCCAATTTATAGCAGACTATAGAATAAGTAAAGTTATGGATGTGCAGCTCTGTCCATTCTGCTGTTATAAATCACATACAATTTTACAAATATGCTGCATTCAGATGCGAGTGCAATATATGCGGGAATCTACAAACCCTGTGGGTCAGATTCATCATTTGTGAATTCATTGAAGTCTTTTATTAACTGGCGTTTTTTTGTACCAAATTTATCAAAATGGTAAAAAATGGTCTTTCTTTAACCTTTTTTGCAACTTGGTGCAAAAAGTCAGACATTTCACAAAACGTAAAAAAAAATGTGCTGAAGTTACAGGTATATGTAAAATCACTCTAGGAGAGTGTCTGGAGTAAATTTTCAACAACTTTTGTGACTTATTGAAAAGTGTCAAATGATCAGACAAAAACATTTGGAAACCATAAACCACGACCACAATAGGGAACAAAAACAAAGAAGAAAAAAAAACAAGCGAAAACATAAAATAGACTTACAAAGATGCAAATGGAAAAATGAATTTGGCGCAAATAAAAAAAGGTGGAATACACTAAAAATATTTGACAAAAAACAGGAGCAAATGCAATAATTAATCGGTCTCTTTATTTACAGGGCATTTATTAAGCACCTACAGCCTATGCAATGAAAGTGGTTACGCTAAGCTGCCAGCATCATAAACATTGATTGTGAAGTCCCTCGATACAGAATGTTCCTTCAAGCATAAAGCATTCCTACAACACAGTACAGCAACACCATTCTTTAGCGACTACAGACGCAGCTGCCCCAATACTTTCTATGCAACTTTTCCTGCATCCTCTCCATATATCTGAAGTTCATCTGATGAAGGCCCGGTTGTGTGGACCGAAACGTCTGCAATACTGTGGATTACATTGGATTTAAACATTTGCACCTACTTCATTGGAATGGCGAGTTCTTCTTCTTTTTCCATTAGGCACAGAGCAGTCATTTATTAGCCGGATGAGAAATGCGAATACTAGATCATTGCTATGTCTGGACCTGTATCTGTTTAATCATTCTATTTACATTTTGAATGATTCCCGTCCATCTGTTGTATGTACTTAGATCATAGAATAAAGTAAAATAAAGCAACTCAAAACTCAAGTCAAAATCTGTAATAGGTCCCCAAGTGTCAAATACCATTGATTATACTGCACTTCTCTTAATGCTAATTTCCTATTTCTAAATACATCAGTATTAGTAGCCAAAATGGTTGATCAGCATAGAAAACTATCTTTTATGCACCCATCTCTACCTGGACACTGTAGCCCCGATTCATCAGGGCTGACATTTTTCACGCCGGTCTTAATGATGAAGGGGATGAAGTGCAAGGCTCCTCATTCATTAAGAAGGGCACACCATTTAATTAATCAGGCAAGTCGTGAAGTGACGTGCACCTTTGTGTGCGCCTAGATAGTAAGTTTACTCCAGTCCGTGCTGGAGTAATATTTGGTTCTTGGTGAACGGCGCCACTCGTCATAAATTTGGTAAGCGAGGGTTGCCACACCCCATCCCACACCAGCTCCACCCACTTTGTTGGAGCTGGGTTAAAATGTAAAAAAAAAAGTCACAAAAGTTTTGCACAACTTTGTGTTGCACAAAACATTTGTGGCTTTTCAAAGCTTTTTATATCAGAATTCTGGTGAAAACGTTTTAAATAAATTGAGTTTAATGAACTTGGAGAGTCAAGCTTCTCACTATGGCACGAGGGGGCATGGTGGAGTCAGACACTTTTGGTTGATAAAGAAGTGTCGGCCTCTTCATGAATCTGGAACGTCTGATGAGAGGTGTGTGCCTCCGTGCGCCACTGGCAGAAAACTTACACCAGTCCCTGAATGGAGTAAGATTTCTAGTGTAGGGAACACCATGATATGAATTAGACCACGGCCCCACTATCAGTATTTGATCAGTATTCGGTCAGTATTTTTTCTCAGGAGTGGAAGCCAAAACCAGCTGAGGAACAATCAGAGAAAAGGTATAATAGAAACAAGTCACCAATTCTGCATTTATCTCTCCTGAGAAAAATACTGACCGAATACTGTTTGTGGGGCTGTGGCCTTAGACAAGTTGTGGCATCACACCCCTGCTGCACCTCTGTCCTGCCTCTGGACTGGCTATTTTGGCGAAGCTGGGGAAAACTGGCATGAAAGCACCAAATATGCAACATTTTTGCACAACTCCGAGTTGCACCAAAATTTTTTAACTTTTCAAAGCAATTTCCTCCAGAATTCTGCCAAAATTGCTTTGTTCTATCGAGGCCATTAATTAGCTAGAAAAGAGAACATTCGCCAAGCAGGGCCAACAAAGTCATAATTTATGCTAAATAAGTGGTGTAAATTATAACAGAAATGCACTACAGTCTCTAAGTGGAGAACATCTCTTGTGGTGGCTCATGGTAGCTGAAAGATGCGACAAATTCATTAAGAAGTGCATGTCTCATAATGACTTTGGAAAGTCTTACTCCAGAATCTGTTTATCAAGATAAAATCTTTTTTTTTTTTTACAATGAAACCCTAATATATAATTAATTAATCCATTCAATACACAAAGGAATGACAAAAAAAATTGAGATTTGATTGTCACCAAAAAGTGCAATAATAAGAGCTAAAAACATCATTTAGCCCAAAATAATATCAATAAAAACATCAGCTCAATTGACAGAAAAATGAAGTTACAGGTATAAGAAAACGGTGACACAAACGAAAATTCATAAAATAAAATACAGATTTTTTTTTAAAGCAATAAAATAAAAAAAAAAGTAAATTGTGTACTTTTGGTTTTGCAACAATGACACTGACCTGAAGAATTAAGTTTGCACAGTGAACACTGCAAAAGCTAAAACCAAATCACAATGACATAGTTGACATTTCACCATTTCATCCCACTTAAAAGTTTTTTTCTATTTTTTTTTCAGTACATTATATCAGAAAGTGAATGGCGTTATTCAAAATTGCAACTTGTCCCCCCAAAAAAACCCTCATAAGACAATATAGACAGAAAAAGAAAAAATTGTTATGGTTCTTGCAAGAAGAAGGAAGAGAGAATAAACTAAAGCACAAAAAATGTCTGTGTCCTTTAAGCGATAATAGCCTTTTACATTTGTATCGTATTGTTTGTTGTTTCCATTGTATACACATAGGTATAAAGGAGTAAAGTGACAAGTGGCTCCAAAGGGGAATCTCTTATATTAGACCTCTGGGGCCATTGTTGTGTTAGAACAGAGACCCCCAGGAGGATCCTCTGGTGCCCTGATGGTCAGACATCGTAATTGTTAAACTGGACTTATCAGTTACTGGAGAAATTAGTTTGAGGGTTAATTGTTCCTTAAAAAGTAATATACCAATTATAAGAGATAACTCCCAGCAGTGTTTTGAGAAGGCGACCATTCTTTAATACTTATTACATAGGATAAACATTTTTATTGGGTCCTTTCTGCCTTTATTTTTGATGTTCTGCAGAGTACATGTAGTTCTCCTCTGTAAACACAAGATGGTGCAAGTGAGCTTCCTAATGAGTCCACTGATATTTTAATTTTTTCATACTCCAAGTGTACATTACTTTTTAGCAGCAATTAAGTTTGTACTGCTGTCTGGTGACTCTTTAAAGTAATTGAGAGGCAAAATATAACATTCTATTATAATAAAAATATATTGTCTATAGCATTGTGTGTAAACTGCCTGCGCCTTCTAGGAATAAAATGATAATCACAAGTTTTGCTGTTGTGCATATGAATTATCAGCTTATACACAAAAATGCAAACATGAGTTTGGTCCTAATAAAGATAAGAGCACACATTCTTAGTCTATCTTAATCTTTAGGAGACCCCTAATATCAGGGTAGACCTCTCAGAAGTGTGGGTAAGTCTCCACACAATCACGAGTCAAACTGCTTTTTCTTTTTCTGATTAGACCTGTAAGGTCAAGGGGAAAGAGTTTACATAAAGAACATACCTCTTATTAATAATAATTAATTATAAGCATAAGAATAGACATACAAAAGTAAGATATATAAAAAACTAAAGGTAGGTAAGTGATAACCAAACTCCCTTGTGTAAATACTTCAATCAATACAGAGTTATATTGTGTGTAATCACAGTTTTGAGGACGGATCCTCAAAAGGTACAAGCCAAAATAGGCAGTGCTGTATAATTAAAGCCCTTTAAGATACATACAGATAATCAGGGAGAGAGTGATATCACATAAAAGTACACATAATGATAGTAATGCACAGTGGCATGGAGTACACTTTTTACCGATAAAAGAAAATGCACCTGTAGCACCCCGAGGGCTCGGCTGCTACAGGGGTATTGCACCTCAAACCAGAGGTGTGATATTCCACTCCCGGGTAAGGATGGAGTGTGGACCAGGACTCAGTAAGCTGCATGCACTACACACACCCCATTTCCGAGGGACAGCTCAACGGTGCTCCCACTAGACAGAAGTGCAGGCACGACAGCATCTGTCCCTGGCTGGAGTGGGGAGGGGAAGGAAAACCCAGTGGTGTAGGAGCAGATAGGGGTGGGTCTCTGGGCATAGGTAGGAGCCCATTGGTTGCTAGTCACCTGGGCTCACACAGAGAGGGAGGTATATAAGGTGGGCACCATCTTAGAAGTTCAGACAGTGAGAGGAGAGGAGTGAGAGAAGGAGTTCAGCCAGAGAGGGCTGACAGGGAGCTGCTGTGGCTCAGTCTGGGCCCAGCTCCACGAGACAGGCCTGGAGTGGAGGCCAGAAACAGCAGAGAGCACAGGAACAGAAGAGAAAGGAAATAAGGAACAGAACATTAAGAGAGGCCCAGAGACACGAGAGAAGAAGGAACCCCATAGGCCCAGGAGATTGCGGGTGACGGGTTGGCAGAACAGGGTACCGGATCCCAAATTGGTGGAGGCGACTAATCCTCAGCCAAAGACCGGCGGTCGTAACTACATCTCAGTGCGACCCCTCACTACACCAACCAGGAAGGCACACCACATAGGGTCAGGGACGCAGAAATCAGCATACCAAGAGAAGGCCCGAGGCAGCCGGACAAACGTAGAGTCACTGGTGGGGCACGGCCAGAGAAGGGAAGAGAAGGGAGCCCTGTGCCACGCTCTGGAATTGCCTGGGAGTTGGTCGAGCCCCTTGCCTGGTGGACGCAGCACGGCTTGGGCAGTCGCCGCCGGTGCCGAGGTGACTAGGACCAGTAAAGAACTGTGAGTAAAGCATTGGAAACTGCAACCACACGTCTCTGTGCTACTTTGCCGCACCAGCACCACCAGTGCTGGGACGCTCGTGCACCATCACTCCCATCATCCGCACCAACTGCCCTGAGGCTATACTTCTAACGTGGGGAGTCATCCCATACTTGGCTGCGCATACAACATCAGCCTCAGTGGGCTGCATCGCAGCGGCGGTCCCCACTGACCGCAATCCACGGGTGGCGTAGTCGGACAATTATAATACTACTAAGTCTGCCACTGGTTTGACCACCCTGGGCACGGACCAGGTCATCGCCACGGAGACTACAACCCCCAGCGATCCGGCTCCGGGTATTCCCCGCATACACATGCACGCACAACACAGGCCCAGGGGGCGAGTCACACCCAACTTGCGTTTTGCTTCAAGTTTCATCAGAGGGAATTTGGAGAGTGTATCATACAGGCTATATAAATAACTAGGAACATATCATGGCATAGATCACACATATGTCAGTCATTATGGGGTAATAGACTGCATTCTGATGGACAGGAAATGCATTTAATCAAATGGTTGGACGCTATATCAAATGTCCAATGCTCATGCACCATCATCTATGTCCAAGTCATGAACAATGCACATCCAGGTCAGGTGACTGGTGAGGCGACTTTTGTATGTCTATTTTTATGCTTTTAATTATTTTGTTATCCAATAAATAATATATATTTTTTTATTGATTTTGAGTCTTGCACATTTCTACATAGGTATTCTTGAATTTATTGGTGCATTTTGGCCCCTTATATATTGTCCCTTATACTCATGTGTGTATTTTAATAATAATGGCAGACAATACTAGTAAATACTGTACATTTCTATTCATCTATTTCATTACAGAATTTCATAGAGTAATAAATGTCTAATCCTCCATATATGTATTATTACTATTTTTTTTTACATTTCCTATTCAAGGGATTGACCAGAGGTGTGATGTTAATGAGCTTTAATAGTATAAGTCATCTATATTATATTGGTAGGTTTTGACAACCAAACCCCAGCACTTATCTGTTATCAGTAGAGATGAGTGGATCAATTTGCAGGACTCCGGTCCAGCAATCCAGGTCAGTGGTACTTGGCAAGTAGACAGGAGGCCCACGAATCTCTTACCTACTGATATCCCAGGCGCTGTATTTAATTCATCAGTTCTAGCTCAAAGTCACCTGTGCAGCATGACACACTGATGACTTTGTGCCACCCCAGGCTAATCAATAGCTGCACCAGAGACACCGAAAGATAAGAGATTTGCGGGTCTCCCATCTAGCCACCAGGTACCACTGACCTGAATGCTGGACCAGAATCCTGCGAATTGATCTGCTCATCTCTAGTTATCAGCTTTGGCAGCTAGATAAGGAGTCACTGCAGAGCGGACAGAGACGGCTCCATATACTTTTAGCTTCTAGCCGACAGAGCTGATAACAGCTGATCGAAGGAGCTGTCAGGTGTTGGACCCCTGCCGATCTGATATTGATAAAGATAGGACATAAATGCACAGTTCAGGATAGCCCCTATAATGCCAATGGAGGATTAACCGGACAATTCTCTATTCAGCCCTAGGATATGGCCAAGCAAAGACATATTGAAAATTTGTCATAAATTTACATAAAATCCAGTAACAGTCCAAGCCCCATGCATGTGAATAGGGCTTCCGCAACCCCATGCACAAACTAATGAAAATTTTTACAGAATAAGCCACATCATGAAAAAACAATATTCCACAGAAATAAGTAGTGTGTAACTTACTGTATTTCACATGCAAATCCAGACATTTCTATGCTTAAAGGGGTTTTCCCACGAACGAAAGTACAATTTAATCAATAGATTTTGGAATAATAATTTCCACAATTGGATGTGTTTAAATAAAATGCTCCTGTGCTGAGATAATCTTATAAATGTGCCCCTGCTGTGTACTGTGTAATGGCTGTGTCTCACCGTGCAGGAAGATGGTCTGATCATACCACAGCTCCTGGGCAGGGGAGGAAGCAAGAGAGTATGCGGACATTACAGCACGGGATCACAGCCGATTCTTTATGAGGTAAAACATTTCCCTGCCTGTTTTTAAACAATGTTTTACCTCAAAGAAAGAATCAGCTGCGATCTGATGCTATCCTGTCTGTATACTCTTTTGCTTTCTCCCCTGCCCAGGAGCTTCGCCTCTAGAATACAGGGACATAGAAATACACTGCTATATACAGATGTATCTACATGCATCTGTATAACCTGTTTCTGGCTTCACCGACAGCAATACAGCTCAAGATTACCAAATTCTCATATGTTTATCATTGTGGGCTGTGGCTCATAGCTAGAGCTGCTGTCTGCAAGCATGAGGTCTCTGGGAGACCACATCACCAGATAAGGGAATAGTTTATTTAATTTAGCAGAGAGAGAGATGTGGCCCTGCCCTTCCACACCACCCCCCCCCTTCCTCCTGAGGAGGAGAAGCTATTGACACCCCCCCAGGGGCCGTGGGGTACTCGGTAGCCAGGCCGGTCCGTGGCCAGGGCGGTCAATAAATTAAAGAAAAGAGG
Source organism: Phyllobates terribilis (assembly GCF_046119375.1). Lineage (NCBI taxonomy): Eukaryota > Metazoa > Chordata > Amphibia > Anura > Dendrobatidae > Phyllobates > Phyllobates terribilis. Next base: position 85,219,928 of record NW_027362769.1, read on the forward strand.
GGAATAAAGTTTTTGGGTATAAAGTTCGTGATGCCACCCGTGTTATGCGGCTATAGGTGGCTGCCGCTGCTGTTCAGATCCACTGGGGCCGTTGGTGACGCAGCAGAGATGGTTCAGCTCTCCACGGGTAGAGCTAGGCCTCAGGGCAGTTAAATAGGTGATTGGATGTTGTTGGGGTAGTGCAAGGCAGGTGACGCAGCAATTAAGTCAAGGACACAGCGGGGTGCAGTCTTCGAGTTTTTACTCACAGTTCTTATGATGTGTCAGGTTACAACTGCCAGCAGGTTATAACAGCCCACCGAGTCCTGTGTCCTCCGGGGAAGTGATCCAGCCAACTCTCAGATAACTTGGGTGCACTTGATCGGGACCCCCTTCTTGTGTAACTTCCCGGGTCGTCTCTCTGCGCCGGCTATTGTCCTCCTGCCCTGCGCTTCACACACAGTGTCCTGAGCCAGTGGCCGCGGGCCTTGTCGGGTGACGTCCTCTCTGTCCCCTCGGTCCTATATGGCCACCTTTTCAGTGAATATGTGTGGGTTTTGGCTACTGCACTTAAAGATACCGCAACCTCCGGTTTGCTACATGAGTCTTGTAGTCCTCCACTAGTCTGGGGCCGGTCCCCTACTGCGACCTGATCCCTTCACAGTCGGCGTGAACTCGGGCGCACGGGTGGACTCCGCACTTCCCGTGCCCCTAGGATCCTTTCGCTCACTCTGGAGCCTTTCTCACTGCTCCGGTCTTCTCTCCTCACTCCCAGTGACAGACTCCTGTCACCAACTGCTCTGACTGACTAACTCTCTCACTCACGGTCCTCACTCCTTGGACCCTAGGACCAGAACCCCTCTAGATCTTTCTATCCTTCTTTTTATACCACCTGTCATGTGTCCCACGTCACAAACTGTCACTCTACGTGGTCCCCTCTACCTTCAGTCCTTCCTTCAGTGCTCTCCTAAACTACTTCCTCCACCCACCTCCTCTACTTAGTTCCATCCTCCAGACAGGGACAGGGTCTGTGCTCTCCCTCAGGAGCAATCTCACCCTTCCCTAATGGATGTTATGATCTGCAACAAGTACTAAGGAAAGATAGGGGAAAGCTGTCCCTACCATAAGACTAAACTGAATCCCTAAGATGTAGCGGGCTGACTGTTCCTAGCGAACAGACCCGCCTTAGTCCTCGGCTAGTCTGAACGAAGACCTATAGCATAAGGGGAGGGTTCCCTAAAAGAACTAAGGACTGGACAAAAATGGGACACCTCCTAAACAGAGAAGTTGTTGCAGAACACAAAAAGACAAACTGACAAAAAGGTACTAGAGGTCCCAGAAGGACCAAGCGAACTGACAGAGAAAGGCACCGAAGCACCTGGCTAGAGAAACAGTCAAACACTGAAGTCCAGCACAGTCAAAAGGGGGAGCTGGAATATAAAGGCACATGGTCACGTGACCACAAATCACAAGATGGAAAAAACAAACAGGAGGGTTCTAACAATGGAGTGATGTGGTGTTGGATGTGAGTGTGTGGGTCCCGGGTATTGCTCCCTCCTTACCTGAGAGTGGGGTACTACACCTCTGGCTAAGATGCAATACCTCTGTGGCAACTGGACCCGCAGGGGCGCCACACTATGGAGCAATGACTTTGTCATAGAGAGGTGAGTTTTAGAAGTCGGGACAAAGCCTCGATGTACCAGGATGGCGGAACTGAGCCCTCAAATCCAGACAGTCCTGCTGGATCCGGGACGGTTGTGAGCTATGGTAATAGTGTCCACATACTGATGATTTGTATTTTTGTCTATTTACAGTAATGATGCCCCTAAGGCTAAGTTCACATTATGTTTTAGCCACTCATCAGTCGCTAAGTTGGGGCTTACATAGACCACATCTTGGTGCCTATCTGCATCATTAAAGTCAGTGGACCCTGTCAGGGCAAACGTCCGAATCCTGTTTTCCAGGGTTTCAGATGTGCTCAAGACAGCTACTGACTAATGGATAAGAGGTGATGTTAACACAGCCTAGGTGCTGTCACACACAGTAAGGAAGCCTCCTTAGATGCCACCTGTTTCTCTGCTCTACTGCTAGAACCCGCACCATTGCTTTTTCTAAAGCCATATAACTCGTATTTTATTTATTTAAAGAAGCACTCCTCCTATCAAAATTTTTATTCTTTAAATATATTGCAGTCATCATATTATATAGCACTGTGTACTTACAATTGCTCACTTTGCCTTTCTACCAGTTTTTGCTCTTTCTGTGCTTAGGAGTCCAGCGGGCGGTTCTACGTAGAGATTAACAGCTATCTGTGTATGCACAGTCATACAAGGAAGTCTTTGTCAATCACTGAATAGGACCACCCATTGGACTCCTAAGTATAGATAAAACACTGATTCTTTTTCTGCAAAAACTATATATGATTATACTAAACTTATCCTGCTCTATAATATGCTACCTGCAGACCAGACCAAGCATTGCTTGACCACTTGCCTTGGAAATAGCAAATGATTGTGAGACATGGTTCTGAACTTGTGTGTGCTCAGCTTTTAAGAGCAGTTGTGAACTTAAATCTGTAGAATTTTAGGCAGTTCTTTTTTTTTTTCTTTCTATCTGGTTTGAAATAAATATTCTAAAGGGAAAACTCCAGCCAAGTTTGCAGAGTATAGTTACATTGTTCTAAAGCACAAACCAGCCTGGTTCTTGTCCAGAGAATGAGATATTTAGATGTTCTGTCCATTATTCAATGCACTGTTCGGTTTCATTTTCGTTAAATACCAGACACAGAAAAAATATACAGAGCTGATGAAAGTGGAGTTTCTGCCAACACAGAGAAAAAAATAATCTTTTGCGACCATTGCTCTTAAGAAAGGACATTTAGAAATTCCAGACATTAAATTTCACTCATAGTTTGTAAAGTTGGGCACAAGTGCCGCACATGGAGGCAACAAATGGGGCTCTGAATGAGTGATGCTTTCAAGAAGACAATGCTTTACCATTGTCTGAAGTAATGTGTAGCACACTGATTATTTTTTAGGTTTTGTTAAGAGCATGGTTATTTAATACCATAAAATGCAACTTTTTTAACAAAGAAAAAAACATGGAATTTCTTATTGACGTACTTCAGGAATATACTTTTCCTACTACTTTAGAGTTTCATGGTGCCGCCCTTAATATTGGAAAACCTTTTTTTGGGGTTTCATTCTGGTGTCTTATTTCATAATAAGGGTTATCGCAATGCTCAAAAACATTAGTTTTGGGGCATTTTATTTTAAATATACGGTATTCACACCATTTTTCATTAATCTGCAATTTCTCAAAGGAAGGCAAAGTATGGACTCCGTAGTTATGATTTTTGTTTAGCAGCTCTGGAATCCTTGATATGAAACAAACCAAGGTCACATCTGCACAGAGTTTGTATGTTTGTCTTATGGTTGAGTGGATTTTCATACCTTAAATCATACTAATGGTTGCTTAATTGGCTTTCCCGTAAACTTACCTTTATGTATATTTGTCCTAAGGTGCTCATACACATTATATTTTGAATGGCAATGGTTAGAATCCATTCTGTCCAAATTATGGTTCTCCTAACAGAAAGCATACCCCCCAACCATCCCAGATCCAGAAGGACATTCACTGCTTCATATCGATGCAATGTCTTAAAAGGCAAAAAGTGGCAACAGCATTAGGTGTCACAGTCAATGAGTCCCAGCAACTGTACAAACCAATGCTAAGTCCTTCTTCCAGGGCTACTTAAAGGGAACCTGTCATGTTGAAAATGGTATCTGATCTGCAGGTAGGATGATATAGAGCAGGAGGATCTGATTGGATGGATATACATTTTTGTGGGAAAGTTTTAGTATAACTTGTATTTTATTAATTGAAATCCCCTCTGTTTTTATGCATGAGTCCAGTGGGCGGACCTATTCAGTGATTGACAGTCTTCCATGTTTGACTGTGCATGCACAGATAGTTGTTAGTAGTTAGCCTTTGCAATTTTACATAGAGGAACATTTATCTGAAATTTGTCCACAATTTTTAAACACAGTTGGTCAGATTGCTGAATCTCTGACCATCTCTGCTTCTGAGAGACTCTGCCTCTCTAACATACAATTTCTTTACAGTTATGTGAGATACCGTAATTGAAAATTCTCCTGCGAGCTGTTTTTCCTTACTGCAACTTGCTTTTCTAGTGTTTTGTAAACCCTGTCCTTCCTTTTTTGAGATGTGCCGCTACCATCAATTCGTAAATGAGTTAATTATTTCAAATGAAATGGAAAAATGTCTTATGATCACCTTCTGATCTATGTTCTTTTGTAAATAAAATATGGCCATAAGAGATTTCCAAATAATTGTATTCTGATTCTTTACATTTTTCAGTGTCCAAATTCGTGCTTACATTTGAGCACCTTTACGATGGTCATAAATTTTTTTAAATATAAAATACTATGGAATACTGTGCTTTTCTATACTTTTAAGTAAAACAAGTTTATAACCATAGTAAGGCAGGTGAAAAGTAAGCATAATGTGCATTATATCTGACCATTAGTGTCTGTGGCTTCCCTGAGCAGTTTGGATATCTCTTTTGTGGTTTTTAAGTGTACTCACTCAATGAATGCCAAGATCATAATGTAAACTTAATTACAGATTAAGGCTATGTTCAAAATGTCCAGTAATCATCTGTTAGAATGGATCCAGCAGCAATCCATTGACAAAAAGTTGTGCAGACACAATTTTTTTGTCCAGGAAAAAAAAACTGATTTCAACTGAAACAGTTTTTTTCACATTGAAATCCATGGAAAATGGATCCGTTAAATAGCCCTCCGTTGTTCTTTCATTTGAAAAGGATCCGTTTTTTGCTTCCTGGATCAGTTTCAAATGGAACAAAACGAATGGTTACTTAACAGATCCATTTTCGATAGACTTCAATGTTAAAAAAATGGATCCAGTTAAAATCTATTTTTTTTAGCTGGACAAAAAAGTTTTGTGCACAACTTTTTTGTTAACGGATTGTTGCTGTATCTGTTCTGACGGATGATTACTGAACATAGCCTAAAGATATTGCCCATTATTTTGATATTGATTGCCTTTTCTTAGGATAGCTAATCAATATCTGATTGGGAGTTAAAGGGGAGAGCGACACTTGGCATTCCCGCCGATCAGCTGATTTTGGTGCCGATGGCAGTCAGAAGTACTCACATTTCTGAAAAATATATTGTCACTGTCCTCCGTGACTTGGATCCTAGATGTAGATGAACACTGGTGTCTCCAATCACTTTGTGTTTTGCTTTTATATCCTGCATTGTTTCAAAATATTGTATTTAGAAAGAGAGAGCGATGTGTTTAGCCTTTAACGTTATCTCTAGTCATTGTCTTATCTCTGTGTACTTAACCAGAGTTTTCCTGTTACAGAGGTTTTGTAGAAAACCTGCAGCTGCATCTGTGTGATATTACTGCATTGGCTTTATCCTTGTACACCATAAACACATCAGTCAGCAGTGTGAGAAAGGCACACAACCAACAATAGGAGATAAGTGTTTTACTGACTGTATGGGTTTGTGTTTATTTCAAGAAAAATGTACACAGCAGAATGGATACAATGTACACTGAGGCATTAGGGCCATTGACGTGTGGGTACATTTTATTCAGAAAAATAAATATTTCAGCTTGTTTTTCCATTTTGCCAAAGGTGATCTCATCTGAAAAGTGCTATAACTTTAAGACTTTAAGGGCTTTTCTCTGTGTACTGTGGCAATTACACAGAGAACAGAGGCCTGAAGCTTTTCTTGTTAGGTTCCTATTTACTTTTTCTGCTCTGGGATTAAAAAAGGAAAAAAAAAGTATTTTCTTAATTGCAGTCATTGTCCAACCTTTCAGGCCAAATGTATTTCCCAGATGTATTCAACAGCAGAACTATACAGTTGCATTAACTCCAATTTAAAAAACGGATACAGAGCAATATATGTTTTTCTCATTTTGCCTACAGTTGTATTAAACAGCTTAGTTGCTTATCAACCAGACATATGCCTGTAAGTATTCACTTGACAAATGTCTGTCTGGAGGTAGTGGGCGTGATGTATGGTTTGTACATGGTGTGACCCTACCCTTAAGTCAACCATAGGCACCTATGGAAGAAATTTACACATAGATCATTACTAACAATACATAAATAACAAATTATAGGGGTTGGACAGTATGGGTGAAATTCATCTTGAACATAATTTTTGAACTCAATTTTGCTTTTGTCTGTGCTGCAGTTATTAACACCAAATGTATTAAATTGATGTGCGATGTTTGATAAATTTTATGCATCTTATACAGGGTGATTCACTCGCAGAGTAATCTCCAAGGGACTGTGGCCACCAAGATCGCCTGATTTAACACCGCCGGATTTTTTCTTTGGGGCCATTTGAAAGTTCGGGTGTACAGTAACAAGCCATGAACATTACAGGTATTCCGAGAGAACATACAGTGAGAAATTCAGGCTATGACCCCAGACGTTCTGCGGAAAACATTCAACAATATGGAACGGCGCAGAGTGGCGTGCTTGGATGCGAACGGCGGACATTTTCAACACCTGCTTTGAAACATCAGTTTTTCATGAACCGAGGTATGTACAGTTCAAATGTCAGAACGATACATCGTCTCTTTTAGAAGTTACAGCAATAAAGTAGCAAGTGAATCACCCTGTATATGACACTTGTATTTACAACTTAATTTCAACTTTTTTACTTCATCCCCCTAATGGAGTGAGTTTGTGACTTTTTATACATCTTTTTAAAAAGTTACAATCCATAAATCTGGCTTAAACATTTTATCTACATAGCCTTCAATGCCCAGAACACAATGTAATGCTGATGGGTGTGGACCCACTGCACCATTAGCCAGGCTTACCCTGGAGGGGCGTGACTAACTGTCTACCGGGTCTCCACTTAGAGTCACTGATGGTGAAGATAGGCTGGGCCACCGGTAGACACCAGGTACCACTCCAGGGTAGTCCCCTCATCTTCATCAGCTGACCCTAGGCTCAGAGGTACAGGTACAAGTACAGGAGGACAGAGGCAAAGACGTGGTCAGACAATCCGGGGTCAGGGCAGGAAGCACAGGTTCAGTATACGTAGCCGACGTTGGGAGTGGAGAGGTCAGGATAAACCGTAAACGAGCCGGGTCAATAGCAGGTGAGACAGAACAAACATGCCCTCACAGGATCCAGAGACAAGCAACTGAGAACCAACGATCAGGCATGGAGTAGTGGGAGGAACTGCCTAATAAACCCACTGCTGCCTAGGGATAGGATGAGGACAGCAAACCCTGCAGGACACAGCAGGGTTAAATTCCTGTAGAATGTGGCTGCGCCTCCCTGTAGCCAGATGGAGAGTTTCTAGGAGCAGAGCTGGCAGTGTTCATAAGGCAGCACAGAAAGATGCTGTGACGCTAGGGAAGCAGAATGGTGAATACAGTGAGTAGGACGTTGCTGAGACGACATACGAGATGCCGGCGTGACACACAACCAGTTTTTAAATGTAGCAAAAAGTAACAAATTTTTTGCTATACAATGTTTAAAAAAATCAGCTTTTTACAACAAAATAATTGAACAAGCAGCCTTAATCCCTTTATAGAATAGTATAATTCTGAAGTGTATCCTTGTAATGATGTGAACAAAGCCTTAAAGGGAATCTGTCAGCAGGTTTTTGCTATTTAATCTGAGAGCAGCATAATGTAAGGGCCAAGAGCCTGATTCTATGGATGTGTCCTTAGCGCAGCAGCTTGCTGTAGTATCAATACAATCAATGTTTTATCAGTAGGAGATTATCACTGTAGGACTAGGTGTCGTATACAAGCCAGTCTAACTAATCTGTGTAACCCTGCCCCCACCACTGATTGGCAGCTGTACACAGGAAGCTTTCAATCAGTGGTGTGGGCGGGGTTATACACTGCTGAGCATTAAGAGCACTGCTACATCTACAGAAGAGAAAACAGGGATTCTATTAAAACTGCACCAAGCAGCCCAGTAAGTGATACATTGCTAGAATCAGGCTCTCTGTCCCTACTTCATGCTGATCTCAAATTCTACAGCAAAAACCTACTGATAGATCCCTTTAATTGCTTCTTAGCATGTTACGTCTTTTTCTACGTCCCAGGGTATGAAAAAGCATTTGCGGCTTTTTTCAGGGATTGTGATGCCAGGTTATCAGCACTCTGCAATATAAGGGCAAACAATGGCAGACTAGACTGACTATGTCCTCTACTCATGTCAGAGGCATCTGTCTATTAGTTCGCTTGTCAGTTTTATACAAACAGGCAATAATGCATTGGAAAAAAAAAGTTCAATTAACCGGTTCAGGACCGCCCACTGTACATAAACGTCGGCGCTGCCTGGGCTCTGTGCAGCGCCGACGTTTAAAAACGGTGGGTGGTCCCGCAGCGCTCAGGACCCCCAGGGTCCTGCTAGCGCTGCGGTACCGGTTCAGAGCGATAGCTCTGACATGTGGCATCATGGGGACCTGATTGGATCAGGTCCCCATGATGTTAACCTGTTCCTATCTTCTAGATGCTGCGATCCATAGCGATCGCAGCATTTAAAAGATAGGGACAGCCGGTGGTCGGTGATCGGGACCCCCCACATACCTGTCAGCGGCGGGGATCCCGGTGCTGTGACCTCTGACATCATCGAGACCTGATTGGCTCAGGTCTCGATGATGTCAGCGTCACACCAGCCAATCAGAGAGATCACCAGGGAAGTTTGTTTTAGCAACAAACTTTCCCGGGCGATCTGCCTGATAAATGCAGTTTCTCCTCCGATCTCAGTGAGAGAGCAGAGGAGAAACAGTGTGACAAGAGCTGTCAGCCTTGCCACTGTGAAAGTAAAAAAAATAAAATAAATAAAAAAGAAAGTAAGAGTTAGGGTTAGTGAGTCTGTCAGATCAGTCAGTCCTGTCAGATCAGTCCAGTCAGATCTGTCAGTCCTGTCAGATCTGTCAGTCAGATCTGTCAGTCCTGTCAGATCTGTCAGTCAGTCAGTCCTGTCAGATCTGTCAGTCAGTCCTGTCAGATCTGTCAGTCAGTCCTGTCAGTCCTGTCAGATCTGTCAGTCAGTCAGTCCTGTCAGATCTGTCAGTCAGTCCTGTCAGATCTGTCAGTCAGTCCTGTCAGTCCTGTCAGATCTGTCAGTCAGTCAGTCCTGTCAGATCTGTCAGTCAGTCCTGTCAGATCTGTCAGTCAGTCAGTCCTGTCAGATCTGTCAGTCAGTCAGTCCTGTCAGATCTGTCAGTCAGTCAGTCCTGTCAGATCTGTCAGTCAGTCAGTCCTGTCAGATCTGTCAGTCAGTCAGTCCTGTCAGATCTGTCAGTCCTGTCAGATCTGTCAGTCAGTCAGTCCTGTCAGATCTGTCAGTCAGTCAGATCTGTCAGTCAGTCAGTCCTGTCAGATCTGTCAGTAAGTCAGTCCTGTCAGATCAGTCAGTCAGTCCTGTCACATCAGTCAGTCAGTCCTGTCAGATCAGTCCGGTCAGTCCAGTCCGGTCCCGTCCTTTCAGTCCGGTCCGTTCAGTCCAGTCAAAAAATATAAAAATAAAATGGCCCGTCAGACTTATACCGCAGAGGAGGTGTATGCCCTGCTGTGTTCTGACACTGATGACAGCGCAATCTCAGATGGAGATGTGGATTTTGAGGGCTTTAGTAGCGGCGACACTGAGAGCCCAGAAATGAGCAGTGATTCTGTTCCATCCTCAAGCCCAAGGACCAGTACAGCAATAGGGGCAAATAGCGCTACTGGAGAAACGTCTCCAAATCAGGGAACACTGCCCAGTACAAGCGCTGTCCCTGCTACTAGTGAATTGGCGCACGCCAGTGTACAAGGGGCGTTGCCACATGATCTAGCATTTCCCAGATGGGAGGCTTCAGATTCGGCTGCTCCATTCAGCCCTGATTTCAACGCCATTCCTGGTATAAATGTGGAGGTGGAAGATTTTGGACCAATTCATTTTTTTAATTTGTTTTTTTACAGACAGCTTGCTAGAGCATATTGTCGTGCAAACAAATTTATACGCGTCCCAATTCATAAGCCAGAATCCCCGATCTTACTATGCTAGGGCAAATTTATGGACACCAACTAATGTCCCGGAAATAAAAAAATTTTTAGGACTTACATTTGCCATGGGGCTTGTTAAAAAACCGAGCATTCGATCCTACTGGTCCAACCACCCTGTTCAAGCCACCCCTATGTTTTCAGTCATTCTGCCTAGGACCCGTTATGAAATGCTCATGCGGTTTTGGCATTTTAACGACAATAGTCAATGCCTGCCCAGAAATGCCCCAGAACATGACAGGTTATATAAAATTAGACCCATCATTGAAAATTTGTCAGAAAAATTCTTAAGCCTCTACACCCCAACACAAAATATTTCTATAGACGAGTCCCTTGTAAAATTCAAAGGAAGACTGCACCTCAAGCAATTTATCCCATCTAAAAGGGCAAGGTTTGGAATAAAGCTCTATAAAATGTGCGAAAGTTCAACCGGATACACATCCGCTTTTCGCATATATGAGGGGAAAGATAGCCAACTAAACCCACCAGGATGCCCTACTTATCTGGGGACATCTGGAAAAATTGTTTGGGAGCTGATAAGTCCATTTTTTCAAAAAGGCTACAATCTATATGTGGACAATTATTACACCAGCATACCCCTATTTAAAAGTCTGGTTGAACACAACATCGGGGCTTGTGGGACCATCCGTAAAAACCGTCAGGGGTTTCCACAACCATTGGTCAACCAAAAGTTTCAAAAGGGGCAGTCAGGGGCTGTACGCAACGGAGAGCTGCTTGCCCTGAAATATAGGGATAAGAGGGATATTTTTGTCCTCAGCTCGATCCACACAGATGCCACAAGGGCCACTGTAGAACTAGGATCCACCACTCCGAAGCAAAAACCTGTGTCAGTCATTGACTACAACAAACACATGGGGGGTGTGGACCTTGCAGACCAGGTTCTACAGCCATACCAGGTATCAAGAAAGTCCTATACCTGGTATAAAAAGTTGGTTATTTATTTGTTTCAGGTGGCTACATACAATTCTTTTGTGTTGTACAAAAAAGCAGGAAATTCAGATCCTTTTCTTGATTATCAAGAAAAGGTAATTGAAAATCTTGTCTTTCAAAGTGTTAGCCCCGCTCATCCATTAGAATCTGAGGATGTGAAAAGACTCACTGAGCGACATTTTATTGCACTTATTCCAGCAACGGAAACAAGAAGGAACCCCCAGAAAAGATGTCGTGCATGTACTAAGAGAGGAATGAGGCGTGATACCCGCTACTATTGCCCACAATGCCCATCATTGCCAGCCTTATGCGTCACTGACTGCTTTAAAATCTTCCACACAGAACCACGTTTTTAAACTGTAAAAATGTATCCCAATTTGTCATTCAAACATTTGGTTCATTTAGTGAATGACACATTCGAGTAGAGCTCACTTAATTTCCAGGGGGGGTTCTCCAGAATCTAAACTTTCCATTGCGTGCTTGTTTCTGGAAATCATCCATTGAGTTAAAATGGTCACTAAACCCATAGATGGATTCCCAGAGGGGTTTCATTTCCAAAATGGGGTCACTTCAGGGGGGATTCTTTAGCTCTGGTACTCTGAAAAGTGCCAGAACAGCATAATCCCCCCTGAAGTGACCCCATTATAGAAATGACACCTCTGTGGGAATTCATCTATGGGTTTAGTGACCATTTACCTATCTACTTATTTTCCCACCACTAGATTAATTTATACAGAGGAGTAGATTGTAAAATTCGGTCACTTGTTGTGGGTTTCCTCTGTTTAGGCACCTCAGGGGCTCTCCAAATGCAACATGGCGTCCGCTATCCATTCCAGTCAAATTTCCATTCCAAAAGTCAAATGGCGCTCCTTACCTTCCAAGCCATGCCGTGCGCCCAAACAGTGGCTTTGCACCACATATGGGGTATCAGCGTGCTCAGGAGAAATTGCACAACACATTTTGGGGTCCATTTTTTCTGGCTGCCCTTGTGAAAATTAAAAATTTGAGGCTAAAGTAGCAGTTTTGTGTTAAAAATGTGTTTTTTTATTTTCACACTTCAACATTATAAAATTCTGTGAAGCCCCTGGGGGTTCAAGGTGCTCACCACACATCTAGATAAGTTCCTTGAGGGGTCTAGTTTCCAAAATGGGGTCACTTGTTGGGGGTTTCCTCTGTTTAGGCACCTCAGGGGCTCTCCAAATGCAACATGGCATCCGCTATCCATTCCAGTCAAATTTCCATTCCAAAAGTCAAATGGCGCTCCTTACCTTCCAAGCCATGCCGTGCGCCCAAAGAGTGGCTTTGCACCACATATCAGGTATCAACGTGCTCAGGAGAAATTGCACAACACATTTTGGGGTCCATTTTTTCTGGCTGCCCTTGTGAAAATTAAAAATTTGAGGCTAAAGTAGCAGTTTTGTGTTAAAAATGTGTTTTTTTATTTTCACACTTCAACATTATAAAATTCTGTGAAGCCCCTGGGGGTTCAAGGTGCTCACCACACATCTAGATAAGTTCCTTGAGGGGTCTAGTTTCCAAAATGGGGTCACTTGTTGGGGGTTTCCTCTGTTTAGGCACCTCAGGGTCTCTCCAAATGCAACATGGCGTCCGCTATCCATTCCAGTCAAATTTCCATTCCAAAAGTCAAATGGCGCTCCTTACCTTCCAAGCCATGCCGTGCGCCCAAACAGTGGCTTTGCACCACATATGGGGTATCAGCGTGCTCAGGAGAAATTGCACAACACATTTTGGGGTCCATTTTTTCTGGCTGCCCTTGTGAAAATTAAAAATTTGAGGCTAAAGTAGCAGTTTTGTGTTAAAAATGTGTTTTTTTATTTTCACACTTCAACATTATAAAATTCTGTGAAGCCCCTGGGGGTTCAAGGTGCTCACCACACATCTAGATAAGTTCCTTGAGGGGTCTAGTTTCCAAAATGGGGTCACTTGTTGGGGGTTTTCTCTGTTTAGGCACCTCAGGGGCTCTCCAAATGCAACATGGCGTCCGCTATCCATTCCAGTCAAATTTCCATTCCAAAAGTCAAATGGCGCTCCTTACCTTCCAAGCCATGCCGTGCGCCCAAACAGTGGCTTTGCACCACATATGGGGTATCAGCGTGCTCAGGAGAAATTGCACAACACATTTTGGGGTCCATTTTTTCTGGCTGCCCTTGTGAAAATTAAAAATTTGAGGCTAAAGTAGCAGTTTTGTGTTAAAAATGTGTTTTTTTATTTTCACACTTCAACATTATAAAATTCTGTGAAGCCCCTGGGGGTTCAAGGTGCTCACCACACATCTAGATAAGTTCCTTGAGGGGTCTAGTTTCCAAAATGGGGTCACTTGTTGGGGGTTTCCTCTGTTTAGGCACCTCAGGGGCTCTCCAAATGCAACATGGCGTCCGCTATCCATTCCAGTCAAATTTCCATTCCAAAAGTCAAATGGCGCTCCTTACCTTCCAAGCCATGCCGTGCGCCCAAACAGTGGCTTTGCACCACATATGGGGTATCAGCGTGCTCAGGAGAAATTGCACAACACATTTTGGGGTCCATTTTTTCTGGCTGCCCTTGTGAAAATTAAAAATTTGAGGCTAAAGTAGCAGTTTTGTGTTAAAAATGTGTTTTTTTATTTTCACACTTCAACATTATAAAATTCTGTGAAGCCCCTGGGGGTTCAAGGTGCTCACCACACATCTAGATAAGTTCCTTGAGGGGTCTAGTTTCCAAAATGGGGTCACTTGTTGGGGGTTTCCTCTGTTTAGGCACCTCAGGGGCTCTCCAAATGCAACATGGCGTCCGCTATCCATTCCAGTCAAATTTCCATTCCAAAAGTTAAATGGCGCTCCTTACCTTCCAAGCCATGCCGTGCACCCAAACAGTGGCTTTGCACCACATATGGGGTATCAGCGTGCTCAGGAGAAATTACACAACACATTTTGGGGTCCATTTTTTCTGGCTGCCCTTGTGAAAATTAAAAATTTGAGGTTAAAGTAGCAGTTTTGTGAAAAAAAGTTAAATGTTCATTGTTTTCTTCCACATTCCAAAAATTCCTGTGAAGCACCTGAAGGGTTAATAAACTTCTTGAATGTGGTTTTGAGCACCTTGAGGGGTGCAGTTTTTAGAATGGTATCACTTTTGGGTATTTTCTGTCATAAAGGCTCCTCAAAGTCACTTCAATGTGGTCCCTAAAAAAAATGTTTTTGTAAATTTTGTTGTAAAAATGAGAAATCGCTGGTCAACTTTTAACCCTTATAGCTTCCTAACAAAAAAAAATGTTGGTTCCAAAATTGTGCTGATGTGAAGTAGACATGTGGGCAATGTTATTTATTAACTATTTTGTGTGATATATCTCTCTGATTAAAGGGCATGAAAATTCAAAGTTTGAAAATTGCAAAATTTTCAACATTTTCGCCAAATTTCCGATTTTTTCACAATCAAACGATAGTGATATCAAAGAAATTTTACCACTATCATGAAGTACAATATGTCACAAAAAAACAGTCTCAGAATCAGGGGGATCCGTTGAAGCGTTCCAGAGTAATTACCTCATAAAGTGACAGTGGTCAGAATTGAAAAAATTGGCCCGGTCACGAAGGCAAAAACAGGCTCTGGCGCGAAGTGGTTAAGTTCAAAGACATTTTTTCTAAATAATTACAAATAATTCTTTTATACCACTCCCCCAATTTTTTTGGGGAAAAATAGAAACTGTATATATGGTATTGCCACAGTCTTATTAATCTGTAATCAAAATAAAACACATTATTTACTAACATTCACACAATAACTTTATATCTATATAGATATTTATTCACTGTATGTTTGTGGGAAAACTGGATTTATTAGTTTTCATTATATTTTTTTCCTGAATTTATTTTAGAGAAAATATTTTCTTAAACCAATATGAGGCAAGTTACTGGTAATAATTTCTCTATTAATATTCAGGAGAAATTCTGATAAATGAACCTTGTTTTATTCCAACATCTGTGAAAGTGTAATTTTGACCATATTTAGATGGAATGCGAGCATGGTAATTCATTTTGTTGTCTTTCTTTTAAACATAAGCCCTTTTCCGCCAAACATTTCTAAATCAAAACATGACAAAAATGTATCCTGTTTTTGAATCATTATTATTTTTGGAATTTTTGTAATGAATCTTATTTTTGGAGATTGGTATGTGAATAATGGGGCCAACACGTCCATTACAGCAGAGTGTACAGAACATGTTTCTCCTGTCCTGACAGCCAGCTTTGGTAACGACTTAAGTAATGTGTTTTTCAATATTCAGTCCATTGTGGTTTGAAGAAGGTCATACGAAACATTGAATTAAACAAAAACCAGGCTTGTAGTCTAATGGTTTATGATTGGCTGCTTAGGTAGAAATATGGCATAGCCATGTGTCCCCGGAGGCCGTGGTTAGTCAAAGACTCGGGTGTGTGCTGGCTCTGGACAAAAAACATGTTAGGAATTGGCAGACTTAGAAGGAAATACAAGCACGAATATATTTCTGGAAAAAAGATATTTCAAGGGAAATGTGGAAAATAAATGTTTATAGGAGTGTGAAAGGAAAGCACTGATTAAATAAGCATGATGTGATGTGCTGTAATGGGGCACTCCCCTTCCGTAGCGGGGCACCTCTGTCCCCAGAGATAACATCTCACACAAGTTCTCTTATGAGAGAAAGCAAGGATCCGGCTGTTGATGGTACAAGGAGAGCACGCTTCTTAACCTCATGTGGCAGACATCACAGTATGAGGAGAGTAAGTGCGTCTGTCAGATGTCATCACAGGGGCCGTAACACAAAAGCCTCGTCAGGACGCCTCCCTTTCATCTTGCCATTTCCTACTTCCAAACATCTACGTTCTCCATTGTCTTCTGAACGTCGCAATTCCATTACTCTAATAATAACTACATCAAGGGCAAGAGAACTTGACTTAAGGCTCCATTTGCATGGGCTGAGTTTTTTTAGTCCAGGAAGATTGATAAAGAATGGCGTTAATAAGAATCATCTTGTGTAAAAGACCAATAAGCAAACTTTCATAACTATGGAAATAAGATGTGGACCTCACATCCAAATATTATACAGTATATTGATCTACAGCTAAGCAACATTTTCAAAACTGAACAGAAGATTCTCAGTTAATATTTTCACCAAAATGAATAAGCTTACTGCCACATCACTGCAAACAGCTCAATAAGCCCACTACCACATAATAATAATCTTTATTTTTATATAGCGCCAACATATTCTGCAGTGCTTTACATACATTATCATCACTGTCCCCATTGGGGCTCACAATCTAGATTCCCTATTAGTATGCTTTTAAAGTGTGGGAGGAAACCAGAGAGCCCGGAGGAAACCCACGCAAACATGGGGAGAACATACAAACTCATTGCAGATGTTGTCCTTGGTGGGATTTGAACCCAGGACCCCAGCGCTGCAAGGCTGCAGTGCTAACCACTGAGCCACGCACCACTTCACTGCAAATATCTGAATAAACCTGCTACCACATCACTGTAAACATCTGAATAAGCCCACTATCACATCACTGCAAACATCTGAATAAGCCCACTACCACATCAATCACTGCATACATCTTAGCGGGTAGCTGCTCTATTAAGATTAGCACTGTGCTGCAACCTCCGCCGCAATACTATGCCAGGTGCCCAACAGCAGTTAGGTTGCCAGGCAAATTCCCCCCATGGCAATGGGTCACAGCGCTACACAGATACCGTCACAACAACAACCATAGACACCACACAGCACCAACACCTCATCAAGTCAGTAATAGAGATGAGCTGTGTTCGACTCGAACTGTTCACCAATCTCAAATTCGAGCTGTTTTGGGCGGTGTTCGAGCCGTTCGGCGAACACGAACCATTTGAAAAAAATTTGAGGTTATGTTCGATAAATGTTCGTGCACCAAAATCATAACTGGATTTTTTCTCAGTAATGCTGAAAATTAATGTTAACACGCAGTTTGAGTGTACAGCGGGGCGGGGGGAGGGGCAGGGGATGGATCTCTGCATAAATAATGAAGATCTCCATTTTTTTTCTCTTTCCTGCATTTACAGTGGGGAGGTGCAATCTGTCAGCCTATCAGCAGCGCACACACGGAGCGAACTGCTTTTTTTCACACAAGCAAGGGCATGTGTCATTGGCAGTGTATGTCACATGTCCTTGCCCAATAAGACCCAGCCATTTTTCCCGTCGCCACCATTTTCTCACTGCTGCAGCTGCGTGTTAGACGGCACCGCTGTTGCTGTGTGCGCTATACTTTGTTAATTTCAAGCCAATTTTCGCACAAATCTACAGATAGCTTGGGAGTAAGGAATAGTTGTGATTGCAGTCCTTTTAAGGACTAGGTTACATAATTTCCTACGACTTTTATCAGGCAGGTCTGTGCTCTTAAATAGATAGGTTGGGAGTAAAGACTAATTGTAATTGCAGTCCTTTTGAGGGCTAGGTTACATCAGTTCCTATCAATTTTTGCCAGGCAAGTCTGTTTTAGTGCTGTGCAAGTTTTTTTCACAGCATTTGGCTAAATCTAGCAAAGCAAATCCTTTTTGGCCAATTGCAGTGTGTGTGTTAGTCAGTGGAGTAGCCTATCTGTGTTGCAAGCTACACCACCTGTGTATAGAATACCAATTTTTTTACTGCACCTAGTGAAGTAAAACCTTTAGGGCATAGCATCATTCTATTAGTCCATCTATACTAACCTCCACCAGTTTGCAAATTCAATATAATTTTTTTCTGCATCTAGCTCTGAAAAAATATTTGGGCTTCGGCTTGTAGCCGTGTGTGGGACTTGTTCTATTAGTCCATCTATACTAACCTCCACCAGGTTGCAAATTCAATATAATTTTTTTCTGCATCTAGCTCTGAAAAAATATTTGGGCTTGTAGAAGTGTGTGGGACTTGTTCTATTAGTCCATCTATACTAACCTCCACCAGGTTGCAAATTCAATATAATTTTTATCTGCATCTAGCTCTGAAAAAATATTTGGGCTTCGGCTTGTAGCAGTGTGTGGGACTTGTTCTATTAGTCCATCTATACTAACCTCCACCAGGTTGCAAATTCAATATAATTTTTTTCTGCATCTAGCTCTGAAAAAATATTTCGGCTTGTAGCAGTGTGTGGGACTTGTTCTATTAGTCCATCTATACTAACCTCCACCAGGTTGCAAATTCAATATAATTTTTATCTGCATCTAGCTCTGAAAAAATATTTGGGCTTCGGCTTGTAGCAGTGTGTGGGACTTGTTCTATTAGTCCATCTATACTAACCTCCACCAGGTTGCAAATTCAATATAACTTTTATCTGCATCTAGCTCTGAAAAAATATTTGGGCTTCGGCTTGTAGCAGTGTGTGGGACTTGTTCTATTAATCCATCTATACTAACCTCCACCAGGTTGCAAATTCAATATAATTTTTTTCTGCATCTAGCTCTGAAAAAATATTTCGGCTTGTAGCAGTGCGTGGGACTTGTTCTATTAGTCCATCTATACTAACCTCCACCAGGTTGCAAATTCAATATAATTTTTTTCTGCATCTAGCTCTGAAAAAATATTTTGGCTTGTAGCAGTGTGTGGGACTTGTTCTATTAGTCCATCTATACTAAACTCCACCAGGTTGCAAATTCAATATAATTTTTATCTGCATCTAGCTCTGAAAAAATATTTCTGCTTGTAGCAGTGTGTGGGAATTGTTCTATTAGTCCATCTATACTAACCTCCACCAGGTTGCAAATTCAATATAATTTTTATCTGCATCTAGCTCTGAAAAAATATTTGGGCTTCGGCTTGTAGCAGTGTGTGGGACTTGTTCTATTAGTCCATCAATACTAACCTCCACCAGGTTGCAAATTCAATATAATTTTTTTCTGCATCTAGCTCTGAAAAGATATTTGGGCTTCGGCTTGTAGCAGTGTGTGGGACTTGTTCTATTAGTCCATCTATACTAACCTCCACCAGGTTGCAAATTCAATATAATTTTTTTCTGCATCTAGCTCTGAAAAAATATTTCGGCATGTAGCAGTGTGTGGGACTTGTTCTATTAGTCCATCTATACTAACCTCCACCAGGTTGCAAATTCAATATAATTTCTATCTGCATCTAGCTGTGAAAAAATATTTAGGCTTCGGCTTGTAGCAGTGTGTGGGACTTGTTCTATTAGTCCATCTATACTAACCTCCACCAGGTTGCAAATTCAATATAATTTTTTTCTGCATCTAGCTCTGAAAAAATATTTTGGCTTGTAGCAGTGTGTGGGACTTGTTCTATTAGTCCATCTATACTAACCTCCACCAGGTTGCAAATTCAATATAATTTTTTTCTGCATCTAGCTCTGAAAAAATATTTCGGCTTGTAGCAGTGTGTGGGACTTGTTCTATTAGTCCATCTATACTAACCTCCTCCAGGTTGCAAATTCAAAATAATTTTTATCTGCATCTAACCCAGCCAATACTTTTGGGCTAATACCACAGTTTGGCCACTCAGCTCTGCTCGGTTCCCATCCATTGTTTTTTGTGCAAACAACTCCAGAGTTCTGAATTAGTTAACCACCAAAATGAGTGTAAAAAGGCCTGCGGCTGGTGGAAAGGGGAATAGGCGTGTTGGGAAGGGAAAAAAAGGTTGTGTCCGTGGGGTAGGTGTTAAAGCAACAGTAACATCTGCAGAAGAAAGACCATCTTCCAGTCAAACTAAGATGTCTACTTCTTTTAGCGGACAATGTGATAAGATCCCTTTCTTACGGCCACGCCAATCGCTACAAATTCAAGATGAGGCACAAAATCAGCAGGTGCTTCAACGGATATCAAGTGCTCCTTTAAGTGGGCTCTCCTCCACATCAACTTCAACATCACAAATACTCCAGTCCTCAGAGGTGTCACCCCAATCGCACTTGCTTCCTCACAGCTCCCAAGTCTCCAGCTGCCCGTCTGAGTATGGGGTAGAACAGATGGTTGAGTCTGCAGAGCTGTTTACTCATACTATAGCCTGGGAATCAGAGGTTGGCTCCAGAGCTTCTGTGAATCCAGACGAGGAAATGATCTGCACTGATGCCCAGAATCTTTATGAATCGGATCCAGGACCAGACGCAGAAGGTTCTGACCATAATGTTGACCCTCGTTCCCAAACTGTAACTCCTGTTGGTGGAGACAATGAGGAAGACGATGATGAGACTCAAATACCTGATGGGAGCGACAACTTTAGTTTTTTGTCAGGGCAGGAAGAGGTTGGCTCTGAGGACGACGGGTGTGAGAACACACAGGGTGATGATGACGAGGTTGGAGATCCCACTTACTGTCAACCCACAGTCAGCCAGTCGATGAGGTCAGCAGAGGAGGTGGAGGAGGATGCTAGTGACGACGAGGTCAGGTTGCGCCTTCCTAAACAGAGACGTAGTACTGGAAGCACGTCAACAACTGCATCCTCAAACACAACTCTGCCTCTGACCACAAGTCGTGGTGGCTCTTCAGGTCGCATGGGTGCTAAGCCTTGCATAGCCTGGGCATTTTTTCAGATCTATAAAGATGACCCAACTCGTGTTATCTGTAACATTTGTCAGCAAAAGCTAAGTAGAGGCCAAAAAATACATAGTTTGAGTACTTCATGCATGAACCGGCACATGGATATGAAGCATAAGTTGCAGTGAGAAGCTCACTGTGCTACAATGCGGCCTAGCCGGCCGGGCCAACCACCGTCTGCCACATTTTGTGCATCCACGGCCTCTTCATCCTCTGTGACTGGGGGGACAGCAGTCACACCTGTTTTGGGACGCAGACCTGCCACCTCTTTACCCGCAACAGCCAGCGTGATTGGCAGGTCATCATTTTCTTTGGAGGTGGAAACACCAGCTGGTGTTCAGCGCTGTCCGACATCGATAGCACCACCTTTGGATCAAGGCAACCTAACATGTCCGCCTGCATCTTCCTCACAGACCAGCAGTTTGCCGGGGACACTCTTCTCAACCCCGTCTAAGCACAACAGCCAGCCCTCAGTCCCTCAGATGTGGACAAGTAAAAGACCATTTCCTCCTAGCCATGAGAAAGCTAAGAGGTTGAATTTCACCATCTGCAAGCTCTTGGCTACAGAAATGCTGCCTTTCCGCCTGGTGGACACAGAGAATTTTCGAGACCTTATGTCCTTCGCAGTGCCCCAGTACCAGATGCCCAGTCGGCACTACTTCTCAAAGAAAGGTGTGCCTGCGCTCCACCAGCATGTCGCACGCAACATCACCGCTTCTTTGAGAAACTCTGTGTGTGACAGGGTGCATTTCACCACAGACACTTGGACAAGTAGGCATGGACAGGAGCGTTAAATGTCGCTGACTGGGCACTGGGTAGCTATGGTGACAGCAGGACAAGGGGCTGCTGTCCAAGTCTTGCCGTCCCCACGAGTTGTGCGTCAATCCTCTTTATCTCGAAGTTCCTCCACTACTTCTGCCTCCTCAACCTCCTCTCGGTCCTCCACCTGCACCCAAAGCCTGTCTGGTCATGCCACAAGCTTTCTAACTGCGCAGAAGGGATCCTGCACACCTCCTTACTATGCTGGCAGCAGGGCTCAACGTCATCAGGCAGTTTTTACTTTGAAATGTCTGGGAAATGTAAGTCACACAGCTGAGGAGTTGTGGTCAGCTCTGGAGAACCAGTTTCATGAATGGTTGTCTCCACTGGACCTGAAACCAGAGAAGGCCGTGTGCGACAATGATGCAAACCTGGGTGCGGCCCTTCGCCGGGGCAATGTCACACACGTGCCTTGTAAGGCTCACGTGTTGAACCTGGTTGTCCAGCAATTTTTAGCCCACTATCCCGGACTAGATGGCCTTCTGCAGAGGGCACGGTCGCTGTGTGCTCACTTCCACCGTTCGCATCCCGCAGCTCAGCAACTTACATCTCTACAGCAGTCGTTGGGCCTGCCACTTCACCGGCTAAAATGCGATGTGCCTACCCGGTGGAATTCAACTCTGCACATGTTGCAGCGACTGTGGCAGCACCGTCAAGCCCTGGTGCAATACGTTCTGACGTATAGCCTGGGCCAACGAGATCCAGAGGTGGGGTAAATCACGCTGGAGGAGTGGTCTCAGATCAGGGACCTATGCACCCTTCTGCACAATTTTGAAATGGCGACGAAGATGTTTAGTGCTGACGATGCCATTATCAGCATGACTATTCCGGTGATTTACATGCTGGAGCACATGTTAAACAGTATTCGGAGTCACGTGGTGGCACAAGAGGAGGTGGAGGAAGTAGAGGAGGAGGAGTTGTATGCGGAAGGGCTAACATCTGCAAGGTCCAGACGGTCGGCAGCACCAAGGCGGCAGGCATGTGAGGGTGGGGGAGATGGTTTTACCAGGGCGCATGGTAGCAGCCAAACTAGTGGGGAAGGTGCAGGAGCCCAGGAAGAAGTGGAGGATGAACTGATGGAAGACTCATCAGATGAGGGAGACCTTGATCACGTTTTTGTTGAGCGAGGTTGGGGGGAGAGGGCAGAGTAAGGAAGCATGATTGTTACCTCGCCACCAACACAACAGGGACTTGGTGCTCCTGGATGCGCAAGACACATGAGTGCCTTCTTGCTGCACTACCTGCAACATGACCCTCGAATTGTGAGAATTAGAAATAATCCTGACTACTGGGTTGGCACACTGTTAGATCCCCGGTACAAAAGTAAATTTGCAGAAATTATTCCTGCCATAGAAAGAGATGCACGCATGCAGGAGTATCAGCAGAGACTGTTGCAGAATCTTACATGTGCTTTTCCACAAAACACTAGTGGTGCACGTAGTGAATCTCACAGTTCCAACTTGCCAACCGTGGGACCGTCAAGTGTTCAGCACTCAAACCGTAACAGAAACACAGTATCTGCTGGTAACATCAATTTTGCGGAATCATTTCACCACTTTTTTAGCCCATCCTTTGCAAGGCCACAGGAGACAAGAAGTCTGACACATAGTCAACGCCTAGAGACGATGGTACAGGAGTATCTCCAAGTAAACATTGAAGCCATGACTGTGTCACTGGACCCTTGCTCTTTTTGGGATTCCAATCTGGATAAATGGCCGGAGCTCGCCACTTACGCCTTGGAAATCTTGTCATGCCCCGCAGCCAGCGTTCTGTCTGAACGTGTTTTCAGCGCTGCTGGTGGTGTGCTGACAGATAAGCGCACACGGCTCTCCACTAATAATGTAGACAGACTCACGTTCATAAAGATGAACAAATCATGGATCCGAAAGGACTTTTCTACCCCTGTGTCATCCTGGGGAGAGTAAAAGCTTGATGATTTGTTAAAATCACCTCACCAACCGTTTTAAGCTTTCAAATTACTAATCATGTTTATCTGTATCTTGGCTGGAAAATAATTTGGGCCTTGTAGCAGTTTGCTGTACTGATTCTATTAGACCATCTATACTAAACTCCACCAGATGTAAAATTGCTAATCATGTTTATCTGTATCTTGGCTGTAAAATAATTTGGGCCTTGTAGCAGTTTGCAGTACTGATTCTATTAGGCCATCTATACTAAGCTCCACCAGCTTTCAAATTAATAATAATTTTTAGCTGCATCTAGCCCGGAAAATAATTTTGGGGCTCCTAGATGCGCAAGACACATGAGTGCCTTCTTGCTGCACTACCTGCAACATGACCCTCAGATTGTCAGAATTCGAAATAATCCTGACTACTGGGTTGCCACACTCTTAGATCCCCCACACTCTTCGATCAACCTTTTCATTTTAATAAAGAACAAAAAAATGGTCATTTTTGAAATTATAAGCATTAGCAGGTTATTAGAAACTGAAATCAAACTTTTTTCAACTCAAAACTTTATTCTAGGTGATGTTACATTTGCACATAGGACCCCTTGTTCGAAAGGAGCTTCTGAACTCTCTCGTCCATTGAATTTCTCAGGTTTTGGATGGTTTCTGCTTCAATTGTTTTGCATGAGGACAGAATACCCTCCCAGAGCTGTTGCTTAGATGTGAACTGCCTCCCGCCATCAGAGACACTCCTTTTGATGATGCTCCATTGGTTCTCAATGGGGTTGAGGTCAGGGGAGCATGGGGTCACACCATAAGTTTGTCCCCTTTTATGCCCATATCAGCCAGAGATGCAGATGTGTTATGTGCATCATGAGACGGTGCATTATCATGCATGAAAATGATCTTGCTGCGGAATACACAGTTCTTCTTCTTGAACCATGGCAGGAAGTGCTGTTTGAGAAACTCCACATACATTATGGAGTTCATCTTTACCCCTTCAGGGATCCTAAAGGGGCCATCAATCTCTCTCCCCATGATTCCAGCCCAAAACATTACTCCACCTCCTCCTTGTTGGCGCCGTAGCCGTGTTTGCATGGGGTGTCCATCAACCAGCCATCCTCCACTCCATCCATCTGGACCATCGAGCGTTGCATGGCACTCATTGGTGAACAAAACAGTTTTGAAGTCAGTCTTCATGTATTGTTTGGCCCACTGGAGCCATTTCTGCTTGTGTACAGTGGATAGAGGAGGTCGACAGGATGGCTTACGCACAGCTGCAATCCTCTGAAGGACCCTGCATCTTGTTGTTCGGGGGACGTTGGAGGCACCAGCAGCTTCAAAAACTTGTCTGCTGCTATGACAAGGCTTTTTTGCCGCTGCTCTTTTAACCTGACGTAATTGCCTGTAGGAAAGAGTCCTCAATTTTCCCTTATCAGCACGCACACGTGTGTACTGTGAATCAGCTGCATACTTCTTGATTGTGCAATGATCAGTATGAAGTGTCTTGGCAATGTTGATTGTAGTCATGCCTTGACCTAAACACCCCACAATTTGTTGCTTCTCGGCAGCCGACACACCCTTTTTCTTTCCCATTTTGGCAGAAAATGTAGGCTGCTTAATAATGTGGGACAGCCTTCTTAAGTAGTCTTGCCTTTCATTGTACACACCTGCCAAACTAATTAGCACAGGTGTCTGCAATTGCTTACAGTGATATAAAGAGCCCTGACACACATCACCATCAATGAATTTAACTGACAAACAAAAATATTCTTACCTTATCACTCCTAAACACTTTTTGCATAATAATTAGGAACACAGTGTACATGTGCTTTTCCACAAGTCACCTGTGGTTCACATAGTGAATCTTACAGTTCTAACTTGCCAACCGTGGTCTGTATGGAGTTGTTCAATAAAGGGCCCAAAATTAAGATAACATATGCGGGAGAGGTCTCTATGAATACGAATTCCTAAGTATTTGATACCCTGTGAGGGCCAGGCAAAGGGAAAGTTGGACTGGATGGAATCCTGTATGGATTTGGGGAGGGAAACATCGAGGGCCTCAGACTTCGCTGCATTGATTTTAAAATTTGACCATGTAACAAAGTGATCTATTTCAGCCATAACAGCAGGGATGGATATATGTGATTGAGTGATATATACTAGGACATCATCAGCAAATGCAGAGCACTTGTCCTCCGTGCCTCCCACCTCAGTCCACCTAATATTGGGGTTATGGCGAATTGATGAGAGCAGGTGCTCCGTCACTAGGATGTATAAGAGAGGGGACAGAGGACAGCCCTACCCTGTCCCATTGGTGATTATGAAAGGTGATGAAAATGTTCTGATGCGCCCCCTGGGCCTTGGGACTCCCGGAGCCGGACCCTTTTTGGTGGATGCTGGGGGTTGTAGTCTCCGTGGCGGTGACCCGGTTCCGTGGCTCAGGGCGGTCAAACCAGTGGCGGAGCTATTTATGTGGTTTTGATGTTTAAATGTCCGACTACACCACCCGCGGATTGCGGTCAGAGTGAACCGCCGCTGCAGGGCAGACCGCTGAGGCTGGTGTTGTGGGTGCAGCAGAGCGTAGTATAACTCCCCACGGGAGGAGTATAGCCTCAGGGCAGTGTATGCGGAGGATGGGGGTGATGGTGCAGGGCAGCAGCAGTAACGACACGGAGTCAGTGATGCAGTCCAGGGCCTTTACTCACAGTTCTTATTATCCAGACCACTTCTGCAGGTAACGACTGCCCACGTCGTACTGTGCTCACCAGGTGAGGGGCTCGGCCAACTCCCAGATAACTTTGGAGCGCTTCACAGGGCCCCCTTTGTGTGTCCTTTCTCTGGCCTTTCTTACCCCACCAGTGACCACGCTTCTGTCCGGCTGCCTCGGGCCTCCTCTTGGTAAACTTGGCGCCAGTTTCCCTGACCTTATGTGGTGCCTTCCTAGCGGGTGTAGCGAGGGGCTGCGCCGCATAAAATGTCACAGCCTCCGGTTTCTAGCTGAGGGTCGTTTCCCGCCTCCACTAGTTTCGGGGACCGGTCTCCCCCTTTGGCCTGACCCCTCTACGCAGGTGGATTCAGGCGTGCGGTGGCGACTCGCCCGTCCGCACCCCTGGGATCCCTTCGTTCCTCGTTCCTGGAACCTTCTCCGCTCCTCTTCCTTCCTTCTGCCTCTTCCAGGCCTGGGCCTCTGTTACTAGGCCCGCCTCCGGAGCAGAGCTCATGTAGAGCCCCTGCTCCCTGTCACTTCTGCTCAGACTTCTCTGCCCTGAACTAAGATGGTGCCCACCTTTTATACTCCCCTCTCAATGCACCCAGGAACTGCTTCCTCCCTGCTCCTGCACTACAGGGTTCCCCTTCCTCGGTGTTCCCTCCCCCCACTCCAGCCAGGGACAGGGACTGTCATGCCCATCTCAGGGGCATATTGGTCGCCCTGCCCCACGGCAATGTGGTGTAATGCATGCAGGTGTCGCGGTCCTGATCCACCCTCCATCCTTACCTGAGAGTGAGATATCACACCTCTGGGTGAAGTGCAATACCTCTGTAGCAACCGAGCCCTCGGGGTGCTACAGTTCCATTTATCTTCAGCCTAGGTGACGTATTGCGATACAGGGCCATGATTTTGGCTATAAAAGGGTCCCCTAGACCCCTACCCCAAACTTTTTAAGAGAATAATATATGGCGTGCCAGGAGACTCTATGGAATGCTTTCTCAGCATCCAACGAGAGTATCTAATTACAAATTTTTAACTGCATCTAGCCCAGGAAATAGTTTGTGCCTAGTAGCAGTGTCTGCTAGTCGGCGGATTATCCCAGCTGTTAAGCAAGCTACACCACCTGTAGTTTGGACACTTAATTTTTTCAAAGGAAATGCTTCGGGCCCCCGGGATACTCAGTGAAGAGCATCGGGAGGCACCCCAAGGCACAGGGGCTGGGACTGGCGGTAGGACGCCTTGCGGTGGACCGCCAAGCTCGATCCTTATAAAAGCTTTTTAACTGCAGCAGCTTTAGTGGACGCTACTGGAGCTGGAATTACGCGGCTGCTGGCATCAGACTTGCCCTCCAATAGATCCTTGTAAAAGGATTTAAAGTGTACTCATTCAAATTAGAGAGACAATTTAAATGAAAAAGCTTAGACCTGCCTCCACGACAGGGGTCTCGCTCGACCCACCAGCGGACAGGCACCAGTATTGGGAGAGAGGGGCTGGCCGTCAGGGTCCACCGCAGCTCTGGCACAAACCCGGCGACACGGAGGTCGCACGGGCAGGAACGGACTGGCCGTGTCGGCTTCGCACTTTTTTGGTTTTAGAAGGGCATGACATGCCTATATCTGTGTCTCCCCCTCCTTTTACTCCTCCACCTCTTTTCTTTTCGCATGACTATATGTACTTGTCACTTTTCCATGTGTTAGTTGTGTCTTCTGAGCAGTTTGTCAGCTTTTGGACACCTTTGAAGTGTTTTCTATGTGTTTTCTATGTGTTGCTATGTGTTTTTGTTTGCCTGCCATTGGTTTTAACGGTGTTCGAAGGTGTTCGACGAACCGAACCGAACTCGAACACTACGGGGGTGGCTCAACACTAGTCAGTAAGCAATCTTTACTGTAAGGCACAAAAATGTAAACAGTTTCCTATACATGCTCTTAAGTCTTAAAGTCTCTGTTAGTCTACCGAATGTTATAGAACAGGAGCAGCTGAGCATATACTGTATGTGTAATATATACAGTGGGGAAAAAAGGAATTTAGTCAGCCACCAATTGTGCAAGTTCTCCCACTTAAAAAGATGAGAGAGGCCTGTAATTGACATCATAGGTAGACCTCAACTATGAGAGACAAAATGAGAAAACAAATCCTGAAAATCACATAGTCTGAGTTGTAAAGAAATTTTTTTCAAATTTTGGTGGAAAATAAGCATTTGGTCAATTACAAACAAGCAAGATTTCTGGCTCTCACAGACCTGTAACTTCTTCTTTAAGAGGCTCCTCTGTCCTCCACTCATTACCTGTAGTACTGGCACCTGTTTGAACTTGTTATCAGTATAAAAGAAACCTGTCCGCAACCTCAAACAGTCACACTCCAAACTCCACTATGGTGAAGACCAAGGAGCTGTTTAAGGACACCAGAAACAAAAATGTAGCCCTGCACTTGGCTGGGAAGACTAAATCTGCAATAGGCAAGCAGCTTGGTGTGAAGAAATCAACTGTGGGAGCAATAATTAGAAAATGAAAGACATACAAGACCACTGATAATCTCCCTCGATCTGGGGCTCCACACAAGATCTCACCCCGTGAGGTCAAAATGATCTCAAGAACGGTGAGCAAAAATCCCAGAAGCAAACGAGGGGACCTAGTGAATGACCTGCAGAGAGCTGGGACCAACGTTACACAGGCTACAATGAGTAACACACTACGCTGCCAGAGACTCAGATCCTGCAGTGCCCGACGTGTCCCCCTGCTCAAGCCATTACATGTCTGGGCCCGTCTGAAGTTTGCTAGAGAGCATTTGGATGATCCAGAAGAGTATTGGGAGGATGTCATATGGTCAGATGAAACCAAAGTAGAACTGTTTGGTAGAAACCCAACTCGTCGTGTTTGGAGGAGAAAGAATGCTGAGTTGCATCCAAAGAACACCATACTTACTGTGAAGCATGGGGGTGGCAACATCATGCTTTGGGGCTGTTTCTCTGCCAAGGGACCAGGACGACTGATCCGTGTACATGAAAGAATGAATGGGGACATGTATCATGAGATTTTGAGTGCAAACCTCCTTCCATCAGCAAGGGCATTGAAGATGAAACGTGGCTGGGTCTTTCAGCATGACAATGATCCCAAGCACACCACCAGGGCAATGAAGGAGTGGCTTCGTAAGAAGCATTTCAAGGTCCTGGAGTGGCCTAGCCAGTCTCCAGATCTAAATCCTATAGAAAAGCTTTGGAGGGAGTTGAAAGTCCGTGTTGCCCAGTGACTGCCCCAAAACATCACTGCTCTAGAGGAGATCTGCATGGAGGAATGGGCCAACATACCAGCGACAGTGTGTGCCAACCTTGTGAAGACTTACAGAAAACATTTGACCTCAGTCATTGCCAATAAAGGATATATAACAAAGTATTGAGATGAACTTTTGTAATTGACCAAATACTTATTTTCCACCAAAATTTGAAAAAAAATTCTTTCCAAATCAGACAATGTGATTTTCAGGATTTGTTTTCTTATTTTGTCTCTCATAGTTGAGGTCTACCTATGATGTCAATTACAGGCCTCTCTCATCTTTTTAAGTGAACTTGCACAATTGGTGGCTGACTAAATACTTTACACTGTTTGCCGAATTATTAGGCAAATGAGTATTTTGATCACATGATACTTTTTATACATGTTGTCCTACTCCAAGCTGCATAGGCTTGAAAGCCAACTACCAATTAAGTAAATCTGGTGATGTGCATCTCTGTAATGAGGAGGGGTGTTGACTAATGACATCAACACCCTATATAAGGTGTGCTTAATTATTAGGCAACTTCCTTTCCTTTGGCAAAATGGGTCAGAAGAGAGATTTGACGGGCTCTGAAAAGTCCAATATTGTGAGATGTCTTGCAGAGGGATGCAGCAATCTTGAAATTTCCAAACTTTTGAAGTGTGATCACCGAACAATCAAGCGTTTCATGGCAAATAGCCAACAGGGTCGCAAGAAGCGTGTTGGCCAAAAAAGGCGCAAAATAATTGCCCATGAATTGAGGAAAATCAAGCGTGAAGCTGCCAAGATGCCATTCGCCACCAGTTTTGCCATATTTCAGAACTGCAATGTTACTGGAGTATCAAAAAGCACAAGGTGTGCGATACTCAGGGACATGGCCAATGTAAGGAAGGCTGAAAAACGACCACCTTTGAACAAGAAATATAAGATAAAACGTCAAAAATGGGCCAAGAAATATCTTAAGACTGATTTTTCAAAGATTTTATGGACTGATGAAATGAGAGTGACTCTTGATGGGCCAGATGGATGGGCCAGAGGCTGGATCAGTGAAGGGCAGAGAGCTCCACTCCGACTCAGACGCCTGCAAGGTGGAGGTGGGGTACTGATATTGGCTGGTATCATCAAAGATGAACTTGTGGGACCTTTTCGGGTTGAGGATGGAGTGAAGCTCAACTCCCAGACCTACTGCCAGTTTCTGGAAGACAACTTCTTCAAGCAGTGGTACAGGAAGAAGTCGGTATTGTTCAAGAAAAACATGATTTTCATGCAGAACAATGCTCCATCACATGCATCCAACTACTCCACAGCGTGGCTGGCCACTAAAGGTTTAAAATAAGAAAAAATAATGACATGGCCCCCTTGTTCACCTGATCTGAACCCCATAGAGAACCTGTGGTCCATCAAAAAATGAGAGATCTACAGGGAGGGAAAACAGTACACCTCTCAGAACAGTGTCTGGGAGGCTGTGGTGGCTGCTGCACGCAATGTTGATCGAAAACAGATCAAGCAACTGACAGAATCTATGGATGGAAGGCTGTTGAGTGTCATCATAAAGAAAGGTGGCTATATTCATCACTAATTTTTTTGTTTTTTGTTTTTGCATGTCAGAAATGTTTATTTCTAAATTTTGTGCACGGATATTGGTTTACCTGGTGAAAATAAACAAGTGAGATGGGATTATATTTGTTTTTTATTAAGTTGCCTAATAATTCTGCACAGTAATAGTTACCTGCATTAACAGATATCCTCCTAAGATAGCCAAATCTAAAATAAAAACACTCCAACTTCCAAAAATATTAAGCTTGGATATTTATGAGTCTTTTGGGTTGATTGAGAACATAGTTGTTGATCAATAATAAAAATAATCCTCTAAA
This sequence comes from Phyllobates terribilis, assembly GCF_046119375.1. Taxonomy (NCBI): domain Eukaryota; kingdom Metazoa; phylum Chordata; class Amphibia; order Anura; family Dendrobatidae; genus Phyllobates; species Phyllobates terribilis. The sequence continues at coordinate 85,251,027 of NW_027362769.1, forward strand.
ATACAACTTGCCTAATAATTCTGCACACAGTGTATTTCCCCACTGTGTATATACATATATACAGTATATACAGGGTGGGCCATTTCTATGGATACACCTAAATTAAATGGGAATGGTTGGTGATATAAACTTCCTGTTTGTGGCACATTAGTATATGGGAGGGGGAAAACTTTTCCAGATGGGTGGTGACCATGACGGCCATTTTGAAGTCAGCCATTTTGGATCCAACTTTATTTTTTTCAATGGAAAGAGGGTCATGTGACACGTCAAACTTATTGAGAATTTCATAAGAAAAACAATGGTGTGCTTGGTTTTAATGCAACTTTATTCTTTCGGGAGTTTTTTACAAGTTTATGACCACTTATAAAATGTGTTCAAAGTGCAAACCATTGTGTTGGATGGCCGCCATGGTCACCACCCATCATCACCAACCATTCCCATTTAATTTAGGTGTATCCATAGAAATATATATATACACATATAGTTAGGTTCAGAAATATTTGGAGTAAGGGTTTAGGAATCACATCTCTTTAACCCCTTTATCCCCGAAGGTTGTTTGCACGTTAATCACCAGGCCAATTTTTACAATTCTGACCAGAGTCACTTTATGAGGTAATAACTCTTTAACGTATCCCACTGATTCTGAGATTGTTTTTTGTGACATATTGTACTTCATGATAGTGGTAAAATTTATTTGGCTTTTTTTGTGAAAAAAATTGGAAACTTGGTGAAAATTTTGAAAATTTTCAAACTTTGAATTTTCATACCCTTAAATCAGAGAGATATGTCACACAAAATAGTTAATAAATAACATTTCCCACGTCTACTTTACATCATCACAATTTGGGAACCAAATTTTTTTTTTGCTAGGAAGTTATGAGGGTTACAAAATTTACAAAACCATTTTTTTGGAGACCACATCACATTTGAAGTGACTTTGAGAGGCCTTTTTGACAGAACATACCCAAAAATGACACCATTCTAAAAACTGCACCCCTCAGGGTGCTCAAAACCACATTCAAGAAGTTTATTAATCCTTCAGGTGCTTCACAGGAATTTTTGGAATGTGGAAGAAAACAATGAACATTTAACTTTTTTTCACAAAAATGTTACTTTAGACCCATTTTTTTTATTTTTGCAAGGGTAACAGGAAAAAATGGACCCCAGAGTTTGTTGTGTGATATCTCTTGAGCACGCCGATGCCCCATATGTGGGGGAAAACCACTGTTTGGGCGCACGGCAGGGCTCGGAAGGGAAGGAGCGCCATTTGACTTTTTTAATGTAAAATTTGCTTGAATAATTAGTGGACGCCATGTCGCGTTTTTACGGAGCCCCTGATGTGCCTAAACAGTGGAAACCCCCCACAAGTGACCCCATTTTGGAAACTAAACCCTTAAGGAACTTATCTGTATGTGTGGTGAGCACTTTGAACCCCCAAGTGTTTCACAAAAGTTTATAACGCAGAGCCGTGAAAATAAAAAATCACCCTTTTCCCACAAAAATGATTTTTAGCCCCAATTTGTTTATTTTCACAAGGGTAACAGGAGAAATTGGACCCCAAAAGTTGTTATGTAAGTTCTCCTGAGCACGCAGATACCCCATATGTGGTCGAAAACTACTTTTGAGGCACAGTGCAAAGCTCAGAAAGGAAGAAGCGCCATATTGGAGTTCATATTTTGCTGGGCTGGTTTGACTGTGGCATGTCACATTGGCAGAGCCCCTAAGGTGCCAGAACTACAGAACCCCCCATAAGAGACCCAATTTTACAAACTATACCTCTCAATGAATTCATATAGGGGTGCAGTGAGCATGTTGACACCACATGTGCCTCACAGAATTTTACACCTTTGGGTGGTTAAGAAAGAATAATTACATTTTTACCAGCAAAGTTTTGATTTAGCCCCAGATTTTACAGTTTCACTCTGTGAAATGAGTAAAAATGGCACCAAAATTTGTCACACATTTTTGCTGTATGTAGAAATACCCCATATATGACTACAGTACTGCTTAGCCACACGGTGAGACTCAGTAAGGACAGAGCGTTATCTGCCTCTTGGAGCGCAGATTTTCCTAGAAAGTATGCAGACTTCATATGTGGCACCCTGCTGCGCATTGGTGCCACAGAACCCAGAAGGGTGCATGGATGGACTTCTCCACAAGAGGCCCTCACTACATTCACACACCAGGCAGCTTAGTTAGTTAGTCTCTCAGACACAGAGAGGGACAGAGCTCAGAGCTGAGCAGAGAGCGTGCTGACGCTCAGAGAGCAGCGAAGAGGCAGCACGCTGGCTGCCATGCTTAGGCGAGCCAAGGCCTACAGCATGTGTGAAGGCCTAGAGAGGGCCCTGAGTGGCCGAAGGCGAGAGGAGAAGGAAGAAGTAGTGAGGGGGCAGATGAGCATACCAGGCTCACCCCGATATATATACCGGACACCGGGTCCGCGCCTACAGGGACACTTTATACCCAGTTGGGACCACCGGAACCCCTGGAGGACTACAGGCCCCAGGTTTGCCAAACTCTGACTACAGTACCAGTGCTAGGAGTCACGGAGGCCCCAGCGTCCAGGGAGAGTGATCTCCAGGAGGAAGCCCTACCACCAGGTCAGCAAGCGCAAGGGAGAGAGAGACAGTAACCAAGCTAGGCCTAGTTCCAGGCAGGCCAGAAGTTTAGTGAGTAAAGCCACGGATCAGGAGGCCCTATACCCGCTCACTGGGGAGAGTCCAAAAGTGCGCCTTTCGTCCGGAGTACCCTGGACCGTGCCTGCATCATCACCAGTAAAGGTACTGAAGCTTACCCCCGTGTGAGTGTCCGTTTTTCCTCCGGGACTGTCCTGCCGTCTCTCTCCGGCATCCACCATCTACCCCTATACTGCCCTGGAGCTAGCTCTACCTGTGGAGAGCCACACCATCCCTGCTGCCGTAACACCAGCTCCAGAGGACTGCTCTGCAGCAGCGGCCCCCCTTTAGCCGCACTCCACAGGTGGCGTCACAAACTTTCCAAATCCCCTATAAATTCCCCCATTTTACTGACCGCCCTGGGTCACGGACCGGGCCAGCTACCGTGATATCCCCCAGCAACCAGAGGCCCGGCTGCTGAGTACCCCACGGCCCAGGGGGCGCTTCAGCCTTGGCGTCACGAACAGGATTCCGTGCCCGTTGATCCCGGGTACTGTGCGCCTTAAAAGACTGCAATACTCACTGTGGTGAAGGTTTCCCGCCATTCTCGAGATTTCCCGCCATTGTCCGCCATCTTCCTGTTGATGCGCGGGAAGAAGAGGAGCGTAACCGCGGGAATCGGAGAGGCGTAACCGCTGGAAGCGCGCAAAGCCTAGAACACGCACCGCCCCTGACGTCAAACCAGGAAGCGTCAGGTCCTGGCAGGAGCCCAGAGGACGCTCTGATGTCAGACACGAGCGACGCAAGGTCCTGGAAGAAGACCGTCGCCCGCAGAGCTGCGGCCTACCTTATAAGAAAATGAAAAAGGTAGGCTCCGGTTCACTAGGGGGGCGCAACCATGGCCGACGACCAGCAAGCCGCCGGAGCACCGGTTAAGGTTGCTGTTGCCCAACCTGCGCCCGGCGCTGCACAGCAGGGGTCGTGACTCCATTGATACCCATGGCCCTGCCGTATATCCCTGGAGCGAAATGGCTTCCCCAGTATAATGGCAAACCAGACACCCTGTCCGGACTCAAGAGAAAAATATGTGGTGTGCTAGACATGTATTGTATGACTGGTAAGCAGAGAGCCGCTGTTGTGCTGGGACAATTGACTGGTGCCGCAGAGCGGGAAGTTGAAACCTGGCCAGCCGCAGACCAGGAATCAGTATCCATCATCTTTAAGAGACTGCAAACTGAGACGGATCTCTGGATGAAGTTCTACCACTGTGTCCAGAAACCTGAGGACAGTGTCTGGGACTACGCCTGGCACATACAGGAAGCCCTGCGGGCCCTGAAACGGGTTAGTCCAGCCAGCATACAAAATGAAAATAAAATGCTGACGGAACAGTTCATCCAGGGGTTGAGGTCCCAGGAGGAGAGCAGAACTGTACGGTTGTGGGCCTTAGACCATCCAGTTGCCACCTTTGACACTCTTAAGGACATGGCTATAAAGGGGCTGGAGCCCCTGGAAACAACAGATACTGCTATCCAGCGTTACCAGGGTGGGGCCACCGCAGTGCCCGCATCACCCACTGCTCCTTCATTAACGGCTGAAACAAAGATGCAAACAGTGCCTCCTAGCGAGCTGAACAGCCTACACTCTGAAGTGCGCCAGTTAAGTAAAACCCTGGCCACCGTCCTGAGCACCCTGCAGCTACAGACGGAGCCTGAGCCGGAAGGAAGGATCTTACTCGCCGACAGCCCTGAGGACGTCCCCTGGATGAGGAGAAAAAGGAGGACAATGCCACCCCGTAGGAGGACAATGCCACCTCGGAGGAGGACAACGCCACCCCGTGGGAGGACCAACGATCAACGTCGCCCTCCAGGAGAATTCATCTGCTACCGCTGCCAGAAGGCAGGCCACACAGCGCGGAACTGTCCTTTAAACGAGCAAACCCTGGGGCTGAGGGCCGACACCCAGGAGTAAATCGAGCAGGCCCATCCAGTTTGTATCACCGGTTCGTAGGAGGAAGGCCTTTCCTGTCCATCGTGCTGGACGGGATAGCAACACCTGCGTTGCTGGACACCGGCTCACAGGTAACCATCATACCTGATGTCCTTTACAAAAGGTACTGGTCCATAGATGAACTCCACCCGCCAGCCCCAAACCTCTCTGTGTATGCCTCTAACGGCGTTCCTCATAACCTAGTAGGGGTTAAGGATGTGACAGTGAAGGTGGGGAGAGCGGAACTGAAGGACCAAGGACTGATTGTAGTGGAAACTAACCCTAGTGATACAGACTTGTACATGATACTTGGTACAAATATTGTTGGTAACTGTTTGGGAGAAGTGTTGTTTTTGCTCCAACAGATTGCTGACACTGCCAAACCAGGGCAGAGGAAGGTGCTCCAGAGAGAGATACGAGTCCTCCTGTACCAGCAACAGGTAAAGCTAACAAGTGGTGAAATTGGTAATGTACGGGTGACAGACCCGATACCCATTGTGATTCCCCCGATGAGTGAAATGCTGATTTGGTGTAGGGCAGCAATAGGTCTCAAAGGACAGAACTACCAGACAGTAGTGGAGCCCATTAGCTCAGAGCACAGACCTACACTCTTGACTGCCAGGGGGGTGGTTGATGTACGCAATGGGAGGGTACCCGTACGTCTCCTAAATTATGGGGAGGATGAAGTTAAATTACCAAGATACGCCACTGTTGCCAGGTTGTATACTGTGAATGATGAGGCCATACACACAGTGGAATCCTTGACCCCACCAAATACAGTGGAGGACAATGACTCTGAAGCTCAGTTGGAGGATTGGTGTCAACAGCTTCATGTTGGGACTGACACCACTCCTGTCCATCAAAAACAAGGTGTATACAGGGTGGTCCAGGAATACGAACAGGTATTCAGCAAACACCCACTTGATTTTGGTAGGATTAAAGGGGTACAACACCATATACCCACAGGTGACCATTCACCCATCAAAGAACGTTACAGGTCAATCCGACCAGCACACTACCAGAAGCGAAGGAAATGTTGCATGACATGAAGAAAGCAGGGGTAATAAGAGATAGCTGTAGCCCCTGGGCAGCTCCCCTGGTCCTGGTCAGGAAAAAGCATGGAAGCATGAGGATGTGTGTAGATTACAGACAGGTAAATCGCATAACACACAAAGATGCATACCCTTTGCCCCGTATAGAGGAATCCCTGGCTGCACTAAAGTCTTTAAATTACTTCTCTACCCTTGACCTCACTAGTGGGTACTGGCAAGTAGCAGTTGCTGAGGAGAACCGGGAGAAGACGACCTTCACTACCCCGATGGGACTCTGCGAGTTCAAGAGTATGCCGTTCGGACTCTGCAACGCCCCTGGAACGTTCCAGAGATTGATGGAGTGCTGTTTTGGACACTGTAACTTCGAGACCGTGCTGCTATACCTGAATGACGTGATAGTGTACTCCAAGACGTATGAGGACCATTTGAAGCACCTGGCGGAGGTATTTGAGTCGTTGTCCCAGTATGGGATGAAATTGAAACCTTCCAAGTGCCACCTGCTCAAACATAAGATCCAGTATCTGGGGCACATCGTCAGTCCAGAAGGAGTAGCACCAGACCCGGAGAAGGTCACTGCCATCCAGAAATGGCCAGAGCCGAAGAATCTCAAGGAGGTACGTCAGTTCCTGGGACTGGTCGGGTACTACCGGAGATTTGTGAAGGACTACACCAAGAAGGCATCACCTTTGCAAGATCTCCTGGTAGGACAGTCCAACAGAGGCAACCCCCCCCCCCCCTTCCAGTGGGGTAAAGAGCAAGCTGAGTCCTTTGCAGTGATGAAAGAGATCCTGACTGGCAAAGAAATCCTGGCCTACCCTGACTACAGCCAACCTTTCCTGCTATATACTGATGCCAGCAACGAGGGACTAGGAGCTCTGTTAAGCCAGAAGCAGTATGGCAAGGAGAGGGTGATTGCCTATGCTAGCAGGAAGCTTCGTCCGCCCGAGAGGAATCCAGAAAACTATAGCTCCTTCAAGTTGGAGCTCCTGGCCTTGGTCTGGGCCATCACTGAACGATTCAAGCACTACTTGGCCTCCAGTAAGTTCACGACTTACACTGACAACAACCCCTTGACACATCTAGAGACAGCCAAGTTGGGAGCCATGGAACAGCGTTGGATGGCTCGGCTTTCAAACTATCAATTCACCATCAAGTAGCGGGCAGGCCACAAGAACGCTAACGCCGATGCCCTATCCAGAATGCTGCACCAGTCGGATACTGAAGGAGAAGTGGATGACCTGGAGGAGATTGAGCTACCTGCCTTCCACAGAAATGGGATGGTCCACGAGCAGCGCACCTCCAGGAGGTATCGTGGTAAGACACTAAACCCTTTACCTCACCACAGTTGGAAGGAGACCCAGGAGAGCGACCCGGTTGTCAGTCGTATCAAAGAACTGATAACCAAGGAAGGTTTCTCCCTGGAGAAGGATGCTCCTCCCCAAGCCAAGCAACTGTGGAATGAGAGAAGCCGGCTGTTCATCTATAGAGAGAAGCTGTGCCAAAGGTACGTCAACCCTAGGACCCATGAGATGGTATGGCAGATCGTAGTGCCCAGGACAGTCATCCAGATGGTATTGGAGGCCTACCACGATCAAGCAGGGCACTTTGGCTGGAAGAAGCTGGAATCTCTCCTGAAGAGTCGATTTTATTGGGTTGGAATGTGGAGTTCCATAGAGAGGTGGTGCCGGGATTGTGGACCCTGTAATCTCCGAAGAAAAGACTACAGCAGCCAGAAGGCACCCCTGCAGTCAATCAAGACAACCCAGCCCCTGGAGATCGTCGCCCTGGATTACGTCAAGCTGTCACCCAGCAGGTCAGGCTACTCTTATACCCTGACCATGGTGGATCACTACTCCCGGTTCCTGGTGGTAGCCCCCGTCAAGGATCTGACGGCAGAAACTGCAGCAAGGACGTTTCAAGCATACTTCTGAAGGCCCCATGGATACCCGGATAAGGTGCTGATGGATCAAGGCCCTGCCTTTGAAGCCGAGCTGTTCAAAGAGTTTTGCCATCTGTACGGGTGTAAGAAGAACCGGACTACACCGTTCCACCCCCAAACCAATGGGTTATGTGAAAAGATGAATAACATAGTCATCGACCTGTTGAAGACCTTACCTCTAGAAGAAAGAAACCAGTGGCCAGACAAGCTACCTGACCTGGTAGATCTGTACAATCACATACCTGTGAGTTCCACCAATTGTACTCCAGCGTACCTCATGAGAGCAAGACCCGGAAAGTTGCCGATGGACCTGGATCTTGGAGTGGTAGAGCCAGAAGCAGACATGTCCACTGAAGACTGGGATATGACCCGACAGGAGCAGTACAAGAGAGTACAGGCCTGTGTCGAAGACAGTCTAAGTAGGGTGAGAGATAAGAAGGAAGCACAGTACTGCAAGAGTGCACCAGCCGAACCCTTGACACCTGGAGAAGTTGTGCTGAAACGAAAGAGAAGAAGCCACAAGCTTGATGACCAGTGGGAAAGGGAACCTTACACTGTGTTGAATTCCAGATTCAACAATAGGAAAACGTGTCTAATTAGCAAAGACGGAGGAAGAACGACTGCAACGGTATCGAGCGACCATCTGAAGTTGTGCCCAAGTCTGCGGAAGCCCCAGAAGGAAGTGCCTCTCACTGTACCGGAGGAGCCTAAAGAAGAAGTACTCCATACTGTCTTAGGAGATTTCCCGGCAGATTGGCCTCAACTGGATGGAGCGGTAATAATACCTGTGCTACACTTCTACCAACAGCCAGAAGACTCTAAGCTGCAAGTAAGACCTGTAAGTGCCCCAGAAGAGCCTGCTCAGGAAGAATCCTCGGAAGAAGGATCACCCGTAGAAGCAGAGCCAGTAGGCCCAGTAACCAGTGTACTTGCCAGTTCCATAGAGAGGTCAGGGCAGTCATGCAGTCCACCAACACATAGAGCGGAAAATAGAGCAAGCACCCACACTACACGCATTCCAGTACTACGTAGGTCATGGCGTAGCACAAAAGGCCAGACCCCTGTCAGGTATAAGGAATAAGTAGAAAATACCTGCAGTATAAATAGTTACCCAGTGTAACATCCCTGGCGGCGTGCTTGCATAGTGCTCCACCTCCCACTATGCAAGACCGCAAACTTACCTGTCAGTCCAGCCTGCAAACCGTGCTCCAGTTCATGCTGTGTGCATGTCTCTTGACTGACAGCTTAGGGCGGCGGCCCGGTTACTTCCTGATTCTTATAGCTGCTGTGGGCGCACCCCTAATGCGTCTCCAGCCTATTGCTGTGAGTCACTGGATATTTAAACCCCCTCCACCCAGTAGGAGGTGCCTGAGCAACACTAACATTCAGTGTGCTCCTTGACTCTGAAGTTGCCAGGTCCAGTTCTGCTTCTTGTCTGTTTCCGCCATCTCTGGGGGCTGTATACCCAGACCTGTTATCTGTGACTTCTTGTCCGTTTCTGCCATCTCTGGGGGCTGTATACCCAGGCCTGTTATCTCTTACTTCTAGTCTGTCCCGCCACTCTGGGGCTGAATACCCAGGCTCGTTCTTGTATCTCTTTGCAGTAGCAGTTCCTGTCTGAACTGTATCCTAGCCTGTTACCTGTTTGTTTCTATGTCCGTACCTTCCCTTTTCCTGCAGTATCTGAACCTGCACCTAACTCCAACTCGTTGTCTCTGTAATTCTGTTAGTGAGTTTTGTGTCCACTCGCTACTTCATAGGAAGTACCTTGTGTGTATCTGGTTCTGCTTGTCCCTTTTCCCTTCCTCCGTATCTTCCTGTATTTTCCAGTCTGTTCCATGTGAACAGAGCCCTGTCCTCTCTGCCTTGTCCACCGCACCTGAGGTTTCGCTCCTCTCTGTCTTGCCCACCGCTCCGGCGGTTTCCCTCTGCTCTGCCTTACCCACCGCTCCGGTGGTTTCTCTCTGCTCTGACTTGCCCACCGCTCCGGCGGCTTCTCTCTGCTCTGACTTACCCACCGCTCCGGCGGCTTCTCTCTGCTCTGATTTACCCACCGCTCCGGCGGCTTCTCTCTGCTCTGACTTGCCCACCGCTCCGGTGGCTTCTCTCTGCTCTGCCTTTCTCACCGCACCAGCGGCTTCTCTCTGCTCTGCCTTGCCCACCGGTCCGGCGGTTCCGCTCTGCTCTGCCTTGTTCACCGCACCTGCGGTTTCTCTCTGCTCTGCCTTGTCCACCGCTCCGGCGGTTCCTCTCTGCTCTGCCTTGCCCACCGCACCTGCGGTTTTCGCTCCACTCTGCTTGCTCACCGCACCAGCAGTTCCTCTCTGCTCTGCCTTGTCCTCCACTCCAGCGGTTTCGCTTTACTCTGCTTGTCTACCGCATCTGCGGCTCTGTACCTGTCTCCCAGTCTCTACTGGACCCTATCCGGCCTGCGCTCCAACCTGCTAGTACCTCCCGGTCTGCACTCCAGCCGTGCTTCCCAGTATCTCCCTGTCTGCATACCAGCTGTGCTTGCCAGTTCCCCCCTGTCTGCATACCAGCCGTGCTTGCCAGTGCCCACCTGTCTGCATACCAGCCGTGCTTGCCAGTGCCCACCTGTCTGCATACCAGCCGTACTTGCCAGTACCCACCTGTCTGCATACCAGCCGTACTTGCCAATACTAACCTGCCTGTTCCTGCATTCCCAGGTGTGGGTCAACACCTGTGACCGGGGTCTGACCTGGAGTCGCACCTGGTCCCTCTGCTCGGTTCCTCTTTCGTCCACGGAGTCGACTAAGCCGCCATGCGACCTTGGTCGGATCAGGTTGATACTCAGTTATGCCCCTCCAGGCACTCCTCGGTTCATGGCACAGTGGGATCACTAATCACGCTCACACCAGTCAGTCCGGGCGCAAGCGTAACACCCAGTAGGGTATTGCATAATGTTTATTGTATAAAGTGAAATATCTGTGTTTATTTAGTTACCTGTAAGGGTATATATAAAGACTCTGTGGCTGAGGACTGTGAGCAGCCCAAAAACTGTCATGTACATAGTTGCACTCCCTGGAGTGCCCCTTAAGTGACCACGGAGCAAAAACCCATTTGGCGTGGCCGAAGACGTGGTCCAGCACCTGGATCACCTATGCCCTGTAGCCACGCCCAGGGCCTACGTTGAGGGTTTTCAGGCAGGTCCCTCATTGTTATTACTGTATTATAATGTTACCTGTAACGTTCAAGAAAAGTGCCTCCCATAAATGGAAGAAATGTTATTGTTAACCTGTTTTGCAAAAAAATGCTTTAGTCCAGGAGTACTGAGTTTTACTAGGGGGGAATGTGGTGCCCTGCTGCTCATTGGTGCCACAGAACTCAGAAGGGTGCATGGATGGACTTATCCACAAGAGGCCCTCACTACATTCACACACCTCCACCCTACCACCTCAGACCAGCAGAGGGTGCCCGTTAGGGACATATATAGGGAGGGTGGAGCCAGGCAGCTTAGTTAGTTAGTCTCTCAGACACAGAGAGGGACAGAGCTCAGAGTTGAGCAGAGAGCGTGCTGACGCGCAGAGAGCAGCGAAGAGGCAGCACGCTGGCTGCCGTGCTTAGGCGAGCCAAGGCCTACAGCACGTGTGAAGGCCTATTGAGGGCCCTAAGTGTCCAAAGGCGAGAGGAGAAGGAAGAAGTAGCAAGGGGGCAGAGGAGCATACCAGGCTCACCCCGATATATATACCGGACACTAGGTCCACGCCCACAGGGACCCTTTATACCCAGTAGGGACCACCGAAACCCCTGGAGAACTACACGCCCCAGGTTTGCCAAACGCTGACTACAGTACCAGGGCTAGGAGTCACGGAGGCCCCAGCGTCCAGGGAGAGTGATCTCCAGGAGGAAGCCCTACCACCAGGTCAGCAGGCGCAAGAGAGAGAGAGACAGTAACCAAGAAAGGCCTAGTTCCAGGCAGGCCAGAAGCTTAGTGAGTAAAGAGTCCAAAAGTGCGCCCTTCATCCGGAGTACCCTGGACCGTGCCTGCATCATCACCAGTAAAGGTACTGAAGCTTACCCCCGTGTGAGTGTCCGTCTTTCCTCCGGGACTGTCCTGCCGTCTCTACCCGGCATCCACCATCTACCCCTATACTGCCCTGGAGCTAGCTCTACCTGTGGAGAGCCACACCATCCCTGCTGCCGTAACACGAGCTCCAGAGGACTGCTCCGCAGCGGCGGCCCCCCTTTAGCCGCATTCCACAGGTGGCATCATGAACTTTCCAAATCCCCTATAAATTCCCCCATTTTACTGACCGCCCTGGGTCACGGACCGGGCCAGCTACCGTGATATCCCCCAGCAACCGGAGGCCCAGCTGCCGAGTACCCCACAGCCCAGGGGGCACGTCACATATACACAGCTCCTGCGTAATTCAGAAGAACTCCCGAGGAATCCATTCACTATAATGAGGCAGCAGAGCTCAGTGAGTGACAGGACACCACTTGCTGAGCGCAGCTCCAGGGCCCGCTCACTGGAGCGAGTCATTCTCCCCGGCTCCTTGGCATGAGCAGTCAGATGGGTTATAGCGGGAGATATCTTAGGACAGGTGAGTATAACAATTTTTTTAATTTTATTCTTATTTTTACACCAGGACACAGCAGGAGCAGAATACTACTCTCAACATTGTCCCTTGCTCGCGCTGATCTCAGCGCCAGCAGGGGACAATGATCAGAGCAGCGTTTAGCACCCGGCGGTTGGGAACAGCGATAACTGTACCCCTGATTCCCAGGCGCCGGTACGTGTCACATTGATGACACACAGATGTCGTTATGAAAATTCTCAATTACGATTTAAAATCTGCATTCATTGAAGACAGACTTTCCCATTACTGAGACAGGAGATGGCAGAATTTTAATAATGACGGATCAATTTTGGCAGAGAAAGAAGCAGATTTCTCTGATAACATATATTACAAAGTTATATATTTTCATGTGCACTATTGATTTGTGAAATAATAATTAAAGCAACTGTTACACGTTAATGCTTACTTACAAGCTCTTTTTTAAGCTTGTAAGCACAGCACTGAGGCTGGCCAGAATCATCTGATGTTGCAGAAGCAAAGCTGCCTCATTTAGCTACATAGGAGAGTGCATAGTTCAGGCCTGCAGTGCCAGAATGGTTCTGGTCCGAACTGTCAACCAAGCAGGAGTTCACAGCCCCCTAGCAAGCAGGAAGGCGGGAGGCTGGGGAATAACCCTTTAAGAATAAACATGTTTATCTAATCTGGCAATCTTGGTCTGCCTATGTATTACATAAGAAGCTGTAGACTTCAAAAATGGTTGTCATTAAGTGTCAACATCTTAAAGAAGTTGTGACTGCATACTTGTGACTCCTCACATCATGCTCACTGCTTGCTGTGAGGATCTCCTGATCAATTTTGACACAGAAAGAAGCAAGTGTCTGTGATAACATAAATTACAAAGTTGCTTATTTTCATGTGAACTATTGATTTATGAAATAAAAATTAAAACAACGATTATGCTTTAAGCATGTTTGACCATGACTGCTAGAGAGCAGCAGGGGAACCAGGCTATGAACAGTAAAACATTAAAAATACAATTTTAATCAAAGGAAGGATGAATTTAAAAAAATACCCTTAAATTGTAAAGTTGCTTGCTTTTACAATAACTTTCAAATTATACATCTTGGAAGATGGCTATACAATGCATGAAAAGTGTTTGTGCTTGTGAAACAACCCAGTGATGATGGCAAAAAAAAATATGTTGAAACTTGCCAATTTAGGATTGACTTTTTCATTTTTGCACTGTTATGATGTGCTGAAGATTCTGTAATAAGACTCATATTACACTATTATCACTCTTGTGGATTATTTTACCAATAGTATGTAAGTCATTCATAAAATTTGAGTTTTTCTATAAATTGAAACTGTAGCAGGAGGCTTGGTTCCCACCCACTGGTAAATTAGGCCAGTGTAGAGCGTGCACCTGTTCCAAAAATGTGCAGCGTTTCGAGCAGTAATGCTGAAGTCAGTGAGGTTTACAGATGTTGTAGTAAAAATAAATAATGTAACTTCACCTTGTCCAGTTCCTTCAGCGGAAATTACTTTCTTCATGTTCATCACTACAGAGCCTGAAAAGGAGATGGTCCAAAACCAATCAGTCTGGTGGCCAATTGTAACAAGAACATTTCAAGAAAATAAGCCATCCATAGTGATCTGCTCTTTGGCCATCTGCAGATTTCAGATGTACCTCCATTATATTCACTTTCTGTTCCCATTTCTTATGTGAAAAAGCATCCAAAGCTTGACTCAAACCTAAATACATTACATCAGCCACTTTCCTTTTCATCACTAGGTCTGGTTGTTATTAGTCTAGGATCCTGTCTTTTTTGAGTCTTCTCTCTTAAAAGCATCCATTCACATGCTATCCGAACCAGACTCAGTGCTATAATAATTATTAGGATTAAACCTGTAAGGCGAGTCTTCCAAAAATGACTGTATGCAAGCCAACTCAGCTGGATACACTCAAGGTATGAACATCAGAGCTAAAGATAAGGAGAAAATTGTAAAAGAAAAAAAGATCTGTTTTTGTTTCCACTCCCCATGCACATACACGCTTGGCTTGGTGCTTTTGAAATCCACTGGTTCATTTCACGTTCAACCAATGGAGTCAAATTTAGGAAAAGCCATATTTTTTTTTTACAACAAAGGTTAAAGAGAATTTACAGTTAAAGTACTGATTGACAGCATTGACTGACAGCCAGATCAGCATTAAGTCAGTGCCAGGGGCGCGGTTACAGACGATGCTCTCTATACACAGGGCAGTGACTGAAACCGCGTCAGTTCCGCCCCCATGACTGAATGCTGCCGGGAGGAATAAAGTTAATTTCTTCCTAGCAGCGGGGCTCTCAGTGTCATAATGCAATTAACCTGCAGATTAATCCCACATCTGCAGGTTAATAGCATTATTTTACATGACTGGTTCCCTTTAAATGCATTATGGGTAGAACAAATGGAACCTGGGGTGGATATATAATCTGTGCAGCCACACAGGGGCCCAAGAGTTAAGGGGGCCCACTATCATCTCAAAAGCAGCAAGCAGCTTCTGTCCTAGAACTATTGGACTGCGAAGGGGCCCATATACTGTTCTTGCACAGGGGCCCTTTTCTGTCTGTGTCTGTTACTAAATGGATCCATGTGAGGTACTCAAGTTTAATTTCTGCAGACCGAATTCAAAGAATTGTCTAGTTTTAGCAAACCCAGATTCATATACCGTATAGGAGAATTTTAAGTTAGTAAGGTGGGGTCCACTGTTCACAATCCTCATCTCTTGAGAAGGATGGAAAGCATTACAAAGAAAGACCAATCCTGTCCTGCATTACGCAGACACCACACTGCTTTTAATGGACACTGTAATGCTTAAAGGGAAACTGTCAGCATGTTTGTTTTCACATATGGTAGTAGCAATATAATTATAAAGGCACTTCTCCCTTAATAAAAATGACGCCTCTTTTATAAAGATCCAATGTGCCAGACATGAGAAATGTATCATAAAAGCTATATTCAAATCATGCTGGAAGTGCACCGGAGGAGTGTCAATGCACTTGGAAGAAGCAGTCTAATTGTATTGACACGCCCTCAGTGCACATGCTGCCTGAATTGTGTATGCTTTTTACACTAGATTTCTCATGACTGACACATCAGATCTCTACAAAAACTAAAACCTCTTCTAATAAAAATATTTTTTTTAACCCCTTTACGACCTTAGACGTATAGGTATGTCATAGGTCGCCTCCCCCTATTTGATGCAGGGTCTGACGATGAAACCGTATTGTTTCAGGCACATGACAGCTGATCTGATCATCTAACATCGCCGCTCCCGAAGCTCGTCATAAGACCCGCTCATCGGCGCGCCCGTCACATGATCGCAGACCATAGATGGGTTGGCATGACAGCTGGAGGTCTGCAGGAGACCCCTGTGGTTGTCATAGCCTATCTGCTATGAGCGCCGCCCAGTGGCCGGGCTTCATAGCAGATGAGTATTTCTGCAAACATAGCAGGGCTGAAGGCTTGCTATGTGTTACTCAGATGATCAGATGATCGCAGCTTCAAATCTCCGATATAGACTATTGAAGCCAGTAAAACAACATGTTTTTTAAAACATTTAAAAAACAAAAGTTCAAATCACCCCTCTTTCGCCCCATTCAAAGTAAAACAATAAAAAAAATGAAAAATGCACATATTTGGTATCGCCGCATTCAGAAACGCCCGATCTATCAATATAAAAAAAGAATTAATCCGATTGTAAAACGGCGTAACGAGAAAAAAAATCAAAACGTCAGAATTATGTTTTTTTGGTCACCACAACATTAAAATAAAATGCAATAGTAAGCGATTAAAACATCGTATCTACCACAAAAGAGTATCAATAAAAGCATCAGCTCAGCACGCAAAAAATAAACCCCTCATCCAGCCTCAGATCCTGAAAAATGGAGATGCTACGGGTCTCGAAAAATGGCGCCTTTTTTTTTTTTTAGATTTTACAAATTTTGGATTTTTTTTCACCATTGAATTAAAAAAGAACCTATACATGTTTGGTATCTGCAAACTCATAATGACCTGGAGAATCACAATGGCAGGTCAGTTTTAACATTTAGTGAACATGGTAAAAAAAAAAAAACAATTGAGGAATTGCACTTTTTTTGCAATTACACCGCACTTGGATTTTTTTCCCATTTTCCAGTACACTATATGGTAAAATCAATGTAGTGGTTCAAAAGTGAAACTTTTCCCACAAAAAAACAAGCCCTCACATGGCCATATTGACGGAAAAATAAAAAAGTTATGGCTCTGGGAAGAAGAGGAGCAAAAAACGAAAACGCAAAAGCGGAAAATACCAAGATGGCAAAGGGGTTAAACAGATACTGTACTTATGTAACTGGGGATTTCATGAATTTCTCAGTTTCACAAAGGATTCAGGATTTTTCACATTCTAAAAACATGTGGCTGAAGCAGATTGCAAAAATGTAGTGTAAAATAATCCCATCTTGTGGTGGGGAAAGGACAATAAGACCAGACATTTTTAAAGGTTTCATTTCAAATAGTCTTTTGGTATTGTCCAAAGCATACATGGCCACCACAAAAGGAAGTTATTGCTACAGTGAAAATATATACAATTCTCCAATATACTTTACTTTCTGTATCAGCCTTTCATGGTTATTATGTTTTCTGTATCTGGATCTCCTTCACATGACCTGGACATATTTTTATCCATTGGAAGTGCACAATTAAAGGGGTTGTCTGGGCAAAATAAAAGTTTTCCCTAGAGACCAGATGTGTAAAAAAATAAAAACTCAGTCATACACACCTACTGGCACCCATGTGGATCATTCCACCCACTGGCCACTGGTGACCTGTGATTGGGTGCAGCGGTCAGGATACTTTGAGCAGTGCGTAATCATAAAACATCTGATGAGTTGCTCCTCAAGTCACCTGACTGCTGCAGCCAATCACAGGCTGCAATGGTCCGGTGGCTGGTGAAATGGTAACATACCGCTTCCTGTCTCTGCACAGACCCCAAAGTAGACTGCACTGGGTCCATTCCCCTGGGCAAAGTTTTATTTTGCATGGACAATCCCTTTAAGGTTTCGTTGGATGACACCAAGCAGAAGTTTTGAAAAAAAATTATATTAATATAGAAAAGAATATTTCATTATTGTATATTTGTGCAGAGTACATAGATGATATTCTTTCACATCTTTCTCCAGTGGGAGTCACAATGTAATTATCTTCTGTTTCTGACGTACAAACAATATATCATTGTTTTATTAAAGCATGCCATAACATACAATATGTATGCCAACTTAGTGCTTTCTTCAAGGATAAACTTTCTTTCCCCTGACCTCCGTCAAAGGCCTCTCACCCAGCCAACCAGTCGCCTACACTGACAAGGGACACGAAACCTGAAACATATGTTCACAAATGGAGTTCTTTTCCTTTAAAAGTAAATTCTGTTTTGGCATTATATCCAGTGCCATGTGGCAGGGATCTTTAAATGGTCAATAATATTGACTTCTAGTATAGGTGGCACCAGAGACCCTATTTTATTCATCTTTGAAGAGCCTTTTGCATACAATATAAAAATGGAATCCCAGCAAGAACTAAAGGACAATTTAACATCCATGTCAACGTTGGCTGGTTATTTTTCCATTACCTGTGGCACCAAATGTGGACAGGACAGCTAAATTTCTAGGAATATAATTACTCTCTTTGCAGTAGACACAGACCCAGGCCAGTTCGAAATAGACCAAGACCATACAACTTTGTAATTTTTTATAAAAAATATACTATTTTTTTTCATTATAAGATGTACTTCCCCCCCAAAAAATATTTGGGGTAAAATGGGGGTGCGTCTTATAATCCGAATGTAGCTTACCAGGGGTGGGGGGCGGCTGCTGTGGAGCGAGGTCCCAGGATGCAGGGTCACTGCTGCGGGAAGCTGGTGGCGGCACTCCCATCATTTTTACTGTGGTGGACTTCAGTAAAATGGCCACCGGAGACGGCGGCCATTTTACCGATGTCCACTGCAGTTAAAACGATATGAAGTGCGGGTACTCTGCCGACATTTTCTGAAAAACCGGAGCCATCGTAGCCTCGCACCTGCTGAACACCCCCTCCTACCAGCCCGGGTCCCGCAGCATCGCCCCACTCCTGCCTCCGCCGCTAGCTTCCTGCAGCAGCGACCATGCCTCCTGGGACCCCACCCCACTCCACTGCAACTGCCACCCCTTTACCCGATAAGATACCGTAAAAACAGACTATACTACCATTTTATTAAAAAAATATTTTTCCTATTTTCCTCCCCAAAATTTGGGGTGCATCTTATGGTCTGGTGTGTCTTATAATCTGCAAAATACGATAAGCCAATCAGCAATACAAGCCTATGATTACACATTATAATTTTTGCACTATAGGTTCCAAAAAGTGAAAACTTTCAAATTAAGATGCATTGGAACTTCAGTTTAACTTAATATTTAAGTGAAGTTGGAAAAATATTATCATAGGATGTATAAAAAAAGAGAGATTGTAATAATTAAGCCCATTAGCTGTTATTTACAACATAGATTAGATTACCGCCATACATTTCTGTAAAATAAAAAGCCAAATTTCTCATAAACATGAAAAAAAGCCTGGAATATTTCACTGGCCCATTGATTTGTGGTTCTCTTACATATTACTGACAAAACATTGAGAAACTTTATTTTCAGAACTTGTAAATAACCACATAAGTCATTTAACCTCTAGCCACAGCCTTTATAAAAGAAAATATGGATTAATCATCTTTTCCCGTGGCACTGAACAAGTAAAACGTTCTAGATTCCATCTCATAGACTGGGTGTATGTATGCAGGACAGCCTGCCAAGGCTTTCTCTATAAACACGATACCCTCGGAGTTTTCCTGTAGAAACCCTCCAAAGATTTATCTTTCCTCTTTGTGAATTATGAAGTGTTTTAGCCCAGCACATGGGAAGTGGAGTCAATGCAGCTTGTCGCCTGGGAATCCTTGGTCGTTTGGAAAAGGAAGCGGACAATATCTCTGTAGTAGAGGAAATGCAACTTGTTCCCTATTGTTCTCCAAGGCTGGGACCAGGATGTAAAATAATCAATCAAATAAATCATAAAACTGTTTTCAAAAATTCTCAAACTTTAGACTGTAAAACAAATCAAGTTGTAATAACTTGGCACATTATTGTTCTAGAGTGACAGTCCCGGTCTATGTTTGCTCTCATAGCTCCGTGTCTCTTGTCCATGTCTACGCCACTCTTATATAACTGGTTCACACTCATTGTCACAACCCTATAACAATACTATGTCCTACTTTATTTGGAAGGTTCCTCTTTAGATGGCACTCCTTTGTTTCCTTAACAAGTGGTTCACTCTTCATGGACTCCTAAATCTTCTCCTTCCAATGTAAACTCTCTGTTCATGGGACATCATGTTTAATAATTAAATTTTCAACTCCATTTTCAACTCATATTAGTATAAGCCAACTATTAGTGGAAAATCTTTGAAAAAAATTAGAATGCATAGCAAATAATTTTACATTAATTTTGTAAAATTGTATGTAAGCCAATAGCTTTAGATTTATTATAACCAGAGAGTCATCCACAAATATGTCATAGCAAAATATGGTTTTCTTGTAGTACGAGCTATAGGTTTTTATAGTTACTATTTTAGTTCATTTTGACTTTTTAACCTCTTTTTAATCAATTTTTTGGTTGTGAGGGGGGCAAAGTGATCAAAAACAACAATTTTGCTATTTTGATTTTTTTCTGTTTTAGCATTTCTTGTATGGGATTATTATTATGTCATTTTATTATTATTATGGGAAGTGATACCAAATATGATCATTTTTATGTTTTAGACTTTAATTTTTATTAGGAGAAAAGGGGGTGATGTGAATTTTTATATTTTTAAAAAATATTTGTTTTTTTCTTTTTTACATTTTTTATCGGTCCCCCTTCTGGACTTGATCCAGGTACCACTTGATTGCTTGTATTACCCAATATATATCTATCTCATATTAAGCCCAGCCTTAAAAAATGTTGGTCATAGGGCCTTCAATCATTTTGGGGATTGGGACAAGTAGGTCAGAAGGGACACCTTCCCCCATTTCCAACCTATCAAATTCCAATGTCAGTGGTCTCTAAGAGTATAAGGTAGCTCTGATCGAAACAGCCAGCCGTCCCTGTTTTCCTCCGGCCCTGTGTGAATGGGGCTATCTCAGCATATTCTTCATGAAGACTGGTTATTGGTGTACCAAAGAAAGTCTTGATGAATCAGAGCTCAAATATCTCTTCACTTACTTGTGGTCAATATTGTAGATGTTGAGGAGGATGTAAACCTGGATATACATCTGGTAAAGTATCCCTCCTAACCTCCACATGAATATAAAAAAAATAGAGATATGCCCTGCACGGTCAAAACATTGTAATTTTTCTGTACCAATAAAGTTACCAGAGGAGGACGTGTGGTCCCAGGTTCCTGGATTTCTCTGTTTTGATACAAACTTGTGGAGGGTTGCACCAAGTGTGCACGGACAACAAAGTGGTGCATGGGACTAATCTATTGCAAGTATACTTCACATAAATATACAGTACTGTACTGGCCTGACCAAGCATATAAGTTAATTTCATTGGACACAGCTAGATAAGTCCTATCGGGCATTTCTGTTAGTCACCGTGTTCTATTTGCAGGAATCCATTTCTAATTTGCTCCTACATTTGCTATCTGGGGAAAGTCAAGAATGGCTCATACTCATTAGTGAGCAGGATCCACTTTCATAAGGTCACCTCATAAAGACAACCTTGTCCTGCCATCTAAGTATTACTTGGATGGCCATTTCTTTGAATGGTTGCCATGTCCTGCTACATTTCCCCTGCAGTGACCAGTGAAGTATTTTCAAAGTCAGCTGTTTGCCAGCAGTCTCAAGTGCTTACCTACAATATAGACGGCGGCGTCCTTTAAATCATTAATGTATGATGGATGCTGTGGTTTGCCATGCTTTAAAGGGGTTGTCTATTACTTTATACAGGGTGGGCCATTTATATGGATACGCCTAAATGAAATGGGAATGGTTGGTGATATCAACTTCCTGTTTGTGGCACATTAGTATATGGGAGGCGGAAAACTTTTCCAGATGGGTGGTGACCATGGTGGCCATTTTGAAGTTGGCTATTTTGGATCCAACTTTATTTTTTTCAATGGGGAGAGGGTCATGTGACACATCAAACTTATTGAGAATTTCATAAGAAATATAATGGTGTGCTTGGTTTTAACATAACTTTATTCTTTCATGAGTATTTTTTCAAGTTTATGACCACTTATAAAATGTGTTCAAAGTGCTGCTTCCAGTATCCGTTGTTTCAGATGCTGCACATCTCGTATCTTCACAGCATGGACAATTGCCTTCAGATGACCCCAAAGATAAAAGTTTAAGGGGGTCAGATCGGGAAACATTGGTGGCCATTCAACTGGCCCACGACGACCAATCCACTTTCCAGGAAACTGTTCATGTACAAATTTTCGGACCTGAAACCCATAATGTGGTGGTGCACCATCTTGTTGGAAAAACTCAGGGAACGTGCCATCTTCAGTGCATAAAGAGGGCAACACATCATCATGTAGCAATTTCAGATATCCAGTGGCATTGAGGTTTCCATTGATGAAGAATGTCCCCACTATCTTTGTACCCCCATATACCACACCATACCAAGATACGAAATGTGCAGCATCTGAAACAATGGATACTGGAAGCCTGTGCTAGCATTTCTTTTGCGGTGTTGCAATCAGTGTGTCAAGAGTGGGAGAAGAGGGTTGCATTGACAATCCAACACAATGGGCAGCACTTTGAACACATTTTATAAGTGGTCATAAACTTGTAAAAAACTCATGAAAGAATAAAGTTATGTTAAAACCAAGCACACCATTGTTTTTCTTATGAAATTCTCAATAAGTTTAATGTGTCATATGACCCTCTTCCCATTGAAAAAAATAAAGTTGGATCCAAAATGGCCAACTTAAAAATGACCACCATGGTCACCACCCATCTGGAAAAGTTTCCCCCTTCCCATATACTAATGTGCCACAAACAGGAAGTTGATATCACCAACCATTCCCATTTAATTTAGGTGTACTCATATAAATAGCCCATTAAAAAGATTAAAAAGGATGATTTTTTCCTTTTTTTCCCCATTTCACACCAAATAATTAATGAATTATTCTATAAATCATCCCCATCTAGCACCAATAAAAAAACTACAACTCATTCTGTCCAAAGCAAACAACAGGAAAATTAAAAAGTTATGGGTCTGAGAATACAATGTCACAATCTTATTTCCAGAAAACATACAGTATGTATTGTTCAAAACTGCTAAAATGTTAAAAAAGGCCTCATTTGGTATCATTGCACCCATAAAATAAAATTTACTTTTACCATACAGTAAATGGTGGATAAAAGAAAAGCACAAAACAATAAAACAAGTGCTATGTTTTTGCATTTTCCCCCTTAAAAAATGATTGTTAAAAGTTAATTTAAAAATATGTTGATTTGGAGTGGCGTAACTTGAAGCTTGTGGGCCCCAGTGCAATAGCTCAAACGGGGCCCCCAATTATTACAAGTCTTTAATATTAATGGTCTTTTCATATAGGCCAAAGGAGCCTTTTGGGGCCACCTAGGCTCCAGGGCCAGGTGCATTTGAAACCCCTGCACCTATTGTAGTTATGCCCCTGTCGATTTGTACCCTAGAATAGTTTCTTTGGAAAAATATATTTCTTCATGCAAATCTTACACCCATATATTTACAGTGATTAAAATGGTACGGCTCTTGGAAGGCAATAGGGGAAAATAAATGAGAAAATCAAGGTTTGGTCACCAAGGCCCAAAACAGGCCAGACCTCAAGGGGTTACTCTAATGTGCATGTGGAGTACATTTTGTCGTTTCTCCCTCCTGTTTTCACTTTAGTGGAAAAAAAAGAGAATGACATTTACAGTGATAACTCAATTCACCATTTCCATGCATGGCCCAATAAAATGTAATATTTCTTGGTAAAATATATTCATACTAACTAAAATCACAGCCGTGCTTTCATTATGAAGTAAGACATCAGAATTTCAGAAAAAAAATTAAAAAGTTGCTAATCATTACCCATTCCGGAGGCAGATGTTGGTTTCTTGCCTATAAAGATGCACATATGGTTTTGCTGGTTATAATGAACCTTTTCTGTATCATGACTGACCCAAGTCTCCACTCAAGGTCTGTCTTCTGAATCAGTGACTAGGGTTGGTGTAGACCTCTCTAAATGTCTATGTTCATAATTTATTTAATAATACCCCTGGCCTGAACCACTCGCTATTTCATTTGGACTAGAGAAGCCCCCGGCCTGATTTGATAGGAGTGCACTGTGGTCCCGTATAGATGAGCTCCAGCTGCAAGGTCTTAATATCTCAGTTCTTCATCGTTGTTAATAACTGGAAGTGAAGCAGCAGACATGCTCTCTATGAGATCAGCGTGGCCGGCCAGGGAACGTTTCTGATTCTCCAGCTGCCGAATGGCCTATGTGACCTGCATGATTTAGAGGTTACTTTTATTACCTCAAAGAGAATATTAGCTCCAGCAATCCTGCTTTATGAATGTATGAATTCTGCAGTGCATCTGCCCAATGCAAACTCATTATATATTGCTTACGTGGCTCCAGGCCAAACGTTTTCCCAAGCTGAATTGTTCATAATGTTGTCCCAGCACATAAAATTAGACTAGAGTCGATCGTAGACATTAGGATGATGTCAGCAGATCCAGCCAAATTTCAATATACAGTACAGACCAAAAGTTTGGACACACATTCTCATTTAAAGATTTTTCTGTATTTTCATGACTTTGAGAATTGTACATTCACACTGAAGGCATCAAAACTATGAATTAACACATGTGGAATTATATACTTAACAAAAAAGTGTGAAACAACTGAAAATATGTCTTATATTCTAGGTTCTTCAAAGTAACCACCTTTTGCTTTGATGACTGCTTTGCACACTCTTGGCATTCTTTTGATGAGCTTCAAGAGGTAGTCATCGGAAATGGTTTTCACTTCACAGGTGTGCCCTGTCAGGTTTAATAAGTGGGATTTCTTGCCTTATAAATGGGGTTAGGACCATCAGTTGTGTTGTGCAGAAGTCAGGTGGATACACAGCTGATAGTCCTACTGAATAGACTGTTAGAATTTGTATTATGGCAAGAAAAAAGCAGCTAAGTAAAGAAAAATGAGTGGCTGTAACATACCTGGCGGCGTCCTTGCATAGTGGTCCATCTCCCACTGTGCAAGAGCGCGCACTTGATCTCCAGTCCAGACTGCCACTCTGGCTTCTTTCCATGTTGTCTGCTTTGCTTTGCTCTTGCTGCTTAGGGCGACGCCCGCTGAACTTCCTGTTTCTTGTAGCTGCTGCTGACACTCCCCTGATGCGTCCTCAGCCTATTGCTGTCTGTCACCTGGTATTTAACCCAGCTCCTCCTTTGAATCCTTGCCTGAGCATCTTGTTCTGTCAGTTGGCTTCTGGTCGCTGACATGCCAGGTCCTGTCTATGTTTCCTGCCTATCGGTATCAGTTCCCGTGTCTGAACTGTGTCCTGTCTGTGCACTCTAGCCTGTTGTCTGTCCACCTTCCTGGAGGCTGTATTTCCAGACCAGTCTGTACACGCTCTTAGCCTGTTCGTCTTGCCCTCTGGGGGCCGCATGCCCAGACTCGCTCCTGTATTTGTTGCAGTGCAGTTCCTGTCTGAACTGTCTCCTAGCCTGCTTCCTGTTTCTTTCTAAGTCCGTACCTTCCCTTTCTCCTGCTTTGTCTGAACCAGCACTTGGCTTTGCCTTGGCTCGTTCCTATATTTTGTTGCAGTTACAGTTCCTGTCTGAACTGTCTCCTTACCTTTTGCCTATTTCGTCTCTATGTCCATCCCTTCCCTTTTCCTGCGTTGTCTGAACCTGCACCTAACTCCTTCTCGTTGTCGCTGTACTTCCGTTTGTGAGTTGGAGTCCTCGCGCTACTTCTTTGCAAGTATTTAGTGTGTATCTGGTTCTGCCTTTCTTTCTGTTCCGTGTGAACAGAGCCCTATCCCATTTGCTTTGTCTTTGTTTACCCCTTCGGCGATTTATCTCAGCCCTGTCCACCGCGTCTGCGGTTTCGCTCTGCTCAGCCTTGTCCACCGCGTCTGCGGGTTCGCTCTGCTCAGCCTTGTCCATCGCGTCTGCGGTTTCGCTCTGCTCAGCCCTGTCCCCCGCGTCTGCGGTTTCGCTCTGCTCAGCCTTGTCCACCGCGTCTGCGGTTTCGCTCTGCTCAGCCTTGTCCACCGCGTCTGTGTTTTCGCTCTGCTCAGCCTTGTCCACCGCGTCTGCGGTTTCACTCTGCTCAGCCTTGTCCACCGCGTCTGCGGTTTCGCTCTGCTCAGCCTTGTCCACCGCGTCTGCGGTTTCGCTCTGCTCAGCCTTGTCCACCGTGTCTGCGGTTTCGCTCTGCTCAGCCTTGTCCACCGCATCTGCGGTTTCGCTCTGCTCAGCCTTGTCCACCGCGTCTGCGGTTTCGCTCTGCTCTGCCTTGTCCACCGCGTCTGCGGTTTCGCTCTGCTCAGCCTTGTCCACCGCGTCTGCGGTTTCGCGCTGCTCAGCCTTTCCACCGCATCTGCGGTTTTGCTCTGCTCAGCCTTGTCTACCGCGTCTGCGGTTTTGCTCTGCTCAGCCTTGTCCACTGCGTCTGCGGTTTTGCTTTGCTCAGCCTTGTCCACCGCGTGTGCGGTTTTGCTCTGCTCAGCCTTGTCCACCGCGTCTGCGGTTTTGCTCTGCTCAGCTTTGTCTACCGCGTCTGCGGTTTTGCTCTGCTCAGCCTTGTCTACCGCGTCTGCGGTTTTGCTCTCCTCAGCCTTGTCTACCGCGTCTGCGGTTTCGCTCTGCTCAGCCTTGTCTACCGCGTCTGCGGTTTCGCTCTGCTCAGCCTTGTCTACCGCGTCTGCGGTTCTGCTCTGCTCATCCTTGTCTACCGCGTCTGCGGTTTTGCTCTGCTCAGCTTTGTCTACCGCGTCTGCGGTTTCGCTCTGCTCAGCCTTGTCTACCGCACCTGCGGTTTCACTTTACTCTGTTTGATTACCGCATCTGCGGCTCTGAACTCGCCTCCCAGTCTGTACTGGACCCTACCCAGCCTACGCTCTAGCCTGCCTGTTCCTGTATTACCCGGTGTGGGTCAACAGCCGTGTCCGGAGTCTGACCTGGAGCAGACCCTGGTCCCTCTGCTCGGTTCCTCCCTGGTGCACTGGCGTCGTATGCCGTCGTGCGACCTTGGTCGGATCGAGCAGATACTTAGTTACGCCCCTCCAGGCACTCTCCGGTTCATGGCACAGTGGAACCACTAAACACGCACACGCCAGTCAGTCCGGGCGTGTGCATTACAGTGGCCATCATTACTTTAAGAAATGAAGGTCAGTCAGTCTGAAAAATTGGGCAAACTTTGAAAGTATCCCCAAGTGCAGTTGCAAAAACCATCAAGCGCTACAAAGAAACTGGCTCACATGAGGACCGCCCCAAGAAAGGAAGACCAAGAGTCACCGCTGATTCTGAGGATAAGTTTATCCGAGTCACCAGCCTCAGAAATCGCAGGTTAACAGCAGCTCAGATTAGAGACCAGGTCAATGCCAGCAGCAGACACATCCCTTTAACAACTGTTAAGAGGAGACTTTGTGCAGTAGGCCTTCATGGTAAAAGAGCTGCTAGGAAACCACTGCTAAGGACAGGCAACAAGCAGAAGAGACTTGTTTGGGCTAAAGAACACAAGGAATGGACATTAGACCAGTGGAAATTTGTGCTTTGGTCTGATGAGTCCAAATTCGAGATCTTTAGTTCCAACCACCGTGTCTTTGTGTGACGGAGAAAAGGTGAACGGATGGACTCTACATGCCTGGTTCCCACCATAAAGCATGGAGGAGGAGGTGTGATGGTGTGGGGGTGCTTTGCTGGTGACACTGTTGGGGATTTATTCAAAATTGAAGGGATACTGAACCAGCATGGCTACCACAGCATCTTGCAGCGGCATGCTATTCCATCCAGTTTGCACTTATTTGGACCATCATTTATTTTTCAACAGTACAATGACCCCAAACACACCTCCAGGCTGTGTAAGGGATATTTGACCAAGAAGGAGAGTGATGGGGTGCTACGCCAGATGACCTGGCCTCCACAGTCACCAGACATGAACCCAATCGAGATGGTTTGGGGTGAGCTGGACCGCAGAGTGAAGGCAAAAGGGCCAACAAGTGCTAAGCATCTCTGGGAACTCCTTCAAGATTGTTGGAAGACCATTTCCGGTGACGACCTCTTGAAGCTCATCAAGAGAATGCCAAGAGTGTGCAAAGCAGTCATCAAAGCAAAAGGTGGCTACTTTGAAGAACCTAGAATATAAGACATATTTTCAGTTGTTTCACACTTTTTTGTTAAGTATATAATTCCACATGTGTTAATTCATAGTTTTGATGCCTTCAGTGTGAATGTACAATTTTCATAGTGATGAAAATACAGAAAAATCTTTAAATGAGAAGGTGTGTCCAAACTTTTGGTCTGTACTGTATATGGGAACATTATTGATGAAAAAAACATCCAACAGATCAGATTATTTTTTTGTCTTAGAGATAAATTGCCCCATAGACTACCGCTGTCAATTATTTTGATCGGAGAGACGAGGATGATAACTGTCAGTCTGACAAGCTATCTAATGCCTATGGTCACCCTAAGAGGTCAGTGCTTCCATTTTACTGTGTCATTGACAATTTATTGCACTGGATATCTTTTACTTGAACTAAAGTAATTGACCACACTTAAAGGGGATATCAGAACATGACTTATTGTTTGTTTCAAGGTTTTGTGTTCAAAAATGTTGAACTTTTTTTTTTGATATCTCAATCTGTATAAAAAAATTTAAATCTTGAAATTTTCACACTGGCCACTAGGGCTATTTTAGACTGCTACTTCCTGCTCTATACAGAAGACTTTTCAGAAGTCACCTCTTTTCACAGCTGATAACACAGGATCCACCAATCACAATAGACAATGTTAGAGCTGACCCTGCTCCACCTCCCTTCACAATTACCTTTGCAGACACTCATTGGATGCTTCAGTACAAAATATGGGGTCAAAGTTAGTCTTTTGCTGCTAATGTACGTGTGTATTTAGTGAAAGGACAGTAAGGCTATGTGCCCACGTAGCAGGTTTGATGCAGAGCGTTTTTGCCTCTCTCTGGCAGAAAAAAACGCATGCAGATTTACATGCGTTTTTTTCTGCCAGAGAGAAGCATTTTTTCAGCGTTTTTGCATGCGTTTATGCATGCGTTTTTTCAAGCACTTTTCCAAGCGATTTTGAGCATCACTTGGAAAGTGCTTGACAAGTTGATCACACAATATAAATCCATGCAACCGGCATGGATTTATAATGTGTGAACAACTGATGCTTTAAATGCAGCATCTATAGTAAAAAAAAAAAAAAAGAATTAAAACGTTAAAAATAAAAGAAAAACTGTATACTCACCTCTCCGGTCTCCAGTCTGCTCCCGGCGGCGATCCTCTCTCTTCATCGTCCCACAGTGTACTGTCAGAACCTGCGGTAACGTCATTTAGTCAGCTGATGATCGCGCGACCATCACCTGACCGCCGATGTCAGCGGTCGCGTGACCATCAGCTGACTAAATGACGTCACCGCAGGTCCTGACAGTACACCGCGGGACGCCAAGGAGAGAGGACGTGGCCGGGAGCAGATCGGGGGCCGCTGGAGAGGTGAATATACAGGTTTTGTTTATTTTTAACTTTTTTATTTCTTTTTTTCACCGCGTGGTAGCCGGGATGAAGAGGAGTTGTAGTCTCCTCTTCATCCTGGGTACCACACGCACCACGATTATGCTGCAAAGTTGCAGCCATTGAATTTAATTGAAACGCAGCAAATGCACATATACCTGCATGTTTGCTGCCTTTCAATGTTCCTCAATGGCCGCGAATTTGCAGCGTAATCGCGGTAGAAATGGTCATGCTGCGTTTTGCAACGCAATGCAAATTCGGCGTGCTAATTAGCGCATCATGTGCACAGCACATCCGAATTGTACACTTTGTCAGCGCTGGCATCACTGTCCCCCCCTCCTGTCGAATTGAACATGAAGAGGAAGTCAGATCAGCCGCAGCCTGGACTTACTCTTCATGTTCGATTTGTCTGAAGGCGGAGACCATGACACCAGCACTGATTGGGCGCTGGTGTCACGTGTCACAACCACCGCACGCGAGCCCTGTGACCGTGAGTGCTGACACCACTGGAACGGCACCAGCACGGGAGGGGAGTATAGGCTTTTTTATTTTACTGGGTACAAACATTTCGTTTAAAAAGGGGTAGTACTAGTAGTGGACAACCCCTTTAAGTTCTTGAGGATTTTCCTAACTTGAACTATCTAACGACATTACTGTGGCATTACAGCCCATCAAAAACAGTCATGGGCCCCAATTCATTAAAGGGGTTGTCCAGTTTTTTCACGAAAGTCTGCAGTCGCTCTATGTGTCTGCAGACTTATGAATCCTCATATCGCGTGCATCATGAGCTTTGAGGATTCTCCGGTGCCGGCGATATGCATACTCCTGGCCACATTTCGACTAGATGTGCTCGGCCACACTCATTTCACTTGCATTGAGCAAGGCCGTGCATCTCTAGTCGTAATGTGACATTCACATGAACACTTGGTCTTGCTGCTGGCAGCAGAGAATCCTCACAGCGTCCGCTGCGCACGATGTGAGGATTCACAAGCCTGCAGTCACATAGAATGACTGCAGACTTTTGTGAAAAACCCCTAATAGAAAGGTACACTGTGGTAAGATGCGCCACATTCATTAAAAGATGGCACCTCCACCAAAAATGTTACTGTGGCACCCCAGGGGTCTGGTTTCCACAGTAACAGCAATGTTATGTCTGAGAGCAGGTGGGAGGTCTCTTGGTCAGGGATCCTGTGCATGCCACACCTCCTGCCCAGTCCTGGGAGGGGAAGAACTTCCCCTATATAAACCTAGGGCTGAGGCAGGGTTAGTGAGTAGAGAAGAAGTAGAGACAGAGAAGAGAAGCAGCATAGGAAGAAACAACAGGAGCTCTGTGGGAGCAGTACTACAAAGAGTCAGGGGCTGGCAGCTGCAGAGCTCGCCCTGACTGAGAAGCTATCACCGGACCCGGAGTCCGAGGCTGTGGGGACTAACTCCTATCCAGCAGCAGAAACCGACCGGCAGGGGAATTCAGGTCCTCTGGCCAAGAAACCCGAAGGCACGGTCACACGCGTGGGACCAGCACCGCCGTCGTGGAGCGGAAGCTACTAGAAGGCCCCGAGTCACCGGCCATACGGGTGAGCACCACACGGTACACTCAGGGACGTGGGCTACTTATACCCGCCTCTAGCAAGGTAGCCAGAAGAGTACAGTTAGTTTGGGAGGCCTACAACTCCGCCTGGCCAGGGGAGATCCCATCTGCTCAAGGACTGACCAGGCCCCAATCGCTAGCCAGTACTCCGGGAGGGTCTATCTTTGTCACCAGTAAAGACCCTGAACTACACCGTACCGTCTCCGAGTGGTTCCTGCTACCCCCATCATCCACGTCGGCTGCCCTGAGGCCATACCCCTCCCGTTGGGGGTGATACTATCACGCTGCACAATCCTACCACCGGCCTCAGCGGTCTGCCCTGCAGCGGCAGCTCCTTCGCTGCATTCAACGGGTGGCGTAGTCGTACAACATCTACCACTAATACAGCGCCACTTAGTCTGACTCCCTGGGCACGGACCGGGTCACCGCCACGAGACTACAACCCTCAACAGATCCGGCTCCGGGTAAGCTCCCGCGTGCGCAACGCTGCGCGACACAGGCCCAGGGGTGCGTCATTACTCTACCCAGGGTCTGGCATGCATTTCTGGTGTAGTTTCTGCCGTTTACTGGGGTAAATTATGATGAATTTGATAGGTGAGCTTCGCAGCACCCTGTCCAGAAAGGCCAACTTTTACAACACTGGTCGGGACTGGTGTAAAAACAGTTTTAATGTTAAGTATTTTACTGATATAGCGCCAACATATTCTGTGGCTTTTTATAAATCAGAGGGTACTTGTACAAACAGTATAAGTCATTAAAGAGTAACACATAAGTTCCACAATTATTTATTTATATTAATTCCACAGCGCTTTACAGATATCATTATCACTGTCCCCAATGGGCTCACAATCTACATTCCCTATCAGTAGTCTTTGGAGTGTGGGAGGATCCAGAGAACCTGGAGGAAACCCACACAAACACAGGGAGAACATACAAACTCCTTGCAGATGTTGTCCTTGGTTGGACCTGAACCCAGGATCCCAGCTCTGCAAGCAGGGTCGGACTGGGGTGCCTAGGGCCCACCAGGGGAACTGACTCTAGGGGCCCACACTACAGCCCACGTAAACGGTTTTATTACTTGTTATGTTTTTCTATAATGTACTATAATTACATGTTTGGCCGCGCTGTGGAGCACCAAGCGGCAGGATTTTCTTCGAACAGTCATTCCGTACTGCCAGAGTCCCTTTAATGGTAACTTGTCACCTTGAAAAATGCTACTTATCTGCAGATATAGGGGTAATCTGCAGGTAATCTGCAGGTAAATAGGGTGTAAAGCCTGGTTAGACGGCTTATTGGAAAAGCATTGGCTACACGGAGAAAATTATATTTTATTCTCCCTGCCGCCACTCGCTTCCTGTCATAGGGTCGGTGAGGGTGCTGCAATAACATCCGGCACCTTGATTGTGACATCTTCCATGGAGGCCAACCTCAGGCTGAGCTTCATTGAATGACTAACATGGCAGCCGCACATGGCAACTAGTGCTGAGCGAACGTGGTTATAAGGTGTGATCCCAGCATGCTCGGGTGTTATCTGAGTATCTTGTAGTGCTCTGCTACTATGCTCGAGTCCTCGGGGTAGCATGTTTTACGGAGGTAGACAGACGCAACACATACAGGAATTGCCGGTTTGTTAGGTAATCCCTGCATGTGTTGCTTCTGTCTATCACCGCAAAACATGCAACCCCGGGGACTCGAGCATATTAGCAGAGCACTACAAGATACTCAGATAACACCCGAGCATGCTGGGATCACACCTTATCCGACCAAACTCACTCAGCACTAGTTGCCAGGTGCAGCTACCATGTTAGTCATTCAATGAAGCTCAGCCTGAGGTTGGGCTCCATGGAAGTGTCACAATCAAGGTGCCGGAAGTTATTGCAGCACGCTCACTTTGTAGTTCGCGGTGACTGTAATGTCTCTTATCCGACCACGCTCACTCAGCACTACTGGCAACCCATCAGGAACCTGCAACTGCGTCACAGGGGGCTGAAGGGAACAGGTGACTGCATGCACCTGACGCGCCCCCTGGGACATATTCCTTTTTGAGGGGAATACCCGGCACCGGATCAGATGGGGGGGTTGTAGTCTCCGAGCGGCTGTGACCCGGTCCCGTGCCCAGGGCGTCAAGCTAAGTGTTATGTGGCAGCTTTACAGATGTTACTAAAGTTCTTTTGTGTCGACTACGCCACCCGTTGTGATGCGGTCACTGTGGCCGCCGCTGCAGCAGGGTCCGCTGAGGCTGATGGTGGGTGCGCAGCTTGGTGAGATAACCCCCAACGGGAGGGGTATAGCCTCAGAGGGGACAGGCGCAGAGGATGGGGGTTGTGGTGGTGCGATGCAGCCGGCAATGAAGACAGACTCGGGTTGTGCAGTTAAGGGTGTTTACTTACTGCTGATGTTGTACTGGTCACTCCAGCTGCTAGTGACCACCCGAGCCGTGCTGCGTCCACCAGGTCCTGGATCCGGCCAACCCCCAAACAAGTCCAGAGCGTGGCCCTGAGCTCTCCCTCTGTCCTTTCTTCAGCCGTCCCCACCAGTGATTCACCTAGGTCCAGCTCCCTCGGGCCTTCTTTTGGGACACCCTTGGCCCTGGGTTCCCTGACCCTTCATGTGGTGTGCCTTCGGGGTGAATGTGGTGGGTGACCGTGACAGACACTGCCCACGGTCTCCGGTCTCTGGCTGGGGAATGTCTTTGCCCCCACCAGCTTGGGTTCCGGTACCCTGATGCTGACTCCTCACCCGGTGTTCTAATTTGGGTTCTTGGGTCCTCTCTGTTTTCCCCTCTGGGTACTCCTTCTTTGCTCCTCTCTCTCTCTCTCCAGGGCTGCTGTTTCCTTCTCTCTCCTCTCCAACTGACTTGTTCTCAGCGTCTGACCCTGATCTAAGTTGGTGCCCTCCTTATATATCCCTCTATGTGTGAGCTCAGGTGACCAGCACCCAATGAGCTCCTATCACTACCCAGACTGCTCCCCCTATCTGCCCCTACACTACATGGGATGTACCACCCCCCTCCCACTCCAGCCAGGAACAGGCTCGGTTGTACCTGCACATTTCTAAGTGGGAGTACCGTCGGCCTGCTCCTCTGGAATGGGATGTATGTAGTGCATGCAGTCTATCTGAGCTCAGTTCCACACTCCTTCCCTACCCGGGAGTGGAATATCACACCTCTGGGTTGAGGTGCAATACCCCTGTAGCAGCCGAATCCTCAGGGTGCTACACACCGGCCATTGTGCTATCTAAATGCCGCTGTCAGTGATTGAAAAGGGCACTTAAATACTCAAAACAGCAGCAATCAAGGCGAGCTCTGATCACTGCTGTTACAGGCAGACGCCGGCTATGTAACATAGCCGACATCTGCCCGGTATGGAGCAGGCTCAGCAACTGAACCTGCTCCATACAAGCACATCCCAATGGTGACAGTTATGACAAGGTTAGCAAATTTCACTTGTCTGCTCCTAAATGTGGAAAGACAAATGGAATTCCCTAACACATGTGAAAGAGATAATAGATTTAGTAAAGTTGCCTCAAGCATATGAATGTTACTACACACCACAATGCACAGTTACATACACGCATCTTTACAACAACATTTACATCCAGGTATCTTACCTGAGACGTCTTCTCTGATTACAGTCGTTCTCTTTCTTTTCGTCTCCATCTTGTCCAGACCCCTTGAGGACTTTTCTCATCCACAGCTCGTCTCCGCAGACTTCCATCTTCTCCGGTATTCTGCAGCTCATCACCACACGATGCCCTTAAAGATAGCAGTGTCATTATAATGCTCCTGAATAAAAATATCTGCACTGAGCCCCTGAATAAACCTAACTCTTACAATGCTCCCTGCACAAAACATGACATACACTCTACCCCTCTTATGGTACATGCTCTCCACACTGTGCTCTCCTTACCATACTGGGCCCCCTGTTCACATTGTCCTCTCACACTGTGTCCCCCCTATACTGCCCAGTCTCTATACTGTGCCCCTTCATCACACTCCCCCTCCTCAGCATACTGTTCCCTCCTTTCTGTGCCCTCACACTGTTTCCCCCATACTGCCGCATCTCCATACCTTCCCCCACACTACCTAGTATCTGTGCTGTGTCACCTCACATTTTTCTCCATCCATACTGTCTCCTCACACTATTCCCCCACTCTCCGTACTGTTTCCTCATACATCCCCCTTCCCCATTCTGTTCCCGCACCCATTCCCACACCTCCCCTAGTTATTTCACACATCTCCCCATTCTGTCTCCTAAAATTTCTCTCCCATCTCTCCCCAAATACAATAAATCTTCGGAAGAGCACACAGTCATGCAGAAGCGCGCTTACACACACGAAACCAGCGCACACAGACACATACTAAGGGCTCTTTCACACGTCAGTACATGCGATGACAGTTTCCACACGTACCAGAGACATTGCTACA
Source organism: Phyllobates terribilis (assembly GCF_046119375.1). Taxonomy (NCBI): domain Eukaryota; kingdom Metazoa; phylum Chordata; class Amphibia; order Anura; family Dendrobatidae; genus Phyllobates; species Phyllobates terribilis. Next base: position 85,285,987 of record NW_027362769.1, read on the forward strand.
CGCAGACCCATTCAAATGAATGTTTTTACCTGCTGCACCTCCTGCAAAACGTCCCGCACACTGATGATGTAGCACCCTGAGGACTCGGCTGCTACAGGGGTATTGCGCCTCAAGCCAGAGGTGTGGTATTCCACTCCCGGGTAAGGATGGAGTGTGGAACTGAGCTAGTAGGCTGCATGCACTACACACATCCCATTTCCGAGGAACAGACCGATGGTACTCCCACTAGAGAAATGTGCAGGTACGACAGTGTCTGTTCCTGGCTGGAGTGGGAGGGGGGTGGAACATCCCAGTAGTGTAGGGGCAGATAGGGGGAGCAGCCTGGGTAAAGCTAGGAGCTCATTGGGTGCTGGTCACCTGAGCTCACACATAGAGGGGTATATAAGGTGGGCACCATCTTAGATCAGGGTCAGTCAGTCTGTGAGACGTCAGTCGGTTGTCAGTCAGCTAGTCAGACAGTCTGTCTGAGAGCCTGAGAAGCAGAGCAGAGGAGAAGGAAGAGGGACCCAGAGGCGCAGGAAGAGGGGACCCCAAGAGCCCATAAGAGAGCTAATAGGGTGAAGGGTCGGCAACAGGGTACCGGATCCCAAGCTGGTGGAGGCCACAGCACTAATCCTCAGCCAGAGACCGGAGGTCGTGGGCAGGATCTGCCACGACCACCCACTAAATCCACCCGGAAGGCAGACCAAGAATAGGGTCAGGGAACCCAGAGACAAGGGTTTACCAACAAGAGGCCCGAGGGAGCCGGACTTAGGTGGATCCCTGGTGGGAACGGCCAGAAGAAGGGAGAGTCAGAAAGGAGCTCAGGACCACACTCCGGAGTTGCCTGGGAGTTGACCGAGTCCAGGACCTGGTGGACGCAGCACGGCTCGGGTGGTCACTGCTGTACACAGTGACCCGAGCAACACCAGTAAGTAAAACCCTGGAACTGCATTTTATGCCTCTGAGTCTCTTTGCTGCACCTTCACAACCACCATCCTCCACGGCTGACCCCCTGAGGCTATACCCTTCCCGTTGGGGGTTCTACTACCCAAAGCTGCACACACACCACCAGCCTCAGCGGACCCTGCTGCAGCGGCGGCCGTAGTGACCGCAAATCAACGGGTGGCGTAGTCGACACAAAGAACTCTAATAACATCTGTAGGACTGCCACACACTGAGTTTGACACCCTGGGCACGGACCGGGTCACAGCCACTCGGAGACTACAACCCCCATCTGATCCGGCTCCGGGTATCCCTAACAGCACTGGCCCAGGGGGCGCGTCAATGACAGCGCTCTTCCCAAGCATCGGGTGCTGAACACTGCTCTCATCATAGATCCCTGCCGGCGCTGCGATCAGAAACAGCAGGGTCAATGATGAGAGTAGTAGTCTACTCCCGCCGTGTCCAACTGTAAAAATAGGAATAAAATAAAAAACTCCTTATACTCACCTCTCCTAAGTGTCACCCGCTGTAATCCGTGCGAGCGCTCACGCCGAGGAGAATGACTCCTGCAGCGAGCGGGCCCCGGAGCTGCGCTCAACAAAGGGTGCCCTTTCAATCACTGAGCACAGCTCCGGGGCCCGCTCACTGCAGGAGTTGTTCTCCTCGGCGTTAGGGCTCGCACGGATTACAGTGGGTGACACTTAGGAGAGATGAGTATAAGGATTTTTTAATTTTATTCCTATTTTTACAGTTGGACACGGCGGGAGTAGACTACTACTCTCATCATTGACCCTGCTGCTGCTGATCGCAGCACCGGCAGGGATCTATGATGAGGGCAGCACCCAGCTCTTGGGAACAGCGCTAACTGTACATTGATTCCCAAGCACTGGTATGTGTCACACGGATGACACACAGGTGGACACGGATATCTCCAGTCCCGTAAATATCAGGACATGTGAAAGAGCCCTAATATACACAAGCAGATACACATACAGAAATGGGGACACATACACACGCAGGCAAGCACTCACAGAAATGCACACGCAGTCATGCACAGACACACTCAGACAATCACACACAAAAATGCAGACATGCAGGGAAGCATGCACACACGTGTGAAGACACATATACACATGTAGACATGCAGGCACTCAAATACATACACACACACGCATGCAGGCATATACACACACATGCAGGCAGGCATATACACACACACTGTACACACACAGCCATATACACAAACTGTACACACATGCATATACACACAGGCAGGCATATACACACACACACACACACACGCAAGCATATATACACACGCATCGCAGGCATATACACACACACTGTACACACAGGCATATACATACACACTGTACACACACAGGCATTTACACACACACTGTACACACACACACGCAGGCATATACACGCACGCACCGCAGGCATATACACACAGCCCGGGAGCAGGGAGAGCAGAGCGAGACATCAGCTTCGGTGGCACCGGCGTCTCAGAGGCCGGCCCCGGAGCAGAGAGAAAGCACTGCAGAGCGCGGCCGCGGCGTATCAGAGGCCAGAAGAGAGCGGCGTCAGCGTAAGTGTCACCTGACACCACAGCACAGTCTGCCAGCCAGCGGGAAAGCAGAGCGCGGTGCGTGTCACCGCCCAGAAAGAATCCGTCCTCTCAGTGGCAGAGACTCACGTTGTAAGTATGCTGCATGCACGTCACTGCAGGCCCGCTGTCACCAATGAATGTGCCGTGCGCGCGATGCAACATTTGCTTCAGCCGCGCTTTTAAAGGGCCCCCGCCACCAATTTTCTCACTCTCATATCGGGGCCCACCGGGAAATTTCCAGATTTCCCGCCAGGCCAGACTGACCCTGTCTGCAAGACTGCAGTGCTAACCACTGACCCATCGAGCTGCCACAAGGAGTGAGGGCGCTGCTCACAAGCTTACACTCTATGGGTGACAAAGAAGGTAAAAAGTATTTGTTGAGTAAGGTCCAGTCCAGCCATAATTAGAATAAATAGGGGTATTAAAATGAAGCTGCATGAAACAATCACCAGCCACTTTCTGTATAAGTATATATTCAAAGTGCTATTAACTGCATGGAAGATGAGTAAGCAGATAATAGGAGGGACCAGATTCTGAGGAAAAGTTAGGAAAGGATAACCGTGTATACATAGATTAGTGAGGTGAGCTGATAGACCTGTCTAAAGAAATGTCTTTTTTTAAGAGCAAGTTTAAAACTATGGACACTGGAAATTAACTAGATTGTCTAGGGTAGTACATTGCAGAGCATTGGCGCAGCAAGAGAGAAGTCTTGGAGATGGGAGTGGGATGTTCGGATTATTGAGGATATTAGTCAGATCATTAGCCGAATGGAGAGCATGGGTAGGGTGATTGAAAGATATGAGGCAGGAGATGTTGGGAGGTGCAGAACTGTGCAGAGCTTTGTGGGTGAGAGTGATGAGTTTATATTGTATTCTGTTGCCGATGGCATCCAGTGCAATGACTGGCACAGAAAGGAGGCATCGCTGTAGCTGCTGGACAGAAATATGACCTTGGCTGCTGCATTCAGGATAGATTGGAAACGAGAGCGTTTAGCAAGAGGGAGACCAATTATTAGAGAGTTGCTGTAGTCAATACGAGAATGAATCAGAGAGAGAGTAAGAGTTTTTTTGCAGTTTTAAAAGGTATGACAAAGTGAGATTCTTGAGATGTTTTTATGGTGCTGGTGACATGAGCGAGCAAGCGATTGATTGGATATTGGGAGTAAAAATGCCAAGTTGCAAAATTTTACACAACTTTGGCATGAATGACAGCACAAGATTTGCAGATGTCACTTCTGTGTTCTCAGAAACTCTAACGTTTATTTTCTTTCCCAGTTACATCTGGCATTTGGCTGCATCTGGCAGCTGAAACACTACCACAAAGTAAATCTTTATTTTTGCAGTAGTTGAAGATCCTTATTTTGTTTTACTAATTTTTCCAGATTTTCAGAGAAGACACTACAAATTAAAAACCAACAAACAGAAACAAACAGCCCATATGCTAATAAGTGGGAACATGTGGAAATAATGCATAGTGCGGTAATTTACCTGTTCCTACTAGTTAATGCATCCTGCCCTAAATAACTTGTTAGCATGAGCTAAATGTTGTGGATTATATTTAAGACTTTTAAGCTTCTCTATGATGTAGTGAGCTGACCCTTCTGAGCACCAGGATCACTTTTAGCCATTGTGAGGAACTTTCCGACAATGATCACAGTTTCCTACCATTTAATCACTTCCTCAACAAGTTAGTGTCTCTCTCCTTGTGAAATGGCAGCAGTAATGTCTGCCTTCCTCGCTCTTCTTCCCCTGATGTGACCACCCAGCAACAGGAGCACCTGCACATGTTGGCATGAAACTGAGACAATTAACTGCATTAAGTAGATTAAATTAATCACAAAGAGAAAACATCAGATCATTGTTTCCTGAAAGAAATGAGTAAAAGATTCCACTTATTCTTTGTGAGTCTGTTCATTTCACAATGTAATCTGTCACTTATTGTTCTTAAATTGCAATTTCTTGTCTCCAGAGGCCCCTGGAATTTTATTTAATAGAAAAACAGTATATAATTTAGTTACATACAGTATAGGTGACATAAGGATTCAACTAAAGCTGCCATGAGCCGCCTCTGGGGCTCCATACGGCGCAAGAAAATAAATAAGAGTATCCAATGAATGATTTTCCTTTATTTGAGGCTTGGGTAAATGTTACTGATTTTTACTTTATTTGAGGCTTGGGTAAATGTTACTGATTTTTACTGTGTCTTACCACAGGTAGGCACCTCTATGCTATCTAGAATAGTGGATTCCTTATTATCATCAAACTCATATCATCATAATCATCATCATCTCATATTTAATGAGACTGTTAGGCTGTGTGCCCACGATGCGTTTTTTAAGCGTTTCCGCAGCAGCAATTCCGCCGCGAAAACGCTTAAAAAACGCTTGGTCTGCCATGTTCCCCAATGATAATTCGCATGTGCTGTGCACGTGCTGTGGAAATTTCCAATGCGGATTATCATTGCAGAAAAATCCACAGCACTACCATTAATTTTGCGTAATCGTGGCGTTTTCGCCGCCATTGACTTGCATTGAATCGTTTAATATCCGCATGACTACATGTGCACAAGCGAATATTAAGCGATTCACTGTGCGGATGGTACCCGGGTTTGGAGAAGAGGAGACTCTCTCTCAGACCCGGGTACCATAGTACTTGTAAAAAAAGAATTTAAAATAAAAAAAAACCATTATACTCACCTTCTGATGGCCCCCAGTCTCCAGTACAGTGTGTCCTGGCTGCCCGGTGGCTCGCGATGGTGTAAAAGGACCTTCCATGACGTCATTTAGTCATGTAACAGGTCACATGACTAAATGACTAAATGACATCATGGAAGGTCCTTTTACACTACCGTGAGCCGCCGAAGACACCGGAGAAGGAGAACGGAGGCCATCGGAAGGTGAGTATAATCTTTTTTTTTATTTTTTAACCATTTACACTCTTTTTTTTAGCTTAACTTGGTCACAGTATATAAATCCATGCCGTTTGCATGGATTTATATAGTGTGACCAAGTTGTCAAGCACTTTCCAAGTAATGCTAAAATCGCTTGGAAAAGTGCTTGACAACCCGCATGCGGAAATGCATGTGAAGAACGCTTGACAACCGCTTGTCCCTAACTGAAAAAACGCATGTAAAATCCACATGCATTTTTTCTGCCAGGGAGATGCAGAAACGCTCAGGAAAAATCCGCAGCATTTCTGCATCGTGGGTACTTAGCCTAACGGTATGTGCCCACAATCCGTAGTGGCAGCAGTTTGGATGCAGCTCACCTGCGCTGCGTCCAAACCGCTGAGTTGTACAGTAGCAGCACAGTGGATGGGATTTATGGAAATCCCACTCCCACTGTGCTTCTATTTGCCAGCTTTATGAGCCGCAGCATGCCAATTTCTGTTGCGGAGACTCTTGTCTTCACAGCAGAAATTTCCACAATAGAATGGATAGGGTGCGGTAACTCCGCATGTGTTCAATGAAAGCGCCTGGTGGCAAGATCAGACATTGCAGGTGCAGGTCCCAGGGGCACCCACCCTGGAAACCAGTACCATTGTATTTCCCTGGTGGGCCAAGGGTCTGACTCAGTAATACAATTCACAGTTCCAGCAGAAAACTTCCACATTCAAACCTCAATCATTTGCTATTTGGGTTTATTTCTTATAGGTTTATTTGCAAAAAAAATAATTTTTTCAATCCATAAATTCATAATGTGCTGTTTTTTAAATGAAGTTGACGCGCCCCCTGGGCCCTGTGTGGGGGGAATTCCCGGAGCCGGGTCTCTGTGTAATGCTGGAGGTTTGTAGTCTCCGTGGCAGCGACCCGGTCCCGTGGCTCAGGGTGGTCAAACCAGTGGCGGATCTGTTTATTTGGTTTTTAATGTTTAAATGTCCGACTACGCCATCCTTGGATTGCTTTCACTGAGAACCGCCGCTGCGGGGCAGACCGCTGAGGCTGATGTTGTGTGCGCAGCAGAGGGTAGTATAACTCCCCACGGGAGGAGTATAGCCTCAGGGCAGTGAGTGCAGATGGTGGGGGTGATGGTGCGCGGGAGCAACAGTAATGACTCAGAGTCCAGTGATGCAGTCCAGGGTCTTTACTCACAGTTTTACACTCCAAGCCACTTCTGCAGGTAATGGCTGCCCACGTCGTACTGCGCTCACCAGGTGAGGGGCTCTGTCAACTCCCAGGTACCTTTGGAATGCTTTTCAGGACCCCCTTCATGTGTCCTTTCTCAGGCCCGTCGTACCCCACAAATGACCACGTTTCTGTCCAGCTGCCTCGGGCCTTGGCGGGCAAACGTATGTTCCGTTTCCCTGGGCCCTATATGGTGCCTTCCTAATGGGTGTAGTGAGGGGCCGTAACATGTGCAATGCCACGGCCTCCAGTTACTAGCTGAAGGTAGCTGCTCTCCTCCACTAGATGAGGGATCCGGTTCCCTTTCTTGGCCTGACCCCCCTACTCTGGTAGCAGCGGGCGTACGGTGGCGACTGGCCGGTAAGCACCCCTAGGGTCCCTTCACTCCACTCCTGGAGCCTCCTCCTTTCCTCTCCTCTCCTTCCTTGTCCTCCAGGCCCAGGCCTTGTGACTTGGCCTGCCTGCGGAGCAGAGCTCGTGCAGAGCCCCTGCTCCCTGTCTTCTTCTCTCTCTGACTGAACTGAACACTCATCTAAGATGGTGCCCGCCTTATATATTTTCTACCCAGTGCACCCAGGCTCTACTCTCCCCACCCACACACAACCGGGTTCCCCCTTTCTAGGTGTTCCCTCCCCCCACTCCAGCCAGGGATCAGGGGCAGTTGTGCTCACTCTTGGGAGCATTGTCGCCCTGTCCCATGGAAATGTGGTGTAGTGCATGTGGTTGTTAGGGTCCTGAGCCACACTCCATCCTTACCTGGAAGTGAGGTATCGCACCTCTGGGTGAGATGCAATACCTCTGTAGCGACCGAACCCTCAGGGCGCTACATTCCCCCCTGGTAAATCACAGCACGTCCACGGGCTGGAACAGAGCAAAAGACAATGTAAATTAGGACATGCAAAAACTTTTGAATGCATTCACATATAAAATTGCCAACAATTAATTCTTTTCCCTTTATGGGAGACTTGTTTTCTCTTAACGTTACTGTTTACATTTCTTTTACTACATTATAGAACTTTCTTCGCACATATAAACACTTCTTTTGCATATACAGTGGTGGCCAAAAGTATTGGCACCCCTGCAATTCTGTCAGATAATACTCAGTTTCTTCCTGAAAATGATTGCAATCACAAATTCTTTGGTATTATTATCTTCATTTAATTTGTCTTCAATGAAGAAACACAAAAAGAATTGTCCTAAAGCCAAATTGGATACAATTCCACACCAAACCTGAAAAAGGGGGTGGACAAAAGTATTGGTGTGTCACCCCAGGCCTGGATGCCACAAATAATAAAGGCTGTGTCTGAGAGCAGGAGGGAGGTTCCCTGGTTAGGGACAATTAGCATACAGCACCTCCTGTCCCTGGCCAGTAGGGGGAGCTGGCCGCCCCTATAAAAGCTGGAACTGGGGGCAGGGTTAGGGAGAACTGGACGACCTAGCTCAGGAGTGAGACTAGTCCCAGAGAAGGAGGGACAGTTCAGCTGTAGCTGAGGAGGTCGTGAGGCAGTGGAGGAACTGCTAGCCAGGGACGTACGGCGCAGAGAGCCTGTCCTGGCAGAATGGGAGAATAATCTACCGGACATTGGGGTGGGAGGCTGTAAAGACTCTAAGTCCAGCAGCAGAGAACCAAACCGCGAGGGATTTCATGTCCTTTGGCCTAGAAAGCCTGGTCCCTTCCGCCACAACAGAAGGGACCAGCAAAGCCAAGAGAGGCTAGAGGTAAAAGGAGCTCAAGTTGCAAGCCATACGGGTGAGAATACACGGCACGCTCAGGGACGTGGGCTATTTTACCACTAAAGGGGGAAATAGTCAGAAAGAGCTTAGAGAGCACGGTAGGCCTAAACCCTCACCCTGACCACAGGGGCTTCCCGAGTGTTCTCAGAAATCCAGGCCCCCTTCTAGCCGGCACTGTTGTTGGGTCATTACCATCTGTCATAATAAAGACTCTGAACTGTTTAAGAGGACTCTGCATTCTGACCGTCGCGGACGGAACTATCACCCCCAACATCCACCTACACTACCCTGGGGCTACACTCCTCCCGTGGGGAGTTATTCTTCCTCTGTGCTGCACACCAACACCAGCCCCAGTGGCCTGCCCTGCAGCGGCGGTTATCCCTGACCGCAATCCACGGGTGGCGTAGTCGGACATTCAAAACACTGATAAATAGACCGCCACAATTTGGTCTGACCACCCTGAGCCACAGGATCGGGTTGCCACTACTACCCCCAGCATCGTACAGAAGCCCGGTTCCAGGTACCCCACGGCCCAGGGGGCGAGTCAGCTTTGGCGTAGTCGGCAGGATTGTGACCAACCCGCCACAAATGGGTATTGCGTGCCTGAAAAAGACTTTATACTTACTTGAGTGAAGTTTCCCGCCATTCGGGGCCATTTCCCGCCAATCTGAGCCGTTTCCCGCCATCTGGCGCCATCTTTGGGATGCCGTGCGGGAAGAAGAGGGGCATGGACGTCAAAAACGCGTGAGACCTAAAGCCCCGCCCTACGCTGAGAAGGAGATCCAGCGGACGCCGACGTCATCACCGAGCAACACAAGGTCCTCGCCCAGAGCATCGCGAGTGGAGCCGTGGCCTACAGAAGAGGATCGCCGGAAGGTAGGCCACGGTTAACTAGGGGGGAGGAAGATGTCGGACGCGGAGGGACCCTCTACCACCAGCGTAGCCGCTGCAGCTGTGATGCCGTTTTCCATGCCCTATATCCTCGGAGCGGCCTGGCTGCCACAGTATGCCGGCGAGTCGCATACCTTGGGCGACTTTAAAGAAAGGCTGTATAGCCTGTTCAAAGTTTATCCCCTGACAGAAGAACAGAAAATAAGCATACTGATAGGGCAGTTAACTGGTGCGGCCCAGCGGGAGGTAAAGTCTTGGACAGCTGAGGAGAAAAGGACTGTAAGGGGGGTTCTGACCCGTCTATGGGACACCTTTGATACCCGTACCTCAGCAGAAATCAAAATGAAGTTCTATGGATGTAAGCAGCGAGCTCAAGATAGCATCAGAGATTATGCCCTAAATTTACAGGAAGCCTTCAGGGCAATTAAGCAAGCTGACCCCGGCAGCGTGCAGGATCCAGATAAATTGTTGACTGACCAGTTCATTGAAGGTCTGCTGTCCAGCGCCCACAGAACCCAGCTGCGCCTCATGGCCCTACAGAACGCCGATTTGACTTTTGCACAGTTCAAAGATAGGGCCATCCGGGTGCTCCGAGAACCTGCACCGGGTGGCGCTGTAGCTTCCCGGCGTCCCACTATTACGTACCACCAGGAGGCGGTGCCCTACCCCACAGACCTTGTGGGGGCTGATTCGCAGGCCCTAAATCCATCCCCGCCTGCAAACCTGCACCATCAGGTCCAAGAACTAACAAAGAGTGTTGCTGCATTGACCAGGACCGTACAGTCGTTACAGATGGACCCGTCAGGACCAATCAAGCTGGCTTCCAGTCCTGAGGATGTCCCGTGGCGTCGATGGAGGAGGATCCCATCGTTCAGAGGGAGGCCCGCCGATCGTTACACTAAGGATGGACAGCCGATTTGCCGCTGTTGCAGCCAGCTGGGACACGTAGCCAGGTACTCTACTTTAAATGGGTCCGACTTGGGGCAGAGGGCCAACCCCCAGGCATAAGGTCATCAGGCCCGTCTAATTGGCGTGATAAGTACGTGGGGGGACGCCCGGTTTTACCCGTAGTGCTGGACGGTATCCCCATGAGTGCACTGCTGGACACCGGGTCCCAAGTGACTACCATCCCCTATGCACTTTTCAAGCAGTACTGGAGTGACACTGACATAACCCGCTATCCAGACAATGACTTGAGCATCATCGCCAGCAATGGCCAGCCCGTGCCGCAGGTGGGGTTCAGAGAGATGACCATTAAGATTGGTAAAGTTGAACTGCCGGCACAGGGAGTGATCATTGTGGACATTGACCGTCGAGAAAGTCACCCTAAAATAACCTTGGGTACTAACGTGATTGAAAATTGTCTTTCAGAAGTAATTGTAATTTTGCAGCAGGTGGCGATGAATGCTAGCTCCAGCCAACAGAGGGTCCTCCAGAAAGAGATAAGAGCCCTGATGAGACGGCAACATGTAGAACTGTCTGGTGGTGAGATTGGTAGCGTGAGGATGAGCGACCCGTTCCCCATTGCCATGCCTCCCAAAAGTGAAATGATGATCTGGTGTCGGACTGCAATCGGGTTAAGAGGAAGAGACTACCAAGCCATGGTAGAACCCGTGTACTCAGACAGCAGGTCCACCATTTTGACAGCCCGGGGGGTGGTTGATGTCCGCCATGGAAGGGTGCCCGTCCGGATCTTAAACATTGGGATAACGGAAGTACATTTGCCCCGGTACGCTACATTAGCCAAATTGTTTGCTGTCGAACACAATGCTCTCAGGGTCGTGGAGCCCTTGCCTCCATCTCCTTCGGTGGAGGATAATGGCTGCCAGAAACACAAGGAGGACTGGTGCCAGAAACTCCATGTGGGTGCTGACTCCACTCCCCTGCACCAAAAACAAGGAGTCTACCGGGTGGTTCAGGAGTACGAGAGAATCTTTAGTAAGCACCCGCTAGACTTCGGCCGAGTAAAGGGAGTGGAACACCACATCCCCACGGGGAGCCACCCACCAATAAAAGAGAGACACAGACCTGTACCCCCCGCACACTATCAGAACGCAAAGGGCATGCTGAGAGAAATGAAAGAAGCCGGGGTCATTAGAGACAGTTGTAGCCCCTGGGCAGCACCCTTGGTTCTGGTAAAAAAGAAAGACGGTACCATGAGAATGTGCGTGGACTATAGACAAGTCAATCGTATCACCCATAAAGACGCATACCCGTTGCCTAGAATAGAGGAGTCTTTGGGCGCACTAAAATCAGCTAATTTCTTCTCTACTTTGGACCTTACTAGCGGGTACTGGCAGGTTCCTGTGGCAGAGGCTGACAAGGAGAAGACCGCCTTCACCACCCCGATGGGATTAAGTGAATTCAACTGTATGCCATTCGGGCTCTGCAATGCACCCGGGACATTCCAGAGGCTGATGGAATGCTGTCTAGGGCACCGAAACTTTGAGACGGTCCTACTTTACCTGGACGACGTGATTGTCTATTCGAAGACCTACGAGGACCATCTGAAACACCTGGCTGAGGTGTTTGAAGCCCTGGCAGGCTTTGACCTGAAGGTGAAACCCTCAAAGTGTCACCTGTTGAAAGCGAAGGTACAGTACCTAGGACACGTGGTGAGTGCAGAGGGAGTAGCCCCCCACCCCGACAAGGTTACAGTAATCAAGAACTGGCCAAACCCCTCTAACATCAAAGAAGTGAGGCAATTCCTCGGGTTGGTAGGCTACTACTGAAGGTTCATCCCCGGGTTCACAAAGATGGCAGCTCCAATGCAGGACCTCCTGATAGGTCAGTCTAAATCCAGAAGCCAAAAGCCACCCTTCAAGTGGGACAAGCCGGAAGAGGAGTCCTTCCGCCAGCTGAAGATGGCCCTCACGGGGGATGAGATCCTGGCCTACCTCGATTATGGCCAGCCTTTTATCCTCCACACAGACACCAGTAATGTGGGTCTGGGAGCCGTACTGTCACAGAACCAACAGGGCAGAGAAAGGGTGATCACGTACGCTAGCCGGAAGCTGAGGCCCACTGAAAGAAACCCGGAGAATTACAGCTCCTTCAAGCTAGAATTCTTGGCAGTGGTGTGGGCCGTCACAGAACGGTTTAAACATTACCTGTCCTCCGCAAAGTTCACTGTGTACACGGACAACAACCCGTTGACAAACCTGGACAATGCAAGACTAGGCGCGCTAGAACAGCAGTGGATGGCCCGGCTATCAAATTATGACTTCACAATCAAATACTGGGCAGGCAGAACCAACGCCAACGCAGACGCCCTATCAAGAATGCGCCACCTACCCGAAGGAGAAGAAGACTCAGAAGAGCTGGAGGAAGTAGAGCTCCCTGCGTTCCACTGGTATGGGGCCACTCAGTATTAGTGTTGAGCCACCCCCGTAGTGTTCGAGTTCTGTTCGGTTCGTCGAACACCCGTGTGTTCGCCGAACTGTTCGTCGAACTGTTCGTCGAACACCTTCGAACACCGTTAAAACAAATGGCAGGCAAACAAAAACACATAGAAACACATAGAAAACACCTTCAAAGGTGTCCAAAAGCTGACAAACTGCTCAGAAGACACAACTAACACATGGAAAAGTGACAAGTACATATAGTCATGAGAAAAGAAAAGAGGTGGAGGAGTAAAAGGAGGGGGAGACACAAATATAGGCATGTCATGCCCTTCTAAAATCCAAAAAGTGAGAAGCCGACACGTTCAGTCCGCTCCTGCCCGTGCCACCTCCGTGTCGCCGGGTTTGTGCCAGAGCCGCGGTGAACCCTGATGGCCAGCCCCCCTCTCCCAATACTGGTGCCTGTCCGCTGGTGGGTCGAGCGAGCCCCCCTGTGGTGGAGGCAGCTCTAAGCTTTTTAATTTAAATTGTCTCTCTAATTTGAATGAATACACTTTAAATCCATTTACAAGGATCTATTGGAGGGCAAGTCTCATGCCAGCAGCCGCGTAATTCCAGCTCCAGTAGCGTCCACTAAAGCTGCTACAGTTAAAAAGCTTTTATAAGGATCGAGCTCGGCTGTCCACCGCAAGGCAACCTTCTGCCAGTCCCAGCCCCTATGCCTTGGGGTGCCTCCTGATGCTCTTCACTGAGTATCCCGTGGTCCCGAAGCATTTCCTTTGAAAAAATTAAGTGTCCAAACTACAGGTGGTGTAGCTTGCTTAACAGCCGGGATAATCCGCTGACTAGCAGACACTGCTACTAGGCACAAAGTATTTCCTGGGCTAGATGCAGTTAAAAATTTGTAATTAGATACTCTCGTTGGATGCTGAGAAAGCATTCCATAGAGTCTCCTGGCACGCCATATATGATTCTCTTAAAAAGCTTGGGGTAGGGGTCTAGGGGACCCTTTTATAGCCAAAATCACGGCCCTGTATCACAATACGTCACCTAGGCTGAAGATAAATGGAACTGTAGCACCCTGAGGGCTCGGTTGCTACAGAGGTATTGCACCTCACCCAGAGGTGTGATATCTCACTCTCAGGTAAGGATGGAGTGTGGATCAGGACCCGACACCTGCATGCATTACACCACATTGCCGTGGGGCAGGGCGACCAATATGCCTCTGAGATGGGCACGACAGTCCCTGTCCCTGGCTGGAGTGGGGGGAGGGAACACTGAGGAAGGGGAACCCTGTAGTGCAGGAGCAGGGAGGAAGCAGTTCCTGGGTGCATTGAGAAGGGAGTATAAAAGGTGGGCACCATCTTAGTTCAGTGCAGAGAAGTCTGAGCAGAAGTGGCACAGAGCAGGGGCTCTGCATGAGCTCTGCTCCGGAGAAGGGCCTAGTAACAGAGGCCCAGGCCTGGAAGAGGGAGAAGGAAGGAAGAGGAGCGGAGAAGGCTCCAGGAACGAGGAATGAAGGGATCCCAGGGGTGCGGACGGGCGAGTCGCCACCGCACGCCCGAATCCACCTGCGTGGAGGGGTCAGGCCAAAGGTGGAGACCGGTCCCCGAAACTAGTGGAGGCAGGAAACGACCCTCAGCTAGAAACCGGAGGCTCTGACATTTTATGTGGCGCAGCCCCTCGCTACACCCGCTAGGAAGGCACCACATAGGGTCAGGGAAACTGGCGCCAAGTTTACCAAGAGGAGGCCAGAGGCAGCCGGACAGAAGGGTTGGTAAGAAAGGCCAGACAAAGGACACACAAAGGGGGTCCTGTGAAGCGCTCCAAAGTTATCTGGGAGTTGTCTGAGCCCCTCACCTGGTGAGCACAGTACGACGTGGGCAGCCGTTACCTGCAGACGTGGTCTGGATAATAAGAACTGTGAGTAAAGGCCCTGGACTGCATCACTGACTCCGTGTCGTTACTGCTGATGCCCTGCACCATCACCCCCATCCTCCGCATACACTGCCCTGAGGCTATACTCCTCCCGTGGGGAGTTATGCTACGCTCTGCTGCACCCACAACACCAGCCTCAGCGGTCTGCCCTGCAGCGGCGGTTCACTCTGACCGCAATCCACGGGTGGCGTAGTCGGACATTTAAACATCAAAACCACATAAATAGTTCCGCCACTGGTTTGACCACCCTGAGCCACGGAACCGGGTCGCCGCCACGAAGACTACAACCACCAGCATCCACCAAAAAGGGTCCGGCTCCAGGTGTCCCAAGGCCCAGGGGGTGCATCAGAACATTTTCATCACCTTTCACAATCACCAATGGGACAAGGCAGGGATGTCCTCTGTCCCCTCTCTTATACATCCTAGTGACGGAGCACCTGCTCTCATCAATTCGCCATAACCCCAATATTAGGTGGATTGAGGTGGGAGGCACCGAGTACAAGTGCTCTCTATTTGCTGATGATGTCCTAGTATATATCACTCAATCACATATATCCATCCATGCTGTTACGGCTGAAATAGATCACTTTGTTACATGGTCAAATTTTAAAATCAATGCAGCGAAGTCTGAGGCCCTCGATGTCTCCCTCCCCAAATCCATATAGGATTCCATCCAGTCCAACTTTCCCTTTGCCTGGCCCTCACAGGGTATCAAATACTTAGGAATTCCTATTCATAGAGACCTCTCCCATCTATGTTATCTTAATTTTGGGCCCTTTATTGAACAACTCCATACAGACCACGGTTGGCAAGTTAGAACTGTAAGATTCACTACGTGAACCACTGGTGTTTTGTGGAAAAGCACATGTACACTGTGTTCCAAATTATTATGCAAAAAGTGTTTAGGAGTGATAAGTGAAGAATTTGTTTGTTTGTCAGTTAAACTCATTGATGGTGATGTGTGTCAGGGCTCTTTATATCACTGTAAGCAATTGCAGACACCTGTGCTAATTAGTTTGGCAGGTGTGTCCAATGAAAGGCAAGACTACTTAAGAAGGCTGTCTCACATTATTAAGCAGCCTACATTTTCTGCCAAAATGGGAAAGAAAAAGGATGTGTCGGCTGCTGAGAAGCAACAAATTGTGGAGTGTTTAGGTCAAGGCATGACTACAATCAACATTGTGCGATGATCAGGATGAAGTGTCTTGGCAATCAAGAAGTATGTAGCTGATTCACAGTACACACGTGTGCGTGCTGATAAGGGCAAATTGAGGACTCTTTCCTACAGGCAATTACGTCAGGTTAAAAGAGCAGCGGCAAAAAAGCCTTGTCATAGCAGCAGACAAGTTTTTGAAGCTGCTGGTGCCTCCAACGTCCCCCGAACAACAAGATGCAGGGTCCTTCAGAGGTTTGCAGCTGTGCATACGCCATCCTGTCGACCTCCTCTATCCACTTCACACAAGCAGAAACGGCTCCAGTGGGCTAAACATTACATGAAGACTGATTTCAAAACTGTTTTGTTTACGGATGAGTGCCGTGCAGCGCTCGATGGTCCAGATGGATGGAGTGGAGGATGGCTGGTTGATGGACACCCCACGCAAACACGGCTACAGCGCCAACAAGGAGGAGGTGGAGTAATGTTTTGGGCTGGAATCATGGGGAGAGAGATTGTCGGCCCCTTTAGGATCCCTGAAGGCGCTAAAGATGAACTCCATAATGTATGTGGATTTTCTCAAACAGCACTTCCTGCCATGGTTCAAGAAGAAGAACCGTGTATTTCACAGCAAGATCATTTTTTTGCATGATAATGCACCATCTCATGCTGCACATAAAACATCTGCATCTCTGGCTGATATGGGCATAAAAGGGGACAAACTTATGGTGTGACCCCCATGCTCCCCTGACCTCTACCCCATTCAGAACCTCTGGAGCATCATCAAAAGGAGTGTCTATGATGGCGGGAGGCAGTTCACATCTAAGCAACACCTCTGGGAGGGTATTCTGTCCTCATGCAAAACAATTGAAGCAGAAACCATCCAAAACCTGACAAATTCAATGGACGAGAGAGTTCAGAAGCTCCTTTCGAACAAGGGGTCCTATGTGAAAATGTAACATCACCTAGAATAAAGTTTTGAGTTGAAAACTGTTTGATTTCAGTTTCTAATAACCTGCTAATGCTTATAATTTCAAAAATGACCATTTTTTTGGTCTTTATTAAAATGAAAAGGTTGTTCGAAAAGTTTGGGGGATCTAAGAGTGTGGCAACCCAGTAGTCATGATTACTTCGAATTCTGACAATATGAGGGTCATGTTGCAGGTAGTGCAGCAAGAAGGCACTTATGTGTCTTGCGCATCTCGGAGCCCCAAAATTATTTTCCGGGCTAGATGCAGCTAAAAATTATTATTAATTTTAAATCTGGTGGAGCTTAGTATAGATGGCCTAATAGGATCAGTGCTGCACACTGCTACAAAGCCCAAATTATTTTCCAGCCAAGATACAGATAAATGTGACACCCCAGGGGTCTGGTTGCCACAGTGATAGAGATATTACGTCTGAGAGCAGGTGGGAGGTCCTTTGGTCAGGGATCCTGTGCATGCCACACCTCCTGCCCAGTCTTGGGAGGGGAAGGACTTCCCCTATATAAACCCGGGGCTGAGGCAGGGTTAGTGAGAAAGAAGACAGAACAAGAGTAGAGAAGAGAAGCAGCATAGCAAGAAACATCAGGAGCTCTGTGGGGAGCAGTGTTACAACGAGTCAGGGGCTGGCAGCTGCAGAGCTCGCCCTGACTGAGAAGATTTCTAACCGGACCCGGAGTCCGAGGCTGTGGGGACTAACTCCTACCCAGCAGCAGAAACCGTCCGGCAGAGGATTTCAGGTCCTCTGGCCCAGAAGCCCGAAGGCACGGTCACACGCGTGGGACCAGCACCGCCATCGTGGAGCGGAAGCCATTAGAAGGCCCCGAGTCACCGGCCATACGGGTGAGCACCACACGGTACACTCAGGGACGTGGGCTACTTATTCCCGCCTCTAGCAAGGTAGCCAGAAGAGTACAGTTAGTTGGGAAGGCCTACAACTCCGCCTGGCCAGGGGAAATCCCATCTGCTCAAGGACTGACCAGGCCCCTATCACTAGCAAGTACTCCGGGAGGGTCTTTCTTTGTCACCAGTAAAGACCCTGAACTACACAGTACCGTCTCCGAGTGGTTCCTGCTACCCCCCATCATCCACGTCGGCTGCCCTGAGGCCATACCCCTCCCGTTGGGGGTTATACCATCCACGCTGCACCATCCTTCCACCGGCCTCAGCGGTCTGCCCTGCAGCGGCAGCTCCATAGCTGCATTCAACGGGTGGCGTAGTCACCAACCATCTACTGCTAGTACATCGCCGCTCAGTTTGACTCCCTGGGCACGGACCGGGTCGCCGTCACGAGACTACAACCCTCAAGAGATCCGGCTCCGGGTAAGCTCCCGCGTGTGCATCGCAGCGCGACACAGGCCCAGGGGCGCGTCAACTTTGGCGTAGTCGGCAGGATCTCGTGCCCGCAACCACCGGGTACTGCGTGCCTGAAAAAGAGACTTTTCAAACTTACCAGTGGTGAAGATTCCCGCCATCTGTGAAGATTCCCGCCATCCGTGGAGGTTTCCCGCCATCCGGCGCCATCTTCTACCTTCTTCCCGCCATCCGCGAAGTTTTCCCGCCATCCGGCGCCATCTTCGACCTTCTTCCCGCCATCCGTGGAGTTTTCCCGCCATTGGACGCCATCTTGAGGACGCCGCGCGGGAAGAAGAGGGGCGTGGACTCCGAAAGCGCGCGAGAACTGAAGCCCCGCCTCACGTCCGGACGTTGCGTAAGGTCCTGGAAGGAGCCCAGCAGACGCCGACGTCACCGGAGCGCGACGGAAGGTCCTCAACCCTGACGATCCACTGCGGAGCCGCGGCCTACGGAACAGGATCATCGCAAGGTAGGCCACGGTCCACTAGGGGGGAGGAAGATGTCGGATACGGAGGAGAGCTTCACTGCCTCAACCCCCGCCAGCGCCACCGCTGCTGCAGTTATGCCCTTCACCATGCCCTATATCCCGGGAGCAGCTTGGCTACCCCAGTACTCAGGGGAGTCACATACCCTGCATGACTTTAGAGAAAAGCTGGATAGCCTCTTCCAGGTGTACCCCCTCACAGAAGAGCAAAAGGTGAGCATCCTGGTGGCCCAACTAACCGGGGCAGCCAAAAGGGAAGTAAAATCCTGGCCACCTGGGAGGAAGACTGTCGCAGGGATACTAACCCGGCTGAAGGACACCTTTGATACCCGAACCTCAGCCGAGATTAAGCTTAGATTCTACGGGTGCAAGCAGCGAGCGCATGAGAGTATAAGGGACTATGCACTAAACCTACAAGAGGCCCTGAGGGCCATAAAGCAGACCGACCCTGATGGGGTGGGAAACGAGGACAGGCTGTTGACTGAACAATTTATAGAGGGTTTATATTGCAATGCCCACCGAACCCAGTTGCGGGCAATGGCCTTACAGGATCCCCATCTGGACTTTGCACAGTTCAAGGACAGAGCTATCCGGGTGCTCCGAGAACCGGCACCGGGTGGCGTTGTGACCCACAGGCGCCCAGCTATCACTTACCACCAGGAGGCGGCGCCCTTGTCGGCAGGGCCTGTGGGAGCTGATGCGCAGGCTTTGGACAATGACCCGGCTCCAGTCCTACGCCATCAGGTCCAAGAGCTAGCTAAGAGCGTTGCTGCGCTAACCCGAACTGTGCAGTCTTTACAGGTTTCCACCCCAGGGAAGATCCAGCTGGCATCCGGACCGGAGGACATCCCGTGGCGTCGATCAAGGAGGACCCCACCGGCCAGAGGAAGATCCAGTGACCGATACAGCGAGGACGGACGACCCATCTGCCGCCGCTGCAATCAACCCGGACATATGGAAAGGTACTGTTCTTTAAACGGGCACAACCTGGGGTAGAGGGCCAACCCCCAGGAAAAAGATCACCAGGCCCATCGAACTGGCGCGACAGATATGTGGGAGGACGTCCAGTCTTGCCTGTGGTACTGGATGGCATTCCCATGAGTGCCCTACTGGACACCGGGTCACAGGTCACCACTATCCCGTACGTGCTCTTTAAGCAGTACTGGAATGACTCGGATATTACCCGCTACCCTGACGACGACTTGAGTATCATCGCCAGCAATGGCCAGCCCGTGTCACAGATCGGATTTAAAGAGGTGACCATCAAAATCGGTAGAGTCGAACTGGCAGCACAGGGACTGATCATTGTAGACATTGACAAACATGAGAGCCACCCAAAAATAACTCTAGGAACTAATGTAATTGAGAATTGTCTTGCAGAGGTGATTTTCCTTCTACAGCAGGTTGCCAAGAACGCCAGCTCCGGCGAGCAGCGAGTGCTCCAGAAAGAGATCCGGGCACTGATGCGACGGCAACAGGTGGAACTCTCCGGCGGTGAGATTGGTAGCGTAAGAATGTGTGACCCTTTCCCTATTGCCATGCCCCCAAAAAGCGAAATGATGATTTGGTGCCAGGCAGCTATTGGTCTGAGAGGTAGAGATTACCAGGCAATGGTAGAACCAGTTTACTCAGACAGTAGGCCCACCATTTTGACAGCACGGGGGGTGGTCAATGTACGCCATGGGAGGGTGCCCGTTCGCATAATCAATATCGGGGAGAGGGAAGTGTACCTGCCCCGGTATGCCACGCTAGCAAAATTATATACCATCAACCAAAACTCTATACAGTCTGTGGAACCCTTGCCTCCATCTCACCCGGAGGAAGGTAACGGCTCTAAGAAAGTAATGGAGGATTGGTGTCAGCAACTACACTTGGGAACTGACTCCACTCCCTCCCACCAGAAACAGGGAGTCTACCGGGTGGTTCAAGAGTATGAGAGAGTGTTTAGTAAACACCCGTTAGACTTCGGGCGAGTCAAGGGGGTAGAACACCGCATCCCCACGGGAGATCATCCTCCCATAAAAGAGAGGTATCGACCCGTACCCCCTGCACATTACCAACACGCCAAGGGGATGCTTAGAGACATGAAGGAGGCTGGGGTAATCCGGGATAGCTGTAGCCCCTGGGCAGCCCCGCTAGTTTTAGTCAAAAAGAAAGACAACACCATGAGGATGTGTGTAGATTACCGGAAAATCAACCGTATCACACACAAGGATGCGTACCCCTTACCAAGGATAGAGGAGTCATTGGCTGCTTTAAGATCTGCTAACTTCTTCTCTACCTTGGATCTCACTAGCGGGTACTGGCAGGTTCCTGTAGCAGAGGCGGACCGGGAGAAGACCGCATTCACCACCCCGATGGGACTTAGTGAGTTCACCTGCATGCCGTTCGGACTCTGCAACGCCCCAGGAACCTTCCAACGATTAATGGAGTGCTGTCTGGGCCACAGAAACTTCGAGACGGTCCTGTTGTACCTGGACGATGTCATCGTATACTCCAAAACTTATGAGGACCACCTGAAACACCTGGCGGAGGTGTTCGAAGCTCTGGCGAGTTACGGCCTAAAGGTGAAACCCTCCAAGTGTCACCTCCTGAAACCAAAGGTGCAGTACCTGGGACACGTGGTGAGCGCTGACGGAGTGGCTCCCGACCCCGATAAGATCACCGCAATTAAGGGATGGCCAAGCCCCTCCAGCGTAAAAGAAGTGCGGCAGTTCCTCGGGTTGGTAGGCTACTACCGAAGGTTTATTCCCGGTTTCACCAAAAAGGCAGCGCCTATGCAGGACCTCCTGATAGGCCAGTCCCGGAAGGCCAAGAACCAGAAGCCGCCCTTCAAATGGGAAGAGCTAGAAGAAGAGTCCTTCCGCCAGCTGAAGATGGCCCTCACGGGGGATGAAATCTTGGCGTACCCGGATTATAGCCAGCCCTTCATCCTCTACACCGACGCCAGTAACATCGGGCTAGGAGCCGTACTGTCCCAGATCCAGCAGGGGAAAGAACGAGTAATCGCCTACGCCAGCCGAAAACTGCGACCCACTGAAAGGAACCCCGAGAATTATAGCTCATTTAAGCTAGAGTTCCTGGCCGTGGTATGGGCAGTCACTGAGCGCTTTAAGCATTACCTTGCTTCTTCCCGGTTCACCGTGTACACGGATAACAACCCGTTGACACACCTGGACACGGCAAGACTCGGTGCCCTGGAGCAGAGGTGGATGGCCCGTCTGTCCAACTACGAGTTCACAATCAAATACCGGGCAGGACGCTCCAATACCAACGCGGACGCCCTGTCCAGGATGCCCAACCTGCCGGACGGAGGAGAAGATCCGGAGGGACTGGAAGAAGTTGAACTCCCTGCATTCCACCGTCATGGGACTATCCAGTATTCCCACCGGGTAAGGAGTAAGCAGGCTGCTACGTTGAACCCCTTACCCCACTACAACTGGGCGGAAACGCAAGACAGCGACCCTGCCGTCCGACTGGTGAAGGAGATGCTGACTCGGCCGGAGGCTCGCCTTGAACCAGACGCTCCGGAGGAAGCCAAGCAACTATGGGCAGAGAAGAGTCGACTGTTCCTTTACAAAGGGAAGTTGTGCCGCAGAATGGTTAACTCCCGGACGCATGAATTACTCTGGCAAGTAGTGGTGCCACGAAGAGACGCAGCCATGGTGATGGAGGCATACCACGACGGAGCTGGACACTTCGGGTGGAAGAAGCTGGAGTTCCTGCTGCGCGAGCGGTTCCACTGGGTAGGCATGAGGGGAACCATCGAGAAGTGGTGCAGAGACTGTGGCCCGTGCAACCTGAGAAGGAAGGACCGTGCCAGCCAGAAGACTCCCCTGCAATCCATCGTCACCCGGCAACCGTTGGAACTGGTAGCCTTGGATCATGTAAAACTGACCCCAAGCAGAAGTGGCTACGTCTACGCGTTAACCATCGTGGATCATTACTCCCGGTTTCTGGTTGTCGTCCCCGTCAAGGACTTAACGGCTCAAACAGCAGCTAGAGCCTTCCAGCAGCACTTTTGCCGTCCACACGGGTACCCGGACCAAGTGCTGACGGACCAGGGACCTGCCTTTGAAGCGGAGGTCTTCCAGGAATTCTGCAATCTGTATGGCTGCCGGAAGATAAGGACGACACCCTACCATCCGCAAACTAATGGACTTTGTGAGAAAATGAACCAGGTGGTAATGGATCTTCTAAAAACGTTGCCCCTGGAAGAACGCAGTCTGTGGCCTGAGAAGTTGCCCGATCTGGTGGACCTATACAACCACATCCCGGTAGGTTCCACCAACTGTACCCCGGCTTACCTAATGAGGGCAAGACCTGGTAAGTTACCTGTTGACCTGGAAATGGGAGTCCTGACACCCAAGGACACTTCACCAGAAACAGACTGGGACACAGAGAGGCAGCAGCAGTACCGGAGAGTACAGGAGAGCGTGGACCGAAGTCTCTGTCAGGCTAGGGAAAGACAAGAGAAAACTTACAACCAGTATGCTCCCGCTGTTCCCCTGGTACCCGGAGAGCAGGTCTTGAAGAGGAAGAGACGGCTCCACAAGTTGGATGACCAGTGGGAGAAGGACCCGTACACCGTACTGCCCTCAAGCCACGAGAACCCAAAGGTTTGTACCATCAGTAAAGACGGAGGGGAAACCACAGCCATTGTATCCCGGGACCACCTGAAGAAGTGTCCCGAACAACTGAGGAACCCTGAAGAGGAACAAGAAGACCATCGACCCGTAGAGGAAAGGGAAGATATGGTTAGTACCGTGCTCGGGGACTTCCCTCGGTCTTGGACTCAAGTCAATGGTGCAGTTGTGGTACCCGTACTCACCTTCCTCCAACCATCATCCCAAGAACCTACGGAGCAACCGGTAGAGCTGGAAGAACAGCCGGTCCAGGAGGCAGAAGACTCTACACAAGCAGACCCGGAAAATCAACCCTCTGCTTATAGTGAGCCTGCCATACCCCTAGTGAGCCAGAGGGCCCATAGACAGCTGCCCAGTTTACCCTTGACAGCTCCTACACCCTGTAGTTCAGGGCCAGACAGTCAGCTCCGTAGGTCCACTAGGGCCACTAGAGGCCAGCTACCCGCACGTTGGAGGATCTAAATGTTTAAGCTATCTTATAATGTTTACTTGTTTATAGTTGCTTGTGTATAATTTTGTGTTTCTAGTTCTTTTTAGGAGTCCTTGGTGGATTTACCGGGAATCCTTGTACATAGTTGGAGCGTAACCCAGGATGGACTAAAGACTGTTAAGGACTCGGGGCAGGACAGGCCCCTACCTGGTTACGTCTCCCTGTTTTGGTGAAATGGACACCTTGCTTTTCAAAACTGCACCCGGTTGCGGACACGCCGTAACCATCTTATGTGTTTTTCTTATTGTATTGTTATTGTTATACCTTGTAATGTTTTTCTAAAAAAAAAAAAAATAATATGTTTAGTCCCGGAGTACTAAATTTCACTAGGGGGGAATGTGACACCCCAGGGGTCTGGTTGCCACAGTGATAGAGATATTACGTCTGAGAGCAGGTGGGAGGTCCTTTGGTCAGGGATCCTGTGCATGCCACACCTCCTGCCCAGTCTTGGGAGGGGAAGGACTTCCCCTATATAAACCCGGGGCTGAGGCAGGGTTAGTGAGAAAGAAGACAGAACAAGAGTAGAGAAGAGAAGCAGCATAGCAAGAAACATCAGGAGCTCTGTGGGGAGCAGTGTTACAACGAGTCAGGGGCTGGCAGCTGCAGAGCTCGCCCTGACTGAGAAGATTTCTAACCGGACCCGGAGTCCGAGGCTGTGGGGACTAACTCCTACCCAGCAGCAGAAACCGTCCGGCAGAGGATTTCAGGTCCTCTGGCCCAGAAGCCCGAAGGCACGGTCACACGCGTGGGACCAGCACCGCCATCGTGGAGCGGAAGCCATTAGAAGGCCCCGAGTCACCGGCCATACGGGTGAGCACCACACGGTACACTCAGGGACGTGGGCTACTTATTCCCGCCTCTAGCAAGGTAGCCAGAAGAGTACAGTTAGTTGGGAAGGCCTACAACTCCGCCTGGCCAGGGGAAATCCCATCTGCTCAAGGACTGACCAGGCCCCTATCACTAGCAAGTACTCCGGGAGGGTCTTTCTTTGTCACCAGTAAAGACCCTGAACTACACAGTACCGTCTCCGAGTGGTTCCTGCTACCCCCCATCATCCACGTCGGCTGCCCTGAGGCCATACCCCTCCCGTTGGGGGTTATACCATCCACGCTGCACCATCCTTCCACCGGCCTCAGCGGTCTGCCCTGCAGCGGCAGCTCCATAGCTGCATTCAACGGGTGGCGTAGTCACCAACCATCTACTGCTAGTACATCGCCGCTCAGTTTGACTCCCTGGGCACGGACCGGGTCGCCGTCACGAGACTACAACCCTCAAGAGATCCGGCTCCGGGTAAGCTCCCGCGTGCGCATCGCAGCGCGACACAGGCCCAGGGGCGCGTCATAAACATGATTAGTAATTTTAAATCTGGTGGAGCTTATTATAGATGGCCTAATAGAATCAGTGCTGCACACTGCTACAAAGCCCAAATTATTTTCCAGCCAAGATACAGATAAACATGATTAGTAATTTGAAAGCTTAAAACGGTTGGTAGGGTGATTTTAACCAATCATCAAGCTTTTACTCTCCCCAGGATGACACAGGGGTAGAAAAGTCGTTTCGGATCCATGATTTGTTCATCTTTATGAACGTGAGTCTGTCTACATTATCAGTGGAGATCCGCGTGCGCTTATCTGTCAGCACACCACCAGCAGCGCTGAACACACGTTCAGACAGAACGCTGGCTGCGGGGCATGACAAGATCTCCAAGGCGTAAGTGGCTAGCTCCGGCCATTTATCCAGATTGGAAGCCCAAAAAGAGCAAGGGTCCAGTGACACAGTCATGGCTTCAATGTTTACTTGGAGATACTCCTGTACCATCGTCTCTAGGCGTTGACTATGTGTCAGACTTCTTGTCTCCTGTGGCCTTGCAAAGGATGGGCTAAAAAAGTGGTGAAATGATTCCGCAAAATTGATGTTACCAGCAGATACTGTGGTTCTGTTACGGTTTGAGTGCTGAACACTTGACGGTCCCACGGTTGGCAAGTTGGAACTGTGAGATTCACTACGTGCACCACTGGTGTTTTGTGGAAAAGCACATGTAAGATTCTGCAACAGTCTCTGCTGATACTCCTGCATGCGTGCATCCCTTTCAATGGCAGGAATAATTTCGGCAAATTTACTTTTGTACCGGGGATCTAACAGTGTGGCAACCCAGTAGTCAGGATTATTTCTAATTCTCACAATTCGAGGGTCATGTTGCAGGTAGTGCAGCAAGAAGGCACTCATGTGTGTTGCGCATCCAGGAGCACCAAGTCCCTGTTGTGTTGGTGGCGAGGTAACAATCATGCTTCCTTCCTCTGTCCTCTCCCCCCAACCTCGCACAACAGAAATGTGATCAAGGTCTCCCTCATCTGATGAGTCTTCCATCAGTTCGTCCTCCACTTCTTCCTGGGCTCCTGCACCTTCCTCACTAGTTTGGCTGCTACCATGCGCCCTGGTAAAACCATCTCCCCCACCCTCACATGCCTGCCGCCTTGGTGCTGCCGACCGTCTGGACCTTGCAGATGTTAGCCCTTCCGCATACAACTCCTCCTCCTCTACTTCCTCCACCTCCTCTTGTGCCACCACCTGACTCCGAATTCTGTTTAACATGTGCTCCAGCATGTAAATCACCGGAATAGTCATGCTGATAATGGCATCGTCAGCACTAAACATCTTCATCGCCATTTCAAAACTGTGCAGAAGGGTGCATAGGTCCCTGATCTGAGACCACTCCTCCAGCGTGATTTGCCCCACCTCTGGATCTCGTTGGCCCAGGCTATACGTCAGAACGTATTGCACCAGGGCATGTCGGTGCTGCCACAGTCGCTGCAACATGTGCAGAGTTGAATTCCACCGGGTAGGCACATCGCATTTTAGCCGGTGAAGTGGCAGGCCCAACGACTTCTGTAGAGATGTAAGTCACTGAGCTGCGGGATGCGAACGGCGGAAGTGAGCACACAGCGACTGTGCCCTCTGCAGAAGGCCATCTAGTCTGGGATAGTGGGCTAAAAATTGCTGGACAACCAGGTTCAACACGTGAGCCATACAAGGCACATGTGTGACATTGCCCCGGCGAAGGGCCGCACCCAGGTTTGCAGCATTGTCGCACACGGCCTTCCCTGGTTTCAGGTCCAGTGGAGACAACCATTCATGAAATTGGTTCTCCAGAGCTGACCACAACTCCTCAGCTGTGTGACTCACATTTCCCAGACATTTCAAAGTAAAAACCGCCTGATGACGTTGAGCCCTACTGCCAGCATAGTAAGGAGGTGTGCAGGATCCCTTCTGCGCAGTTAGAAAGCTTGTGGCATGACCAGACAGGCTTTGGGTGCAGGTGGAAGACCGAGAGGAGGTTGAGGAGGCAGAAGCAGTGGAGGAACTTTGACATAAAGAGGATTGACGCACAACTCGTGCGGACGGCAAGACTTGGACAGCAGCCCCTTGTCCTGCTGTCACCATAGTTACCCAGTGCCCAGTCAGCGACATGTAACGCCCCTGTCCATGCCTACTCGTCCAAGTGTCTGTGGTGAAATGCACCCTGTCACACACAGAGTTTCTCAAAGAAGCGGTGATGTTGTGTGCGACATGCTGGTGGAGCGCAGGCACACCTTTCTTTGAGAAGTAGTGCCGACTGGGCATCTGGTACTGGGGCACTGCGACGGACATAAGGTCTCGAAAATCCTCTGTGTCCACCAGGCGGAAAGGCAGCATTTCTGTAGCCAAGAGCTTGCAGATGGTGAAATTCAACCTCTTAGCTTTCTCATGGCTAGGAGGAAATGGTCTTTTACTTGTCCACATCTGAGGGACCGAGGGCTGGCTATTGTGCTTAGACGGGGTTGATAAGGGTGTCCCCGGCAAACTGCCGGTCTGTGAGGAAGATGCAGGCGGACATGTTAGGTTGCCTTGATCCAAAGGTGGTGCTATCGATGTCGGACAGTGCTCAACACCAGCTGGTGTTACCACCTCCAAAGAAAATGATGACCTGCCAATCACGCTGGCTGTTGCGGGTAAAGAGGTGGCAGGTCTGCGCCCCAAAACAGGTGTGACTGCTGTCCCCCCAGTCACAGAGGATGAAGAGGCCGCGGATGCACAAGATATGGCAGACGGTGGTTGGCCCGGCCGGCTAGGCCGCATTGTAGCACACTGAGCTTCCTACTGCAACTTATGCTTCATGTCCATGTGCCGGTTCATGCATGAAGTACTCAAACTATGTATTTTTTGGCCTCTACTTAGCTTTTGCTGACAAATGTTACAGATAACACGAGTTGGGTCATCTTTATCGATCTGAAAAAATGCCCAGGCTATGCAAGGCTTAGCACCCATGCGACCTGAAGAGCCACCACGACTTGTGGTGAGAGGCAGAGTTGTGTTTGAGGATGCAGTTGTTGACGTGCTTCCAGTACTACGTCTCTGTCCAGGAAGGCGCAACCTGACCTCGTCGTCACTAGCATCTTCCTCCACCTCCTCTGCTGACCTCATCTCTTGGCTGACTGTGGGTTGACAGTAAGTGGGATCTCCAACCTCATCATCATCACCCTGTGCGTTATCACACCCGTCGTCCTCAGAGCCAACCTGTTCCTGCCCTGACAAAAAACTAAAGTTGTCGCTCCAATCAGGTATTTGAGTCTCATCATCCTCTTCCTCATTGTCTCCACCAACAGGAGTTACAGTTTGGGAATGAGGGTCTACATTATGGTCAGAACCTTCTGCGTCTGGTCCTGGATCCGACTCATAAAGATTCTGGGCATCAGTGCAGATCATTTCCTCGTCTGGATTCACAGAAGCGCTGGAGTCGACCTCTGATTCCCAGGCTATAGTATGAGTAAACAGCTCTGCAGACTCAACCATCTGTTCTACCTCATACTCAGACGGGCAGCTGAAGATTTGGGAGCTGTGAGGAAGCAAGTGCGATTGGGGTGACACCTTTGAGGACTGGAGTATTTGTGATGTTGAAGTTGATGTGGAGGAGAGCCCACTTAAAGGAGCACTTGATATCCGTTGAAGCACCTGCTGTTTTTGTGCCTCATCTGGAATTTGTAGCGATTGGCGTGGCCGTAAGAAAGGGATCTTATCACATTGTCCGCTAAAAGAAGTAGACATTTTAGTTTGGCTGGAAGATGGTCTTTCTTCTGCACCTACCCCACGGACACAACCTTTTTTCCCCTTCCCAACACGCCTATTCCCCTTTCCACCAGCAGCAGGCCTTTTTCCACTCATTTTGGTGGTTAACTAATTCACAACTCTGGAGTTGTTTGCACAAAAAAACAATGGATGGTAACCGAGCAGAGCTGAGTGGCCAAACTGTGGTATTAGGCCAAAACTATTGGCTGGGTTAGATGCAGAAAAAAATTATTTTTAATTTGCAACCTGATGGAGGTCAGTATAGATGGACTAATAGACCAAGTCCCACACACCGCTAGAAGCCCAAATATTTTTTCAGAGCTAGATGCAGAAAATTTTTTTATTCAGTTTGCAACCTGATGGAGGTCAGTATAGATGGACTAATAGACCAAGTCCCACACACTGCTAGAAGCACAAATATTTTTTCAGAGCTAGATGCAGAAAAA
Organism: Phyllobates terribilis; assembly: GCF_046119375.1. Lineage (NCBI taxonomy): Eukaryota > Metazoa > Chordata > Amphibia > Anura > Dendrobatidae > Phyllobates > Phyllobates terribilis. The sequence continues at coordinate 85,315,210 of NW_027362769.1, forward strand.
AAATATTTTTAATTTGCAACCTGATGGAGGTCAGTATAGATGGACTAATAGACCAAGTCCCACACACCGCTAGAAGCCCAAATATTTTTTCAGAGCTAGATGCAGAAAAAAATTATATTCAATTTGCAACCTGCTGGAGGTCAGTATAGAAGGACTAATAGAACAAGTCCCACACACTGCTAGAAGCCCAAATATTTTTTCAGAGCTAAATGAAGAAAAAAATTATTTTTAATTTGCAACCTGATGGAGGTCAGTATAGATGGACTAATAGACCAAGTCCCACACACTGCTAGAAGCCCAAATATTTTTTCAGAGCTAGATGCAGAAAAAAATTATTTTTAATTTGCAACCTGATGGAGGTCAGTATAGATGGACTAATAGAACAAGTCCCACACGCTGCTAGAAGCCCAAATATTTTTTCAGAGATAAATGAAGAAAAAAATTATTTTTAATTTGCAACCTGATGGAGGTCAGTATAGATGGACTAATAGACCAAGTCCCACACACTGCTAGAAGCCCAAATATTTTTTCAGAGCTAGATGCAGAAAAAAATTATTTTTAATTTGCAACCTGATGGAGGTCAGTATAGATGGACTAATAGAACAAGTCCCACACGCTGCTAGAAGCCCAAATATTTTTTCAGAGATAAATGAAGAAAAAAATTATTTTTAATTTGCAACCTGATGGAGGTCAGTATAGATGGACTAATAGACCAAGTCCCACACACTGCTAGAAGCCCAAATATTTTTTCAGAGCTAGATGCAGAAAAAAATTATTTTTAATTTGCAACCTGATGGAGGTCAGTATAGATGGACTAATAGACCAAGTCCCACACACCGCTAGAAGCCCAAATATTTTTTCAGAGCTAGATGCAGAAAAAAATTATATTCAATTTGCAACCTGCTGGAGGTCAGTATAGAAGGACTAATAGAACAAGTCCCACACACTGCTAGAAGCCCAAATATTTTTTCAGAGCTAAATGAAGAAAAAAAATATTTTTAATTTGCAACCTGATGGAGGTCAGTATAGATGGACTAATAGACCAAGTCCCACACACTGCTAGAAGCCCAAATATTTTTTCAGAGCTAGATGCAGAAAAAAATTATTTTTAATTTGCAACCTGATGGAGGTCAGTATAGATGGACTAATAGACCAAGTCCCACACACCGCTAGAAGCCCAAATATTTTTTCAGAGCTAGATGCAGAAAATTTTTTTATTCAATTTGCAACCTGATTGAGGTCAGTATAGATGGACTAATAGACCAAGTCCCACACACTGCTAGAAGCCCAAATATTTTTTCAGAGCTAGATGCAGAAAAAAATTATTTTTAATTTGCAACCTGATGGAGGTCAGTATAGATGGACTAATAGACCAAGTCCCACACACTGCTAGAAGCCCAAATATTTTTTCAGAGCTAGATGCAGAAAAAAATTATTTTTAATTTGCAACCTGATGGAGGTCAGTATAGATGGACTAATAGAACAAGTCCCACACGCTGCTAGAAGCCCAAATATTTTTTCAGAGATAAATGAAGAAAAAAATTATTTTTAATTTGCAACCTGATGGAGGTCAGTATAGATGGACTAATAGACCAAGTCCCACACACTGCTAGAAGCCCAAATATTTTTTCAGAGCTAGATGCAGAAAAAAAATATTTTTAATTTGCAACCTGATGGAGGTCAGTATAGATGGACTAATAGAATGATGCTATGCCCAAAAGATTTTACTTCACTAGGTGCAGTAAAAAAATTGGTATTCTATACACAGGTGGTATATCTTGCAACACAGATAGGCTACTCCACTGACTAACACACTCTGCAATAGGCCAAAAAGGATTAGCTTTGCTAGATTCAGCCAAATGCTGTGAAAAAAACTTGCACAGCACTGGCACAGACCTGACTGGCAAAAACTGATAGGAACTGATGTAACCTAGTCCTGAAAAGGACTCCAATTACAATTAGTCTTTACTCCCACAATCTATCTATTTAAGAGCACAGATCTGCTTGATAAAAGTCGTAGGAAATGCTGTAACCTAGTCCTTAAAAGGACTGCAATCACAACTATTCCCTACTCCCAAGCTATCTGTATATTTGTGCGAAAATTGGCTTGAAATTAACAAGGTATAGCGCACACAGCAACAGCGGTGCCGTCTAACACGCAGCTGCAGCAATGAGAAAATGGTGGCGACGGGGAAAATGGCTTGGTCTTATAGGGCAAGGACATGTGACATACACTGCCAATCACACATGCCCTTGCTTGTGTGAAAAAAAGCACTTCGCTCCGTGTGTGCGCTGCTGATAGGCTGACCGATTGCACCTCCCCACTGCAAATGCGGGAAAGAGAAAAAAAAATGGAGATCTTCATTGTTCCTGCAGAGATCCATCCCCTGCCCCTCCCCCCGCCCCGCTGTACACTCAAACTGCGTATTAACATTAATTTTCATCATTACTGAGAAAAAATCCAGTTATGATTTTGGTGCACGAACAGTTATCGAACATAACCTCGAACAGCCGAATTTTTCTCAAATTGTTCGTGTTCGCCGACCGGCTCGAACACCGCCCAAAACAGCTCGAATTTGAGATTGGCGAACAGTTCGAGTAGAACAACGCTCATCTCTATTCAAGAGTACGAGAGAGTGTTTAGTAAACACCCGTTAGACTTCGGGCGAGTCAAGGGGGTAGAGCACCACATCCCCACGGGAGACCATCCTCCCATAAAAGAGAGGTATCGACCCGTACCCCCTGCACACTACCAACACGCCAAGGGGATGCTTAGAGACATGAAGGAGGCTGGGGTGATCAGGGATAGCTGTAGCCCCTGGGCAGCTCCACTAGTCTTAGTCAAAAAGAAAGACAACACCATGAGGATGTGTGTAGATTACCGGAAAATCAACCGTATCACACACAAGGATGCGTACCCCTTACCAAGGATAGAGGAGTCTTTGGCTGCTTTAAGATCTGCTAACTTCTTCTCTACCTTGGATCTCACTAGTGGGTACTGGCAGGTTCCTGTAGCAGAGGCGGACCGGGAGAAGACCGCATTCACCACCCCGATGGGACTTAGCGAGTTTACCTGCATGCCGTTCGGACTCTGTAACTCACCAGGAACCTTCCAACGATTAATGGAGTGCTGTCTGGGCCACAGAAACTTCGAGACGGTCCTGCTGTACCTGGACAATGTCATCGTATATTCCAAGACGTATGAGGACCACCTGAAACACCTGGCGGAAGTGTTCGAAGCTCTGGCAAGCTACGGCCTAAAGGTGAAACCCTCCAAGTGTCACCTCCTGAAACCAAAGGTGCAGTACCTGGGACACGTGGTGAGCGCTGATGGAGTGGCTCCCGACCCTGATAAGATCACCGCAATTAAGGAATGGCCAAGTCCCTCCAGTGTAAAGGAAGTGCGGCAGTTCCTCGGGTTGGTAGGCTATTACCGCAGATTCATCCCCAGTTTCACCAAAAAGGCAGCTCCTATGCAGGACCTCCTGATAGGCCAGTCCCGGAAGGCCAAGAACCAGAAGCCACCCTTCAGATGGGAGAAGTTAGAAGAAGAGTCCTTCCGCCAGCTGAAGATGGCCCTCACGGGGGATGAAATCCTGGCGTACCCTGATTACAGCCAGCCCTTTATCCTCTACACCGACGCAAGTAACATCGGGCTAGGAGCCGTGCTGTCCCAGATCCAGCAGGGGAAAGAACGAGTAATCGCTTACGCCAGCCGAAAACTGCGACCCACCGAGAGAAACCCTGAGAATTACAGCTCATTTAAGCTAGAGTTCCTGGCAGTGGTGTGGGCAGTCACCGAACGCTTTAAGCACTACCTCGCTTCTTCCCGGTTCACCGTGTACACGGATAACAACCCGTTGACACACCTGGACACGGCAAGACTCGGTGCCCTAGAGCAGAGATGGATGGCCCGTCTGTCCAACTATGAGTTCACAATCAAATACCGGGCAGGACGCTCCAATACCAACGCGGACGCCCTGTCCAGGATGCCAAACCTACCGGACGTAGGAGAAGATCCAGAGGGACTGGAAGAAGTCGAACTCCCTGCGTTCCACCGTCATGGGACTATCCAGTATTCCCATCGGGTAAGGAGTAAGCAAGCCGCTACGTTTAACCCCTTGCCTCACTACAACTGGGAGGAAACGCAAGACAGTGACCCTGCCATCCGGCTGGTGAAGGAGATGCTGACTCAGCCAGAGGCTCGCCTTGACCCAGACGCTCCGGAGGAAGCCAAGCAACTGTGGGCTGAGAAGAGTCGACTGTTCCTTTACAAGGGGAAGTTGTGCCGCAGAATGGTTAACTCCCGGACGCATGAACTAATCTGGCAAGTAGTGGTGCCACGGAGAGACGCAGCCATGGTGATGGAAGCATACCACGACGGGGCTGTACACTTCGGATGGAAGAAGCTGGAGTTCCTGCTGCGTGGGCGGTTCCACTGGGTAGGCATGAGGGGAACCATCGAGAGGTGGTGCAGAGACTGTGGCCCGTGCAACCTAAGAAGGAAAGACCGTGCCAGCCAGAAGACTCCCCTGCAGTACATCGTCACCCGGCAGCCGTTGTAACTGGTAGCCTTGGATCATGTAAAACTGACCCCAAGCAGAAGTGGCTACGTCTACGCGTTAACCATTGTGGATCATTACTCCCGGTTCTTGGTTGTCGTCCCCGTTAAGGACTTAACGGCTCAAACAGCAGCTAGAGCCTTCCAGCAGCACTTCTGCCGTCCACACGGGTACCCGGACCAAGTGCTGACGGACCAGGGACCTGCCTTTGAAGCGGAGGTCTTCCAGGAATTCTGCAATCTGTATGGCTGCCGGAAGATAAGGACGACATCCTATCATCCGCAAACTAATGGACTTTGTGAGAAAATGAACCAGGTGGTAATGGATCTCCTGAAAACGTTGCCCCTGGAAGAACGCAGTCTGTGGCCTGAGAAGCTGCCCGATCTAGTGGACCTATACAACCACATCCCGGTAGGTTCCACCAACTGTACCCCGGCTTATCTAATGAGGGCGAGACCTGGTAAGTTACCTGTTGACCTGGAAATGGGAGTCCTGACACCCGAAAGTCTGTACCATCAGTAAAGACGGAGGGGAGACCATAGCCATTGTATCCCGGGATCACCTGAAGAAGTGTCCTGAACAGCTACGGAACCCTGAAGAGGAACAGGAAGACCATCAACCCGTAGAGGAAAGGGAAGATATGGTTAGTACTGTGCTCGGAGACTTCCCTCGGTCCTGGACTCAAGTCAATGGTGCAGTTGTGGTACCCGTCCTCACGTTCCTCCAACCAGCATCCCAAGTGCCTACGGAGCAACAGGTAGAGCTGGAAGAGCAGCCGGTCCAGGAGGCAGAAGACTCCACACAAGCAGAACAGGAGGATCAACCCTCTGCTTATAGTGAGCCTGCCATACCCCTAGTGAGTCAAAGAGCCGGTAGACAGCTGCCCAGTTTACCCTTGACAGCTCCTACACCCTGTAGTTCAGGGCTAGACAGTCAGCTCCGTAGGTCCACTAGGGCCACTAGAGGCCAGTTACCCGCACGTTGGAGGATTTGAAGTGTATAAATTGTTTTATTTGTGGTTACCTGTTTTTCTTGTTGCTTGTGTATAATTATGTGTTTCTAGTTATTTTTAGGAGTCCTTGGTGGATTTACCGGGAATCCTTTGTGTATAGTTGGAGCGTAACCCAGGAATGGACTAAAGACTGTTAAGGACTCGGGGCAGGACAGACCCCTACCTGGTTACGTCTCCCTGTTTTGGTGAAATGGACACCTTGCTTTTCTTCAAAGACTGCGCCCGGTTGCGGACACGCCGTAACCATCTTTATGTGTTTTTCTTATTGTATTATTATTGTTATTATCTTGTTATGTTTTTCTAAAAATATGTTTAGTCCCGGAGTACTAAATTTCACTAGGGGGGAATGTGGCACCCCAGGGGTCTGGTTTCCACAGTAACGGCAATGTTATGTCTGAGAGCAGGTGGGAGGTCTCTTGGTCAGGGATCCTGTGCATGCCACACCTCCTGCCCAGTCCTGGGAGGGGAAGAACTTCCCCTATATAAACCTAGGGCTGAGGCAGGGTTAGTGAGTAGAGAAGAAGTAGAGACAGAGAAGCAGATATAGGAAAAGAACATCAGGAGCTCTGTGGGAGCAGTGCTACAAGGAGTCAGGGGCTGGCAGCTGCAGAGCTCGCCCTGACTGAGAAGTTATCACCGGACCCGGAGTCCGAGGCTGTGGGGACTAACTCCTATCCAGCAGCAGAAACCGACCGGCAGGGGATTGCAGGTCCTCTGGCCCAGAAACCCGAAGGCACGGTCACACGCGTGGGACCAGCACCGCCGTCGTGGAGCGGAAGCTACTAGAAGGCCCCGAGTCACCGGCCATACGGGTGAGCACCACACGGTACACTCAGGGACGTGGGCTACTTATACCCGCCTCTAGCAAGGTAGCCGGAAGAGTATCGTTAGTTTGGGAGGCCTACAACTCCGCCTGGCCAGGGGAGATACCATCTGCTCAAGGACTGACCGGGCCCCAATCGCTAGCCAGTACTCCGGGAGGGTCTATCTTTGTCACCAGTAAAGACCCTGAACTACACCGTACCGTCTCCGAGTGGTTCCTGCTACCCCCATCATCCACGTCGGCTGCCCTGAGGCCATACCCCTCCTGTTGGGGGTTATACTATCACGCTGCACAATCCTACCACCGGCCTCAGCGGTCTGCCCTGCAGCAGCAGCTCCTTAGCTGTACTCAACGGGTGGCGTAGTCGTCCAACATCTACCGCTAATACAGCGCCACTTAGTCTGACTCCCTGGGCACGGACCGGATCACCGCCACGAGACTACAACCCTAAAGAGATCCGGCTCCGGGTAAGCTCCCGCGTGCGCAACGCAGCGCGACACAGGCCCAGGGGCGCGTCATGTACACACGGCCCAGGGGGCGTGTCACATGCAGTACAGCATATTACAAACATAAGTCCCATTATTGGGGAGTGGGTGTCCCATAGTATTTGCTTATGGCTTGCAAGCAAAAGCTGCCAAAAATTAGGACGGAGCAACTTGCAATGCCCCTTACAAGAGCCATGCAGTACAGCATATTACAAACATAAGTCCCATTATTGGGGAGTGGGTCTCCCATAGTATTTGCTTATGCTTTCCAAGCAAAAGCTGCCAAAAATTAGGATGGAGCAACTTCAATGCCCCTTACAAGAGCCATGCAGTACAGCATATTACAAACATAAGTCCCATTATTGGGGAGTGGGTGTCCCATAGTATTTGCTTATGGCTTGCAAGCAAAAGCTGCCAAAAATTAGGACGGAGCAACTTGCAATGCCCCTTACAAGAACGATGCAGTACAGCATATTACAAACATAAGTCCCATTATTGGGGAGTGGGTGTCCCATAGTATTTGCTTATGCCTTGCAAGCAAAAGCTGCCAAAAATTAGGACGGAGCAACTTGCAATGCCCCTTACAAGAGCCATGCAGTACAGCATATTACAAACATAAGTCCCATTATTGGGGAGTGGGTCTCCCATAGTATTTGCTTATGCTTTCCAAGCAAAAGCTGCCAAAAATTAGGACGGAGCAACTTCAATGCCCCTTACAAGAGCCATGCAGTACAGCATATTACAAACATAAGTCCCATTATTGGGGAGTGGGTGTCCCATAGTATTTGCTTATGCTTTCCAAGCAAAAGCTGCCAAAAATTAGGACGGAGCAACTTGCAATGCCCCTTACAAGTGCCATGCAGTACAGCATATTACAAACATAAGTCCCATTATTGGAGAGTGGGTGTCCCATAGTATTTGCTTATGCTTTCCAAGCAAAAGCTGCCAAAAATTAGGACGGAGCAACTTGCAATGCCCCTTACAAGAGCCATGCAGTACAGCGTATTACAAACATAAGTCCCATTATTGGGGAGTGGGTATCCATAGTATTTGCTTATGCTTTCCAAGCAAAAGCTGCCAAAAATTAGGACGGAGCAACTTGCAATGCCACTTACAAGAGCCATGCAGTATAGCATATTACAAACATAAGTCCCATTATTGGGGAGTGGGTCTCCCATAGTATTTGCTTATGCTTTCCAAGCAAAAGCTGCCAAAAATTAGGATGGAGCAACTTGCAATGACCCTTACAAGAGCCATGCAGTACAGCATATTCCAAACATAAGTCCCATTATTGGGGAGTGGGTGTATCATGGTATTTGCTTATGCTTTCCAAGCAAAAGCTGCCAAAAATTAGGACGGAGCAACTTGCAATGCCCCTTACAAGAGCCATGCAGTACAGCATATTACAAACATAAGTCCCATTATTGGGGAGTGGGTGTCCATAGTATTTGCTTATGCCTTCCAAGCAAAAGCTGCCAAAAATTAGGACGGAGCAACTTGCAATGCCACTTATAAGAGCCATGCAGTATAGCATATTACAAACATAAGTCCCATTATTGGGGAGTGGGTCTCCCATAGTATTTGCTTATGCTTTCCAAGCAAAAGCTGCCAAAAATTAGGATGGAGCAACTTGCAATGCCCCTTACAAGAGCCATGCAGTACAGCATATTACAAACATAAGTCCCATTATTGGGGAGTGGGTGTCCCATAGTATTTGCTTATGCTTTCCAAGCAAAAGCTGCCAAAAATTAGGACGGAGCAACTTGCAATGCCCCTTACAAGAGCCATGCAGTACAGCATATTACAAACATAAGTCCCATTATTGGGGAGTGGGTGTCCCATAGTATTTGCTTATGCCTTGCAAGCAAAAGCTGCCAAAAATTAGGACGGAGCAACTTGCAATGTCCCTTACAAGAGCCATGCAGTACAGCATATTACAAACATAAGTCCTATTATTGGGGAGTGGGTGTCCCATAGTATTTGCTTATGCTTTCCAAGCAAAAGCTGCCAAAAATTAGGACGGAGCAACTTGCAATGCCCCTTACAAGAGCCATGCAGTTCAGCATATTACAAACATAAGTCCCATTATTGGGGAGTGGGTCTCCCATAGTATTTGCTTATGCCTTGCAAGCAAAAGCTGCCAAAAATTAGGACGGAGCAACTTGCAATGCCCCTTACAAGAGCCATGCAGTACAGCATATTATAAACATAAGTCCCATTATTGGGGAGTGGGTGTCCCATAGTATTTGCTTATGCTTTCCAAGCAAAAGCTGCCAAAAATTAGGACGGAGCAACTTGCAATGCCCCTTACAAGAGCCATGCAGTACAGCATATTACAAACATAAGTCCCATTATTGGGGAGTGGGTCTCCCATAGTATTTGCTTATGCTTTCCAAGCAAAAGCTGCCAAAAATTAGGACGGAGCAACTTGCAATGCCCCTTACAAGAGCCATGCAGTACAGCATATTACAAACATAAGTCCCATTATTGGGGAGTGGGTGTCACATGGTATTTGCTTATGTTTTCCAAGCAAAAGCTGCCAAAAATTAGGACGGAGCAACTTGCAATGCCCCTTACAAGAGCCATGCAGTACAGCATATTACAAACATAAGTCCCATTATTGGGGAGTGGGTGTCCCATAGTATTTGCTTATGCCTTGCAAGCAAAAGCTGCCAAAAATAAGGACAGAGGAACTTGCAATGCTGGCACCCTGGTGTTATAGTGGTGGTGGAGGCTGAGGATAAGGAGTAGAAGATAAAACTGCCGAAACGAGGAAGCGTATACCCATGTGTGGGTGTGAAGCGGTGCATGTGAATACACCTCCCGAAATAACACAGTGGATTTGACTTTATGTTACTCTGCTGTCATTTGGTGGTGATGAGAAGTCTGGCCCAATCCAGCCCTTATTCATTTTGATAAGGGTCAGCTTGTCAGCATTGTCAGTTGACAGGCGAGTGCGCTTATCAGTTATAATTCCCCCAGCGGCACTAAAAACACGCTACGATAACACGCTAGCGGCAGGGCAGGCCAGGACCTCCAAGGCGTACAGAGCGAGTTCATTCCAAGTGTCCAGCTTGGATACCCAATAATTAAAAGGCACAGAGGAATCACGGAGGACGCTGGTACGGTCAGCAAGGTACTCCCTCACCATCTTTGAAACTTTCCACTCCTTGTGAGAGTACCCCGCGCCTCAGGGCCTGTAAGCTGGGCGGGTGGCAGAAAACTGTCCCAGAACGTTGACAGTGTTCCCCTGCCTCTGCTGGATTGGAGTTGCATCTCTCTCACCTCTGCCGCTAGCGTGTTCAGATGGGAATTTTTTTAACAGTTCTGCAGCAAGAGCCTTCTGGTACTGCCCCATTTTTGTAGACCTCTCCACCTCAGGAATAAGAGAGTGAAAGTTCTCCTTGTAGCGGGGGTCTACAAGTGTCACCAACCAGTAATGACTGTCACCCAACATTTTGACAACGCGAGGGTCACGGTTAAGGCAGCGTAACATAAAGTCAGCCATGCGTGCCAGACTGGTAACGGGCAAGATTTCCGTGTCCTCACCAAGATGACGACTGACCATGCTCTCCTCCTCCTCTTCCTCCTCCCCCCTGTCCTCAGGCCACCCACGCTGAACCGACGGTATGACACTTGTACAGGTACTACTGTCTACAACGCATGATAGCAGCTCCTGTTCTTCCTCCTCCTCCTCCTCCTCCTCTCCCTCATTGTCCCCCAATGCACGTTGGGATGAGATGAGGTTGGGCTGTGTGTAATCGCCCGCTACGGCTTCTTGATCCATCTCGTTATACTCTGGCTGCAATGCCTCCTCTTTAATTCTCTGCAGAGAGCGTTGCAAAAGACAGACAAGTGGGATGCTGACACTAATGATGGCGTCATCGCCACTCACCATCTTGGTGGCCTCCTCAAAGTTTGTCAGGATGGTACATATGTCAGACATCCAGGTCCACTCCTGAGGTCTTATGTGTGCAGTCTGACCTGACTATCGACGGCCTTGTTGCAGCTGGTACTCCACAACTGCTCTCTTCTGCTCACAAATCCTTTGCAACATGTGGAGGGTAGAGTTCCAATGTGTGGGGACATCACACACCAGTCGGTATGCCGGAAGCTGCAAACGCTGCTGCAACACAGCAAGGGCGGCGGAAGCTGTAGCCGACTTGCGAAAATGAGCTGACAGGCGGCGTACTTTCACGAGCAGATCTGGCAACTCGGGGTACGATTTAAGAAACCGCTGAACCACGAGGTTAAGCACATGAGCCAGGCATGGTACGTGTGTGATCTCACCTCGCCTCAGAGCCGCCACCAGGTTACGGCCATTGTCACACACGACCATGCCGGGATGTAGGTTCAGCGGTCTCAGCCACAGATCTGCCTGCTCTTTCACAGCTGTCCACAACTCACAAGCAGTGTGAGGTTTATCACCTAAGCTTATGAGTTTCAGCACAGCCTGTTGCCGCTTGGCGGAGGCAGTACTGCAATGCTTCCAGCTTGTAACTGATGTGGTGATATCTGAGATGGAGGCTGAACATGAGGAGGAGGAGGAGGAGGAGGATGCGCAGGAGCTGTACACTGTAGGGGCAACTCTGACTGACATAGGGCCCGCAATCCTCGGTGTGGGGAGGATGTGTTCCGTCCCAAGGTCCAACTGGGTCCCAGCTTCCACTATGTTTACCCAGTGTGCTGTCAGAGAGATGTACCGTCCCTGGCCACAAGCACTTGTCCACGTGTCCGTTGTCAGGTGGACTCTCCCAGTAACTGCGTTGTTGATGCAGATGCTTTCGGACACGTGCTTGTGTAGTGTGGGGATGGCACACCGGGCAAAATAGTGTCGGCTGGGGACCGAGTACCGAGGGACGGCCACCGCCATAAGATTGCGGAAGGATTCCGTCTCCACCAGCCTAAAAAGCAGCATTTCCAACGCAAGCAGTCGTGAAATGTGCTCATTTAGGACTGTGGCCTGTGGGGCGTTAGCTGTGAATTTCCGCTTTCGTTCAAAGGTCTGGGATATGGACAATTGAACTCTGCGGTGGGACGTGAACGAGGACGTTGATGCTGCTTCTTGAGAAACTGCCATAACAAGTGAAGACTGAGAGGAGGGGGCATCTTTACATGCAGTATGGACAGGGGATTGCCTTGCACACACAACAGGGGGTTCTATTGCACGCACAACAGTGGAAGAAGCAGTGGTGACATCCGTTGACACTGGTCGTGGACCCTGGGTTTCGCCCCACAAAGTCGGGTGCTTTGCTGCCATGTGCCTGATCATGCTGGTGGTGGTCAGGCTGGTAGTTTTGTCACCCCTGCTGATGCTGGCATGGCAGGTGGAACATATGGCCTTTTTGGGGTTATCAGCAGAGTCTTTAAAAAAATTCCAGACTCTGGAAGACCTACCGCTTGTACTGGCAACGTCCCTCGTGTTGGTGTTACGGGGAACGGTTGCCTGCCTTCTGTCTGCGGCCACCACACTGCTTCTTCCTGCCTGTTGGGGTACTCTGCCTCCCTCCCCCTGTGTACTGCTGGCCTCACTCTGCATGTCCTCCTTCCACGTTGGGTCAGTTACTAGATCATCCACCACCTCCTCCTCTTCCACTTGCGCGCCACGATCCTCCTCCTCACTTCCTGGCAATTGTGTCTCGTCATCGTCCACCTCTTGTGACAGATTGCCAATGTCGACTTCCTGTGGCCGTGGCTGTTCAAATATTTGGGCATCGCAACATGGGATCTCCTCTTCCACCACTTCAAGCGTATCAGGCGAGGGGCCCAAATATGGAAATGGACCAGTGAACAGCTCTTCAGAGTGTCCAAGTGTGGGATCACTTGCTGTCTGACGACACTCGGCATGGTGGGAGGAAGGAGCATCAGGGTGAGGAGGAGTATGCGGTCGAGACTCACGGCTACTAAGAGTTGACCGTGTGGAAGACAGACCGGAGGTGGTGGTGCCCAGGTAACTGGAAGTATTATCTGCTATCCAATTAATAACCTGTTCACACTGATCAGTTCTCAATACTGGTGTTGTTCTGTGCTTCCCTAGTAATTCGGTCAAGAAGTGGGAGCGATAAGATGTGGCTGTTGGTTGTGGCACATTTTCACCTTGGCCACGGCCCCGTCCTCTGCACGAACCATCACCAGAACGTCCACTTCCACATCCCTTGCCACGCGCCTTGCCCATTGTAAATGAAGGCCCAAAACTGGATAGTACAGCGATTTGACCCGTGGAACCACACTCGGATGTCGGGCCTACACAAGACTATTTTCAACAGATATATTTTTGTGTCATAACAGTCAGGAGACACTACTGTTTTTCTTTACGGAAAAAACTACCAAAAGCTGAATAATAGAGATTTTTTTACCGTGGGATGGCAAAACCACAGTTATTGTTTACTGGGGTATACCACACTTTTTTAAATAGAGATATTTGCGGCTGAACAGTGAGCGACACACTCAAACTGCTTTTTTTTTAGATACCAAAGGCCCAAAACTGGATAGTACAGCGATTTGACCCATGGAACTGCGAAACCACACTGGGATGTCGGGCCTACACAAGACTATTTTCAACAGATATATTTTTGTGTCACAACAGTCAGGAGACACTACTGTTTTTCTTTACGGAAAATATACCAAAACCTGAATAATAGAGATTTTTTACCATGGGATGGCAAAACCACAGTTATTGTTTACTGGGGTATACCACACTTTTTTAAATAGAGATATTTGCGGCTGAACAGTGAGCGACACACTCAAACTGGTTTTTTTTTTAGATACAAATGGCCCAAAATGGATAATACAGAGGTTTGAACCGTGGAAGTGCAAAACAACACTTCTGTTTCTCTAGCCTACACCAGACTATTTTCAACAGTTATATTTGTGTCTGAAAAATCAGAGACACGCTTTTTTTTGGGGGGGGGGGGGGACACCAAAAGGTTAATAAGACGGGTATTTGTACAGTGTGAAGGAGGAAAAAAAAAGAGGATTTAGATGAAAAAAAAAGGATTTTTCCTGGCCCCCGACACCTGGTGCTAAGTCCAGCAATTTTAGCAACAGGAGCACAAAGGACTGTAATGCAGTGTTTGCTGGTATAACCACTGTGTCTCCTATACAGCCTGCCTGCCTGGTATCTGGGATGGATATTAGTCCTGAAAAGGACTGTTTGTTTGTTCTGGCAGTCTTTACAGACCCTACACTAACTATTTCGCAGTTTATATCTCTCCCTAAATCAGCAGCGCTGTCCCTACACTGTCTAATCCGGAGCGACTGTGTCCAAGATGGCGGCGCCCGATTTTAAATACTCGAGGTGACGCTGTGCGGCCAGCCAATCATTGTAATGCCCACAACCAACATGGCTGCAGCATTACAGTGACTGGCTGGCAATCCCTGCATGTTCATTGGCTCTGTAAAGAGCGCCAAACATGCTGGGCGGAGACCCGAGCTCCCGCCCGAGTAACCCGGAAATGCTCGGTGCTCGCCGAACATCCCGAGTAGCGTGATGCTCGGGCGAGTACCCAGCAGTGTCGAGCATGTTCGCTCAACACTAGTCAGGACTCAAACTCAGCAACTCTTGTGCACCAGGTGGCAGCTCTTCCCTCTGAGCTATTCAGCTCGCTGGACAGTTCCTGGCTGACTTAGATTCTAGTACCTGTGTTGTTCCTGAGTGGCTCTACCCTGAGTTGTTCCTGATTGGCTTCATCCTGTGAGTTCCTGATAGAACACCCTATTTAAACCTGGCCTAGCACCTCTTTCCTTGCGAGATTATTGAGCTCCCAGCCTTTAGTCAAGCGCTCCCTTCACCTGCTACCTCATGCAACACTATACTGCTATTCCTGTGTACCGATTGCTGGCTTTTCCTGACTACGCAACCTGCTAAATCCTTCAAGACTATACCACTGTTCCTGTGTACCGATTCCTGGCTTTTCCTGACTACGCAATCTGATAAATCCTTTCAGATTATACCGCTGTTCCTGTGTACCAATTCCTGGCTTTTCCTGACTACGCAACCTGCTAAATCGTTCAAGACTATACTGCTGTTCCTGTGCATCGATTCCTGGCTTTTCTGACTATGCTATCTGCCGGTGCTGCCCCTAGTGGTTGCAATATCACTACTCCAACCCAAGTCAGTTCCTAACAGTTATACTGCTCTCTGATAGGGCTCCAAAAACCAAGTGATTTCCTACTGTTATCTGCCAAAAATGCTCAATTATCATTAAAAATGTAGAGTATTATCTTTAATACAGAAAGGCAAGAATGGTCTATGGGCTCAATTTGGATTTTTGTCAAGAAAAAATTTTTTTTTTTCATTTTTTTTATTAAAGCTTTTAATTGTGAATAGTTGGACTTTTTAGCCACTGTAATCACGTGACGTGCTTCTGTGTACTCTGGTCATTCCTTTTTATTGCTTTCATTAAAATTGCACATTAACTGGTGATGTTTCTACAACAACAATCTATGAGTAATGAGGCAGGGAACTTTACTTAATGCAAATTTGTTGCCAGATTACACTGTAAAAACTGCATACACTGTTAAACAGATCCCTCCCAATGAAGTTGGTGTGTTTATGTGGCGCCCCTGAGGGTTCAGTCGCCACAGAGGTACTGCACCTCACCCAGAGGTGTGGTGTCTCCTTCTCTCAGGTGAGGAGGGAGTGCTGCTCGGAACCCCAACACCTGCATCCAACACTACACTGCTCCACGCCGGCTGGAGGGGCAACATGCGTGCGCAGAGCTGAGCCCTGACCCTGGCTGGAGTGGGGGGAACCCAGAGGCAGGGGGAACCAGTAGTGGGTGTGGGTGGAGGAAGCAGTTTAGGGGAGCACCCTTGTAGTAGGTATTTAAAGGGAAGCCATTTTATGGTGGTACGTCAGTCAGATCAGTAAGTGGGAGAAGTCAGTCTGGGAGCAGAGTCTCTTTAGGAGCTCTGTTCCACAAGCAGGGCCCAGTCCTAGAGGCCCTGGAGGGGAGCAGAGGAGTAGGCTCCGATCTAAAAGAAGGGATCCTAGGGGGTACGGCGAGTGCGGGACGACACCTGTACGCTCCGAATCTGTCAGAAGACAGAGGGATCGTAGGCCGCAAGAAGGGGACCGGCCCATGGACCAGTCGTGTAACTTCAAGTCTCGGCTGGAAAACCTGAGGCTTCTGGCTTATATAGTCAGTTGTCGAAGCCTCATTCTAATCGCTGTGAGGGTCAAGCAGGTCTGGGAACTTCAGAAAGACAGGAGGGACCTCAGAGCACCCGAGCGGGATTGAGAGTGGGGAAGCGCAGGGCAGGAGGGAGAAAGACCCAGCGTGAAGACGGTCTAGCTAGGAACACAAGAAAGTGAGGTTCCGTCAGGTGCTCCTAATCTGCCTGAGGAAGAGCTGAACCCCTGCCTGGTGAACCCAGCGCGACGTGGGAGGCTGGCACCCGTACAGTGCACCAGCGAAACTGTCATAAGAACTGTGAGTAAAGACTCAGATGACTGCACTGTACTGCCTCCGTCCATTCTTTTGTCTGCGCCATCTTTCCCTCCCTGCACTACAACGCCCAGCGCAACTTACACTACCTACACTGCCCTGGAGCAAGCTCTACTTGTGGAGAGCCACACCATCCCTGCTGCTGTAACACCAGATCCAGAGGACTGCTCCGCATCGGCGGCTCCCTTTAGCCACAATCCACAGGTGGCATCACGAACTTTCAAAATCCCCTATAAATAACCCCCCTTTTAGTCACCGCCCTGGGCCACGGACCAGGCCAGCCACCATGATATCCCCCACCGGCAACCAGAGGCCCGGCTGCCGAGTACCCCACGGCCCTGGGGGCGCGTCATCTTTTGGCGTCACGAACAGGATTTCGTGCCCGTTGCAATGAACAGGATTCCGTGCCCGCTGCCACCGGGTACTGTGCGCCTTAAAAGACTGTAACAGTTACTGTGGTGAAGATTTCCCGCCACTCCCGAGGTTTCCCGCCATTTTCCGCCATTTTCCTGTCACCGCGCGGGAAGAAGAGGGGCGCAACCATGGGAATCGGAGAGGCATAACCGCTGGAAGCGTGCGAAGTCCAGGCCCCGCCTCGCGCTCTGACGCAGCACCAGGAAGCGTCAGGTCCTAGAAGGAGACCGTTGTCAAGCGCACGCTCTGACGTCAGCCGTGAGGAAGACGCAAGGTCCTGGAAGGAGACCGTCGCCTGCGGAGCTGCGGCCTACCCGATCCAAGTAAAGGAGGTAGGCTACGGTTCACTAGGGGGGCACAACCATGGCCGACGACCAGCAAGCCGCCGGAGCACCGGTTAACGCTCCTGATGCTCAACTTGCGCCCAGTGAAGCACAGGCCAGAGCGGCCGCCTCACCAGCAGGGGTCGCGATTCCAGTCATGCCCATGGCCCTGCCGTACATCCCCGGAGCAAAATGGCTTCTCCAGGTCGACAGAGACATTTTCGTGAACCGGCGGGATGTTGAGCCCGAGCTGAAACAGGGCCATCCCAACCGCAGTCTGTACCCCGGTGACTGTGTCACCTACACGCGTCACCACGGGGAACGCGGGTGGTACACCCTACAAGTGTACCGCGTGGTCGAGGACACACCCCCGCAGGACATACCATATGACCCGGCTGGGTCCGGTAAGAACGAGAAGTACCCCAGGTGGGGACCCCACTATTAGTCCAGCACGTGGGGATGAACACTATGTAAATAGTCACCCGTAAGGGTGCAGTAGTTAAAAGTTGCAATAATGTTTTCTTAGAGTGTGTGTTTTCATAATTACCCGTCAGGGTATACAGACTTCAGGCTGGGGACTATGAACTGTCAAAAACTGATTGTGTAAATAGTTCAGCACTTCTTAAAGTGCTTCCTATTGGTTTTATATTAGCAACCCATGACCTCAGAAGAAAAACCCGTTTGGCGTGGCGGAAGACGTGGTCCAGCACCAGGATCACCTATGCCCTGCAGCCACGCCCAGGACTTACGTTGAGAGTTTGCGGATGGGTCCCTCATGCTGCTGCCTTTGAACTCTTTTTCCAGTAAAAAGGACACCCTGTTACAGAATGTTGTGAAAAGTGTTTCATAGTGTTTGATAAATGTAACCAGTAACGTTTAAAGTGAAGTGCCTCCCATAAAGGGAAAAAAATTTTATAATCTTATATGTGATGCATCTAAAAATTTGCATGTCTGTAATATACCCTGTTTTTACTCTGTTCCAGCCCGCAGCCGTGCTGTGTTTTACCAGGGGGGAGTGTGGCGTTCCTGATGGTTCAGTCGCCACAGAGGTACTGCACCTCACCCAGAGGTGTGGTGTCTCCTTCTCTCAGGTGAGGAGGGAGTGCTGCCCGGGAACCCCAACACCTGCATCCAACACTACACTGCTCCAGGCCGGCTGGAGGGGCAACATGCGTGCGCAGAGCTGAGTCCTGACCCTGGCTGGAGTGGGGGGAACCCAGAGGCTGGGGGAACCAGTAGTGGGTGTGGGTGGAGGAAGCAGTTTAGGGAAGCACCCTTGTAGTAGGTATTTAAAGGGAAGCCATCTTAGGGTGGCACGTCAGTCAGATCAGTAAGTGGGAGAAGTCAGTCTGGGAGCAGAGTCTCTTTAGGAGCTCTGCTCGACAAGCAGGGCCCAGTCCTAGAGGCCCAGGAGGGGAGCAGAGGAGTAGGCTCCGATCTAAAAGAAGGGATCCCAGGGGATATGGCGAGTGCGGGACGGCACCCATACGCTCCGAATCTGTCAGAAGACAGAGGGATCGTAGGCCGCAAGAAGGGGACCGGCCCCTGGACCAGTCGTGTAACTTCAAGTCTCGGCTGGAAAACCTGAGGCATCTGGCTTATATAGTCAGTTGTCGAAGCCTCATTCTAATCGCTGTGAGGGTCAAGCAGGTCTGGGAACTCCAGCAAGACAGGAGGGACCTCAGAGCACCCGAGCGGGATTGAGAGTGGGGAAGCGCAGGGCAGGAGGGAGAAAGACCCAGCGTGAAGACGGTCTAGCTAGGAACACAAGAAAGTGGGGTTCCGTCAGGTGCTCCTAATCTGCCTGAGGAAGAGCTGAACCCCTGCCTGGTGAACGCAGCGCGATGTGGGAGGCTGGCACCCGTACAGTGCACCAGCAGAACTGTCATAAGAACTGTGAGTAAAGACTCGGATGACTGCACCATACTGCCTCCGTCCATTCTTTCGTCTGCGCCATCTTTCCCTCCCTGCACTACAACGCCCAGCGCAACTCACACTATCTACACTGCCCTGGAGCTAGCTCTACCTGTGGAGAGCCACACCATCCCTGCTGCTGTAACACCAGATCCAGAGGACTGCTCCGCAGCGGCGGCTCCCTTTAGCCGCCATTCCACAGGTGGCATCACGAACTTTAAAAATCCTTTATAAATATAACCCCCCTTTTGGGTGACCGCCCTGGGCCACGGACCAGGCCAGCCACCGTGATATTCCCCACCGGCAACCAGAGGCCCGGCTGCAGAGTACCCCACGGCCCACGGGGCGCGTCATTTACACTGAAATTCCATAGCAGAATAGCTGAGTAATCCCTCATAAAAGTTTAAACTCCATCACCAACCAACAAATAATATTGATGGCTCATCTGTGTACCTCCTCCCTGCTGCTGAGATCTCACACTACGCAATACAAGCTTCATCTGTCAGGCTGGGTGGAGAGGGACTAAATACACTTAAACTCTTAAGAAATTTCATTTTAGATGCTAATCTCAATATCAGGATTATACAGTTATTCACACATGGATTTTAACAGTAATTACCCCAGCCTCTTCAACTTTAGGAAATCATGTAATGATGTATGCAATCCATACATTGAAATTTGGTGGCAGATCCCCTTTATGGTAGCACTCATCGCTTTTCTTCACTTTTACACAAGTGACCTTTTGGACCAATTTCTTCTGTGCCCACTTAATTTTGTTTCTTTCTTGGGGGTCTAATCAGAGATTAACTGTGAATTTCTTACCAAGTAATAAGTTACTTAATCTAAATGAATATCTACCTGAGCAAAGAATACAACACATAATATGGTATAGTTAATATCTGTGTGCTGATTTGAACATTTATACATTTTTAAAGAGGACATTTCACCAAATTTTTCATGATGAGCTGGACACGTTATGTTGTTCTAATGGCTGCAAAGAAGAATACATTTTTTTTTAAATTTTGCCTCTCCATTGCAGAGATATCAGTGATCAAAGTATTTGGCATCTAATGAGTCAACTTTTGTTAACTCCAAGTGGGTGTTACAGGATAGCAAGTCATACTGGGAGAGGAAGTTCACTCCCCCAGTTAAAAGTATCTAATAACAACACTTGGACTTAAAGGGGTTGTCCACTACCAGGACAACCCCTTCTTGAACTAAATGTTTGGCCCTGATAAAATAAAAAAACCTATGTTCACTTCCGGTGCTGGCGCCATTCCCGCGGTGTCAGCACTTGCAGTCCTGGGGCGCTGGTGCGGTGGAATGACATATGGTGCCCAATCAGTGCCGGCGTCACTATCCCCATCTCCTGTCGAATTGAACATGAAGAGGAAGTCTGGACTGCAGCTGATCCCTGACTTTCTCTTCATGTTCAATTCGTTTGAAGGCGGAGACTGTGACGCCAGCGCTGACTGGAAACCAGGCATCATGTGTCATTCCACCGCACCAGAACCCTGGGACTGTGAATGCCGACACCGCGGGAACGGTGCTGACACAGAAGGTGAGTATAGGTTTTTTCATTTTATCAGGGCCAAGCATTTATTATTTTTATTTATTATTATTATAGCGCCATTTATTCCATGGTGCTTTACATGTGAAAAAAGGGTATACACAGCAAAAACAATTACAATAATCTTGAACAAAACGTGACGGCGACTGGTACAGGAGGAGCGAGGACCCTGCCCGCAAGGGCTCACAATCTACAAGGGATGGGTGAGGATACAGTAGGTAAGGGTAGGGCTGGTCATGGAGCGGTATGGTGGAGCGATGGTTAATGCAGGTTGTAGGCTTGTCGGAAGAGGTGGGTCTTCAGGTTCCTTTTGAAGGTTTCCACGGTCGGTGAGAGTCTGATATGTTGGGGTAGAGTTCCAGAGTAGGGGGGATGCACGAGAGAAATCTTGTATGCGATTGTGGGAGGAGGAGATAAGAGGGGAGTAGAGATGGAGATGTTGGGAGGGTCAGAAGTTGCGTGCAGGTATGTACCGGGAGACTAGGCCAGAGATATATGGAGGAGACAGATTGTGAATGGATTTGTATGCCATGGTTAGGGTTTTGAACTGGAGTCTCTGGGCAATGGGGAGCCAGTGAAGAGATTGACAGAGAGGAGAGGCTGGGGAATAGCGGGGGGACAGGTGGATTAGTCGGGCAGCGGAGTTTAGGATAGA
The DNA here is from genome assembly GCF_046119375.1 of Phyllobates terribilis. NCBI lineage: Eukaryota > Metazoa > Chordata > Amphibia > Anura > Dendrobatidae > Phyllobates > Phyllobates terribilis. The sequence continues at coordinate 85,336,417 of NW_027362769.1, forward strand.
TTGGAGAGGTGCAAGAGTGTTGGAAGGAGGCCACAGAGCAGGGGGTTGCAGTAGTTGAGGCGGGAGACTATGAGGGCGTACACTAGTGTTTTTGCAGATTCATGGTTGAGGAATGTGTGAATCCGGAAGATATTTTTAAGTTGGAGTCGGCAGGAAGTGGAAAGGGCTTGGATATGTGGTTTGAAGGAGAGTTCCGAGTCCAGGGTTAACCCAAGGCAGTGAGCTTGAGGGACTGGGGAGAGTGGAGAGCCATTGACGTTGATAGATAGGTCAGTTGGGGGGGTTGAATGAGATGGCGGAAAGATGATGAATTCTGTTTTGTCCATGTTAAGTTTTAGAAATCTAGCAGAGAAGAAGGATGAAATAGCGGACAGACATTGTGGGATTTTGGTTAGTAGGGAGGAGATATCGGGTCCAGAGAGGTAGATCTGTGTGTCGTCAGCATAGAGGTGATAATGAAAACCATGAGACTCTATGAGCTGTCCCAGGCCTAAGGTGTAGATGGAGAAGAGTAGGGGTCCTAGAACAGAACTTTGGGGGACACCAACAGATACGGGGTGAGATGAGGAGGTGGTGGTGTGAGTGGGAGACACTGAATGTCCGGTCTGTTAGGTATGAGGAGATCTAGGATAGGGCCAAGTCTGTGATGCTGAGAGATGAGAGAGTCTAGAGTAAGAGGGAATGGTCCACTGTGTCGAAGGCAGATGATAGGTCCAGGAGGAGGACAGAGTAGTGTCACTTGGATTTGGCGGTTACTAGGTGGCTTTAGTCAGTTCTGTTTCAGTAGAATGGTGCGGTCGGAAACCAGATTGTAGCCAGTCGAAGAGGGAGCAGGAGGAGAGTTCATTCAGTTCAAGAAGGGGTTGTCCTAGTAGTGGACAACCCCTTTAAAGGGGTTGTCCGGTCTTAAACTACAATACTTATGAATTCTCACATGCGTGTACTACCACTGTAAGGATTCTTCGGTACCTGGAACGGCCGTCATGTGACAGCAAGTATGCAGTATGCATACTCCCGGCCACATTCGGACTAGACTGTTTTCGGCCTTGCTCAATACACTTGCATTGAGCGAGGCTGCACCCATCTAATCGGAAAGTGGCCAGTAGTATACATACAAGCGCACACGCAGATACATGACTGCAATTCCCAGCGCTGACACCGGAGAATCCTCACTGCGCGCAAGATGTGAGGATTCACAAGTCTGCAGTCATATAGAGTGACAGCAGACTAGTAGCTTAAGATCCGACAACCCCTTTAACAAAAATTAACTCATTAGATGCCAAATACTTTGATTGCTAATATATCCTCAATAGAGAGGCAAAATTAAAAATGAACAAAAACGTTTTATTCCAATCTGCAGCCGTTATTACATCATGTATCCAGCTCAACATGCAAAAGTTGGTGAACGGTCCTCTTTAAAATGAAATTTTTAGTTATATTGAATTCTAATAAAGCTGAAGCTAAACACGCCTAAAAAAAACCCTCACTTTATATGTGAGATTCGGAGGTTTTGTGGACCGTACCTGATACGTCTGAGTGCAATCTAATACAAAGTTAGTATTACAATTTTGAATTAACAGAGAAAAGAAATGTTTCTTGTTAAATCTTGGTAAATGACAGATTGACAGAATGATGGATCACAAAAAGTTTTTTTTTCTTAAAACCCATTATATGAAAAGGTTCGCTCCGTCCATTCTGAATAGTTCAGTCAATAACTTGACACATGATAAATGAGCTCTGGGATGGTTGTTCTCTATTTTCTTATGGATAATGGGACAAGTTCTTTCTATTGTATCATAACTCTGTGATGATTGGCTTGTATAATGTGATACACAATGGGTATTGTAGCAGCCCGGCCTACATGTGGCCATGTCCAACATACATAAAGTACATGCTCCTTCTCATAGGACCCAGTATAGTTTTGATTTATTACTTAACCAATTAACACAAAATAACATACATGTACCTCATTTCAGGGGCTCCATGGGTCTGGAGTGGGCTCAGGAACTGAGATCTCTCTCAAAAACATTTCTAAAATTTGACCTTTTCTTACCTTTGACTATTTAAAAACTCTTACTGTAGCTCTGATTCATTCTCGTCTGGACTACTGCAACTCTCTACTAATCGGTCCCCCTCTTACTAAACTCTCCCCTCTCCAATCTGTCCTGAATGTGGCAGCCAGGATCATATTCCTCGCCAACCGCTACACCAATGCCTCCACCCTGTGCCAGTCATTGCACTGGTTACCCATCCGCTATAGAGTTCAATATAAACTCATCACCCTTACCCACAAAGCACTCCATGCTTCAGCACTGCCCTACATCTCCTCCCTCGTCTCAGTCTACCACCCTACCCGTGCCCTCCGTTCTGCTATTGACCTAAGATTAACATCTTCAATAATCCGAACCTCCCACTCCCGTCTCCAAAACTTCTCACGTGCTGCACCAATTCTTTGGAACTCTCTGCCCAGGACTCTTCCTTTAGTCCCCAATACCCACAGTTTTAAGCGTGCCCTAAAAACGCATTTCTTTAGACTGGTTTATCACCTTACCTCACTTATCTAACTATACATTCTTTTTTTTTTCCCCATACAACATTTCCTTCCAATTCAGGAACCTCGTATCATCTGTTCACACACTCCCATGTACTTAATAGACTTCTGTGTCTGTACTTGTTCACATACTGGTTGGTGACTGGTTCATTTAGCATTATGTAATTATCCTATTTATTACATTGATGGCTGACCGTACAACACTAGCAATTGTTACCATCCACCTTTCGTGCCTCCCCCACTTCCTCATAGATTGTAAGCTTGCGAGCAGGGTCCTCACTCCTCCTGGTATCTGTTGATTTATGAGATTATTGTTATTCTGTAATCTTTATTTTAATGGAACACTCACCAGTGTTAGCGTGCACCAGCTTCCATCGGCCCCCTATGTCATGATCACTGGTCGCCTATTAGTTACCATGACATCTTACGACCTGCTCAAGGCCCCCCATCTTGGTGACTCCTGTGAGGCTCAGCCACAGACTGGGTACCATCCGAGATCCAGATTTACACTATTTACTGCAATTCTATGGTATTGCAGTATATGGTATAATTGATAGGACTATTTCAGGTTCAAGTCCACTTAGGGGGCTAAAACATAAAGCAAACATTTTTTTTTAAATATGAAAAATATTAAAAATGTAGAAAAATGTAAAAATTAATATAACCCCCTCTTTTGCCACCTTAAAATTAAAGAAAAAAAATTAAATATATTTGGTACCACAGCCTGCATGAAAGTCTGATCTATCAAAATATAAAATTAATTTACCCGATTAGTAAATACAGTATGAGAAAAAAATATAAAAACGTCAGAATTGCTGTTTTTTAGTCACCTCACCTCCCTAAAAAGTGCAACAAAAGGAGATCAAAATATCATATTTACCTCAAATTAGTATTAGTGAAATGTCTGAATTTTTTTCTCCACTTAAATGAAAACAAATCCATGGAAGTTTTTTATTGGCGTAATCGTACTGACCTGGAGAATCATGAATCAGAGTCTTTCTAACCACCGAATAAAATCTGTAAAAACAAAAGCCAGAATAAACATGGCATAATTGCAATTCTTTTTTTCACAATTTCACCTCACTTGGAATTGTTTTTTATTTTCTCAGTATATTAAATGGTGTCAATCAAAACTACGAGGGTCAGTCAATAAGTAATGCCTCCTATTTTTTTTTCTCCTTAAATAAGGTAGTTATGTTAAATATTCGAATTTGGCACAATTCCTCAAACCTTCTTCTCCAATCCACAGCAATTGCAACTTCTTGCACCAACAGGTGGCAGGACTGTATCCGTTTGCAAAATGCCTGACATCGATGTTCGTATTAGACAACGTTCTGTGATTGAATTCTTGCATGCAGAAGGTGAAAACCCATTCAAATTCATGAGAGACTGAAAAATGTGTACGGTGATGCAACAGTGGATGTCAGTACTGTTAGACGATGGGTTCGTCGCTGTAACACAGTTGAAGGGCCATCACCGTTGGCTGACAAAATGAGGAGTGGCAGGCCAGTAACCGCAGTGACTCCAAGCAACATTCAGCGAGTCGATGACATCATTCGTGGTGACCGCCGGGTGATTGCAGATGAATTGTGCGGCATTATCTGCCTCAGTAAAGGCAGTGTGATGAAAATTATTGGACAACTGGGATACAGAAAAGTTTGTGCACGGTGGGTCCCAAGAATGCTTTTTACCATGCTGGAATACATGCCCTTGTTAAACGGTGGACCAAGACTGTGGAAATGGATGGAGATTATATTGAAAAGTGACAAATTAATCGTTAATGTTGTGGTTTTCAACCTATGTAATTGCATTTGAATTTAAAACGAAACAGAACGAAAAAACAAAAGTGCAAAAAATGAAAAATCAGCTGGTCAATAATTTGTTAAAAGGAACCTGTCAAGTCACCCAAGCCTCGCAAACCATCCTCACTACAATTTAGAGCCTTATTCAAGCATTCCTGCATTTTTCAATTAAACACCTTGATGGTTGAGAACATTCAGTACTTTTTTATGTGTGCTAAAACAATTGCTATTGCTGTCCTCTGCATATGCTAATTACCTTGGACTAGTCCAGTGGGGAGTAGCTTCACCGAAATCAGTGAGACCTCATCACCATGCTGTAGTGTCAGTCATTAGTAATTGGGTAATTAGCATAATAGTATTAAAGGTTGTTTTAGCAATCAGGAATTACTATCTGAACTATCAAGGTCTTGATTAGGATGCAGTATTATGGCTATAAATGGTAGTGGGGCAGTTTGGGAGGTTTGAGGGCCCTGACAGGTTCCTCTTGATGGATTTCACTGGGGAACTAAACTATGCTAAAAATATACCCTATAGTTCTTACAGCAAATTTATTACACTTTTCATATACAAATTGTCTCTTCAGAGAGGAAGAGGACTAGAACTCTAGTGCCACCTATTGGAAGTAGCAATCCTAAAAGTCAATATGGACCCTTTAACGAGCCTTGCCATATGACTTAGGATAAAAACCAAATCAGAATCCCAATTTGCAGATACGGTTTTTCGGGGTATTGTCCCTCATCAATGTAAAGTATGAGATCTGATTTGGCTAGGAGAGAGGCTTAAAACTGGAATCTAAGAATATTTTTTAATGAAACCCAGATGCGGGAATGATTTTTAGCCCCAATTCATATGTTTAAGTAAAAAAGAATCCCTTATAGATGATCAGTACGTGATCACATTTTTTGGCACTAAATGAATATAGACTTGCTTCTAATGTGTTATTTCAGCCATTACTCAGTGACTTTGTGCCATATAATATATTCCGGTGGTATGGATAATATAGCTACGTTAGTGTACAACAACGGGGGTGTGTAGGTATAGAGGCTTACTGCCCCTCCACCATTTATGACAATTATATCTGCCTTAAATTTTCTTTGTTCTTGGCGCTATGAAGGAAAATTTCCAATTATAGTCCCTTTGGAGTACAATGCACAGTAAACAGAGCTAAGCCATATGGTTTCACCATCCTTTGTGTACGGCAGCGGACGTTCCAGATTAAAGCTCTTTACTTTATAGGGACCTTAAGCCCTATTAAGACTGCCCATTTCAATGTTTATTACCTTGCTTGATAGTTAAAATGTCTTAAAATATTGGTGTCGGATGACTCTATTCACTTCACTGAACATTTATTAGCCTCATCAAAATGTATTTCAGCTTTTAGGGAAACCTGAATGTTAAAAGGGTCATATTAAACACACAAACCGGCGATCAATATTAGCTGGAAATGTATTCCAGATACTACAATATGGAGCAGACACAATGAAGCCATTCTGAACACTATATTCCTGAGCACAAGTTTGCTTTGTTCCACTTATATAAGTAAAATGTACTTAAAAAATTATATTACTATCTAAACATATTTTAGGCACAGATGAATGGCCCGTTGTAAGTCTTAATAGGGTTGCCTCCTTATGACTGCCCATTTTCATGTTCCCCATTGTGGCACAGAACTGGAAAGCTATTGATAGAGTCACCAAAAAGAGCAAATACAATCATCCAAAATATATTTGCAGCCAGTTCAATTATTACATGAACGCTGCTGCTCCATTCAAAGTTTGTGGCACTGATAGAGAAAGTCGAGTATAGCGCTTGCTCGCTTCTCCATTCTACATCTATATAGATCTTGGGATTGCCAGCAATGGGACACCCAGTGATTTCCCTTTTATCACCTATCCCTTAACTCCTTCCTGATTTGAAAATAAACAGACCCCCATTATCAATAAAGGGATAAGTCTGATGGTTTTTTCATCCATCATGCTACAAATACAGTTTGAACAAAACTGATGGTGGTTCTGTTGATGTATTCTGGTTCTGGTGATATATTCATATAGTAATGGTTGTTGTGGTGCTGTATTTGTGTCAACCTGGCCTGGATGCCACAAATGTATAATAAAGCTGTGTCTGAGAGCAAAGGGGAGGTTCTCTGGTCAAGGACAATTAGCATGCAATACCTCCTGTCCCAGGCCAGTAGGGGGAGCAGGCTGCCCCTATAAAAGCTGGAACTGGGGGCCGGGTTAGGGAGAACTGGACAACCTGTCTCTGGATTGAGAGGTGTCCCAGAGCAGGGACAGACAGTTGTGTTGCAGCCTAAGAGGCCGTGTGGCAGTAGGAGAGCCACGAGCCAGGGACAAGAGGTGAAGCGAGCCTGTCCTGGCAGATAGAGAAACTAATCTACCGGACTTTGGTGTCCGAGGCTGTTAGGATTCCAAGTCCTACAGCAAATAACCAGTCCGCAGGAGACTGTATGTCCTTTGGCCTAAGAAGCCCGGAGGTTCCGCCACAGCAGAAGGGACCGGTGAAGCCGCACCAGGCCAAGAGTAAAAAGGGACCCAAGTCACCAGCCATACGGGCGAGAAGACACGGCAAGCTCAGGAACGTGGGCTATTACACCACGAGGAGGGAAATAGCCAGAGAGAGCGCAGAGAGCACGGTAGGCCTACACCCTCACCCTGATCAGGGCCAGCTTCCCACTTGTTCTCAGACATCCAGGCCCCCTCCTAGCCGGGCCTGTCTTTGGGTCGTTTCACCTGTTCTAATAAAGACCCTGAACTGTTTAAGAGGCCTCCGTTTCCTGGCTATTGCGGTCGGAATCATCCCCTCCATCATCCATAATATACTGCCCTGGGGCCATACTCCTCCCGTGGGGAGTTGTACTATTCAGTGCTGCACATTTACATCTGCCCCAGCAGTCTGCACTGCAGCGGCGGTTAGCCCTGACCGCAATCCACGGGTGGCGTAGTCAGACATTGCAAAACGTATAGAAGACTGCCACTGGTCTGACCACCCTGAGCCACGGACCGGGTTGCCACTACTACCCCCATTATTGCCCTGTTGCCCGGATCCGAGTGCCCCACGGCCCAGGGGGCGAGTCATATTCATGTAGTGATGATAATTCTGGTGATATATTCATCACCAGAACCATCATTGGTACATGAATATGAAGCCAAAATCATCATCAGTATATAGTTAGAGCACCAGAGCCATCGATATCACATGAGTATGGCACCAGAAACATCATCAGTAAATAAGTATGTTACCAGAACCACTATCAGCACATGAATATGTTACCAGAACAACCATCAATACATGAATATGTCACCAGAACCACCATTAGTACATGAATGCATCACTAGATCCTCCATCAGTACATGAATACATCAACAAACCCACCATCACTACTTGACTACATAACCAGAACCATCATCAGTAAATTAATATGTCACCAGAACCTCCATCAGTTCATGAATAAGTCACCAGAACCACCATAACTACTTGAATACATAACCAGAACCAAGAGTACTTGAATACAATAACCAAGCTTAGTAAAACGATCAATTGTAATATCAAGTCAGCCCCATAAACAATTGTATCGCACGAACCTACAACCCTACAACTCCCAATATGCCCTTAACAATGGTAAGGGGATACTGGGAGTTGTTATTATCAGCCATCATCAGACTGCGGACCATTCTGGAACCACAGTACTGATGAGAATTAGTCAGTATCACAAATAAACATATACATTTATCTACCTTATAGATTGGTATAAACACTTATTTTTCATCTCTATCTTGTCTAGATGACATGATGACTTTTCTCATCCACAGCTGGTCCTTGCAGACATCCCTCTTCTCTGGTCTTTTGCAGCACATCACAACACAGTGCCCTTAAAAATAAGAGTGTTTTTAAAATGCCTTCTGCATAAATAAATCTGTTCACATTATGACCTAAATAAGCCTCCTATAGTATATGGCCTCCACACTGTCTACCATTATCAGCTATAACCGCCACATCTTCCGCTCATGGCTGTTCCCTCTCTAATTTTCCATTATACTTTCTATATGTCAAATTAGGAGAAAAACCTATACACTGTCCTATTATAAAAAAAAATGTGTGCTTAAGTAAGATACCTGTGGTCCAGACTTGTGGAGGTAGGAACCTCAGCACCACAAAAGAAAATGAGACTGTAGGTCTTGCTGCAGTGTTCGATTATTTTGATCTAGCAAGGAGTCAAAAACAAATATGGTACAACGTTTCCACTGGAAGCGGTCTTTTTCAAGGACATCTCTTGGGGATGCAGGTAGGCAGAAATCTAGTAGAGCTGTTTTTGACTCCTTGCCGGTTCAAAATAAACTAACACTGCAGCAAGACATACAGTCCCATTTTCTTTTGTGGTGCTGAACTTTCTATATCTCCACACTGTCCCCCTGTCATGCTAATGTGGCACCCCAGGGGTCTGGTTGCCACAGTGATAGAAATATCACATCTGAGAGCAAGTGGGAGGTTCCCTGGTCAGGAGCTCTTGAACATGCAACACCTCCTGTCCCAGACCACATAGGGGAGGAATCTGCCCTATATAAACTGGATCTGGGGCGGGGTTAGTTCAGTTAGAGCCTGTAGTGAAGTTCCAGACACAGGGAAAGCAACAGCTAGGAGCTCTGTAGGAGCAGGAGCTGAGTGCCAGAGACTGGAAGCTGATATTGCTCGTCCTGGCTGAAGACACTACGACTGGACAACGGAGTCCGAGGCTGTGAGGACTTATATATCCAGCAGCAGAAACCAGTCGGCAGGGGATTTCAGGTCCTCTGGCCATAGGAAGCCCGAAGGCTCAGTCACACACACAAGGGACCGGTACCGCCATCGAGGAGCGGAAGCTACCAGAGGGTCCAAGTCACCAGCCATACGGGTGAGCACCACACGGTATACTCAGGGACGTGGGCTACTTCCACTCGCTTACAGCAAGGTAGCCAGGAAGAGTGCAGATAGACGGGGAGGCCTACAACTCCACCTGGCCAGGGGAACTCCGTTTGTTCACAGACTGACCAGGCCCCTTATGCTAGCCAGTACTCCCGGGAGGGTCTGCCTTATCATCATCAGTAAAGACCCTGAACTGCACTACAAAGACTCTGAGTCGTTCCTGCTTCACCCGTGCACCATCACTCTCATCATCCACACTCACTGCCCTGAGGCTATACTCCTCCCGTGGGGAGTTGTCCCATCCTCTGCTGCGCACACCACACCAGCCTCAGCGGTCTGACTCGCAGCGGCGGTACACCCTGACCGCAATCCACGGGTGGCGTAGTCGGACATTAAATCATAAAACCCTATAAAAGACGGCCACTGGTCTGACCACGGGACCGGGTCACCGCCACGGAGACTACAACCCCCAGAGACCCGGCTCCGGGTAACCCACACACGTGCATACACGGCCCAGGGGGCGCGTCAACTTTTGGCGTAGTCGGCAGGATCTCGTGCCCGCAACCACCGGGTACTGTGTGCCTTCAAAAGACTGTCCTACCTGCCATGGTGAAGTTTCCCGCCATCCGCAGCCGTTTTCCCGCCATCCGCAGTCGTTTTCCCGCCATCGGGCGCCATCTTTGGGACGCCTCGCTGGAAGAAGAGGGGCGTGGACGCTGAAAACGCGCGAGAGCTGAAGCCCCGCCCTACGTCCTGACGCTGCGCAAGGTCCTGGAAGGAGCCCAGCGGACGCCGACGTCATCAGCACGCGACGCAAGGTCCGCAACCCTGACGATCGCTTGCGGAGCCGCGGCCTACGGAGGAAGAGCAACAAAAGGTAGGCCACGGTTAACTAGGGGGGCGGAAGATACCAGTAATGGAGGGAGCTCCCACCGCCAGCGAGGCTGCTGCCGCAGTGATGCCGCTCACGATGCCATATATCCCTGGAGCGGCATGGCTACCCCAGTACTCAGGGGAGTCACACACCCTAAGTGACTTTAAGGAAAGACTAAACAGCCTCTTCCAAGCATATCCCCTGACAGAAGAACAAAAAGTGAGCATCTTGGTGGGCCAGTTAATCGGAGCAGCCCAAAGGGAGGTAAAGTCCTGACCACCACGGGAGAAGGGGATTGTCAGAGAAATACTGGCCCGTCTAAAGGACACTTTCGATACCCGCACCTCAGCAGAGATTAAACTAAGATTTTACGGGTGCAAGCAACGGGCACAGGAAAGTATAAGGGATTATGCTTTGAACTTGCAGGAGGCCCTGAGAGCCATTAAGCAGGCAGACCCTGACAGCGTGCGGAATGAAGATAAGCTGTTGACTGAACAATTCATAGAGGGTCTACTGTCCAATGCCCACAGGACCCTGATTTAGATTTTGCACAGTTCAAGGACAGAGCCATCCGGGTGCTCCAAGAACCGGCACCGGGTGGCACTGTAACCCACAGGCGCCCCGCTATCACTTATCCCAAGGAGGCGGCGCCCTTGTCTGCAGGGCCTGTGGGAGCTGATGCGCAGCCTTTGGACAACATCCCGGCTACAGACCTGCACCATCAGGTCCAAGAGCTAACCAAAAGCGTTGCCGCGCTAACCAGAACTGTGCAGTCTTTACAGGTCTCTCCTCCAGGAAAGATCCAGCTGGCATCCGGACCGGAGGACGTCCCGTGGCGCCGGCAGAGGAGGATCCCATCGTCCAGAGGAAGACCCAGCGACCGATACAACGAGGACGGACAACCCATCTGCCGCCGCTGCAATCAACCCGGACATATGGCAAGGTACTGTCATTTAAACGGGCACAACCTGGGGCAGAGGGCCAACCCCCAGGCATAAGATCATCAGGCCCATCGAACTGGCATGATAAATAAGTAGGGGGACGTCCAGTCTTGCCTGTGGTATTGGATGACATTCCTATGAGTGCCCTGCTAGACACCGTGTCACAGGTGACTACCATCCCTTATGTGCTCTTTAAGCGGTACTGGAATGACTCGGACATAACCCGCTACCCAGATGACGACCTGAGTATGATTGCCAGCAATGGTCAGCCCGTGCCGCAGGTGGGATTCAAAGAGGTGACAATTAAAATCGGTAAGGTCGAACTGGCGGCACAAGGACTGATTATTGTGGACATTGATCGTCGTGAAAGTCACCCTAAAATAACCTTGGGTACTAACGTTATTGAGAATTGCCTTTCAGAAGTAATTGCCATTTTACAGCAGATTGCCATGAACGCCAGCTCCGGCCAGCAGCGGGTCCTACAAAAGGAGATCCGGGCACTGATGAAACGGTAACAGGTAGAACTGTCGGGTGGTGAGATTGGTAGCGTTAGGATGAGTGACCCGTTCCCTATCGCCATGCCCCCAAAGAGTGAGATGATGATCTGGTGCCGGGCAGCTATTGGTCTAAGAGGTAGAGACTACCAAGCAATGGTCGAACCCCTCTACTCGGACAGTAGGCCCACCATTTTGACAGCACGGGGGGGTGGTCTATGTACGCCATGGGAGGGTGCCCGTACGCATCATAAATATAGGGGAGAGAGAAGTATACCTGCCCCGGTATGCCACGCTAGCCAAATTGTTCACCATAAACCAAATATCTGTAAAGGCCGTAGAACCCTTGCCTCCGTCTCAACCAGAGGAATGTAACGGCTCTAAGAAACAAATGGAAGACTGGTGTCAGCAGCTGCATTTGGGTACTGACTCCACTCCCTCACACCAAAAACAGGGAGTCTACCGGGTGGTTCAGGAGTACGAAAGAGTCTTTAGTAAACACCCGCTAGACTTCGGGCGAGTAAAGGGGGTAGAACATCACATCCCCACAGGAGACTATCCACCCATAAAGGAAAGATACCGAACTGTACCCCCTGCACACTATCAGTATGCAAAGGGGATGTTGCGAGACATGAAGGAGGCTGGGGTAATCAGGGACAGCTGTAGCCCCTGGGCAGCTCCACTAGTTCTAGTGAAAAAGAAAGACAACACCATGAGAATGTGCGTAGACTACAGAAAGGATACCTAGGATAGAAGAATCTTTAGCTGCATTAAAATCTGCTAACTTCTTCTCCACTTTGGATCTTACTAGCGGGTACTGGCAGGTTCCTGTAGCAGAGGCGGAGAAGGAGAAGACTGCGTTCACCACCCCGATGGGTCTCAGCGAATTCAACTGTATGCCATTCGGGCTCTGCAACACACCAGGAACCTTCCAGCGGTTGATGGAATGCTGTCTGGGACACCGGAATTTCGAGACGGTCCTGTTATATCTGGACGATGTCATAGTTTATTCCAAAACCTACGAGGACCATCTGAAACACCTGGCAGAGGTGTTTGACGCCCTGGCAAGCTACGGCCTAAAGGTGAAACCCTCCAAGTGTCATCTGCTGAAACCAAAGGTACAGTACCTGGGACACGTGGTGAGTGCCGACAGAGTGGCTCCCGACCCCGATAAGATCACCGTGATTAAGGACTGGCCAAGACTCTCCAACATAAAGGAAGTGCGTCAGTTCCTCGGGTTGGTAGGCTACTACCGAAGATTCATTCCCGGTTTCACCAAAATGTCAGCTCCTATGCAGGACCTCCTGATAGGTCAATCCAGGAAGGCCAAAAACCAGAAGCCACCCTTCAGGTGGGAAAAGCTGGAAGAGAAGTCCTTCCGCCAGCAGAAGATGGCCCTCACGGGGGATAAAATCCTGGCGTACGCTGACTACAGCCAGCCCTTTATCCTCCACACGGACTCGAGCAACATCGGGCTAGGAGCCGTACTGTCCCAGATCCAGCAGGGGAGAGAACGAGTAATCGCTTACGCCAGCCGAAAACTATGGCCCACAGAGAGAAACCCTGAGAATTATAGCTCATTCAAACTAGAGTTCCTGGCAGTGGTGTGGGCAGTGACGGAACGTTTCAAGCATTACCTTGCCTCCTCCAAGTTCACCGTGTACACGGACAACAACCCGTTGAAACATCTGGACACTGCAAAAACTTGGTGCCCTGGAGCAGAGATGGATGGCCCGCCTGTCCAACTATGAATTCACCATCAAATACCGGGCGGGACGCTCAAATGCCAACGCAGACGCCCTGTCCAGGATGCCGAACTTACCGGACGGGAGGGAAGATCCAGAGGAACTGGAACAGATCGAACTCCCTGCGTTCCACCGTCATGGGATTACCCAGTATTCCCACTGTGTAAGGGACAGGCACTCTGCTACGTTCAATCCCTTACCCCACTACAGCTGGGCAGAGACTCAAGACAGTGACCCCGAAGTCCGTCTGGTGAAGGAAATGCTGACACAGGCTGATGCCCGCCTTGACCCAGACGCCCCGGAGGAGACCAAACAGCTGTGGAAGGAGAAGAGTTAACTGTTTCTCTACAAGGGGAAGCTGTGCCGGAGAACTGTCAACTCCCGGACACATGAGCTGACCTGGCAGGTAGTGGTCCCGAGACGGGACGCGGCTATGGTCCTGGAGGCATACCACGACAGAGCAGGGCACTTCGGATGGAAGAAGCTGGAGTTCCTGTTGCGTGACCAGTTCTTCTGGGTATACATGAGAGGGGCCATTGAGAGATGGTGCAGAGACTGCGGCCCGTGCAACCTGAGGAGGAAGGACCGTGCCAGCCAGAAGACCCCCCTGCAGCCCATCATCACGAAGCAACCACTAGAACTGGTAGCCCTGGACCATGTGAAGCTGGCTCCGAGTAGGTCCGGGTACATCTACGCCCTCACCATCGTAGACCACTACTCCTGGTTCCTGGTGGTGGTCCCTGTCAAGGACTTAACGGCTCAAACAGCAGCTAGAGCTTTCCAGCAGCACTTCTGCCGTCCACACGGGTATCCGGAGCAAGTGTTAACTGACCAAGGTCCAGCCTTCGAAGCGGAGGTCTTCCAGGAGTTCTGCAACTTGTATGGCTGCAAGAAGATAAGGACAACGCCTTACCACCCCCAAACCAACGGGCTGTGTGAGAAAATGAACAATATCGTCATTGATCTCCTCAAGACGTTGCCCCTGGAAGAACGCAGCCTGTGGCCGGAGAAGCTGCCAGACCTGACTGACTTGTACAACCATATCCCGGTGAATGCTACAAATTGCACCCCGGCTTACCTGATGCGCGCAAGACCAGGTAAGCTGCCAATTGACCTGGAGATGGGAGTCCTGACACCCGAGGACACCTCACCAGAAGCAGACTGGGACACAGAACGGCAGCAGCAGTACCGGAAGTACAGGAGACCGTGGAGCGAAGTCTGTCTCAAGCAAGAGGAAGGCAAGAGAGGACTTATAACCAACATGCTCCCGCTGTTCCCCTGGCACCTGGAGAGCAGGTCTTGAAGAGGAAGAGACGGCTCCACAAGTTGGATGACCAGTGGGAGAAGAACCCGTACACCGTACTGCCCTCAAGCCATGAGAACCCAAAAGTATGTGTCATCAGTAAGGATGGAGGAGAGACCACAGCCACTGTCTCCAGAGACCACCTGAAGAAGTGTCCCGAGCAGCTACAAGGTGCTGAAGAAGACCAGGATATCCTTCAACCCGCAGAGGAAAAGGAAGAAATGATCAGTACCGTACTCGGAGACTTTCCCCGGTCATGGACTCAAATCAACAACGCAGTCGTGGTACCCGTCCTCACCTTTCTCCAGCCAGCCCCTCAAGGGCCTACAGAAGAACAGGGATTGTTGGGAGAGCAGCCAGCCCAGGAGGCAGAAGGATCCATACAAGCAGCCCAGGAGAATTAACCCTCTGCTAGTAGTGAGCCTGTCGTGCCCCTAGTAAGCCAAAGAGTACTCAGGAAGATGCCAGGCATACCCGCAACACCTCCTACACCTTGTAGTGCAGAGCCAGATAGTGGGTTACGTAGGTCCACCAGGAGCACTAGAGGACAGATGCCTGCTCACTGGAGAACCTAATGCCAAGTATATATCTACCTGTACATACGTAAAAGTTGAAAATGTTTGATGTTTTTGCTACCTGGTTATTAATTATGTCTTTCTAGTTTTCCTAGTTCATGGACTGACAGGTTATGGATGCTGAATAACCGGAACTACATTGTAAATAGTTGCACTTGGTGCCTCTTGCGAAGACGGCCACGGAAGAAAAACCTGTCTGGCGTGGCCCCGTGTGGTCCAAAGTAGTTCACTTCGCCTTGCAGCCACGCCCAGGGCCAACGTTTGGGGTTTGCTTTGGGTGATATGGACACCCGGTTACGGAAATGCCGTGACCATCAAGACAAAATGTACTTTTTCCTGTTATTGTTTATACCCTATTATATTATGTTTCAAAAATGTGTTTAGTCCCGGAGTACTAAAATTCACTAGGGGGGAATGTGGCACCCCAGGGGTCTGGTTGCCACAGTGATAGAAATATCACATCTGAGAGCAAGTGGGAGGTTCCCTGGTCAGGAGCCCTTGAACATGCAACACCTCCTGTCCCAGACCAGATAGGGGAGGAATCTGCCCTATATAAACTGGATCTGGGCCGGGGTTAGTTCAGTTAGAGCCTGGAGTGAAGTTCCAGACACAGGGAAAGCAACAGCTAGGAGCTCTGTAGGAGCAGGAGCTGAGTGCCAGAGACTGGAAGCTGATTTTGCTCGTCCTGGCTGAAGACACTACGACCGGACGACGGAGTCCGAGGCTGTGAAGACTTATATATCCAGCAGCAGAAACCAGCCGGCAGGGGATTTCAGGTCCTCTGGCCATAGGAAGCCCGGAGGCTCAGTCACACACACAAGGGACCGGTACCACCATCGAGGAGCGGAAGCTACCAGAGGGTCCAAGTCACCAGCCATACGGGTGAGCACCACAAGGTATACTCAGGGACGTGGGCTACTTCCACTCGCTTACAGCAAGGTAGCCAGGAAGAGTGCAGATAGACGGGGAGGCCTACAACTCCACTTGGCCAGGGGAACTCCTGTTTGTTCACAGACTGACCAGGCCCCTTATGCTAGCCAGTATTCCGGGGGGAGGGTCTGCCTTATCATCATCAGTAAAGACCCTGAACTGCACTGCAAAGACTCTGAGTCGTTCCTGCTTCACCCGTGCACCATCACTCCCATCATCCACACTCACTGCCCTGAGGCTATACTCCTCCCATGGGGAGTTGTCCCATCCTCTGCTGCGCACACCACACCAGCCTCAGCGGTCTGCCTCGCAGCGGCAGTACACCCTGACCGCAATCCATGAGTGGCGTAGTCGGACATTAAATCATAAAAACCCTATAAAAGACGGCCACTGGTCTGACCACCCTGAGCCACGGGACTGGGTCACCGCCACAGAGACTACAACCCCCAGAGACCCGGCTCCGGGTAACCCACACACGTGCATACACGGCCCAGGGGGCGCGTCACTAACCCCTCTCCATATTGTGCCTCCATTTCACTCTTTCTACTCTCCATATCCATACTGTGACCCCTCTCCACACTATGCCCTTGTACTGCCCACCATGCTGCCATCTTCAAACTGTAACCACTCCTCACACTGTCCCCCTGCACAGTATGATGATCACTACAGATGCCCATACAGTATGATATCCACAACAAGCCACCAAAATATGGTATGGTCACCACCACAGCCCCCATATATAGTATGATGTCCACCACAGACCCCCATAAATAGTGTGATGTCCAAAACAGCCTTCATGTATACCAATTTGGCCCCCACAGCATCCCGTACAGTCTTATAGTCCACAAACAGCAGCCCAAACAGTATGATATTCACCACAGCCCCCTATACAGTATGGTCACCACAGCTCCTCATATACTTTGCCACCTGCACAGCCCCTTATTTTATTCCCCCCATCAGCACAGCCCCTCAGTTTATCCCCCCTCTGCACAACCCCTCTATTTATTTCTCCCTCTGCACAGCCCCTCATTTTATTCCCTTATCTGCCCAGCCCCTCATTTTATTTCCTCCATCTGCACAGCCGCTCATTTTATCCCCCCCCCTGCACAGCCCTTCATTTTATTCCCCCCTCTGCACAGTCCTTCATTTTATCCCCCCCCTATGCACAGGACATCATTTTATGACACCCCTGCACAGACCCTCATTTATTCCCCCCCATCAGCACAACCCCTCATTTTATTCCTCCCATCAGCACAGGTCCTCATTTTATTCCCCTCCCATCAGCACAGCCCTCCACTCATTTTATTCCCCCATCAGCACAGCCCCTCCCTTCATTTTATCCCCCCTCCATGAACAGTAATGTAAGAACAATTATTGAAATGGAAAAAAGCTTATACTCACTTATTCCCGACTCCCATCCACGTTCTCCTCTGCTAGATGGCGCGATGACGTCACTTCATCCAACGTCCACTGCATGCGCAGTCTTCATCAACGTGCAGGCCTTAAGTGGCCTGCGTCTTGCTGGAGATCCTGGTAGAGCAGGGGAGATGACAGCTTCTCTGCTCCTGTGCCGGGCAACAAACACAGCAATAGTATTCACATCTGCAAATACAATAGAGTGCAGGGTGGGAGTGAAGGCCGGGGCGCAGGCAGAGAAAGGGGTGAGCGGTATCAGTGACTGACACTGCTCACCTCTGTGCCTGTGCCATCACTGTGCTGAATGTCCGCGGCTGGTGGAAGGTGCTGGGTGGCCGCAGACATTCGATCATTTTTTTTAAAGTATGCCCCCTCGGGTAGACAGAAGGTGGCACCCTAGGCAGGTGCCAATGTGTCACCCTGGCCTGGATGCCACAAATATAATAAAGCTGTGTCTGAGAGCAAGGGGGAGGTTCTCTGGTCAGGGGAACATTAGCATGCAATACCTCCTGTCTCAGGCCAGTAGGGGGAGCAGGCTGCCCCTATAAAAGCTGGAACTGGGGGCAGGGTTAGAGAGAACTGGACGACCTGTCTCAGGACTGAGAGGTGTCCCAGAGCAGAGAGGGACAGTTGTATTGCACCCTAAGAGGACGTGTGGCAGTAGGAGAGCCACAAGCCAGGGACAAGAGGTGAAGTACGCCTGTCCTGGAAGACAAAGAGACTACTCTACCAGACTTTGGTGTCTGAGGCTGTGAGGATTCCACGTCCTACAGCAGATAACCAGTCCTCAGGGGACTGTATGTTCCTTGGCCTAAGAAGCCCGGAGGTTCCGCCACACCAGAAGTGACCAGCAGAGCCGTACCAGGCCAGGAGTAGAAAGGAACCCACGTTGCAAACCATACGGGTGAGAGGGCACGGTGAGCTTGGGACCGTGGGCTGTTACCCTACTAGGAGGAGATAGCCAGAAGGAGTGCAGAGAGCACGGTAGGCCTACACCCTCACCCTGACCAGGGCCAATTTCCCAATTGCTCTCAGACATCCAGGTCCCCTCCTAGCCGGGACTGTTTGTGGGTCAGTTCACCTGTTCTAGTAAAGACCCTGGACTGCAACCTGTTGTCTGTGTGCTCCTTGCTCCTCCAGCACCAACGGTACTGGGACGCCCTACACCATCACCCCCATCTTCCATTATACTGCCCTGGGGCCGCACTCTTCCCGTGGGGAGTCACACTATCCCAGCTGCATACATCATCAGCCCCAGCGGTCTACCTGGCAGCGGCGGTCCGCACTGACCGCAATCCACGGGTGGCGTAGTCGGACATCACTTAAAACTTATAAAGGGACTACCACTGGTCTGACCACCCTGAGCCATGGAACCGGGTAGCCACTACTACCCCCATCGTTCCGCTATTGCCCGGATCCGAGTGCCCCACGGCCCAGGGAGCGAGTCAGCTTTCCTGCCTACGCCTTGTCTTGGCCCTGCCTAGCTGATGACTGCTGTTTTACACAGTCGGCATCTGATTATAACAGCAGCGACCAGCACTTGTTTCAGTCGCTGATGTTTAATCATTTAAATGTCACTGTTAATCACTGACAGCAGTATTTAAATGACACGATTACCAGTGTGTACATGCATCGGATTCCATCAGCCCCATTCCACAAAGCTATCACAGAATGCCAGTGTGTTGCTTTTGTAGCTTGGGGGCTGATAAAAGTTCCCTTGCTTGCCATCTTAGTCCTCCTCTGGGGCTTCACAGTAGACAGTCATTTTGACTATATACTGCAATACATTATGGCAGTTTTAAGTCCCCTTAGGAGATTAAAAAATAAAGTAAAAATCAAAGTTTTGGGGAAATCTAGAAACAAATTAAAAAAATACAACATTTCTAGTTATCCTGCTTTTGCCAGTTTAAAAATAAAGAAATATATAATTTTAGAAGTCTGTTCATTATTAAAGGGTATCTGTCAATAGGATCAACCCTCCTAAGTCGTCTATGTTGGCATGCAATTCATAGGAAGCTGAATAAAATAATACCATGATATCTACGATCTGATGTTTTATTTCAGATAAATTCACTTTTTTTATATGCAAATGAGCTGATACGGGAAGAAACTCAGACTGGAAATGATAGAGAACCAAACATTCTGAAAGACAAAGTCGTTGCTGCGATAAAGCCTGTGTCTAACAACAAAATGCCTGGATGTGACAATGTGGCGCCCCATGGGCCGGTTGCCACAGTAGTGTTGCCTCCTTCACCGGATGTGATATTACGCTTGGAAGCAGGAATAGCTCCCCATGTCAGGTAAACCCCACATGCACACAAAGGTTCTGATCCCTGACCTGAAGGGGGAGCTCTACACCCTATTTTGGGGAGCTGCCTTTTCCGGCTGGGGGGAGGGGTAAGTCAGTGAGTGTGAGAGGGAAGGGAGCGGGGGAGAAAGCAACAGAGGGAAAGGGAGAAAGTTCTGGGTAGCAGAGCAAGTGAAGCGCTCACCCCAGGCAGCAGAGCAGAGGACGCCAGAGTCCTGCATTGTACGGGCATTGCACGTCCCGGCAACCGAATCTGGGGGACAGGAGATTGCAAGTTTCCTGGCCACAAGCAGAGACCCGGCAGCAAAGCGGTATAACTAGAGCCCGGAGCTGCACCCAAGACGGCAGTACCTGTTATAGGTTCGCACCGCCTGCTAGTACGGAGCTTAGGGCAGGAGTGAAGAAAAGGGACGACGATGGAGAAGCGCAGCAGGCAGGCCTCCAAACCCACCTGACAGGGTGGACTCCGATTGCTTCAAGGCTGACTGGACCCTCCTGGACCTAGTGACAAGTGCCCCGGACTCCACAGCTTTCTCTGCAGTAAAGGTAACCGGACTGCATTCCTTGTGTCTGTCTTCTTCTTCTGCGCCTCCCTGCAGCCGTGCTACCACCGTGACTATCATCACTGCTGCCGCCCTGCTCTCTGCACCCTGTTTGCCCCGCTGCCATCCTTCATATAAGCTTTCTCAATCCCTGGGGGCCCACTTCACCCGTGGGAAGTGTTTCATCTCAGCTGCTACACCATCTATCCCCCAGGGTCCACACAGCAGCGCTGGTCATCCCTGACCACGCACCACAGGTGGCGTCACATAAAGACTATGAATCCCCTGTAAATACTCCCTTCATCTGCTCGGCCAGGGCCACGGAGCTGGGCCACTGACACCCTGACCTCCCTGGAAGACTGCCATCCCAGCTACCGAGTACCCTAGGCCCTTACAGCCGCTGCAACAATATTCCAATAGAGCTAATAAAGTCTTCTGAAGAAGCAGTTGATGTAATCACACGTCTGTGTTAACAGATCTGAACAACTGGTAAATGGCCCAAGGACTAAACAAGATCCGTGTTTATTCCTATTTCAAAGAAGGGAGTTGCTACCAACTGTGGAAACTATTGGACTTTTATGCTCATACCTCATGCCAGTAAAATACTATCGAAGATCCTATATAGACGGCTACAGCCTTACTTTGACAAAGCTGCAAGAGGAACGAGCAGAATTTATAAAAAGCAGAGGAACAAGAGATGTGATTGCTAACATTAGATGGATAATAGAAAAGACCAAAGAATACAACAAGGAGATCTATATTTGCTTCATTGACTTCAGCAAAGCCTTCGACTGAGCTGATCACCAGAAACTTTGAAATACCATGAAGGATATGGGTGTGCCAAACCATCTGATCAGCCTCATTAGAAACCTTTACATTGACAAAGAAGCAACAGTCCAAACAGAACATGGTGACATGGCATGGTTCAAAGTACAGTAGGGCAAGGGTATGTGCCCACGATCCGGAGCTGCTGTGGCCCTGTCTCTGCAGGACAGTCGCGCGGCTTCTGCCCTCATTATGCAAATGAGCTGCCGCAATTTATTTATTTTTTTACATGCGGACTTTCCTCATTGATGCTAGACTATGGGGAAAGTCCACATGTGGACCCGCAAGAGGAATTGACATGCTGCAGGTCTGAAAGACGCGCCACATGTCAGTTTCCACGGGTTATCTGCAGGTGCACAGAGACACATAGTGGACATGGGATATCTAGAAATCCCATCGACTATGTTGTAACATCTGGACATGCAACTTCAAACCCGCAGTGGCTCCTGATCGTGGGCATATACTCCAATGCGTCAGACAAGGCTGCATCCTGTCTCCATTTCTCTTCAATTTATATGCAGAAGCTATTTTCAGGAAGGATGGACTTGCTGATAAAGAAGAAGGATTCAAAATTGCTTGACGAGTCATCAACAAATGTAAATATGCAGATGATACCACATTGATAGCAACAAGTGTAAATAAAATGAAGGACTTATTAAGGGGTGTCAAGATGGAAAGCTCAAACATGGAACTGGTTTTCAATGCCAGGTACGACCAGGACACATTTGAGATAGATTAAATGGAAGTTGTAAAGGACTTCAGCTTACTCGGATCAATGATCACTCAAGATTCAGTGACAACACCAGATGTCAATAGGAGAATAGCTATGGGTAAATCAACAACGAAGTCACTGGACAAGGTCTTCAAATCAAGGAACATTTCACTGGCGACAAAGACACGGCTCGTACAAAGTTGGTTTTTTCTATAGTAACATATGGATGCGAAACCTGGACGATAAAGAAACAAGACAGAAGAAGAATCAACACCTCCAAATAGTTGTGCTGGAGAAGGATGTTATCAATACTATGGATGGCAAGAAGAACAAATAAATCAGTTTTGGAACAAATCAAGCCAGCATGTCACTCAAAGCAAGGATTACCAAGTTATGACTTGCCTACTTTGGACATATGATACAAAGACAGCAATCGCTAGAGAAGAACATCATGATGGGAAGAATAGAAGGAACAAGGCAAAGAGGGAAGACCACCAACCCGATGGCTTGATGCAATCAAGATAACGGCAGAGCTAGGCTTACATATGATTGATCTTCCTACTGATCAGTCATCCTTCAAGGCCGCTAAATAATAAATAATAAATACCCCAAAATGACATCAATAAAAATGTCAGCTCGCTATATCCAAAAAAACCTTCAAACAGCTCTATTGTCAGAAAAATTAAAAAAGTTACAGTTCTAAGAAAATGGTAACACAAACTAATTTTTTTTTTTTTTCATTTCCCAATTTTTTCTTTTACCATTGGAATAAATAAATTAAAAAACTAAGCAAGTTTGGTACGGCCATAATTGCATTGACAGTAGAAACAAAATAAAAATAAAAAGACGGAAATGTGTTTTTTTCTCACCATTCCACTTGAAAAAATAAACTCTCATATGACTGACAATGGAAAAGAAGAAAAGTTGTGGCACTGGGCAGAAGGGGAGGAAAAAAAAGAAAACGCAAAAATGAAAATTGTCGGTGGTTAATATCTCCTATTTGATGATGGTTGAACACAACATCTTGTTCTCGGGATGAGCTCAGATTTGATGATTAGAAAAAAAATTGTCAAGTATTGTAGGAATTATATTATTTTATAGATTAGTGTGTATTCAGTGCTGTTTACTTTAAAAATCCTAATACATGGGCATGCATTTCTATGTATACATGATGCTTGCCCTAGTGAACAACTGTGAATAACAGGACAATAATGCCATTAATCATTCATCTGATTGTCTATTCTTAGTTGAAAAAAAACACGTGTTTATTCAGACATTTATGGCAACGACTAATTTGACCAGGAGTAGAAAAATTCCTTTCTAGCCACTATAGGCAACACATACTCTGTGGACAACTGTAACATTTTAATTTTCTTATAAAACTTTTCAGAACATGTATTCATTACCTCAAATCAATACAGGGCATTAATAACAAATCATTGTTTAAATACATTGTTAGTTGAACGAGTTATCACCTATCCACTCCACTGGTGGGGTCCGATTGCTGGAACCCACAGATTGTGGCACTTTTATCCCCATTATGCTATGTGCCCACGATGCAGAAATGCTCCAGATTTTTTCCTGAGCGTTTCTGCTTCTCCCTGGCAGAAAAAAACGCATGCGGATTGTACATGCGGATTGTACATGCGGATTGTACATGCGTTTTTCCCGCCAGGAACAAGAGGAAATGAAGTGTTCTTCACATGCATTTCCGCATGCGAGTTGACAAGCGCTTTCCAAGCGATTTTAGCATCACTTGGAAAGTGCTTGACAACTTGGTCACACTATATAAATCCATGCAAACGGCATGGATTTATATAGTCTGACCGAAAGAATGGTAAAAAATTAAAAATAAATATATACTTACCTTCTGATGGCCCCCGGTGTCTTTATTCGATGCGTCTCAGCTTGCCGACAGCTCGCGGTAGATTTAAGGACATCAGCAGTCGCGTGACCCGTCACATGACTAAATGATGTCAGCGCAGGTCCTTGAGTCCACCGCGAGCTGCCGGCAAACCAAGACTAGGACACCGGGGGCCATCAGAAGGAAAGTATAATATTTATTTTTTATTTTATTCTTTTTTTTACAGGTTCTATGGTACCTGGGTCCAGAGGAGAGTCTCCTCTTCTCCAAACCTGGGTACCATCCGCACATTGAAACGCATGGATTCCGCATGTACAGATGCAGTGATGCGTATTCCATATGACACGCCCAGGGGATGGGGAGGACTCGGCGCCCAGGCCTTGTTGTTAGTTTTGGGGGATGTGTGGTAGTCGGCTCCCGGGCCCTTACCCTGGGCCTCTCTTTTAAAGGGTGGATAATTATGTGAAAGTTCATGACGCCACCTGTGGTGTCTGGTGAGGATCACCAGCGCTGCGGCAGCCCACTGAGGCCGGTGTTAAGGCAGTTTGGGTGGTATAGCTCCCAACAGGTGGAGCTAGGCCTCAGGGCAGCGTGGATGTAGGGATGCAGGACAGGGGGGACCCAGCCGGGTCTGAAGAAGGATAGGGAAACACACAGTTCACTTCAGTACCTTTTACTGATGGAAGTCCAGGCACATTCCGGAGCACTGTAGAGTGAAGGGTGCATATCAGGATTCTCCCCAGTGAGCGGGTATTGGGCCTCCTGTTTCTTGCCTTTGCGTTCTAAGTTTCTGACCTGCCTGGAGCTAGGCCTAACTTTGTCTCTGTCCTGCACCGGCTGACTTTGTGGTAGGGCCTTCTCTTGGAGTACACTCTCCCAGCTTGCGGGGCCTCCGTGACTCCTGGCTCTGGTACGTATCAGCTCTTGGGTGATCCTGGGACCTGAAGTCTTCCAGGGGTCTCCGGTTGTCTCTACAGGGGGATATACGGCCCTGTAGACGCGAACCCGGTGTCCGGAATATGTTTCCTGGGGTGAGCTTGTACAGCTCCTCTGCCCCCAATGCTACTCACTCCTCTAGCTTTCGGCCTCGCTTGAGGCCCTCACCAGGCTATACACACTAGCGGCAGCTTGCCGCGCTTCACCGCTCTTATGGCGTCGGCACGCCTTGGGCTCTACACTGTGTGCCGAATTATTAGGCAAGTTGTATTTTAGAGGATTATTTTTATTATTGATCAACAACTATGTTCTCAATCAACCCAAAAGACTCATAAATATCCAAGCTTAATATTTTTGGAAGTTGGAGTGTTTTTTTTTTTAGATTTGGCTATCTTAGGAGGATATCTGTTTGTGCAGGTAACTATTACTGTGCAGAATTATTAGGCAACTTAATAAAAACCAAATATAATCCCATCTCACTTGTTTATTTTCACCAGGAAAACCAATATCAGTGCACGAAATTTAGAAATAAACATTTCTGACATGCAAAAACAAAAAACAAAAAAATTACTGATCAATATAGCCACCTTTCTTTATGATGACACTCAACAGCCTTCCATCCATAGATTCTGTCAGTTGCTTGATCTGTTTTCGATCAACATTGCGTGCAGCAGCCACCACAGCCTCCCAGACACTGTTCTGAGAGGTGTACTGTTTTCCCTCCCTGTAGATCTCACATTTTATGATGGACCACAGGTTCTCTATGGGGTTCAGATCAGGTGAACAAGGGGGCCAAGTCATTATTTTTTCTTCTTTTAGACCTTTACTGGCCAGCCACGCCGTGGAGTAGTTGGATGCGTGTGATGGAGCATTGTCCTGCATGAAAATCATGTTTTTCTTGAACGATACCGACTTCTTCCTGTACCACTGCTTGAAGAAGTTGTCTTCCAGAAACTGGCAGTAGGTCTGGGAGTTGAGCTTCACTCCATCCTCAACCTGAAAAGGTCCCACAAGTTAATCTTTGGTGATACCAGCCCATACCAGTACCCCACCTACACCTTGCTGGCGTCTGAGTCGGAGTGGAGCTCTCTGCCCTTTACTGATCCAGCCTCTGGCCCATCCATCTGGCCCATCAAGAGTCACTCTCATTTCATCAGTCCATAAAACCTTTGAAAGATCAGTCTTAAGATATTTCTTGGCCCATTCTTGACATTTTATCTTATGTTTCTTGTTCAAAAGTGATCGTTTTTCAGCCTTCCTTACCGTGGCCATGTCCCTGAGTATCGCACACCTTGTGCTTTTTGATACTCCAGTAACGTTGCAGCTCTGAAATATGGCAAAATTGGTGGCGAATGGCATTTTGGCTGCTTCACGCTTGATTTTCCTCAATTCATGGGCAGTTATTTTGTGCCTTTTTTGGCCAACACGCTTCTTGCAACCCTGTTGGCTATTTGCCATGAAACGCTTGACTGTTCGGTGATCACGCTTCAAAAGTTTGGAAATTTCAAGACTGCTGCATCCCTCTGCAAGACATCTCACAATTTTGGACTTTTCAGAGCCCGTCAAATCTCTCTTCTGACCCATTTTGTCAAAAGAAAGGAAGTTGCCTAATAATTAAGTGACGCGCCCCCTGGGACATATTCCTTTTTGAGGGGAACACCCGGCACCGGATCAGATGGGGGGGTTGTAGTCTCCGAGCGGCTGTGACCCGGCCCCGTGCCCAGGGCGTCAAGCTCAGTGTTATGTGGCAGTCCTACAGATGTTATTAGTTCTTAATGTCGACTACGCCACCCGTTGTGTTGCGGTCACTATGGCCGCCGCTGCAGCAGGGTCCGCTGAGGCTGATGGTGTAAGTGCAGCTTGTGATGGTATAACCCCCAACGGGTGGGGTATAGCCTCAGGGGGTCAGGTGCAGAGGATGGGGGTTGTAGTGGTGCAGCATAGATGTTAAAGGAAGACAGAGTCGGGTTGTGCAGTTTAGGGTATTTACTCACTGCTGATGTTCCGGTCACTCCAGCTGCTAGTGACCACCCGAGCCGTGCTGCGTCCACCAGGTCCTGGATCCAGCCAACCCCCAAACAAGTCCGGAGCGTGGCCCTGAGCTCTCTTTCTGTCCCGTTCTCTGGCCGTCCCCACCAGTAATCCACCTAGGTCCAGCTCCCTCGGGCCTTCTGTTGGGACACCCTTGGCCCTGGGTTCCCTGACCCTTCATGTGGTGTGCCTTCGGGGTGGATGTGATGGGTGGCCGTGGCAGATGCTGCCCACGGCCTCCGGTCTCTGGCTAGGGTGTGTTTTCTGCCCCCACCAGCTTGGGTTCCGGTACCCTGTGCCGACTCCTCACCCGGTGCTTTAATTTGGGTTCTTGGGTCCTCTCTGTTCTCCCCTCTGGGTACTCCTTCTCTGCTCCTCTCTCACTCAGGGTCTCTCTCTTGCTGCAGGCTGACTTCCTCTCTGCTTGCTGTCTGCTCCTCTGCAGCTGTCTTGCTGTCTGCTCCTCTGCAGCTGTCTTGTTCTCTGCATCTGACTTGTTCTCTGCATCTGACCCTGATCTTAGTTGGTGCCCACCTTATATACACCCTCTATGTGTGAGCTCAGGTGACCAGCACCCAATGAGCTCCTATCTTTACCCAGGCTGCTCCCCCTATCTGCCCCTACACTACATGGGATGTACCACCCCCCCTCCCACTCCAGCCAGGAACAGACTCGGTCGTACCTGCACATTTCTAAGTGGGAGTACCGTCGGCCTGTTCCTCGGAAATGGGATGTGTGTAGTGCATGCAGCCTACCAAGCTCAGTTCCACTCTCCATCCTTGCCCGGGAGTGGAATATCACACCTCTGGGTTGAGGTGCAATACTCCTGTAGCAGCCGAATCCTCAGGGTGCTACATTCCCCCCTGGTAAACCACAGCACGTCCTCGGGCTGCAAGACATAAAACACCAAACATACATTTTTTTTTTATAAACATAAACATATAAAACATCATATAAAACTTTTCATATAAACATTCTCGTAGTCGTTTCTTGTTTCAGGTTCCTCCTCCGGACACTGTGCAACGTGTGTCCGGGAAAAGTGCGACAGTTTCTCTAGAAAAATGGTTTTCCTATAAAACCGGTAGGGGGCGCTTTAGGACGCGCAACTATTTACAGGGAAAGTTGGCCGCTCTCAGTCCTCGGCCAGGTATTGGGGAGGAATGACCGCTCTCAGTCCTCGGTCAGTGGGATTTAGGGGTTAAACGGGTAACAGTTCACACATGCTGGTCCCAACGGGGACTATATTAGCAGCAACAGTTTCAATTTTACGGTTTCAGTTTCAATTCACTGTGCCCCGACGGGCAACTATATACAGCTCCTGCTTCGCTGTCCTTAGCGACGGCGTCCTCCTGCTCTTGCTTTTTGGTTACCTTTGGCTCTAGTTTCAGACCCGTCCGGGTCCTCTTGCTCCTCCTCCCCGCACTGCAACTCCTCCTCCGTCAGGCGGTGCACGTGGAGGGCATAAGGTCCTTTGGCACACTTGTGCCGGGTGAAGGTGACCTCGTCCCCGATGTAAAGGTCACGACCTCTGTGCCCCTCCGGCAGATGGGATTCCACGTCTCTGCGCGTGACAAAGACGTCGCCGAGGGTGTTGTTGTCTCTGATGAAGCCCCACCCGTGCTGCTGGTTAAACTTGATTACAGTCCCGGTGGTACGGGGACTGTGCGCTGCACGGGGGTCCCTCCTGGTCCGGCTCTTTTGCTCGGCGCTCCTTATTTGGGCCTGTTGTTCCCGGACCCGCCTCTCTCTCCGCTCCCTCGCGAACTCTTCGAGCTGCTGTCGGCAACACTCAGCGCGCTCTGCTGCAGCTGCCCTAGTTTCCTGAGTGAACCCCATTAGATCTTCTCCGGTGGGGTCCCACTCAAACTGTGCTTCCGCTAGCGGGGGCGAGATCCGTGCCACGGGCTTCGGAGCCGGAATCAGGGGTTCATCCAGGGGTCTTAGTTTCTGCTGCCGTTCCAGCTCATGGTATCCTTCGGGCCAGATGAAGGGCCGCCCGTCCGGCCATGTGAGCTGGCTGAACAAGTCCTTCCCCAGGTGTGGCACCCTTGGTTTTACGGGCGCGGGCGCGGTGGTGGTGGCGCCCGGGTTGCCCAGGCCTTGCGGCCAGGCCTGGGGCACCTGGAAGGTGAAGGGCACCGTTAGGACGGCGGCACCCTGGGCTACCTGGCCTTGCGGCCAGGCCGGAGGCTCCGCGGAGGTAGGGGGCGCTGTTGGTGATGCGGCGCCCGGGGATACTGGGCCTTGCGACCAGGCTGGTGGTATTTCCTGCTTTGTCATGCTCCGGGTCGAGGCGCGTGACGTCACAGGGGTCGCTGCGGCGGCTTCCGGTCGGGGCCTAGTCCATAGCGGTGACATGGCGGCTACGGGCACAGCAGGGGGACTTTCGGGCTCTGCGACGGGGAGCTGGGGCAGGTGGGCGGTTTCTCGGCTTGGGGTATAGGCGTCCCCTTTACCTGCCTCCATGCGTTCGGCTCCCTTCTCGGCGCCGTCTCCGGCCTTGGGTCCTCCCGCGCCATCCTCAGAGGCGGTCTGCTTCCTCTTCCAGGGTAGCGTGCTCCGTTGACTGGTCTCAGCTTGCTGGGTCATCTCCCGGCTCCACTCCGCCAGTATCTCGCGCTGTACCCGGGCCATCCTCCGTGCGAGGCCCTCCAGGGCAGTCTGTGCACACTCCCGGTCTCGGGGGAGCTGTGCAAGGACCCCCACTAGGCCTAGTGGGGTCGTGGTGTCCAGCAGGCTCCTGACCAACGGGTCGGTGCTGCTCTGCTCTTCTTCCAGCAGGCTCCTGGCCAGCGGGCCGGTGCTGCTCTGCTCTCCTTCCTCGGTCTTTAGCAGACTCCTGGCCAGCGGGCCGGTGCTGTTCTGCTTTCTCTCCATATCCGGGTAAGCTCCTCCGATACTCTTCGTTAGACTTCTTGCCTCCGGGTGCGCTCGCTCCAGACTGCTCCAGGCGGCACCCATCTTTGCTCTTTCCTTTCGTCTCCTCCCCCTTCGAGGGCGGTCCCGGGGCAACTCGGTGACTGTCAGCTCCAGGGGTAGTTCTTTCACGCTGACAGACACCTCCAGCATCACAGTCTCTGTTGGTGGGAGCGGTTTCCACTTTTGGCGCCATTTTCTGTCCTGGCCCACGATGGGAGGTGGCCTCTTGCCCTCCTTTGGCACGCCCATAATGGCGTCCGCTGCTCTTCCAAGGCGGGAAATCTGCGGTTTTGGCGGGAAGCGTCGCCCAGTGGCGGGAAACTCTGCAGATGGCGGGAACAAGTTAGAAATGGCGGACAATCGGCGGGAAACGACTGGTGATGGAGTCCGATGGCGTGGACCCTCCGGAACCGGCGGGAGACTTCTTTCTGAGGTAAACTTGCACTTTTCTTCAGGCACGCAGTACCCGGGTGTTGCGGGCACGTAATCCTGCCGACTACGCCAAAGTTGACGCGCCCCCTGGGACATATTCCTTTTTGAGGGGAATACCCGGCACCGGATCAGATGGGGGGGTTGTAGTCTCCGAGCGGCTGTGACCCGGCCCCGTGCCCAGGGCGTCAAGCTCAGTGTTATGTGGCAGTCCTACAGATGTTATTAGTTCTTAATGTCGACTACGCCACCCGTTGTGTTGCGGTCACTATGGCCGCCGCTGCAGCAGGGTCCGCTGAGGCTGATGGTGTAAGTGCAGCTTGTGATGGTATAACCCCCAACGGGTGGGGTATAGCCTCAGGGGGTCAGGTGCAGAGGATGGGGGTTGTAGTGGTGCAGCATAGATGTTAAAGGAAGACAGAGTCGGGTTGTGCAGTTTAGGGTATTTACTCACTGCTGATGTTCCGGTCACTCCAGCTGCTAGTGACCACCCGAGCCGTGCTGCGTCCACCAGGTCCTGGATCCAGCCAACCCCCAAACAAGTCCGGAGCGTGGCCCTGAGCTCTCTTTCTGTCCCGTTCTCTGGCCGTCCCCACCAGTAATCCACCTAGGTCCAGCTCCCTCGGGCCTTCTGTTGGGACACCCTTGGCCCTGGGTTCCCTGACCCTTCATGTGGTGTGCCTTCGGGGTGGATGTGATGGGTGGCCGTGGCAGATGCTGCCCACGGCCTCCGGTCTCTGGCTAGGGTGTGTTTTCTGCCCCCACCAGCTTGGGTTCCGGTACCCTGTGCCGACTCCTCACCCGGTGCTTTAATTTGGGTTCTTGGGTCCTCTCTGTTCTCCCCTCTGGGTACTCCTTCTCTGCTCCTCTCTCACTCAGGGTCTCTCTCTTGCTGCAGGCTGACTTCCTCTCTGCTTGCTGTCTGCTCCTCTGCAGCTGTCTTGCTGTCTGCTCCTCTGCAGCTGTCTTGTTCTCTGCATCTGACTTGTTCTCTGCATCTGACCCTGATCTTAGTTGGTGCCCACCTTATATACACCCTCTATGTGTGAGCTCAGGTGACCAGCACCCAATGAGCTCCTATCTTTACCCAGGCTGCTCCCCCTATCTGCCCCTACACTACATGGGATGTACCACCCCCCCTCCCACTCCAGCCAGGAACAGACTCGGTCGTACCTGCACATTTCTAAGTGGGAGTACCGTCGGCCTGTTCCTCGGAAATGGGATGTGTGTAGTGCATGCAGCCTACCGAGCTCAGTTCCACTCTCCATCCTTGCCCGGGAGTGGAATATCACACCTCTGGGTTGAGGTGCAATACTCCTGTAGCAGCCGAATCCTCAGGGTGCTACATAAGCACACCTCATATAGGGTGTTGATGTCATTAGTCAACACCCCTCCTCATTACAGAGATGCACATCACCAGATTTACTTAATTGGTAGTTGGCTCTCAAGCCTATGCAGCTTGGAGTAGGACAACATGTATAAAAAATATCATGTGATCAAAATACTCATTTGCCTAATAATTCGGCACACAGTGTAACTGAGCTCCCTGAATCTAGCTTGCAGGAGCCTCGTGCTCCACTGCTGAACTATTAGCTGTGTTCTCTAGACTAGACTGAACTGCCTAGCTCCACCTTGCCTTTTTATATCCCTATCCGGGCTCCGTCTGGTGGTCTGAGGTGGAAGGTGGAGGTGTGTGTATGCTGCGAGGGCCTCTAGTGGAGGAATCCGTCCATGCACCCCTCTAGGATCTGTGGCACGAATGCGCAGCAGGGCGCCACACATATGTACCAATGCAAGTCAATGGTGGTGAAAATGCAGCGCTTCCGCAAAATAATTGGTAGTGCTGCGTTTTTTTCTGCAATGATAATCCGCAGCGCAAATTTCCGCAGCATGTGCACAGCACATGCGGATTATCATTGGGGAACATGGCAGACCTTCTACCAAGCTTTTTTTAATTGTTTTTGCAGCAGAATTGCTGCTGCGGAAACGCTTAAAAAACGCATCGTGGGCACACAGCCTTAGGATGGAATATGACCTACATATACGACACAGGAACTGGAACGTCATAAAATATAACATTTATTGATGAATAGAAACACAATAAAAGTATGTGTATGGGAAAAGTAACACAACAAAAAAGTCAAATGGGGGTAGTAACTACTGCATTATGTTCATACATTCATAAATAAAGAGGATACTGAAAAATCCAATACCAGACCAAAACATATATACTGTACTATAAAGAGGCATGCATGAAAATGTGTAACGGTCACTAAATAAATTACAAAATAAAGTGCATAGTGCTAGATGTAAAATCTATAGAGACCAATATACAGGGTGGTCCAAAAGTAGGTGGCCAGTATATCATAACATTTATTTTGATTTATATATCTAAAATTATATTTACAAACACAAGCATAACATTGACAATTAAATTTTATTCTGAACAATAATACAAAAGCCCTTAAATTTTATCAACGCAGGTGCTCAAACTGTTTTCCATTACAATTTGCACAGCTTTGAAGTCTGCCTCATACGCTTTGACAAACTTTTCTGCACAAGTCTCTTTGGGTATTAATTTCTTGAAATGCATCTCTTATGTAATTTTTCAAATCACTGACACTTTTTGGTTTTCGTCTATAAACTTTGTGAGGAATGAAAAGTGGAATCTGATTGGTTGCTAAGGGCAACTGAGCCAGTTTCACTTTACACCATGTTTGATAAATCTCCCCCTTCATAACCTTATTACACTTTCTGTCCACCTACTTTTGGACCACCCTATATATAGTTACACTGTCATTAATAACATGATTAGTAGTGCATTCACTTAGTTAATATAGAATAAGCTGACACAGTCATGTGTTAAAGGAATGGTATGTTGCAAATGCATGTATGAAAAGAAGTAAAATAGCCAATACTAACCCCCAAGTGACCGGATCCAACGCGCGTTTCGCCAGGAGCTTTGACAAGGATATTGGCTATTTTACTTCTTTTCATACATGCATTTGCAACATACCATTCCTTTAACACATGACTGTGTCAGCTTATTCTATATTAACTAAGTGAATGTGTGGCGCCCTGCTGTGCATTGGTGCCACAGAACCCAGAAGGGTGCATGGATGGACTTCTCCACAAGAGGCCCTCACTACATTCACACACCTCCACCCTACCACCTCAGACCAGCAGAGGGAGCCCTGATATGGATATATATAGGGAGGGTGGAGGCAGGCAGCTCAGTTTGTGAGAGAATTAGTCTGAAGTTGTTGTTCAGACAGAGCTCAAAGTTGAGCAGAGAGCGTGCTGACGCTCACAGAGCAGCGAAGAGGCAGCAAGCTGGCTGCTGTGCTTAGGCGAGCCAAGGCCTACAGCACGTGTGAAGGCCTACTGAATGCCGTGAGTGGGACGAAGGCGAGAGGAGAAGGAAGAAGTAGCGAGGGGGCAGAGGAGCATACCAGTCTCACCCCGATATATGTACCGGACACCGGGTCCGCGCCTACTGGGACCCTTTACACCCAGTAGGAACCACCGGAACCCCTGGAGGACTACAAGTCCCAGGTTCACCAAACGCTGATTACAGTACCAGGGCTAGGAGTCACAGAGGCCCCAGCGTCCAGGTAGAGTGATCTCCAAAAGAAGGCCCTACCACCAGGTCAGCAGGTGCAAAGAGAGACAGTAACCAAGCTAGGCCTAGCTCCAGGCAGGTCAGAAGCTTAGCGAGGAAAGCCACGGATCAGGAGGCCCTATACCCGCTCACTGGGGAGAGTCCAGAAGTGCGCCCTTTGTCCGGAGTACCCTGGACCGTGCCTGCAACATCACCAGTAAAGGTACTGAAGCTTACCCCCTTGTGAGTGT
The DNA here is from genome assembly GCF_046119375.1 of Phyllobates terribilis. Lineage (NCBI taxonomy): Eukaryota > Metazoa > Chordata > Amphibia > Anura > Dendrobatidae > Phyllobates > Phyllobates terribilis. The sequence goes on from NW_027362769.1 coordinate 85,370,383, forward strand.
CCGTCTTTCCTCCGGGACCGTCCTGCCATCTCTCCCCTGCACCACCATCCATTACACCCCACGCTGCCCTGGAGCTAGCTCTACCTGTGGAGAGCCACACCATCCCTGCTGCCATAACACCAGCTCCAGAGGACTGCTCCGCAGTGGCGGCACCCCTTAGCCGCATTCCACAGGTGGCGTCATGAACACTTTAAATCCCTTATGAATATCCCCCCTTTACTGACCGCCCTGGGTCACGGACCGGGCCAGCTACCGTGATATCCCCCGGCAACCAGAGGCCCGGCTGCTGAGTACCCCACGGCCCAGGGGGAGCGTCAAATGCACTACTACCCCCATTTAACTTTTTTGTTGTGTTACTTTTCCCGTACACATACTTTTATTGTATTTATATTCATCAATAAATGTTATATTTTATGACGTCCCAGTTCCTGTGTTGTATATGTAGGTCATATTATAGTTGCAGACACATGAACGTCTGATTACAGCCATATATAGATTTTTGAGTAATTACCCATTAGAATGGAGCAAGAGTGCGCCTGCTCAGCTGCCACTACATTTATTCACTATGGGGCTGTACTTGGATTCTTCAAGCAGCCCCATAGTGAATGAATGGAGCAGCAATGTGTACTGCCACTCAACTGTAACAGGTATAAAAGTTACCTGTAAGGGATAAAAAAATTCCCCATTCTACCAATCGGTGCTGGTCAGGGTGGTCGAAATCACATGCCATCGTAGCCTGCTCCCTTCATGCTGACTGGTGTCACTTGAGTGAGGAACCCTGGCTGGCGTTGCTCAGGTCTTCGGGGCTTGACCGTTGACATCTGGGCTAGGCGGATGCACGGCACTTCAGCTCCTGACAATTGCTGCTGACAATTTCTCCGGACACTGCTGCGGGTCCTTCCGTCTCCCTTCTTAGCACCAATATCTCCTCACAAGTTGCGCACGTGCTTTTCATCTCTTGGCTGGTCTCTCCGACGTCACTTGACCCGGAGTCCTGATTAATCTCGTCCCCTCTGCAACTTCTCTTCTCTGTTTTGGTTCCGCAGTGTTTTGTCTCCTTACACAACACCTTTACGTAGACAACATAATGTGAGATACAGTATTTCAATAAGTATAAGTCCACGTTCACACGTTCAGTATTTCGTCAGTATTTTACATCAGTATTTGTAAGCCACAACCAGAAGTGGGTAAAAAATACAGAAGTGGTGACGTGTTTCTATTCCTCTGATTGCTCCACTCCTAGTTTTGGTTAACAAATACTGATGTAAAATACTGAATGTGTGAATGTGGCCTAAGACCTCATAGAAACTTTGGTGTTGCACGTATATTTTCTATCCGTTTTTTTTTTTTACGGATACAATAAGTACCCATTATAATCTATGGTGCTGTTCATATGGGCGTGATTTTTCATGGACCGTGTGTTAGTGCAAAACTCAAGGAGACATGTCCGTTTTTTTCCGATATCACAGATGAAAAGGGCCAATACAAGTCTATGGCCCATATGGATGGTATCATTGGGTCATCCGTGTACTGTCCGTGTTTAACATTGCAAAGAATAGAAGAAGCTTTGTAATTTATTTATTCATCCAGCTTTTAAAAACACTGATGACAAACTGATGGTATAAATGGACACACGGACCAAACACTGATGACACACTGATCCAAAACACTGATGTCACCGATACCGTTTTTTACATACGTGTTTAAGCACTGACATGTGAATGAGACCTTACACATTTAGCTGGTTGGTGGCTATAGACACAGTATGTCAATCCCTATTGATGAATAGTTGTAATAGGGTCAATTTTGGGTAAAGTGATCTTTGATCCTATCATAGTAGCCAGCTCAAAGTTGATGCAATAAATGAGGCACAGTTAAAACAGCTGTAATGTGAATGTTACTTCAAAGTATAATGGTTACTATAGTGGCACTTAGCTTACTGCTGACAAAACATGGTACACAAGGTTGGCAGTTCCAATTTATTGGCGCAGCTACACTTTATGGACAAAAGTATAGGGACACACGTCTTAATCATTGAATTCTGTTTTTTTCATTCAGTCCCATTGCCACAGGTGTATAATATCCAGCCCCTCACGATGTTGTCTGCCTTTATTAACATGTGACAGAATGGTTGGTGGTAATTGGTAAAGAGCTCACTGACACCAGCGTGGTCCTGTAACAGTATCCTTTGTTCATGACATTTTTTTGCCTCCTAAATATTCCACTGTCAGCTGTAAGTGTTAATATTGAAAAGTAGAAGGAACCGCAGCAACTCAGCCACGAAGTGGGAACCACATAAAGTTATAGAGCGGAGTAACCGAGTGTTGTGGGACTTCGTGCATAAAAATCACCAATACTCTTCTGACTCAATAACTGCAGAGTGCAACCCTCCTCTGTTATTAACCACTTCGTGCCAGAGCCTGTTTTTGCCTTCGTGACCGGGCCAATTTTTTCAATTCTGACCACTGTCACTTTATGAAGTAATTACTCTGGAACGCTTCAACGGATTCCCCCGATTCTGAGATTGTTTTTTCATGACATATTATACTTCATGATAGTGGTAAAATTTCTTTGATATCACTTGCGTTTATTTGTGAAAAAATCGGAAATTTGGCGAAAATTTTGAATTTTTCAAACTTTTAATTTTTATGCCCTTAAATCAGAGAGATATGTCACACAAAATAGTTAATAAATAACATTTCCCACATGTCTACTTTACATCAGCACAATTTTGGAACCAAAATTTTTTTTTGTTAGGAAGCTATAAGGGTTAAAAGTTGACCAGCGATTTATCATTTTTCCAACAAAATTTACAAAAACATTTTTTTAGGGACCACATCTTATTTGAAGTGACTTTGAGGGGCCTTTATGACAGAAAATACCCAAAAGTGACACCATTCTAAAAACTGCACCCCTCAAGGTGCTCAAAACCACATTCAAGAAGTTTATTAACCCTTCAGGTGTTTCACGGGAATTTTTGGAATGTGGAAGAAAGCAATGAACATTTAACTTTTTTTTCACAAAAATGTTACTTTAGACCAAATTTTTTTATTTTCACAAGGGTAACAGGAAAAAATGGAACACATAATTTGTAGTGCAATTTCTCATGAGCGCGCTGATACCCCATATGTGAGGGAAAACCACAGTTTGGGCGCACTGCAGGGTTCGGAAGGGAAGGAGCGCCATTAGACTTTTTGAATGTAAAATTTGTTTGAATAATTAGCAGACGCCATGTTGCGTTTGGAGAGCCCCTGATGTGCCTAAACAGTGGAAACTCCCAACAAGTGACACCATTTTGTAAACTAGACTCCTTAGGGAACTTATCTAGATGTGTGCTGAGCATCTTGAACCCCAAGGTGCTTCACAGAAGTTTATAATATTGAGCTGTAAAAATAAAATTTTCACATTTTTCCCACAAAAACGTTTTTCATCCCTTAATTTTGCATTATCATAAGGGTAATAGGATAAATTGCACCATGAAATTTGTTGTGCAATTTCTTCTGAACACGCCGATACCCCATATGTGGAGGCAAACCACTGTTTGGGCGCACGGCAGGGTTTGGAAGGGAAGGAGCGCCATTTGACTTTTTGAATGTAAAATTTGTTTGAATAATTAGCAGACGCCATGTTGCGTTTGGAGAGCCCCTGATGTGCCTAAACAGTGGAAACCCCCCACAAGTGCCACCATTTTGGAAACTAGACCCCTTAGGGAACTTATCTAGATGTGTGGTGAGCACCTTGCACCCCCAGGTGCTTCACAGAAGTTTATAATATTGAGCCGTAAAAATAAAATTTTCACATTTTTCCCACAAAAAATGCTTTTCATTCCCTAATTTTGCATTATCATAAGGATAACAGGAGAAATTGCACCATGAAATTTGTTGTGCAATTTCTCCTGAGTACGCCGATACCCCATATGTGGGGGAAAACCATTGCTTTGGTGTACGGCAGGGTTCGGAAGAGAAAGGAGCGCTATGTCGGCTGGGATAAGTTGCAGACACCATGTCACATTTGAAGAGTCGCTGACATGCCGAAACAGCAGAAACCCCCACAAGTGACCCCATTTTGTAAACTACACCTCTCAAGGAATTCATATAGGGAAGTAGTGAGTATTTTTTAATTTTTTAATTTATACCATTGGGCAGTGAAAAAAAACATAATTATATTTTTACCACAAAAAAATGTTTTACCCTCAGATTTTACATTTTCACACAGGGCAATGGGTAAAAATGGTGCCGAAATGTGTCACACAATTTCTTCTAAAAGTGGCAATACCCCATATGTGGCTGTATCGTACCGCTTAGCCATACGGCGAGATCTGGGAGGGACAGAGCGCTATTTGACAATTGGAGAACAAATTATTAAAGAATAGGCATTTGGATTTGGGAGCACAACATTTTCTGAATTTCTTTTGGGGGGCAAGGGCCATTTCGCTTTTCCAGAGCCTTTCTGCTACCAGTAACTTGGAATATTTTTAACAGATGACGGACCTGAGTGGGGACTAGCTTTTTTTGAGGACTGAGTTGAAGCTTTAATTGGGAACATTTTACGTAACATTTATCCGGCGCTTTAGGCTGAGCACTTACATCGGGGTTTCCTTCTAAATTTCCAAGTGATGTAATTCAGATGAAACCCCTGCGAGATCCGTTCACTGTAATGAGGCAGCAGAGTTACTCTGGACTCCGTCTGGCCTCTGTTTAGTGGTGTCCGTTTTTTCAGAAGTTCACAAAACTGTGGCCAACCGCACTTTTATGCACGCCTGAAAAAACTGACACCGTGGGATCCCAGGCTAGACGGCGTCCACAGTGGCCTATATCTGCCTCATTACAGGGAATCTTCCATCATGGGTTCCGTCTGAATCACGTATTTCAGAGATTTACACAGAAACTCTGGTGTAAGTGCTCAGCGCAGAGCGCAGGATAAATGTGAGCAGAGCCTTACTGCGATCTTTGGGAGACATAATAAACAAATCAGTAGCAGGTGAAGAATTGGTTTTATTTATTTTTTACGCCGTTCCTCATTCGGTATAAGTGATGAGATTACTTTATTCTTCGGGTCGTGCGATTACAGAGATACCAGATTTATATCGGGTTTTTATGATTGACAGCTGTCACACACTAAGAGACGCTTTTTTTTTGCAAAATCTAGTTTTTGCATCACCATATTTTGAGAGCTATAATTTTTCCATATCTCGGCCGACAGAGTCACGTGTGGCTTGTTTTTTGCGGGACGAGTTGACATTTTTATTGGTACCATTTTTGGGTACATGACATTTTTTGATCGCTTTCTATTCCGTTATTTGGGAGGTAAAATTAACAAAAACCAACAATTCAGGAATTGTTTTTTGAGGTTTTTTTTATGCCGTTCTGCGTGTGGTAAAAGTGATAAGGCAGCGTTATTCTTCGGGTCAGTACGTTTACAGCGATACTACACTTACTGTATATTTTTTTTTATGTTTTGGTGCTTTTACACAATGAAACAATTTTATAGAAAAAATATTTTTTTTGCATCACATTATTCTGAGCGCTATAACTTTTTTATTTTTCGGCTGATGGAGCTGTATGGTGGCTTTTTTTTTGCAGAACAAGATGACGTTTTCAGCGGTACCATTTTTATTTCCATTTTGCTTTTTGATCGCATTTTTTTCCACTTTTTGTTTGGCAATATGATGAAAAAGCATAGTTTTTTGCTCCGTTTTTTATTTATTTTTATTACGGTGTGCACAGAAGGAGTTAATTAGTGTGACAGTTTTATAGCTCGGGTTGTTTCGGACGCGTCGATACCAAATATGTGTACTTTTTTTGTTTTTGCATAAATATACGGATTTATTGTTTTAATATTTTATTTATTTATTTTTATTTATTTTGTGATTTTTTTTAACAGTTTGAAAACATTTTTTTTACTTTTTTTTTACATTTTTACTTAGTCCCTGTATAGGACATTAATTTTCATTTTTCTAATCACTGATGTCATGCAATGTAATAGACATGTATTACATTACATGACATCTTTGCTGACTGTTTCACAGTCGGTGTGTCCTGCCAGGCTTCAGCTTGAGGCTGAGCCTAGCAGGACACCATATATGGCTGATCTGGAGGCGGTCATGTGACCTCCAGCTGCCATAACAACGGAAGGTCCTGGAAGATATCAGGGGGCCGTCGGAGAGGTAAGTTGACGACCCTCTCTCCTCTCACTATCTTCTATATGCCGCGATCACTATAGATCGCGGCATATAGAAGATAGCAAAGGGTTAACATCATTGGGACCTGATCAAATCAGGTCCCGATGATGTCCCCTATCAGAGCTATCGCTCTGCACTGGAACCGCAGCGCTTGCAGGACCCTCGGGGTCCTGAGCGCTGCGGGACCACCCACCGCTTTTAAACATCGGCGCTGCACAGAGCCCAGGCAGCGCCGACGTTTATGTACAGTGGGTGGTCCTGAACCGGTTAATATCAGCACAAAAACTGTGTGCCGCGTCTGGTGGCTCAGTGTTAAGCACTGTTTCTTTGCAGCACAGGGGTTTTGGGTTCAAATCCCACCAAGGAAAACATCTGCATGGAGTTTGTATGTTCTCCCCGTGTTTGCGTGGGTTTCCTCCGGGTTCTCGGTTTCCTCCCACACTCCAAAGACATACTGATATGGGAATATAGATTGTGAGCACCATTGGTGACAGCAAAAATAATAATGTATGTAAAGCGCTGCAGAATATGATAGCGCTATATAAGCAATGCATAATAAATAAATAATAATAAATAACTTATAACATAGGTTTCCACGGCTGTGAAGCTGAATGCAAGCCTTACATCACCAAGCACAATGTTAGTGTGTCTGATTGATTGCTGTAAAGCCACCATCACTGGACGATGAAACTTTCTGTGGAGTGACAAATACCTTTTCTTTATCTGGCATCTGATGGACAAATCTAGGTTTGGCAAATATACTGTATATGACACACTACTTTTTATTCAGTTCACAAACACTTTCTTCAATAGTCTAACTTTATCCTAACATGACTAGATACCATCACTTGCGGTCACATGCAGTCTCGTGACTGTCTGTAAGCAAATCGCATATTTGAGGTTGTGACTCCCCCTGGAGCTGGCAATAGAGGAGAATCCTGACAGTGTGCAAGCTGTAAGTATTCCGCAATGTGAAGTCTTATAGAATCACTGTAGAAATTTATGCTTAACCCGCAATACCCCTTTAATTTTAAAGGAACAGTACCTGAAAAGCTGTGTAAGGAGCATCGGAGATACTTACTACATGAGCTTATTCTTTAATTTCCTTATTGTCTGTAAAAGTCCCCTCTAAAGTTGTAAAGTGCTGCAGAATATCTTGGCGCTATAAAAATAAAAATTCTTCTTCTTATTATAGTGTGTGGTGCACTGTCTTACAGGTTCCCCTATGTGGCCATATACTTAAGAATTTTTATATATCTCAGGTCAGTTACTAGCCCGTATTGAGCCTATATATTTTATAAACAATATATAGGATTTTACCGATGTACTCTATGGCCTAATTAAGCCAAAGTGAACTGTAAGCTAAAACACATTGTACTGTGTATACAAACGATAGATCTAGACATACACATGTTGATAAATGGTAAATATAGTAACCACATACACCACATCTGTGTTACTCAAGGGATATAAACATACGGCTGTTACATAATGTAACTCATTCTCTCATTAGAAATGTAAGTCTGCCTCGGAGATCATCTTCTGTCTCATTTATATGTTCTGGAGAGATACAGACACCGCACCTCTTGTTACTTAAATGCCACATATGATTATATATTTCATAATATGCTATCAGCGGTAAGACAGGCACAGATACTCCTGTAGAGCAGTTGTGAGACAAGTAATCAAAGAATAAGTACATTTCATGAAAGTCTGTTTCTCAGCCACGTCTTAGAGTTGCAATCACTCTTCCCGAGTTGTGACACGTCTCTATGGGCTCGAGTATAAATAGTTCCTGATGCTGTCATCTATGTATATACCCATTGTAAAGGTACAGAGAGACAAGTACTGAATGGGAGATACGTGTCACCGAGGTGGTTAGCCACGGTGATGTGAAACCCAAATGCAGGCTGCAGCACAGCTAGTGCTAAGAGTGTTGTTTTACTGGGCCCGGAATTTGGGTCCGGGTTTTAGGAACAGACACAAGAGCTGGGAAGGACTGGCCGTTCCCATACCTCAAGTTCCAGGCTTTGGAATGGCCTATTTAAGGCAGTTCAGCTGCCAAATTTAGTGTCTGTGGGTGTGAGGAGAAAAGACCTATTTACTGCTGATCAGTCTCATCCAGTGTATATAGCAATCAGGAAGGCAGAGATGGTAATAAACCATCTCTGACTTCTTTGTGGGCATTTGGCTGCATCTGATAGCCAACTCCCTACTACTGCTGCAGCACGTTCTTGTGAAAGTGGCTTACTCGGAATTCTCATTTAAAACGTCAGTGCAGAGTAAAATACTTATCGCCCGGATGTTTAAAGCCTATGGGTGGTCTGGAAATAGTTAAAGGGGTTGTCCAGAACTATTTTATTTTTTATACTATTGGCCCAAGAAATAACAGGTAAGTACTTGCTAACTACCTGCCTGTTCTGCTCGCTGCCATTCTCTGCTGGCTAAGAGCAGTCACAGACCTCTCCCGCTGGTGGTTCTGCTGCTTCCGCTGATGTCATGTCAACAGACCAGCCACTTCTCTTCCGCTCTGCTGATGAGATGTGACTGCTGAAGACATGGTGATTGACAGCTGGGTAACTGCAGGAAGTTGGATATCGATCCACATGACGCCAGCAGTCACACCAGACGACAGAGCAGAACGGAAGAGGAAGAGCTGCTGTGTTGACGTGAGTGGCAGAATCGCCAGCAAGATCATTCAGTGACTGCTCTGAGCCAACGCTGGATAGAGCAGGCAGGATGTTATCATCCACCTGCCTGTTAGCTCTTACGCACATGGCTAAAAAGTAAAATAGTTCCGGAAAATTCCTTTAGGTTACAATTGTACTTAAAACACTTATAAACTCTATAACACAGTATTTAATATGTTCCCTCTAGTGGAGGCTGAAGGCAGCCAGCTTATCTTTTAAAGAGTTATTCCCATAATAGTAAGTTATCCTCTATCCAGTGGTTATATTCTCGCAGTGAACATGAGAACCAAAGAAGAGGACTGTGGACCCCAGAAACTCAATTCTGCAGAAGCCGATCTTCCGTGGAGTGGAGGTGTGCAAATTTTAAATTAATTGTTTCATTGTTTTTGCAGCTGCTGAAGAAAGAAGAGCAGAGTGCCCAACTAATTCTGACAGTCCCATAGATAGTGGTCAGACCCTCAGTGATCGATAAGTTATTCCCTATCCTTTGGATAGGGGACAACTTACTATTTGAAAAAACTTTATATTTATGTCTATGTTATTCCCAGAATAGTAAGTTATCCATTATCCAGTGGTTAGACCCTAGTGATCTCAAGGATGGGGCTCTGGAGCCTGAGAGCTTGACTCTGCAGAGCCCCATCTTGAATGGAGTGAAAGTTCTTATGCTCTTCCTCTGCTTTATTTATTGTCTTTGGGACCACTTGAGAAACCTGAACTCTCGGCTGTCATTACAACCAATAGCCGCCCTGCGATCACATTAAGGGGCATGCTGATGGGCGGGATTAATGACATGGTACAGCGGGATTTAACTGGTTAACAGCTGCGGGCAGAGCATTAAATCAGTCATCATGTGCAGGGGGGGTGGGTGGGGAGATATTGTCTCGGCGTGCGAGCAGGCATCAAAGGAAAGGACATGACCTTTCATGTAAATGTACCTCAAAGGTCGTGAAGGGGTTACAAGTTGGGAGGTATGCTCCTCTGTGACTGTGCCTATGTATCATGACCCTTCTACTTTTCCAAATATTTTTAGGCGGGTAGGCAAGGGGAGCCAAAATAAGACTTTTGCTTTGGGGCCACTGAATTTCTGTGTATGCCCCTGATCCAGAGTATTTGGAACTTGATATCAGAAAAAAGGAGAATTACTATAAAACAAATCAAGCCTCTATTCATGTATGCACCATATGATCTTCTGGTAAATTACCTGATATTATAAAAATAATGGACCTTAAATAAATAGAGTGCCCGATAACATTAGAACAAAGTTGATGAAAAGAAGTGAATTTAACAGGTTTCTTTAGAAAAAGAAAAGAACTATGGTTCTCCTGATGAAGAAGTTGGTCCAACTTCGAAATGCGTAGAGAATAAACCCCATGGTCAAATTCCCCTTTCGCCCTTTGGTTTCTTGAATCCAAAGTCGGCAACGCAGACTACCAGCCCTGTTCTCCTACTATTTGCTTAACAGGTTTCTTTAACTTTTTAAAGTTTTTAACCCACAACAGGTTTTCAAATATGAATAAAATATTGAGCCACGTAGTTATCTACTGCTTGTTGTGCAAAGATGACAACTTTCCAGACAGATATTAATTTTCTGTCGTAATTTTCAAATAATTTAAATCTGTGAGGAGCATAGACATGTACAAACAGTGAGAAGTTAAGAGCTGAAACCATCTAATATATTTAAAGAGGACTTGTCACCAGGTCAAAAGTGGCCATATTTTGCTCTTATTTTATTAGTATTCAGTTTATGAGTATTCAGTTGTTTTTTTTAAGAGATATGGATCTTTTTATTTGACATTAATTTTTATGATCTCTTCCAAGGGGCACCGTTCCCTTGGTAAAGACCATACAAATTAGCACTAAATAAAAGACCTATATCTCTGTTAAAAAAAAACAAAAACCGAAGACTCAGGGGAGCAGAATAAAAAGCAAAATCTTGCTAATTTTTAATCTGAGGACAGGTGCTCTTTAATAATGTAATATCATGGTCCAAAAGTCATTAAAAAAATCCACTTTCTTTCTAACATCTTCAGATTCCTGTGTTTGGTTTCTGGACTGTTGAACTCTTGTCGGCCGTCCTCACCTGACCTCTTCATTGTAGCTCTATTCTACTTGATACCAGTTAAGAAAATTCCTGATTAAGAAGAGTTTCCAGAAAGCTTTTAGACAACTAAACTAGCAATAATCATCAGATAATCCTCACGCTGTCAGGACTTTCTGCATAGAAATGTTACTAATCAAAGAAAACAATCTTGATTGCCTTATTAAAATGATTGTGAAGTCCCGAAGGTTGTCACTAAATGGTGTAATTTGGGGCTGCAACTTTGATCTGACACTAGGACTAGATATAGTTTTGGGAGCCATACAGCATTGCATAGGATCAAAAAGCCCTCAATATGCCATAAACAGCTCTGGTTTTAGGTGGGGCTCTGGGCAAAAAATAAAAGTGGGGCCTCAAATTCTGCATGCAAATAATGATATTACCAGTACGTCCTCTGACTCATAGCCTGCTTAATAAGACATGTGACTGATGCCTGCCAATAATGGGTCCCACCAGGTATCTGTAGATGAGACGTCATCAGCTCATGCCGCCCCCCTGATGCATCAATGAATTATACCGGACACTTTTAGTCAAAAGATTCCCTTAAAGGAGTTGTCTGGTGAAAACAAATTATCATCTGTCCATCGGATAAGTGATAACTTATTGATCAGTGAGGGTCCGACCACTGTGGCCCACACTGATCGGTAGAACAGGGAACTTTTATCCCCATTAGAATGAGCAGCGGTGCTCATATGCGACCTTCGCTCCATTCATTTCCTACAGTGCTGCTTTTTCTGGCAGCCTCCAATGAATGGATTGGTGGTCAGACGTTCCCCATTCTAATGATTGCTGTGGGTTCCAGAAGTCAGACACCCACCGATCAGTCACTTATCTCCTCTCCTGTGGATAGACATCCCAGGTGGGTGACAGCGGGTATTTATTTATTTTATTACTTTAGGTTTTTGCTTTTTCTTTCTTGTTTTTTATTTCTATTTTTTTACTTTTATTACATTAGGTGTTAGGGTTGCTGCCTATTGTAGTGTTTTATTGTGTGTAACTGGTGTTGAGGTGCTGAATAAATCTCACAAATGACCAGTCATTCACAGGAAAATCGTAGAGATATATCCGATTTTGATCAGAGGGTCGGATGAAGCTGTACTGTTTTGTTCCACAACTGCTAACATCTGACCACCGGTATTGAGAACAGCTGATCGGTGGGGGTGCCAGGGATCCGAACCCCAGCGATTTGATACAGGCGTGTGCATCTTAATGAATAAGGCGTACAGCTCCACCAGAAATATAACTCCAGCCACTGGCTGCAGGACGTTTCTGGTGTAATTTACCCCACCTTATTGGTGTACAGTAAGTTATGATGAACCTCCAAAGTGGGCTTCACCACTCCCCACAAACACACTGGCCATACATTGCACACAGCCCTCACACACTGGTCGTATACCGCACACAGCCCTCGCACACTGGTTATATACCGCACACAGCCCTCACACACTGGTCGTGTACAGCACACAGACCTCGCCCACTGGTTGTATACCGCACACAGCCCTCACACACTGGTTGTATTCTGCACACAGCCCTCATACACTGGTCTAATGTCACACATAGTACTCGTCCACTGGTTGTATACTGCACACAGCCCTCACACACTGGTTGTATTCTGCACACAGCCCTCACACACTGGTCTTATGCCGCACATAGTACTCACACACTGGTTGTATAACGCACATAGCCCTCTCACACTGGTCGTATACCACACACAGCTTTCACACACTGTTCGTATACTGTATACAACACACTAGTCCTATACCACACACTGGTCATATACCGCACACAGCCCTCACACACTGGTCATATACCGCACACAGCCCTCACACACTGTTCGTATACTGTATACAACACACTAGTCCTATACCACACACTGGTCATATACCGCACACAGCCCTCACACACGTCGCATACCGCACACAGCCCTCACACACTGGTCGTATACCGCACACAGCCCTCACACACTGGTCGTATACCGCACACAGGCCTCACACACTGGTCGCATACCGCACACAGCTCTCACACACTGGTCGTATACCACTGGTAGTATACCACACACAGCCCTCACACACTGGTCTTAGGCTGCACATAGTACTCACACACTGGTTGTATACCATACATAGCCCTCTCACACTGGTCGTATACCGTGCACAGCCCTCACACACTGTTCCTATACTGTATCACTGGTCCTATGCCGCACACTGGTCATGTACCGCACACAGCCCTCACACACTGGTCGTATACTGCACACAGCCCTCACACACTGGTCGTATACCACACACAGGTCTCACACACTGGTCGTATACTGCACACAGCCCTCACACACTGGTCATATACCGCACACAGGCCTCACACAATGGTCGTATACTGTGGCACCCCAGAGGGTCTGTTTGCCACAGTGGTAGTAATACCATGTCTGGGAGTAAAACAGGAGTTTCCTGGTCAGGAACACATTACATGCAACACCTCCTGCCCCAGACCAGAAAGGGGAGGATCCTGCCCTTTATAACTGGATCTGGAGGCGGGGTGAGTGGGAGTCTAGAGTACAGTGTGTGGAGTCAAGTAGGACACGAAGGAGTAAAGAGCCAGGGACTGGAGCTGGAGTTAGCTCGTCCTGGATAGTATCCACAGAGGACCGGATGCCGGAGTCCGAGGCTGTGGGGATTGCATACCCAGCAGCAGATACCGCAGGGCAGGAGATTACAGGTCTACTGGCCCAACAGAAGCCCAGAGGCTCAGCCACACAAAAGGACCCGTACCGCCACAGAGGAGCGAGAAATACACAAGGTCCGAGTCGCAAGCCATACGGGTGAGCGCAGCACGTTACACTCAGGGATGTGGGCTGCAACACGACTATAAGCGGGATAGCCAAAGAGTATAGTCAGAACGGCAGGCCTACAACTTCACCTGGCCAGGAGGACTCTAGGATTGTTCCCAGACTGATCAGGCCCTCATCACTAGCCGGTACTCCCGTTGGGGCCCATATAATTGCCAACAGTAAAGACCCTGGGACTGCACTGCAAAGACTCCATGTTGTCATTACTGATACCTTGCATTACCACCACCATCATCTATACACGCTGCCCAGAAGCTCCACTCTTCCTGTGGGGAGTTACATCACCTTGCTGCACATACCACCAGCTTCAGCGGACTGCTCCGCAGCGGCGGTTCCCAATAACCGCATTTCACAGGTGGCGCAGTCGGGCTATACAGTACAGACCAAAAGTTTGGACACACCTTCTCATTTAAAGATTTTTCTGTATTTTCATAACTATGAAAATTGTACATTCACACTGAAGGCATCAAAACTATGAATTAACACATGTGGAATTATATACTTAACAAAAAAGTGTGAAACAACTGAAAATATGTCTTATATTCTAGGTTCTTCAAAGAAGCCACCTTTTGCTTTGATGACTGCTTTGCACACTCGTGGCATTCTGTTGATGAGCTTCAAGAGGTAGTCACCGGAAATGGTCTTCCAACAATCTTGAAGGAGTTCCCAGAGATGCTTAGCACTTGTTAACCCTTTTGCCTTCACTCTGCGGTCCAGCTCACCCCAAACCATCTCGATTGGGTTCAGGTCTGGTGACTGTGGAGGCCAGGTCATCTGGCGTAGCACCCCATCACTCTCCTTCTTTGTCAAACAGCCCTTACACAGCCTGGAGGTGTGTTTGGGGTCATTGTACTGTTGAAAAATAAATGATGGTCCAACTAAACGCAAACCGGATGGAATAGCATGCCGCTGCAAGATGCTGTGGTAGCCATGCTGGTTCAGTATGCCTTCAATTTTGAATAAATCTCCAACAGTGTCACCAGTAAAGCACCCCCACACAATCACACCTCCTCCTCCATGCATCACGGTGGGAACCAGTCATGTAGAGTGCATCTATTCACCTTTTCTGCGTCGCACAAAGACACGGTGGTTGGAACCAAAGATCTCAAATTTGGACTCATCAGACCAAAGCACAGATTTCCACTGGTCTAATGTCCATTCCTTGTGTTCTTTAGCCCAAACAAGTATCTTCTGCTTGTTGCCTGTCCTTAGCAGTGGTTTCCTAGCAGCTATTTTACCATGAAGGCCTGCTGCACAAAGTCTCCTCTTAACAGCTGTTGAAGAGATGTGTCTGCTGCTAGAACTCTGTGTGGCATTAACCTGGTCTCTAATCTGAGCTGCTGTTAACCTGTGATTTATGAGGCTGGTGACTCGGATAAACTTATCTTCAGAAGCAGAGGTGACTCTTGGTCTTCATTTCCTAGGATGGTCCTCATGTGAGCCAGTTTCTTTGTAGCGCTTGATGGTTTTTCAACCTCACTTGGGGACACTTTCAAAGTTTTCCCAATTTTTCGCACTGACTGACCTTCATTTCTTAAAGTAATGATGGCCACTCGTTTTTCTTTACTTAGCAGCTTTTTTCTTGCCATAATACAAATTCTAACAGTCTATTCAGTAGGACTATCAGCTGTGTATCCACCAGACTTCTGCACAACACAACTGATGGTCCCAACCCCATTTATAAGGCAAGAAATCCTACTTATTAAACCTGACAGGGCACACCTGTGAAGTGAAAACCATTTCCGGTGACTACCTCTTGAAGCTCATCAAGAAAATGCCAATAGTGTGCAAAGAAGTCATCAAAGCAAAAGGTGGCTACTTTGAAGAACCTAGAATATAAGACATAATTTCAGTTGTTTCACACTTTTTTGTTAAGTATATAATTCCAAATGTGTTAATTCATAGTTTTGATGCCTTCAGCATGAATGTACAATTTTCATAGTCATGAAAATACAGAAAAATCTTTAAATGAGAAGGTGTGTCCAAACTTTTGGTCTGTACTGTACATAACAGATATACATAAACTAGCCTTAGATTGACCACCTGGGTCACGGACCAGGTCACCGCCACGGTGACTACAACCCCCACAATCTACAGGCCCGGCTCCGGGTACCCCACAGCCCAGGGGGCGCTTCAACTTTGGCGTAGTCGGCAGTATTGCGTGCCCGCTACCACCGGGTACTGCGCGCCTTCACAGACTGTGCCGCATACCGTGGTGAAGATTTCCAGCCATTTATCGCCGTTTTCCCGCCGTTGTCCACCATTTTCGAGTCGCCGTGGGGGAAGAAGAGGGGCGTGATCGCTGGAAACGCGTGAAGTCCAAAGCCCCGCCCCACGTACGGACGCAGGTCCAGGTTCTGGAAGGAGCTACAGCGAACGCTGACGTCAGACGCGTGCGACGCCAGGTCGTCAACGGAGACCATCGCCTGCAGAACTGCGGCCTACAGAAGAAAAGAGAAGGAAAGTAGGCCACGGTTCACTAGGGGGGAGGAAGACGTCCGATATGGAGGGAACTTCAACCACCGGCGCGGCCGCTGCCGCGGTAATGCCATTCTCCATGCCATATATACCGGGGGGCGGCGTGGTTGCCCTAGTACTCAGGAGAGTCGCACACCCTGAGTGACTTCAAGGAGAGACTAAGCAATTTATTTAAAGTATACCCCCTGTCCGAGGAGCAGAAAGTGAGCATCCTCGTAGGCCAGTTGATTGGTGCAGCCCAGAGAGAAGTAAAATCCTGGTCAGCCAGAGAAAAAGGGACTGTAAAAGAGATACTGGCCCGCCTAAAGGACACTTTTGACACCCGTACTACGGTAGAGATAAAGATGAAGTTTTATGGGTGCAAACAACGGGCACAGGACAGTGTACGGGACTATGCTTTAAACCTGCAGGAGGCGCTGAGGGCCATCAAACAGGTAGACCCTGACAGTGTACGTGATGAAAACAGACTGTTAACTGAGCAATTTATTGAGGGTTTACTGTCCAGCGCCCACCGAACCCTGCTGCGCATAATAGCTCTGCAAAACCCTGACTTGGACTTTGCTCAATTTAAGGACAGGGCCATCCGGGTGCTACGGGAAACAGCACCAGGTGGCGCTACAGCTCACCGGCGCCCAGCTATCACCTACCACCAGGAGGTGGCACCCTTTACCCTGGAGCCTGTAGGAGCTGACGCACAGACTCTGGACAATGCCCCGTCTACAGACCTGCACCATCAGGTCCAAGAGTTAACTAAAAGTGTAGCTGCGCTAACCAAAACTGTGCAGTCCTTGCAGGTGTATCCCAAAGGAAAGATCCAGCTGGCTTCCAGTCCAGAGGACGTCCCGTGGCGCCGACAGAAGAGGATTCCACCATCCAGAGGGAGGAACAGCGACCGCTGCGACCAGGACGGACAACCCATCTGCCGCCGCTGCAACCAGCCAGGACATTATGCAAGGTACTGTCAGTTAAACGAGCAAAACCTGGGGCAGAGGGCCAACCCCCAGGCGTAAGACCACCAGGCCCATCAAGCTGGCGAGACAAATATGTGGGAGGACGACCAGTCCTACCTATCGTGCTGGACGGCTTTCCAATGAGCGCGTTGCTGGACACTGGCTCCCAGGTGCCACAATACCACACATAGTACTCACACACTGGTTGTATACCGCACATAGTACTCACACACTCGTTGTATACCGCACACAGACCTCGCACACTGGTTGTTTACCACACACAGCCCTCACACATTGGTCATGTACTGCCCATAGCCCTCACACACTGACCATACTGTATACCGCACACAGCCCTCACACACTGGCCATTAACCGCATACAGCCCGCATACATACTGGCCGTATACAGTACACATGCATTGGACATATTGTATACCATACACAGCAATCACCCCCATATACTGCACTCACACACTGGACATATACTGCACACAACACACATACACTGTACATTGGCGTCACTAATATATTAGATATAAGGTACATATATGATATGAACACACTTAGCTCAGATATAAGTACCTGCTGCTTAGCTGCCCCTATAACATGTGCAGAACAAGTTCCTGACATAGGTTAAGTGCACACATAGCATTTTTGATGCATTTTTGCGGCGGTTTTTCGCCGCGGAAACGCAGCGAAAATGCTTGGTAATGGGTCTGCCAGCTATTGCAATGGTAATCCTGATGTGCTGTGCACATGATGCGGAAATTTCCGCTCAGGATTACCATTGCGGAAAAAAACGCAGCATGTCAATCGTGCTTAGCATTTCCACAGATTTTTACCGCCCATTGACTTTAATTGAACCACAGCAAATCCGTAGGTATAATATTTATACCTGCGGATTTGCTGCCTTTCAATTAAAGCCAATGGGCGGTGAAATGCTGCGGTGGTACCCGGGTCGGCAAAGGAGTAGTACTACTCCCCTCATCCAACCGCCACTCCCCTCATCCGACCGCCACTCCCGCTGATAATAGTCATCCTCCCGGCGGCTGGCGGTACACTGCCAGGAGCACGCTCACTCCCAGCAGTGCACTGCGCTCCAGGACCTGCAGATCAGCTGAGAGCTCAAGTGACCTCACTTTACGGCATCAGTACTGGTGCTGAGGTCATCGGGACTGATCAGCTGATCTTCAGCTGATGAACCCCAGTGACCTCACTCCTGCAGCAGCATGTACACTAACAGGAGTGATTTTACACTCCTGTCCGTATACATTGCTGTCTTCTACAGCAGTGATATCAGTGTGTCTTGGGTGTCAGACAGTCGCCCTGCAGTTGGTTGCAGGAGATCTCTACATTTGGCATTACAGACATCTTCTTAGAGGCTGTCTCTAGGACCCAGTGACTACCTCCATCTGGCTAAT
Source organism: Phyllobates terribilis (assembly GCF_046119375.1). Classification (NCBI taxonomy): domain Eukaryota; kingdom Metazoa; phylum Chordata; class Amphibia; order Anura; family Dendrobatidae; genus Phyllobates; species Phyllobates terribilis. The sequence continues at coordinate 85,389,036 of NW_027362769.1, forward strand.
TAACCCCCTGCCTGGGTGTATAAATACCTGCTGTGTTTTAGAGGGCGGTGCTGATAATATTCATTAGTACTTGTGAAGGATTTAGCAAGAGCAGTACCACATCCTCTCTGGAGCTTGAGGACGTGTGCGGATTTGTCTAAAGCTAAGCAATTTCCCCCTGTTTGTCCACCCTTGTTGTCTATAGTGTTTAGTGGAGATCGACTAGTGCTCATCTCCTCCCTTCCCTAGCCTTAGCCATATGCCAGGGAAAGACAGGGTGAAGCACGTGTGCGGCGATTGGTGGAGAGCCAATACAGGGACGTTAGGGAAGACAGAGTGACGCTGGATCAACCTAGGTGGTCTCCACTTTCCCCCTTTCCCTCAAGTCTGGACTCCCTTTCCCTCTTCTCTTTGTGTTGCATTAAGTCTTTCCCACACCTTGCGTGACATTATCACTGGCCGAGCACATTTTGAAAAGGAAAACAAAACCTGACACTTTGTTCCCCCCCCCCCCCCCCCCCCTGTGTGTTTTGGGCGTGGACTTTTTTTTTTCCTTTCTCCCTTGGTATGGGTACTGTTGCAGAGCTTGAAGAGCAGTTCCGCTGTCTGTCCCTGGAGGTGAATGACCTCCACTGTGAGATTCAGCAGCAACATCAGTGGCTACAGGTCGCTTATGTGGGGGTCCCTGCAGGTAGGCCTGCCCAGCCTGAACCCAAGGTTGCTCTCCCAGACAGGTTTTCAGGAGGTAGGGGCAAGTTTTTTGTATTCAAGGAGGCCTGCAAACTATATTTTAAACTTCATCCTTACTCCTCCGGAAGTGAGGAGCAACGGGTTGGTATTGTGATCTCTCTTTACCACAGGACTCGGTTTGCCTACAGTCTGTGGAGGGGTTTTTGGGGCTCTGGCCCTCATCTATGATGACCCTGACTGAGTCGCCTTGGCTGAGTCTAGGCTACGTCACCTTCAGAGGGGGAATCGGTCAGTGGTGACATACAGTTTGGAATTCCGTAGATGGGCAACGGATTCCAAATGGAATGACTCAGCCCTTAGAATTCAATTTTGTGAGGGGCTTACTGAAAGGTTGTAAAATGCTGTGAGCTGTTAATAATAGCCAATGACCATGTTTACCTAATGGCACCTTCCTAGGCTAAAAATAGCAGCTCACAGCTGCCCCAGAAATTACATGAATGGGAATGCTAATGAAGATTGGGTGAATGGGATTAGCTGACACCTAGCTCTTTGTTTGGTGATGACAAGAAGTCAATCAGACCCTTTCATCACCAAACCTTATTAAAGTAAAGTAAAGAGTTAAATAAACACACAGACACAGAGTAAACACTTTATTTGAAATGCAACAGACATATTCTTTAATCATTTAAATTAACCAATATACTCACCCCAGTTCTGACAGTAATCCAAGGGTTAAAGCAATGTCCCACAAAATAACTTTATTTAGCTCCAAAAAGCAGTCATTGATGTACAAAAACGCTTAAAAAAACGCATAAAAATGTATAAAAAACTTGTCGAAAGTGCGGCAAAAGCGTTTTTCTGCAGCATTTTTCCTGCCAAGGAGATGCAGAAAAGCTGCAGAAATTTCAGCTTCAAATCCTGAACGTGCGCACATAGCCTGAGGTCCCTCCTCATATGAGTAGATGCAGAAGCTGAGATCCAGCCTGATACTGACTGCATCATGTTCGGCCAATCATCACGGGCTTCATTCACATCTCCTGTCTCCTCTACGCTGCTGCAGTTGAACAGCTGTGCACAGAGGACTCCTGAGTGCACAGGGCCATATGGGAGGGGTGAGAGGCTGAGGACTCTTTAGTGTTCTCAGTGCCGTGCAGGTGACTCGCCCCCTGGGCCGTGGGGCACTCGAGACCGGACCTCAGGGCAACGCTGGGAGTAGTAGTGGCGACCCGGTCCCGTTGCTCAGGGTGGTCAGACCAGTGGCAGTCTTTTATATGTTTTAGGTAATGTCCGACTACGCTACCCGTGGATTGCGGTCAGGGAGGACCGCCGCTGCAAGGCAGACCGCTGAGGCTGGTGTTGGGGATGCAGCAGGGAATAGTACCACTCCCCACGGGAGGAGTGTAGCCTCAGGGCAGTGTAATAGGATGCTGGGGGTGATGGTGCAGGCGCAGCAGTAACCACACAAAGTCCAATAATGCAGTCCAGGGTCTTTTACTGCAGATCTTATCACAGACCCACCAGGAGTACAGGGTAGGAATGGACCTGGGTGTCTGAGGGCATTCGGGCGAGCTCCGCTGGTCAGGGTAAGTGGGTAGGCCTACCGTTCTCTCTCTGCCCTTGCTGACTATCTCCCCCTTTAGTGGTATGAGAGCCCACGTCCCTGAGCTGGCCGTGTACTATGCCTGTATGGCTTGCGACTCGGGCCTTAGGTACCTGTAGCTTCTCCGTGCTGTACCGATCCCTCTGTGTGGCGGAGCCTCCAGGCTTCTTAGGCCAAGGGACCTGAAATCCCTTGCGAGTTGGTTATCTGCTGCAGGGCTTGCAACCCTGACAGCCTCGGACCCCAGTGTCCGGTTGTGTAGTCTCTCTCTGCCAGGACCGGCTCTCGTCGCCTCTGTCCCTGGCTTTCTGTTCCTCCTTTGCCTCCTGGACTCCTCAGCTGTGGCTGACCTGTCCCTCTCTTCTGGGAACCCTTCTGGATGCTTCAGAAGTGGGTCCTGGTCTCTCTAACCCTGCCCTCAGTACCAGTTTTTATTGGGGCAGCCTGCTCCCCCTACTGGCCTGGGACAGGAGGTGCTGCATGCAAATGGTCCATGACCAGAGAACCTCCCTCCTGCTCTCAGACACAGCCTTACAAGTTTGTGGCATCCAGGCCTGGGGTGACACACAGGCCCAGTCCCCTCTCTGGTTCTGTGATCTGACATGAGTGTGCAGGAGCCAGAGGGAGGGGGAAGTCGCCCCCCGCTGCAATCTGCACCAAATGATTGCACTGGTCACACATAGCTAAGGCCGACCATGCTCACAGTAGGGGGCCCCTCTCTGGCTAGGTGCCCTGGGCAAGTGCCTAGTGTGCTACCTTCTCAATACCGGCCCTGCCCATAAGGAGATTTTCTAATATTTATACGATATTCTCATTCTATTACTGAAAAAGAAAAGATCATTAAAAATTCGCTAATTATGATGCATGCGATTTTGCACAACAATCTGCAACTATCTTTTCCACGTCCGAGAAAATCGGATCACACTATTATCACACTCTAATTAAACTCTGATCAGGATGTGATTAGCATAATTGATCCGATTTTCTCAGATGAGAAAAAATTCTCTCGTCTGCATCTAGCCAATGAAAGATGTTTTAAGATTTATTTAATAAATTTGACAGAAATCACTTCAACTAACATGTTATCTAAACTAGCATACAAAATGCCAGACTTAGTATATGTGGGCCATAATGGCAAAGAAAGGACCACACGGATATAGCACATGATGCTTCACCATATTCCATAAAGGTGTACTCTAACAGATAACATTTATGGTATATTCTCGGGAAAAATGGGGGTCATGTGTTTCCATTGCGCTTCCTAATTTGAGGCAAAGGGAGGAGAAGGCCAAAGTTTTTGCTGAAAATTTTTCATTGACGTCTATGGAAAGTGCTGAACCAGTTTATTTTCCCAATTCCCATACAACCAGCTGAACCAGCTTAGTTTCCATCAGTGTCCACACAAATGTGCAATAGAGTCGCTTTCCTTCTCCTAATCCTCTGTCGCAAATGTAGAGGAACAATAGGGCATGGCATCCTATAGATATGAACATGTATGATGTTAGACTAGCTCGTTAACATGTTATATTTTCTTAGTAATTTTGCAAATAGAAGTTAGCATTGATTTTATTACTATTTGGGGAATTTTGTTGTTTTTGCATCCATTCTAAAATCAAATTGCAATGTTGAATTAAATCCAAGAATATGTATAACTCACTTTTAGCTTTTGAAGGGAACCTGTCATTAGGTTTGACAATTCTAAACTGGAAAAAAACACTATGTATGTGTTAGTGAGCCATATGCAAATTAGTCTCCATGTGTCCGCTGGGTGTTTTTCCAACATGAAGTGTCCTATAAACTTAGCAGCAACTTCTCCCATTTAGGCTTGTTTGACATCTCTGACGTCTCTTGGATTATCCACTTTTTCCTACCAAAAATATGTCAATGAAGCCCAGATATCTGATAAGAGAAACTTGATCCAAGATGGCAACACACTCGCCTGGTAAAGAAACACACAGCAGACAGAGTAATTTTCACATAGAGAAAAGTTGTTAAAACTGACCATTTTAATATGTTCTTCATTACTGCAGATATATATGAATTCTCTCTCTAGCCCTTATATTGTGGTTTAAGGTTGTCAAAACCGATGACAAGTTCCCTTTAATGAGTTTCAAGTCCAAATCAGTTAGCAGAGCTGCATAAAATGGCATGTAACGTTTTTTGCTGATCAGTGAACCTAAGACTCATCCGTCAGTGACTGTAAAGACTTTCAGGTTTAGTATTTTCTAAATACGGCGCCAGGTAAGAAAACGATGGATCCTTATAGGATACAGATCCCACCGAGCCTTTGATCAGTGGTTTCTGTCTCAGACACACAAAATTAAGGTTTTCAATATTTTCTTTTAAATAAAATGAAGCTGCCATCCTGGGGACGTCAGTGACTGTAAAGACTTTCAGGTTTAGTATTTTCTAAATATGGCGCCAGGTAACAAAGCGATGGATCCTTATAGGATACAGATCCCACCGAGCCTTTGATCAGTGGTTTCTGTCTCAGATACACAAAATTAAGGTTTTCAATATTTTCTTTTAAACATAATGAAGCTGCCGTCCTGGGGAACTGCTAATGCCAAGTCTGTGAACCCTCCCCTTATTTAATTACACGGTCCATTACCAGGTGGCTCCTGGCCAGATCTATCTGCCAGAAAACAAATACTTTCCAGTCTGTATGTTCAGATACTTTTAATATAATCCCGTGGGATGGCGGCACCTTTAATTAAGGGAATGGCCCCAGGTAGCTAGCTCAGTGCTGTTCATTTATTTCTCAGCTATGGAAGGGTTAACATCATGTAATGATCTATGGTGTTTACTGTGCAAGTGGGCACTGGATGTGCAAATTTCAGAATGAGATCATCCTTAGCTATTTTCATCAGATTCCCGGTGATTACTCATGAATATCTTGCATTGTCTGCTAAAAGTGGAGCTACAAAAACATCCAGATGTGGTAATTGGTGGAATCAAGTAGACGAGTTCCCAAAAGTCACTGGACTTATTTACTGCAGATGTGAAAAAACTAGAAGAGAAATATCGGATCCGAGTGATGAAGAGTCAAAATATTAGCATGTAACATGCATATATGCATTAACTTGTAAACTAATGTATGTATATAGATCAAGGGCTTACGAGGCAAGTATGGGAATAGTCCATTTTCGAAAATTATACAGGCAGATAAAATACACCATATGGAGAACAGTATTGGGACACCCACACATTACACATAGTTTAGCTTTTATGACCACTAATTCTAAAACAGTAAGCTTTAATATTTGTTCCTCCGTTGTAGCTATAACAGTTTCCTCTCTCGTGGGAAGGATTTTTTCAAGATGTTTGATTCTGTCTGTGGAAATTTTACCCGTCCATCCAGAAGAGCATTTGTGAGGTCAGAGGCTGATGTTGGATGAGAGGGCCAGGCTGATAGTCTTCATTCTAGTTCATCCCAAAGATGATCGATGGGGTGGAGGTCAGCCAGTCATGTTCTTCCACACAAAACTTGCCCGACCTTGTCTTGGGATGAACTTGCCAGACCATGACTTTACGGACCTTGCTTTGTGCACTGGGGCACAGTCATGTGGAACAAAACTGTTCCCACAAAGCAAGAAGCTTCAATTATCCAAAATGTCTTATGCTGAAGCTTTAAAATGTTTCTTCAATGAAAATAAGTTGTCAATACTGATCAATGAAAAACATCTCCATAACTTATCGCACCTCCACCAAACTTTACAGTTGGCACAATGCAGTCAGGCAGGTAACGTTCTTTTCACCTTCTCCAAACCCAGACTCGTCCATCAGATGCCGGATAGAGAAGTGTGATCCATCACTCCACAGAACACAGTTTCCCTGCTCCAGAGGCTGCTGCTTTACATCACTCCATTTGACACTTGGCATTGTGCTTGGTAATGTAAGATTTAGATGCTGGATTATACAAACCCATGCCATAAAGCTCCTGGTGCAGTTTTTGCTCAGATGTTAATGCTGAAGTAGGTTTGGACTCTGCAGTTATGGCGTCAGCAGAGCATTGGAGGCTTTTATGCCCAATGTGCCTCAACACCTGGTGACCCCGTTCTGTAATATTACATGATCTCAACTTTGTGGCTGAGTGGATGTGGTTCCTAAATGCTTCCATTTCTCTATAATATCACTCACAGGAGATGGTGGAATATTTAGGAGAGAAGAAATGTCATGAACAGCTATGTTACACCGGTGGCTCCTATTACAGGACCGCGCTGGTATCAGTGAGCGCTTTACCGTGAGCCATTCTCTCACATCTTAAACAAAAACCTACATATACAGGGTGGTCCAAAAGTAGGTGGACAGAAAGTGTAATAAGGTTATGAAGGGGGAGATTTATCAAACATGGTGTAAAGTGAAACTGGCTCAGTTGCCCTTAGCAACCAATCAGATTCCACTTTTCATTCCTCACAAAGTTTATAGTCGAAAACCAAAAAGTGTCAGTGATTTGAAAAATTACATAAGAGATTCATTTCAATAAATTAATACCCAAAGAGACTTGTGCAAAAAAGTTTGTCGAAGCGTAAGAGGCAGACTTCAAAGCTGTGCAAATTGTAATGGAAAACAGTTTGAGCACCTGCGTTGATAAAATTGTCAATGTTATGCTTGTGTTAGTAAATATAATTATATATATAAGTCAAAATAAATTTTATTATTTTCTGGCCACCTACTTTTGGACCACCCTGTATATAATGACTGAGCATATGGTAAGTAGACCAAGATGCACATACAAATAGAGACAAAAAAAGCTATCAAGAATAAGTGCAAGGCATATAATGTATCTATAAAAATTGATAAGAAATATGACACATGAGACATGCATATCTGGTGAGAAAATGTCAATAGTGACAAGCATGATACAAAAGTTTCAGAATACATCTATATGCAAAGTGCAATTAAGTAAATACAATAATGAATACAATAATAAAATATATAATTTCATAGGCGGATTATATGAGGGAAATATGGGCTACCGCCTGGGGCCCTGAGGCTCCAGGGGGCCCATGAATTGCTCCCATTATAATGTGCATTTTTTTCGGTCACCGCCGCGCTGGCCGAAGGTTTATATGATCACCGCTGCGGGCCCGCAGCTGTAGGCGGTTTGAATCATACTGTGTTGCCCCTTCCTGCCAGTGCCACATGACGCTCCCATCTGGCCGCGGCGGCGGTATGTTCACTAGCACGGGCATGCAGTTTAAATGCGGTTGGTACCGCCCTGCCTGACGTCATGTGGCAGGACGGTCCCAACATCATTTAAATTTCCCGCCGGCGCTAGTGCATATACAGAGCTGCGTGATGCAGCCAGTGTGTCTGTGAGTGGCTGCTTTGAACTTTGGGACCGCCCTGCTTGATGTCATGTGGCAGGGCGGTCCTAAAGCAGCCACTCACAGACACGGTGAATCACGCAGCCACTCCCATCCGGCCAGCTGCAGATCCACCGGGGAGGGCAGTTTGAATGATGCTGGGACCGCCCTGCCACATGACGTCAGGCAGGGCCCAGCATACACAGGGGCACGGCATACAGGCAGAGAGTGGCGGGGGGACCCCCGGACCACTCTCCCAGCAGCGGCACAGGGCCGCTACTTCTTCTTCGGCCGGTCCAGCACTGCAGCAGTTAACTTTCCTGTGCTGGCCCGGCCGCGTCACAGCACGGCCGTGTCTCCTAGCTGTGAGGTCATGCAGCGCGCGCCCGGCCTGCACTGCTGAAGCCTGCATCGGAGAGGAGCAGGAGGACTGGAGCGGAGAGGAGCAGGAGAACTGGAGCCGAGCCGGGGGATGGTGAGTGTGTGAGAGTGTGTGAAAGTGAGAGTGAGTGTGTGTGTGTGTGATTGAGTGAGTGTGTGTGTGTGTGCAGGCAGAAATTATTGTGTGATGTCTGTTTATATGTATTTTTGTGTTTCAAATGTGTTTATGCGTGTATGTATGTGTATGTCTGTATATGTTTGTGTGTGTGTGTGACTGCGTGCAGTCTCCTGCTGAGTATAGATGGTGCCGTGCGGCCTCCTGCTGTCTATGGGGGGGCGCCGTGTGGCCTCCCGCTGTATATAGATGGCGCCGTGCGGCTTCCCGCTGTGTATAGACAGCGCCGTGCGGCCTCCTGCTGTGTATAGATAGCTACGTGTGGCCATCTGCTGTGTATAGATGGCGCCGTGCGGCCTCCTGCTGTGTATAGATAGCTACGTGCGGCCTCCTGCTGTGTATAGATGGCGCCGTGCGGCCTCCTGCTGTGTATAGATAGCTACGTGCGGCCTCCTGCTGTGTATCGATAGCGCCGTGCGGCCTCCTGCTGTGTATAGATGGCGCCGTGCGGCCTCCTGCTGTGTATAGATGGCTACGTGCGGCTTCCCGCTGTGTATAGATGGCTATGTGCGGCCTCCCGCTGTGTATAGATGGCTACGTGCGGCCTCCTGCTGAGTATAGATGGTGCCGTGCGGCCTCCTGCTGTCTATGGGGGGGCGCCGTGTGGCCTCCCGCTGTATATAGATGGCGCCGTGCGGCCTCCCGCTGTGTATAGACAGCGCCGTGCGGCCTCCTGCTGTGTATAGATAGCTACGTGCGGCCTCCTGCTGTGTATAGATGGCGCCGTGCGGCCTCCTGCTGTGTATAGATAGCTACGTGCGGCCTCCTGCTGTGTATAGATGGCGCCGTGCGGCCTCCTGCTGTGTATAGATAGCTACGTGCGGCCTCCTGCTGTGTATCGATAGCGCCGTGCGGCCTCCTGCTGTGTATAGATGGCGCCGTGCGGCCTCCCGCTGTGTATAGATGGCTATGTGCGGCCTCCCGCTGTGTATAGATGGCTACGTGCGGCCTCCCGCTGTGTATTGATGGCTACGTGCGGCCTCCTGCTGTGTATAGATGGCTACGTGCGGCCCCCTGCTGTGTATAGATGTCGCCGTGCAGCCTCCTGCTGTGTATAGATGCCACCATGCGGCCTCCTGCTGTGTATAGATGGCTACGTGCGGCCCCCTGCTGTGTATAGATGGTACCGTGCGGCCACCTGCTGTCTATAGATGGCACCGTGCGGCCCCCTGCTGTGTATAGATGGCACCGTGCGGCCTTCCGCTGTGTATAGATGGCACTGTGCGGCCTCCCGCTGTGTATAGATGGCACCGTGCAGCACCCTGCTGTGTATAGATGGCACCGTGCAGCCTTCCGCTGTGTATAGATGGCACTGTGCGGCCTCCCGCTGTGTATAGATGGCACCGTGTGGCACCCTGCTGTGTATAGATGGCACCGTGCGGCCCCCTGCTGTGTATAAATGGCACCGTACGGCCCCCTGCTGTGTATAGATGGCACCGTGCTGCCCCCTGCTGTGTATAGATGGCACTGTGCTGCCCCCTGCTGTGTATAGATGGCACCAGGCGGCCCCCTGCTGTGTATAGATGGCACCGTGCGGCCCCCTGCTGTGCATAAATGGCACAGTGTGGCCTCCCGCTGTGTATAGATGGCTACGTGCGCCCCCCTGCTGTGTATAGATGGCACCGTGCGCCCCCCTGCTGTGTATAGATGGCGCCGTGCGGCCTCCTACTGTGTATAAATGCCACCATGTGGCCTCCTGCTGTGTATAGATGGCTACATGCGGCCCCCTGCTGTGAATAGATGGCTACGTGCGGCCCCCTGCTGTGTATAGATGGCACCGTGCGGCCCCCTGCTGTGTATAATTGGCACCGTGCGGCCCCCTGCTGTGTATAGATGGCACCGTGCGACCTTCCGCTGTGCATAGATGGCACTGGGCGGCCTCCCACTGTGTATAGATGGCACCGTGCGGCATCCTGCTGTGTATAGATGGCACCGTGCGGCCCCCTGTTGTGCATAGATGGCACCGTGCGGCCTCCCACTGTGTATAGATGGCACCGTGCGGCCTCCCGCTGTATATAGATGGCACCGTGCGGCCTCCCGCTGTGTATAGATGGCACCGTGCGGCCTCCCGCTGTGTATAGATGGCACCATGCGGCCTCCCGCTGTGTATAGATGGCACCGTGCGGCCTCCCGCTGTGTATAGGTGGCACCGTGCGGCCTCCCGCTGTGTATAGATGGCACCGTGCGGCCTCCCGCTGTGTATAGATGGCTACGTGCGGCTTCCTGCTGTGTATAGATGGCTACGTGTGCTCCATATTGAGTCATACAATTAATGTAAGGCTATGTGCCCACGATGCAGAAATGTTCCAGATTTTTTTTTAGCGTTTCTGCATCTCCCTGGCAGAAAAAATGTATGCGGATTGTACATGCATTTTTCCTGCCAGGGACAAGCGCATGTGAAGCGTTCTTCACATGCAATTCTGCATGCGGGTTGACAAGCGCTTTCCAAGCGATTTTAGCATCACTTGGAAAGTGCTTGACAACTTGGTCACACTATATAAATCCATGCAACCAGCATGGATTAATATAGTGTGACCGTTAAAGAATGGTAAAAAATAAAAAATATATAATTACCTTCTGATGGCCTGCCGACGTCAGCGGTCGCGTGACCCGTCACATGACTAAATGACGTCACGGCAGGTCCTTTTCAGACCATCGCGAGCTGCCAGCAAGCCAGTACGCATCAGATAAAGACACCGGGGGCCATCAGAAGGTAAGTATAATATTTATTTTTTATTTTATTCTTTTTTTACAGGTTCTATGGTACCCGGGTCCGGAGGAGAGTCTCCTCTTCTCCAAACCCGGGTACCATCCACACATTGAAACGCATGGATTCTACATGTACAGATGCAGTGATGCGGATTCCATGCGTTCCAATGCAAGTCAATGGCGGCGAAAACGCAGCGCTTCCGCAAAATAATTGGTAATGCTGCGGATTTTTCCGCAATGATAATCTGCAGCGGAAATTTTCGCAGCACGTGCAAAGCACATGCAGATTATCATTGGGGAACATGGCAGACCTTCTACCAAGCGTTTTTAAGTGTTTCTGCAGCGGAATTGCCATTGCGGAAACGCTTAAAAAACGCATAGTGGGCACACAGCCTTAAAAAAAATTATTAGAATTAATATTGTGCCAAATTAATTTCACGTGAACTATCACATGATCTATCACAGGGGATCATGTGACATGTGATACAACAGGTGTGTGTGTGTGTGTGGGTGGGGGGGCCCGCGCCTTCTAATCTTCCCGGGGCCCTTGCTACTCTTAATCCACCCCTGTATAATTTATAGTCAATACGGTGGCTCAGTGGTTAGCACTGCAGCCTTGCAGCACTGGGGTCCTGGCACTGGGTTCAAATTCCACCAAGAACAACATCTGCAAGCAGTTTGTATGTTCTCCCTGTGTTTGCTTTGGTTTCCTCCGGGTTCTCCGGTTTCTTCCCACACTCCAAAGACATAATGATCAGGAATGTAGATGGTGATCCCCAATGAGGACAGTGATGACATTGTGTCACCCAGGGGGAATATAGGGGACTCAGTACCCGGGCCTTTTACCTTGTTTAGGAGGTAACGGCAGTCGGCTCCCGGGCCCGTACTCTGGGTCTCTCTTTAAAAAGGGGTTTTAGTGTACAGTTTGTCTTGTGACGCCACCTGTGGTTTCCGGTAATGGTTACCGGCGCTGCTGCAGACCTCCGGGGGGTGATGGGATGGCAGCTGGGATGTTTCTGCTTCCCACAGGCAGAGTGGGCCCTCAGGGCAGTGTAGGTGAAAATGGTGGTGATGCTGGGGCTTGCAGTGCAGGAGAGATGGTGCAGCAGGAGTAACTGACAGAGACGGGGGTTTCACTTCAGCACCTTTACTGGTGCAGATGTCAGGTACGGTCCAGGGTACTCGGTAGGAAGGGTGCACTTCAGGACTTCTCCCCAGTGAGCGGGTATAAGGCCTCCTGGTCCGTGTCTCCCTCTCTCTAAGCTCCTGGCCAGCCTGCAACTGGGCCTAGCTTCTGTGTCGTGCTCTTCCTTCACCTGTCCCTTGGTAGTAGGACCTTTTTTCTGGCAACCACTATCCCTGGACGCCGGGGCCTTCGTGGTTCCTAGTCCTGTCAAGGGTTTAGCTTCAGGTCGACCAGGGACTTGTAGTCCTCCTGGTATGCCGGTGATCCCTACTGGGTATAAAGGACCCTGTAGGCGCGGACCCGGTGTCCAGTTCGTGTCTTGGGGTGAGCCTATCATGCTCCTCTGCCCCCTCAACTCCTCTCTCCTCTCCTCCTTGCCTCCGGCCACACTCGGGGCGCTCAATACAGCAGCAGACGTGCTGCGTCTTCACTGCCCTCAGTGGCAGCACACTCTCTGACTAACTAACTGAACTGCCTGGCTCCACCCTCCATATATATATCACTATCTGGGCTCCCTCTGCTGGTATGAGGTGGAAGGGTGGAGGTATGTGTTTGTAACGAGGGCCTCTTGTGGAGAAGTCCATCCATGCACCCTTTTGGGTTCTGTGGTACCTGTGAACAGCAGGGTGCCACAACATCTGTAAAGCGCTGTGGAATTAATGGCGCTATACATGTGAGTAAAATAAATAAATAAATAGTCCTGATATTGCGGACGGATACCATTGTTAAAAGATCATTATGAAAAAATTTTCAAGCAGAGACCAAATAGGGTAAGATAGGGGATCATAAAGTGATCCGAAAAATAGAATCCATAAATAGGAAAGGTAAACAAGCCCAGTAGCATTTTTCAATCTCACAAGTCCATGAGAGGACTACTGTGACACCCCAGGGGTCTGGTTGCCACAGTGATAGAGATATTACGTCTGAGAGCAGGTGGGAGGTCCTTTGGTCAGGGATCCTGTGCATGCCACACCTCCTGCCCAGTCTTGGGAGGGGAAGGACTTCCCCTATATAAACCTGGGGCTGAGGCAGGGTAGGGAGTTCTGAGAGGAGAAGACAGGGAGCAGAGCTGCTCTATGGGCTCTGCTCCACAGGCAGGCCCTGTCCAGGGGCCTGAGCCTGGAGTCCAGGAAGAGTAGAGACAAGAGCAGCATAGGAAGCAGCAGAGCCACAAGGAGTCAGGGGCTGGCAGCTAAAGAGCTCGCCCTGACTAAGGAGATTCTTTACCGGACCCGGAGTCCGAGGCTGTGGGGACTAACTTCTACCCAGCAGCAGAATCCGTCAGGCAGGGGATTTCAGGTCCCCTGGCCCAGAAGCCCGAAGGCCCGGTCACACGCGTGGGACCAGCACCGCCATCGTGGAGCGGAAGCCATTAGAAGGCCCCGAGTCACCGGCCATACGGGTGAGCACCACACGGTACACTCAGGGACGTGGGCTACTTACATCAGCTTCTAGCAAGGTAGCCAGAAGAGTACAGTCAGCTTGGGAGGCCTACAACTACGCCTGGCCAGGGGAGATCCCATCTGCTCAAGGACTGACCAGGCCCCGTTCGCTAGCAAGTACTCCGGGAGGGTCTATCGTTGTTACCAGTAAAGACCCTGAACGCTACCATACCGTCTCTGAGTGGTTCCTGCTACCCCCATCATCCACGTCGGCTGCCCTGAGGCCATACCCCTCCCGTTGGGGGTTATACTATCACGCTGCACCATCCTTCCACCGGCCTCAGCGGTCTGCCCTGCAGCAGCAGCCCCCTGGCTGCATTCAACGGGTGGCGTAGTCATCAACCATTTTCTACCGCTAACAGACTGCCGTCCAGTTTGACTCCCTGGGCACGGACCGGGTCACCGCCACGAGACTACAACCCTAAACAGATCCGGCTCCGGGTAAGCTCCCGCGTGCGCAACGCAGCGCGACACAGGCCCAGGGGCGCGTCAACTTTGGCGTAGTCGGCAGGATTTCGTGCCCGCAACCACCGGGTACTGCGTGCCTGAAAAAGAGACTTTTCAAACTTACCAGTGGTGAAGATTCCCGCCATCTGTGAAGATTCCCGCCATCCGTGGAGTTTTCCCGCCATCCGGCGCCATCTTCTGCCTTCTTCCCGCCATCCGAGGAGTTTTCCCGCCATCTGGCGCCATCTTGGAGACGCCGCGCGGGAAGAAGATGGGCGTGGACTCCGAAAGCGCGCGAGAACTGAAGCCCCGCCTCACGTCCGGACGTTGCGTAAGGTCCTGGAAGGAGCCCAGCAGACGCCAACGTCACAGGAGCGCGACGCCAGGTCCTCTACCCCGACGATTGACTGCGGAGCCGCGGCCTACGGAAGAGGATCTCCGGAAGGTAGGCCACGGTCCACTAGGGGGGAGGAGGACACCAGGAACGGACAGCAAGATGGCGGACCGGCAGCAGACTAAGCTGCCCAGCATCGGCAGTGCCCCAGTCGTCGCCGGCCCCGACCAGCGCCGGGAGAAGACGCGTGACGCAGGAGCGGTCGCGGGAGCAGGTAAGAGGAGTCTCCCTGTCCCGGACGCTGCCAGCGTCAGCCTGCTCCCGGGCCCCCTGGTGGAGCCGCCGATTCCGGGCGCTGCAGACACCGACCTGCTCCAGCCCCCGCAACAAGCCCTGCGGCCAAGCCCTCCAGCCCTGGGCACTACCACCACCAGCCCGCGCCCAGGCCCAAAGTTGCACCCTCTGACCCCGGGCGTCATCAACGGCGACCCTCTCCACGCCTGGTCGCAAGGCCTGAACTCCCCAGGTGCAAAAGGACTGTACGCCCTCCACGTTAACCAAGGAGGAGCTGCAGTACTACCAATACGAGGAAAGCCAAGAGGACCCGGACGGGTCTGAAGCCTACACACAAGAAGGAGCAGGAGGATGCCGTTACTGAAGTACGGTAAAGTGGAACTGTACATAGTTACCCGTAGGGGTACTTGTGTTGCTAATTAAAATATGGTCCCCGTTGGGACAAGTGTGAACTGTTCCCGTGTGTCCCCTATCCTTAACCAGGCTGAGGACTGTGAGCAGCCATCCCATCTCCCCACAGGCTGAGGACTGTGAGCAGCCAATCCTTATCCCCACTGGCCGAGGACTGAGAGCGGCCATATCTTGTAAATATTATGTGTTTCCAGTTATTTATAGGAGTCCTTGGTGGATTTACCGGGAATCCTTTGTACAGTTAGTGGAGCGTAACCCAGGATGGACTAAAAGACTGTTAAGGACTCGGGGTAGGACAGACCCCTACCTGGTTACGTCTCCCTGTTTTGGTGAAATGGACACCTTGCTTTCTTCAAAGACTGCACCCGGTTACGGACACGCCGTGACCAGCTTTATGCGTTTCCTTATTGTAATGTTATTGTTTATACTTTGTTATGTTACAAAAATATGTTTAGTCCCGGAGTACTAAATTTCACTAGGGGGGAATGTGACACCCCAGGGGTCTGGTTGCCACAGTGATAGAGATATTACGTCTGAGAGCAGGTGGGAGGTCCTTTGGTCAGGGATCCTGTGCATGCCACACCTCCTGCCCAGTCTTGGGAGGGGAAGGACTTCCCCTATATAAACCTGGGGCTGAGGCAGGGTAGGGAGTTCTGAGAGGAGAAGACAGGGAGCAGAGCTGCTCTATGGGCTCTGCTCCACAGGCAGGCCCTGTCCAGGGGCCTGAGCCTGGAGTCCAGGAAGAGTAGAGACAAGAGCAGCATAGGAAGCAGCAGAGTCACAAGGAGTCAGGGGCTGGCAGCTAAAGAGCTCGCCCTGACTAAGGAGATTCTTTACCGGACCCGGAGTCCGAGGCTGTGGGGACTAACTTCTACCCAGCAGCAGAATCCGTCAGGCAGGGGATTTCAGGTCCCCTGGCCCAGAAGCCCGAAGGCCCGGTCACACGCGTGGGACCAGCACCGCCATCGTGGAGCGGAAGCCATTAGAAGGCCCCGAGTCACCGGCCATACGGGTGAGCACCACACGGTATACTCAGGGACGTGGGCTACTTACATCAGCTTCTAGCAAGGTAGCCAGAAGAGTACAGTCAGCTTGGGAGGCCTACAACTACGCCTGGCCAGGGGAGATCCCATCTGCTCAAGGACTGACCAGGCCCCGTTCGCTAGCAAGTACTCCGGGAGGGTCTATCGTTGTTACCAGTAAAGACCCTGAACGCTACCATACCGTCTCTGAGTGGTTCCTGCTACCCCCATCATCCACGTCGGCTGCCCTGAGGCCATACCCCTCCCGTTGGGGGTTATACTATCACGCTGCACCATCCTTCCACCGGCCTCAGCGGTCTGCCCTGCAGCAGCAGCCCCCTGGCTGCATTCAACGGGTGGCGTAGTCATCAACCATTTTCTACCGCTAACAGACTGCCGTCCAGTTTGACTCCCTGGGCACGGACCGGGTCACCGCCACGAGACTACAACCCTAAACAGATCCGGCTCCGGGTAAGCTCCCGCGTGCGCAACGCAGCGCGACACAGGCCCAGGGGCGCGTCACTACACCCGACCCGCGTTTCGCACCAAGCTTCGTCAAGGAGCTTGTTATCTTTCCCATTTATGGATTCTATTTCTTGGATCACTCTATGATCCCCTATCTAAACCTATTTAGTCTCTGCATGAACATTTTTTCATGATGCTTCTAACGATGGTGTCCGTCCGCAATATCAGGATTATAAATAATATATTATATTATTGTATTCACTATTGTATTTACTTAATTGCCTTTTGCATATAAATGTATTCTGAAACTTGGTATCATGCTTGTCACTATTGACATTTGCTCACCAGCTATTTATGTCTTGTGTCTCAGACTTTTTACCAATTTTTTATTTATTTTTCAATAAAAAATACATTTTTACTCATACATTCTATGTGCCTTGCACTTATTCTTGATAGTTTTTTTGTATCTCACGTGTTAATAAAGGCTGACGGCATGGCGAGGGGTCTGATGCTATACACCTGTGACAATGGGACTGAATGAAAAACCTGAACTCAGTGATTAAGACGTGTGCCCCTATACATTTGTCCATATTGTGCATCTAAAATCCAGTCTTTTAGCTTTGGGCAGTGGCAGTCCAACTTGTACAACACGTGTTACATGACAGCAATTCTCAGACAAGTCACGCAGCTATTTTATACATTAGCTGCTATTTTGCCATTATAAAAACTGTTAAGATGTATGCAAGTCACAGTCTCATTCCTTGAATTAAAGTCTATGCCAAGTGAGTCACACGTGACTTGTAACCAGTGACAGAAAATCGAACGTATCTTCGAGTTTGTGTCACAGTCACGGTAGGTCGCAATACCACACCGTATGAAATCATTAGGTGCAAGATGTGTTGATGTGTCGCCCTATCCTAAATCATGACAAGGTGCTAAATACAATGAATTAATGTTCATGCCCGCCGTTGTTTTTAGTGAATGTTACTTTGATCTTCTAGTGATGAGAGCCATGATCGATGCTGTTCATGACACTTTTGATATTAAAAGCTTCTGCCAGTGCGTATCCAAGAGGCTACCAGACAGCTGAAACCCTACAATATCTATACAACGCTGAGAAAGCGTTAATGGAAAATGCGAAACACGCATCAGGTTTCCTACCATCTCCTCCGCCGTTCACCTGAGCTCTTAACCCCATTGTGGTAAGACTGCTCCCCTCTCCCCATACCCTATTAGCATTTTTAACTGTGACTATTGGTTTTCTGGGCATTTTGCAATCTACTTATTATGGGTGCTTGTAGTGGGGCTGTCTGCCATATTAGCACATTCTAGATACATTGTACTCTTATATATGTGGTGCTGTCTGCTTTGGGTGGACCTCTGTCTTGTTGTCTTATTAGTCTTGTTATACATTTCTATATATTTTAAAAGATACCTAATAAACACTATTATCTTTTAAACCATTTTTGAACTCCTCTTCCTCCTATACTAGCTATTGAACCCATTCTATGCCCGGGTGGTGAGCATCCTGGTATATACTCCCCAATCCTGGTATATGCTTCCCCATCCTGGTATATGCTCCCCCATCCTGGTATATGCTCCCCAATCCTGGTCCCCCATCCAGGTATATGCTCCCCCATCCTGGTATATGCTCCCCAATCCTGGTCCCCCATCCTGGTCCCCCATCCTGGTATATGCTTCCCCCCTTCCTGGTCCCCCATCCTAGTATATGCTCCCCAATCCTGGTCCCCCATCCTGGTATATGCTTCCCCCATCCTAGTATATCCTCCCCAATCCTGTTATATGCTCCCCCATTCTGGAATATGCTCCTCCATCCTGGTCCCCCATCCTGGTATATGCTCCCCAATCCATCCATAAATAAAAAAAAAAAAAAACACTCCTACTCACCTTTCCATCGCTCTCCTGCAGCGTGTCGCCTATGTTATTTGACTAAAATGGCTCCGGAATTGGTGCCTGCGCATAGCACGATACCTGGCCCCATTTTATTGAAGATAAATGTGCAAAGTGTATTCAACAAAATGGAGCTGGAGTACGTGCATGTGCATACCGCGCTGTCCGGCACCATTTTGTTGAAGACACTCTGCAAATTTGTCTTCACTAAAATGGCGCCGGATATCACGCTATGGGCAGGCGCCGATTCCGGAACCACACTCCTGCCTTGGCCTCTGGCCCAAACTGCGCCACACTCCTCCCCCAGCCTCCTGCGCAGTCTATAGAAGCTTCGGACAGAAGGACACATGCCTGATTATATTATAGATAATGTTGCAAATGCACAATAGCTATGATTCTTGCATTTTAGGAGAAAAGAGGTCGGCTGTTCCTATTCTCTTTGTGTCTGCTTTTCCTATAGGATTCAAAATGAAGATGATGCCACACTTCTATACTGACAAGCAGCGCGCCGCTCTTCATATAACTCCATAACCTTAATTTTGTACATATTTCTGACAGTGTAAGATTATTTAGGGGAATCAATCAATCAATCAATGATTGCATTTAAAGCCTTACAGACTGAATAGTTTACATGTTACCTTATGCTTGTATTGCAGCAACATATTCAGATATGTCAGGTCTTTTTTACCAGTAAATACTTGAGTAAGTAAATATCTGTATTCTTTTTAAAATATCTCTTCTCAAGCATCTTTTCTTAGAACTGTATGATTCCTCTGTTATTCCTCCAAGAAGTGTATAAATTGACAACTGAATGTTATATTTTATGCTGTCGACACACACTATCTTATTACTGCTGAATATATAGGGGCACACAGTATTGACAGGAAAAAATATATACAGGGTGGTCCAAAAGTAGGTGGACAGAAAGTGTAGTAAGGTTATGAAGGGGGAGATTTATCAAACACTGAATTGCAGCACTTGGGTGATTAATCCTGACTATAACTGAGAACCCTATGGCATCTGGTATGATTTATTAGATATTGGACTTATGTCCTCTACTGTCATATTATAGGTCAGGGCAGGCTGTTATTATTATTTTCCTCTGTCCTCCTATCTGTCCTCGTTGGTGGCAGGGGACTGGCCACCCCCTGGCAGCAATGATGCCATTAGTGAGTATTGAGTACCTGTGTTTGTATTCTGTCTCTCCTGTCTACTTACCTTGAGCCAACATGGTATAGTGCCCTCAGTGGTTGTTTTATTCTGATTTTCAATCACTGTCTTATGTGCTTCACTCTAGCATAAATAATTTAGTCATTCTTGATATACTTTATCTATATGAAATCATTATTTATGTGGTATTTATACTAATCTGGGGCTTTCGTTACGGTCTCATTACTATTTTGGGTTTATATACCCTGTATCCCTTACTGTTTTAGCTGCTCTTTTCCCAATACCTCTTTATGTGATGTTTTTATTTAGAATAATATGTTGCTATGAATAAAGATTATGCTTTATATAGATCTCCAATGTGTCTTGGGTATCTATTTATATTTCTCTTCATGCTATATCTCTACTTGTCTGACTTACCTTTAGATACCTACTAGACTTTAGTTTGGGTTTTTGGTTTAGTGATTTGGAGATGGCATTTCACCTCTGGTGATCTGCTTTTGTTTTGGTCATTACTTGATTGCATTGTTTTTGCAGATTCCTTAACAGGATTTATGGACTTTAGAAAGAGAGATAAAGCCCGAGTTATTCAACTCGGGACGGTATTTGGTGAGAAGTTAACTACTTCTAAGGATACAAGTGACATTAAAGACTTGAAGCAGCAAATTAAAGATCTACTTAAAAAAAGAATTAAACTATGGTGGAACAAAGCCGCCTTAGAAAATTACCAATGTAAAGATATTATACCCAGAGGGCTCCGCATCCAACTCTTTCCCACTTTGGACACTGAAGATTCAGTGCTCATAGGCAAGTGGGAAGAGACGCTTACTAAATGTTCCCGTACTCTACTAGAAATTCTTATTGGTGCCGATAAAAAGGCGTTAGAACCCATCGAAAAAGAGATTGATTCCCTGCGGGAGAAAATTCAATCCCTACTCCCAACTGATGAGTATAAAAACTTTGATCTATCTTTAGAGGAAGAGCTTTCCAAATGGGAATCTGAGATCCAGAGTTTTAAAACTAAAAAATATCTGAGAGATCTTGAGGATTATCAATCCAAGAACATTTACCACTGGCATCATAAAAATAGACATAATAAATCACGCATTAGATCTCAGTCAGCCTCGAGCATTTCATCCACCTCTGAGGAAGAATGTGGAGGACATTTTTTAGATAAACGGGCTCTGCCTGGCGAGGCATTGCCCATAAATACTCTTCAACAGCTCAGGACTCCATATATACAAAAGAAAAACCATTCATACAACTTCAGACAAAAGAGAGGAAAGAGAACTTAAAGGTAATTAACTTATCTAAATACACTCTATCTAAGCCACAGACTGAGGTGCTGTCTAGGGGCCTCTCTTTTTCACCGGTGGAGGGCTACGATTACTTTACCACCATTAAAGATCTTGAATTATTCGCTCGTAAGCTTATCTTTAAGAAGTATTTTAGTCCATCATCATACAGATCAGAAGCGCTCTCTTCGGATGCCGAGATTCGGGCCTTACAGGATCTCGAGTCTTTGGCGGCTGAACAGAGCGCTGATGACACTACGAAATTTCCCACACATTTGTACAGACGTTCACGTGCGTTCCCGCCCCTGTCCGCCTGCTCTCAGGTTGATATCTTTGTCAAGTTGGTCAAAAAGGACCTTCTCCAACTTAGGGAGGGTATCCTTGATGATAATCTATCTAGACCACAAAGACAGGCTATCCGTGAACTTAAAAACCTAAAGGACATTGTTATCAAAAGGGCGGACAAGGGCGGGAACGTCGTATTATGGCCTGTCCAAGCATACGAACGCGAGGCCTTCAGACAGCTCAATAATGTTCAAAATTATAGAAGGCTGGATAACATTCCTACTACAGCCTTTGTAAGAGAACTCTCACATCTATTGGATGATGCCGTGGATAACTCGGTTATCCTTCCAAAAATGAAAGAGGCACTACTTTCGGAACATCCAGTGGTGCCGACTTTTTATCTGTTGCCCAAGGTTCACAAAGACCCCCTCCACCCACCAGGCAGACCTATTGTCTTGGGTATTGGGGGTCTTTGTGAACCCATATGTAAATTTGTGGATTTTTATCTCCAAAGATGCATAGAGACTCTCCCATCTTTTGTTAGGGATACCACTGACGTTCTAAAACGTCTTGACGTGATTATTCTTGAGGAGGATATGTGGCTTGTTACTTGTGACGTGGAATCCTTATATACCTCGATACGTCACGACCAGGGCATGACGGCTGTAGAATTTTTTCTGACCATGACCAATTTAGATCCAGATCTTATATTATTCATCCTCTCTCTCTTGGATTTTATTCTTAGACATAACTATTTTGTGTTTAAGGACCGCCCCTTCCTACAGCTCCAGAGCACAGCAATGGGGGCGTCTTGTGCGCCATCATATGCTAATTTGTTCCTGGGGCTGTGGGAGAGGGATACGGTCCTTAATACACGGGGCCATGAAGCCGTCATGTCCTGGTCGAGATATATTGATGATATATTGTTCATCTGGCAGGGCTCCATCTCGCAGCTAGAGACATTCCTTCACAGTCTCAATAAAAACACTCGTAACATCCATTTAACTTGGAAATATTGTCAG
The DNA here is from genome assembly GCF_046119375.1 of Phyllobates terribilis. NCBI lineage: Eukaryota > Metazoa > Chordata > Amphibia > Anura > Dendrobatidae > Phyllobates > Phyllobates terribilis. Next base: position 85,411,160 of record NW_027362769.1, read on the forward strand.
ACATCAGTTGATTTTTTAGATTTACTTATCACCAAATCAGGAGATAATAGAATTGAGACTGACATTTTCAGGAAGGAGACCTCCACTAATGCTTTATTACACTACTCTTCCTCACACCCGCCCAAATTAAAAAGCTCTATCCCTGTAGGGCAATTTTTACGGGCAAGACGCATCTGTTCTAACGATAATAATTTTCGTCATCAAGCATACGATCTATCTTGTAGATTTCAGGATAGGGGCTACCCAAAGCAGGACATTAAACGTGGCTTCTTACGAGCCAAAGCCACCAGTAGACAAAGCCTACTGTCTAATTCTAAAAAGAAATCGAACACTGACATACACCTAGATTCATTACTACATTCAATACCAATTGGATTAATATTAAAAAGATCTTTTCTAAACACTGGCCAATTTTACTTACGGACCGTGATCTACGCGGTCAGCTTACTAAACAACCACTTATAACATGGCGTAGAGCTAAGACCCTTGGAGATATCGTCTCCAGAAGTCACTATGTCCCTCCAAAAAAACAATTTTTTCCTGGTAGTAAGGGTCCACCATGGGGCTGTTTCGCCTGTGGCAGATGCTCTATCTGTAAATACATCACCAAAACGGGAGAATTTTCAGACTCTGGTAGGAATAAAAATTTTAAAATCTTACATCACATTACATGTGAAACGGAAGCGGTTGTCTATCACATTAGATGTCCGTGTGATTTAGTCTACATAGGAATGACCACAAGACCCCTTAAAATCCGCATCCAGGAACATATTAGAGACATAAAAAATGCCGCTTCCAGCTTAGACCCCCAACAACTTAAATCTATCTCCAGGCACTTCTTCGATGTCCACGGCTGTAACCCTCAGGGCCTTTCAGCTCGGGGCATCGATAGAGTCTACATGGGCATTAGGGGAGGCAATATTAAACAAAAATTGCTCCAAAAAGAGACACGCTGGATTATCACATTGGACACGGTTATGCCCTCTGGTTTGAATGAGTCTGTTAGCTTCAAGTCTTTTCTGTAAATATTTTGCTGCTGCGCTATTTTAATGATGGGTTCCTACCAATGGTTGTCTTTTATTCCCTTTATGAGTTGTGTTATATTTATTCATTATTGACTTTATGTCCTTTGACATTTCTAGTGCTCTGTCATTTACTGGCTATCACTCCATCATTGTCTTTGTTTATTCTGACATGAAGCTCTGACGTTCTACTAAATAAACGAAAAAGTACCATACATCCTTCGAGTGATCTCTCCAGATGGTCTCCTATCAAGATCTTTATTTACTTGTAGCCCATCTGTTTATGTACATGTATCAAGTTATTTATATAATTACTGTATTTATATTCATTGTATTGGCTTTTTCCACTGGTCTATCACTAAGTATGCAAATATTTTCAAACATATTGTGGATAGCACTTGGGTGATTAATCCTGACTATAACTGAGAACCCTATGGCATCTGGTATGATTTATTAGATATTGGACTTATGTCCTCTACTGTCATATTATAGGTCAGGGCAGGCTGTTATTATTATTTTCCTCTGTCCTCGTTGGTGGCAGGGGACTGGCCACCCTCTGGCAGCAATGATGCCATTAGTGAGTATTGAGTACCTGTGTTTGTATTCTGTCTCCCCGGTCTGTTTATCTGTGGATGCGCTCTCACTCGCGCGCTGCGACGCTCCGGCGGCGTCGGGGCCTGTGCGTGGTTGCCTTAGTGATGGGGGGGGTGACGTTGTTCCTCCTCCTCATCCCGCGGGCTGCACGCCGGTCCGCGTCATCGCTGGGGGCGCGGCATCGCGGGGAATAGCGCGCCGATTGGCAGTTTTGCACATTTCACTTACATAAAAAGGACCCACCTCTTACTCTAACCACGCCTCCTGACGAAGCTGAGGCGAAACGCGCGTCGAGGCGTTTTGCAGACCGCTATCACGAGCCCCTGATCTCTATCATGACTCAAGGTAATTATTTACACGGCATTGGTCGGTACATTGCACATGACTAAATTAATGTCAGGCTGTCTATTCGTATCAGTTCCTGACCTCTAACTTCTACCTAGATAGACTGAGATACTTTAGATTCTTATACTTACCTTGAGCCAGCATGGTATAGTGCCCTCAGTGGTTGTTTTATTCTGATTTTCAATCACTGTCTTATGTGCTTCACTCTAGCATAAATAATTTAGTCATTCTTGATATACTTTATCTATATGAAATCATTATTTATGTGGTATTTATACTAATCTGGGGCTTTCGTTACGGTCTCATTACTATTTTGGGTTTATATACCCTGTATCCCTTACTGTTTTAGCTGCTCTTTTCCCAATACCTCTTTATGTGATGTTTTTATTTAGAATAATATGTTGCTATGAATAAAGATTATGCTTTATATAGATCTCTAATGTGTCTTGGGTATCTATTTATATTTCTCTTCATGCTGTATCTCTACTTGTCTGACTTACCTTTAGATACCTACTAGACTTTAGTTTGGGTTTTTGGTTTAGTGATTTGGAGATGGCATTTCACCTCTGGTGATCTGCTTTTGTTTTGGTCATTACTGAATTGCAGCCGCCTGTCTGGATCATCCTCCAATAAACCATGAATTAGACGTGGATGATAAGCTTTCCCCCCTATAGATTTCAGGATTTGCATGAAAGAAGCTCGTGAAATTCCCAATTCCAAAGAGGCTCTTCTGGTGACTTTTTTTGACTCTGAACAAATGTTTCAGCAACAAGTTGTTTATTATCTTCTGTACAGACTGTTTTGGGTCGACCAGTTTTTGGAGCATTAAGGATTGAGCCAATGGCATTGAATTTGTCACGAATGCGGTAAATGGTTTGTCTCTTTGGGGCTTGAGTACCAAATGTTTCAACCCAATTTGCTCTAACGGTTTCAGCATTTTGAGATTTCCAATACTCTGTTAAAATGCATTTTCTTTGATCTGTATTTAAATTGTTTGCCATTATGTGTTATCTGAATTATCTGAAAAGGAAACAGATTTCGGGGAGATCTATCTGTGAAAACTAGATCTGTGAAACTGGCTCAGTTGCCCTTAGCAACCAATCAGATTCCACCTTTCATTTTCCAAAGAGTCTGTGAGGAATGAAAAGTGGAATCTGATTGGTTGCTAAGGGCAACTGAGCCAGTTTCACTTTACACCATGTTTGATAAATCTCCCCCTTCATAACCTTATTACACTTTCTGTCCACCTACTTTTGGACCACCCTGTATATATTTTAGATTTGTATTGTGCCATCATATTCTACAGGACTGTATAATTCAGAGGGTACTTGTACAAACAATATCAGACATTACAGAGTAATGCATGGACTATTAATTTATGAAAAAAATAACAGATAAATGTGCTTTAAATATGACCTTTGTATATGGTAAAGAACATTTCCCATAACATCATTGGTGTCTGCTGTTTTGGAATCTTCAGGTCAGGATTATTTTAGTACAAATTACTGTCTTGTTGTGAATGTTTTATCAGGAATAGTCATATAAGTTGAACTCAAGAGCAAAGAAAAGGCTCAAACTCCTTTTATACTGCAATGCTGTCTTCATTTACTGTAAATGTCATGACTACAACAGAGACCGAGAACAGTCGATGAATAACATCTGCGTAAACTCTGATCAAAGGATTTATGATAAACTGTAAGTCATATAAGATGGTACAGCCGTACACTTATTGTCTGCTGCAAAGACTCTAAATTTGAGAAAAAGTAAATATCCTCTTGAAAAATAATTATCAGCAGCCATTTATATGTTCAGCGATAATATTTAGGGTGGAGCGATGTAAATACAACAGTACTTTATTTTTGTGAAATATCAGAAAATGTATTTCCTGATCTGACAACAAATATTCAACATTTTAGAAATGTTACCATTTCATCAGGGATAAATCTGCCTTAGGGCTTGTGCATACAACCATAAAAATCAGATGATTGCTATCCATTGTTTTGACAGACTGCACTCATCCCCATGTTATTCTATGGGACTGTGCATATGTCCGATTTTTTTTATTGGATCAAAAAAAACAAAATTCGCAGCATGCACGAGTTGCATCAGATTATCGGATCGCACTTGGCCATTCATGTCTATCGGTCCGTGGAAAGAATCGGACCATAGCCAGATGACATCTGAGTGAGGTCCGATTTTCACGAGAAAGTTGGAGAATTTTTTTTTAATTCTCTTCATTCGAGAAATCAGAGTTTGATCAACGTGTGTTGATCTAAAAAAAGGGGAAATTTACATATGTAAATGTGACGCCCAGCTGAGCTTGGTATCACAGATCCTAGAAGAGTGCATTGATAGAATCTTCCACAAGAGGCCCCCATAAACATTCACACATCTCCACCTTCCACCTCAGACCACCAGAGGGAGCCCGTTAGGGATATATAAAGTGAAGGTGGAGCCAGTCAGTTAAGTCAGTTGATCAGTCAGACTGGAGCTACAGAGAGTAAGGTGCATCACACAAGTTGCTGTCGAGGCAGTCTAGGCCTCCAGCAGTCCTGAAACCCTGTCCAGACTCACCTAGCTCAGGTTAGTATGCTTACGGAGTGCCGGCGCCATAAGATCGGTAAAGCGCGGCAAGCTGCCGTTATTGTGTATAGCCTAGTGAGGGCCCCGAGTAAGCCGAAGGCGAGTGGAGAGTTATTCAAAAAGGGGCAGAGGAGCTTAACCAGCTCACCACGAAGCTTTTACCGGACACCGGGTCCGAGCTTACCGGGATCTCCAAGACCCAGTAAGGCATAACCGGAATCCCTGGAGAACTACAGGTCCCAGGATCACCAGAAAGCTGATAAGTAACAGAGCCAGGAGACACATAGGCCCCGTAAGCTGGAAGCGTGTACTCCAAATGAAGGCCCTACCACAAGGTCAGCCGGTGCAGGACAGAGACATAGTTAGGCCTAGCTCCAGGCAGGTCATAAACTTACTACGCAAAGGCAAGAAACAGGAGGCCCTACACCCGCTCATTGGGGAGGATCCTGAAATGCACCCTTCACCCTACAGTGCTCCGGGATGTGCCTGAATTTCTACCAGTAAAAGGTACTGAAGAGAACTGTGTGTTTGCCTGTCTTTCCGTAGGCCCGGCTGGGTCTCCCCTGTCCTGCATCCATCCTTCATACGCTGCCCTGAGGCCTAGCTCCACCTGTGGGGAGCTGTACTGTGGCGCCCCTGAGGGTTCGGTCACCACAGAGGTACTGCATCTCTTTAATGAGGTGTAGTATCTCCCTTCGAGGTAAGGATGGTGCAGCTGTCAGTACCACACCTCTACATCCAACACTACACTCTCCCACCTGTAGGGGGGCTAATATGCACTAGGGTGCTGCCCCAGCCAGAATAAGAGGAGATGGGGGAACCAAAGATAGGGGGAAACTAGTAGTGGGTGAGGGTGGAGGACACACTTAGAGGTTACACTTAAGAATTCATATTTAATTAACGGCCATCTTAGGTTCAAGGTCTTTGATTGTGATCTTCATCACTGAACGTGGCTTTCTGTGTGAACCTGCAGTTGATGGGGACACGGTCCTCGTACTCTGGCCTTGAGTCGAGGAGCGGGCGAGAGTTAACGGTTGTCTCTACCCGGTCAAGGTCCCTGCTTAAGAAGGCCAGGAGGGGAGCAGAGGAGACAAGCTCCGCAGGCAAAAGGATCCCAGGGGGAAGTGGATGGAGCAGCATACGCCACCTACTACCTTCATTCTGGCCCAGTCAGAGGGACTCCTGCTGCAAAAGGGGTACCGGCCCCCGATACCTGACTCTGTAACTCCAAGTCTCAGTCAGGAAAGCCTGGAAGGCTAAGAGAAATCCCATCGGGTAACGGACGGAGCGGAGTCGGCTCCCGTACCCTAGTTCTGTGCATAGTCCAGATGGAGACCCGGCCTTTCTACACACACGGACAAGAGAGGACTAGTTTCAAGTCTAGGAACACTCTGGTGCGGGGTCTTGACTAAACACCTGAACTCCCCGGAGGTTGGCGGGGGGAGCTGGGAGAAGCCTTGCCGCTGCTTACCAAATCATGAGTAAAGACCTGGAAGACTATCCCTATGACCTCCGGACTCTTATTATTACACCGCACCGCACAACACCAGAACTTCCTCACTACTACGCCCTCCATCCACGTTTCTGCCCTGAGGCTCAGCTCCGCCTGTGGGGAGTTATACCATCATCTGCTGCCAACACATCCCGCCTCAGAGGACTGCTGCAGCGCTGGTGGAAATCACCAGACACCACAGGTGGCGTAGTCGATAAAAACCACTTGACTAGCCCAGGTGATGGGGATAACTCGGTACCCGGGCCTTTTTGCCTGACCTTGGGGATGTCGCGGTGGTCAGCTCCCGGGCCCGTACCCTGGGGTCACTCTTTTAAAGGGTTTGGTTTGTTTTATAAAAGTTAATGACGCCACCTGTGGCTTCTGGTGAGAATCACCAGCGCTGCGCAGTCCACTGAGGCCGATGATAAGGCAGCTCGATGGTATAGCTCTCAACAGGTGGAGCTAGGCCTCAGGGCAGCATACGGAAAGGGGAATGCAGGACAGACGAGACCCAGCCGGGTCAAAGCAAGAACAGGGACGGACACGATAGTCACTTCAGTACCTTTTACTGGTGGAAATTCAGGCACATCCCGGAACACTGTAAGGTGAAGGGTGCATGTCAGGATCCTCCCCAATGAGCGGGCGTAGGGCCTCCTGTTTCTTGCCTTTGCGTGGTAAGTTTCAGACCTGCCTGGAGCTAGGCCTAACTTTGTCTCTGTCCTGCGCTGGCTGACCTTGTGGTAGGGCCTTTTCTTGGAGTACACGCTCCTCCGCTTGCAGGGCCTATGTGTCTCCCGGCTCTGTTACGTATCAGCACTTTAGCGATCTTGGGACTTGTAGTTCTCTGGGGTTTCCGGTTATACCTTACTGGTTCATAGAGATCCCGGTAAGCTTCGGACCCGAGGTCCGGTAAATGCTTCGGGGTGAGCTTCTTAAGCTCCTCTGCCCCCTATGTACTAACTCTCCACTCGCCTTCGGCCTACTCGGGCCCTCACTAGGCTATACACACTAACGGCAGCCTGCCGCGCTTCACCGATCTTATGGCGCCGGCACACCTAAAGCTCACTATTCTGAGCTACAACTCAACTGAGCTCAACTCTGTATTCAGATGTATACTAACTGAACTCTCCAGAGGAACTGCTGAATCACTGAGCTCCACTGCAGACTGACCTATTTCTGTGTCTCACTCTGCAGGAACCCTTCAGGGGAACTAAACTGCCTGGCTTCACCATCCCTATTTATCTCCCTAACGGGCTCCCTCTGCTGGTCTGAGGTGGAAGGTGGAGATGTGTTAATGGTTATGGGGGCCTCTTGTGGAGGAATCCATCAATGCACTCTTCTAGGACTTGTGATACCAAGCGCAGCTGGACGTCACATTCCCCCCTAGCAAAGCTCAGCACTACCGGGCTGAAGTACATTTTTAAAACAATAGGAAACATGAACAATGCATTAACAATCTTCCCCTTTATGGGAGGCACCAAGCTTAAACGTTGTGACGCGCCCCCTGGGCCAGTGTTGTTGGGGATACCCGGAGCCGGATCAGATGGGGGTTGTAGTCTCCGAGTGGCTGTGACCCGGTCCGTGCCCAGGGTGTCAAGCTCAGTGTGTGGCAGTCCTTATGATGTTACTAGATGTTCTTTTGTGTCGACTACGCCACCCGTTGAATTGCGGTCAATACGGCCGCCGCTGCAGCAGGGTCCGCTGAGGCTGGTGATGTATGTGCAGCTCAGGTAGTATAACCCCCAACGGGAGGGGTATAGCCTCAGGGGGTCAGTTGCAGAGGATGGGGGTTGTGGTGGTGCAGCGAGGATGGAAATGAGACTCAGAGTCGGGCTGTGCAGTTCAGGGTTTGTTTACTTACTGCAGTTGTTCTGGTCACTCCGGCCTTAAGTGACCACCCGAGCCGTGCTGCGTCCACCAGGTCCTGGACTCAGCCAACCCCCAGGTGATTCTGGAGCGTGGTCCTGAGCTCCCTTTCTGTCCTGTCCTCTTCTCTGGCCTTCCCCACCAGGGATCCACCTATGTCCGGCTCCCTCGGGCCTCTTGGTGGTAAACCCTTGTCTCTGGGTTCCCTGACCCTATTCCTGGTCTGCCTTCCGGGTGGATTTAGAGGGTGATCGTGGCAGATCGATCCTGCCCACGACCTCCGGTTCCTGGCTAAGGTGTGCTGTAGCCTCTGCCAGCTTGGGATCCGGTACCCTGTTGCCAACTCTTCACCCTCTGGTCTAATTTGGGCTCTTGGAGTTCCTTCTTTCTCCCCCTCTGGGTCTTTCTTTCTCCTCTCTCTCTCTCTCTTGGCCTTGGAGCTGCTCTTCTCCTCTGCTCTCTTCCTCTATAAAGACCGACTGACAGACTGACCGACGTCTCACAGACTGACTGACTGACCCTGATCTAAGATGGTTCCCACCTTATATACTCCCTCTATGTGTGAGCTCAGGTGACCAGCACCCAATGAGCTCCTAGCTTTACCCAGGCTGCTCCCCCTATCTGCCCCTACACTACTGGGATGTTCCACCCCCCTCCCACTCCAGCCAGGAACAGACACTGTCGTACCTGCACATTTCTCTAGTGGGAGTACCGTCGGTCTGTTCCTCGGAAATGGGATGTGTGTAGTGCATGCAGCTAACTGAGCTCAGTTCCACACTCCATCCTTACCCGGGAGTGGAATATCACACCTCTGGGTTGAGGTGCAATACCCCTGTAGCAGCCGAATCCTCAGGGTGCTACATTCCCCCCTGGTAAATCACAGCACGTCCTCGGGCTGCAAGATATAAACAAAAACATCCAAAACATACAATTTTTTTCATAAACATAAACATATAAAACATATAAAACATCATCAGCAGCAATAAACTTTTCATATAAACATTCTTGTTTCTGGTTCCTCCGGTCACGGTGCAACTTGTGACCGGGTAAAGTGCGACAGTCTCTCTTGGAATAAAACAGTTTCCTATAAAACCGGTAGGGGGCGCTTTAGGAAGCGCAACTATATACAAGGGGATATGGCCGCTCTCAGTCCTCGGCCAGGTATTAGGGAGGATTGACCGTTCTCAGTCCTCGGTCAGTGGGAATAGGGACACACGGGGTTAACAGTTCACTCTTGGCTGGTCCCAACGGGGACATATTTTAAGCAGCAACAGTTCTTGGTACCCCGACGGGCAACTTTATACAGTCTCTCTCTACCGTACTTCAACGACGGCGTCCTACTGCTCTTTCTTGTTGGTTGGTTTCAGTTTCAGACCCGTCCGGGTCCTCTTGCTCCTCCTCACACCGCAGCTCCTCCTCCGTCAGGCGATGCACATGGAGGGCGTAGGGTCCTTTGGCACACTTGTGCCGGGTGAAGGTGACCTCGTCCCCTAAATACAGGTCACGACCTCTGTGTCCCTCCGGTAGGTGGGACTCAACGTCTCTCCTGGTCACGAAGACGTCGCCTGGGGTGCGGTGATCCCTGATGAAACCCCACCCATGCTGCAGATTGAACTTTATCACAGTCCCGATGGTACGGGGACCATGCGCTGCACGGGGGTTTCTCCTGGTCCGGCTCTTCTGCTCCGCGCTCCTTATTTGGGCTTGTTGTTCCCGGACCTGCCTCTCTCTCCGCTCCCTCTCAAAGACCTCGAGCTGCTGGCGGCAGCACTCTGCACGCTCCGCTGCGGCTACCCGAGTCTCCTGAGTGAACCCCATGAGGTCTTCTCCGGTGGGATCCCACTCAAACTGGGTCTCTTCTAGCGGGGGCGAGATCCTCTTTATGGGCTTTGGAGCCGGGATCAGGGGTTCGCACATGGCCCTTGCTTTTTGCAGCTCCAGCTGGATGTATTCCTGGGGCCATACGAAGGGCTGCCCATCCGGGCACGTATGCTGGGCGAACAGGTCCTCACCCAGGTGCGGTACTTTAGGTGTTATGGGCGCCGTGGTGGTAGCGGCGCCCGGGTTAACCAGGCCTTGCGACCAGGCTTGGGGCACCCTAAAGGCAAAGGGCACCGTAAGAACGGCGGCGCCCTGGGTTATTCGGCCCTGCGACCAGGCCGGTGGCTCCGCGGAGGTAGGGGGCGCTGTTGGTATTGCGGCGCCCGGGGGTACTAGGCCTTGCGACCAGGCCGGTGGTATTTCCTGCTTGGCCACACTCGAGGTCGAGGCGTGTGACGTCACAGGGGTCGCGGCCGCGGTTTCCGGTTGAGGCCTAGTCGGCGGCGGTGACGATGCAGCGACGGGCACGGCAGGGGGAATTTCGGGCTCTGCGACGGGGAGCTGGGGCAGGCACGCGGTTTCCCAGCTCGGGGTAGGGACGTCCCCTTTACCTGCCTCCGTCCGTTCAGCTCCCTTCTCGGCGCCGTCTCCTGCCTTCATTCCTCCTGCGCCATCCTCAGAGGCGGTCTGTCTCCTCGTCTCGGGTGGCGTGCTCCGCTGACGGATTTCGGTCTGCTGGGCCATCTCTCGGCTCCACTCCGCCAACGTCTCTCGCTGCACCCGGGCCAACCTCTGTGCGAGGCCCTCCAGCGCAGTCTGTGCACACTCCCGATCTCGGGGGAGCTGTGCTAGGATCTCCAGCAGGCCTTCTGGAGTGGCGACCTGCAACAGGCTCCTGACCACTGGGTCGGTGCTGCCTGGAGTGGCGGCCCGCATCAGGCTCCTGACCACTGGGTCGGTGCTGCCTGGCTCTCCCTCCATCTCCGGGTAGGCTCTCTCTGGACTCTCTTCCAGACGTCTTGTCTCCGGGTGCGCTCTCTCCAGACTGCTCCAGGCGACACCCATCTTCGTTCTCTTGTTCTGTCTCCGCCCACATCGAGGGTGGTCCCGGGGCAACTTAGTGATTGTCAGTTCCAGGGGCAGTTCTCTCACGCTGATGGACACTTCCAGCATCACAGTCTCTGTTGGTGGGCGCGGTTTCCGCTTTTGGCGCCATTCTTCGACCTGGCCCACAATGGGAGGTGGCCTTTTGCCACCCTCTGGCACGCCCATAATGGCGTCCGTTCTTCCAAGGCGGGAAATCTTCAGAAATGGCGGGAATCGTCTCCCAGTGGCGGGAAACTCCATGGATGGCGGGAAAAAGCTGCAAATGGCGGACAACCGGCGGGAAACGACCTGTGATGGGGCCCGATGGCGGGGACCCTCCGGAACCGGCAGGAGACTTCTTTTTAAGGTAACGGTGAACTTTTCTTCAGGCACGCAGTACCCGGTGGTTGCGGGCACGAAATCCTGCCGACTACGCCAAAGTTGACGCGCCCCCTGGGCCAGTGTTGTTGGGGATACCCGGAGCCGGATCAGATGGGGGTTGTAGTCTCCGAGTGGCTGTGACCCGGTCCGTGCCCAGGGTGTCAAGCTCAGTGTGTGGCAGTCCTTATGATGTTACTAGATGTTCTTTTGTGTCGACTACGCCACCCGTTGAATTGCGGTCAATACGGCCGCCGCTGCAGCAGGGTCCGCTGAGGCTGGTGATGTATGTGCAGCTCAGGTAGTATAACCCCCAACGGGAGGGGTATAGCCTCAGGGGGTCAGTTGCAGAGGATGGGGGTTGTGGTGGTGCAGCGAGGATGGAAATGAGACTCAGAGTCGGGCTGTGCAGTTCAGGGTTTGTTTACTTACTGCAGTTGTTCTGGTCACTCCGGCCTTAAGTGACCACCCGAGCCGTGCTGCGTCCACCAGGTCCTGGACTCAGCCAACCCCCAGGTGATTCTGGAGCGTGGTCCTGAGCTCCCTTTCTGTCCTGTCCTCTTCTCTGGCCTTCCCCACCAGGGATCCACCTATGTCCGGCTCCCTCGGGCCTCTTGGTGGTAAACCCTTGTCTCTGGGTTCCCTGACCCTATTCCTGGTCTGCCTTCCGGGTGGATTTAGTGGGTGATCGTGGCAGATCGATCCTGCCCACGACCTCCGGTTCCTGGCTAAGGTGTGCTGTAGCCTCTGCCAGCTTGGGATCCGGTACCCTGTTGCCAACTCTTCACCCTCTGGTCTAATTTGGGCTCTTGGAGTTCCTTCTTTCTCCCCCTCTGGGTCTTTCTTTCTCCTCTCTCTCTCTCTTGGCCTTGGAGCTGCTCTTCTCCTCTGCTCTCTTCCTCTACAAAGACCGACTGACAGACTGACCGACGTCTCACAGACTGACTGACTGACCCTGATCTAAGATGGTTCCCACCTTATATACTCCCTCTATGTGTGAGCTCAGGTGACCAGCACCCAATGAGCTCCTAGCTTTACCCAGGCTGCTCCCCCTATCTGCCCCTACACTACTGGGATGTTCCACCCCCCCTCCCACTCCAGCCAGGAACAGACACTGTCGTACCTGCACATTTCTCTAGTGGGAGTACCGTCGGTCTGTTCCTCGGAAATGGGATGTGTGTAGTGCATGCAGCTAACTGAGCTCAGTTCCACACTCCATCCTTACCCGGGAGTGGAATATCACACCTCTGGGTTGAGGTGCAATACCCCTGTAGCAGCCGAATCCTCAGGGTGCTACAGTTGCATAACAACATAAACAAATACAAAGTGTCCTCAGAACTCAAGTCTCTTGTGGTGAGGTTCCCAAACAGGATGTCCATCTCACAGGGTAGAGTACTTGGCGGTTTTGAGGGACCTGTCCCAAACCCTCAACGTAGGTCCTGGGGTGGCTGCAGGGCATGAAGATCCTGCGTTGGACCTCCAATAGAGCCACTCACGACAGGTTTTTCTTCTGAGGTCACCTAAAGGGGTACTCCAGGGAGTACAATTATATACATTGAATAGTTTTTGGGCTGCACACAGTCCTCAGCCACGAAGTTCTTAGATAAGCAATAAAGAAAGTTATTAAGCAAAACACAAAGTAATATACATATGCATGAAAATACACAACAATTCAGTACAATCATACACAATATACAATACCGCAGGGGTAACTATCTACATTTCACAAATTTGACTATTTACTGAGTGTACCTAGCAGGGGTTTTACCTTGCATGCTACGTATTGATCTGCGTAGTACCGGTATGCGTGAAGTACTAGTAGGTGCACTACCTCCCCATGTGTCAGCACTAGGTGTGGAGGGGCTACAAGGCTGCATTGACCTCACTACTGGACTTTCAAGCAGGGTCGGACTGGGCTGGCGGGATACCGGGAATTTTCCCGGTGGGCCCCGCCCCCTGCTGCAGAGGAGAGGGGGAGAAGAGAGCAAAAAAAAATCCTGCGGTTTTAAGGGGCATGGGCCCTTTAAAAGCGCGGGCACAGTGTATGCGGGGACGCGCGCACGCGGCGTTCATTACCTGAACCACCGCGGCGCACGTCCCTGTGAAGCAGCTGAAGCTGCGCGTCTCCCTTCGCCGGCCGGCTTATGACGTCATCGTCATGCGCCTGCTGTGAAGGAGGCGCGCAACTCAGGAGAAGGAGGACGGCGCACGGGATCGCAGGAAGGACACATGGAGGCCAGGATGGATATGTAGGGGGAGCAGGCTGGACACATGGATATATGGGTGGAGCAGGCTGGACACATGGAGTCCAGGATGGATATATGGGGGGGCAGGATGGATATATGGGGAGGTGTCAGGATGGATATATGCAGGGGGGGGCAGGATGGATATATAGAGGGTAGGCTGGACACATGGAGTCCAGGATGGATATATGGGGAGGCAGGCTGGAAACATGGAGGCAAGGATGGATATGTGGGGGGGCAGGCTGGCCACATGGGGGGCTAGGATGGGTATATGGGAGGGGGCAGGCTCGATACACATGTGCTAGGATAAATATCTGGAGGGGTCAAACTGGACAAATGGGGGCCAGAAGGGATATATGCAGGGGGGTGTCAGGATGGATACATGGAGTCCAGGATGAATATATGGAGGGGCAGGCTGGAAACATGGAGGCAAGGATGGATATGTGGGGGGGGGGGCAGTCTGGCCACATGGGTACTAGGATGGATATATGGAGGGGGGAGGGCAGGCTCGATACATGTGGGCTAGGATAAATATATGGAGAAGCCACCCTGGACATATGGGGGCCAGAAGGGACATATGGGGGTGCCTGGCTGGACAAGGGACTTAATTACTGTTTGGGGGCCAGATTGAGGAACATACTTTATTAGTTTATGGTGGCCAGTGGGGAACATTATTATTTTAGATTCCAATTATTATTATTACATTATTACTTCAGTAATATAATTTACTTTTTAGGAAACTGTTTTCCATGGGATGGGACAAAAGAGGAGTCCTGTTACTGTGCTGGATGGCACTATGTTGCTTTTTTTCTTCAACTGGTGTAGTGTAGAAGTCGGGGAGGGAAAGTGGGAATATTCTCTAGAAGAGATCAGTTATTGATAACTGTGTGTTATTTTCTGCATAGTCGATTCCTGGCTGGAAGAAGTGATGGCCGTCTGTGCCTGATGAAGAAGAAAAGCGAAGATGAATGACTTCACCTAGAGACGTCACTGGTGAGTCAGTGTATTACATGTACACTTATACTACACACGTGGTCAAAATTGTCACAGAAATAACTTGAATCTGATAAATTACAAACTTTTGAAAATGAACAAATGAAAGTCAGACATTGCTTTTCTGCTTCCACAGAATTTAAAAAAAAATTAACCTCATGAAATAGGCCTGGACAGAAATGATGGTTCTTCTTAACTTAATATTTTGTTGAACAACTTTTTGAGGCAATCACTGCAATCAAAGGATTCCTGTAACTGTCAATGAGACTTCTGCACCTCTCCACAGGTATTTTGGCCCACTCCTCATGAGCAAACTGCTACAGTTGTCTCGTGTTTGAAGGTTGCCTTTTCCATGTTTCAGCTCTTTCCAAAGATGCTCAATAGGATTTAGGTCAGGGCTCATAGAAGGCCACTTCAGAATAGTCCAATGTTTTCCTCTTAGCCATTCTTGGGTCATTATCCTGTTGCAAGACCCATGACGTGTGACTGATACCAAGCTTTCTGACACTGGGCAGCACATTTCTCACTAGAATCCCTTGATAGTCTTGAGATTTCATTGTACCCTGCAGAGATTCAAGACACCTTGTGCCAGATGCAGCAGAGCAGCCCCGGAACATAACAGCCTCCCCCATGTTTCACAGTAGGGACAGTGTTCTTTTCTTGATATGCTTCATTTTTCTGTCTGTGAACATAGAGCTGATGTGCTTTGCCAAAAACTTCCATTTTTGTCTCATCTGTCCATAGGACATTCTCCCAGAAGCTTTGTGGCTTGTCAACATGTAGTTTGGCAAATTCCAGTCTGGCTTTTTTATTATTTTTTTTTTCAACAATGGTGTTCTCCTTGGTCGTCTCCCATGAAGTCCACTTTGGATCAAACAATGACAGATGGTGCGATCTGACACTGATGTTCCTTGAGCTTGAAGTTCACCTTTAATCTCATTAGAATCCTGGGCTCTTTTGTTACCATTCATATTATCCGTCTCTTTGATTTGTCATCAATTTTCCTCCCGTGGCCACGTCCAGGGAGGTTGGCTACAGTCCCATAGATCATAAATTTCTGAATAATATGTGACACTATAGTCAAAGGAACATAAAGCTGCTTAGAGATGGTCTTATAACCTTTACCTTTAACATGCTTTTCTATAACTTTCTTTCTAATCTCCCAAGACAACTTTCCTTTGCTTCCTCTGGTGCATGTTGAGTGTGGTACACACCATGTCACCAAACCTCACAGTGAGTATCTGTAGCCCTATATACAGGCCCACTGACTGATTACAAGATTGTAGACACCTGTGATGCTAATTAGTGGGCACAACTTGATTTATCATGTCCCTTTTGTCACATTATTTTCAGGGGTACCATAATTTCTTTCCAGGCCTATTTCATGAGTTTAATTTTTTTTTAAATTCTGTAGAAGCAGAAAAGCAATGTCTGACTTTCATTTCTTCATTTTCATAGATTTTTAAATTTATTATTACTTTTATCAGATTCAAGTTATTTCTGTGACCATTGTGGGTTTTTCTTTCATTAAACGAGGGGTACCAACAATTCTGATCACGTGTGTGTATAGTATATACAGAGCTCCTGTGTATGTCACTGGTGATCACTGTATTACGTATACACTATATGCAGAGCTTCTGTGTATAATGTCACTGGTGACCACTGTATTACCTGTACACTATATACAGAGCTGCTGTTTATAATGTCACTGGTGATCACTGTGTTACCTGTACACTGACACTATATACAGAGCTCCTGTGTATAATATCACTGGTGATCACTGTATTTATTACCTGTACATGAACACTATATACAGAGCTCCTGTGTATAATATCACTGGTGATCAGTGTATTACCTGTACAATGACACTATATACAGAGCTCCTGTGTATAATGTCCCTGTTGATCACTGTGTTACCTGTACACTAACACTATATACAGAGCTCCTGTGTATAATGTCGCTGGTGGCAATAACAGTGTTGTTAGTATTGTGGTTTGTATTCATGATCAGTATTGTAGTATTTGGTCACTTTGGGGTGGTAATATGTGGTCTGGTCATGGTGTGGCCGTATTTGTTCCTTGTATGTGGTATTATTCAGTCACTATGTGGTGGTAATATGTGATCTAGTCATGGTGTGGCGATATTTGTCCCTTTTGTATGTGGTATTATTGGTGTTGATATAGTGAACTGTGTTGTGTATGGCGGTCATTTTGTTCTTGCTGATATTAACTAGGAAAAGATTTTTTTCCATTAGGCCACAGCCCCACCCTCAGTATTTGGTTAGTATTTTTTCTCAGGAGTCGCTGTCAAAACAAGTAGTGGGTGATAAATACAGAATTGGTGACTTGTTTCTATTATACCTTTTGTCTGATTGTTCCTCATCTAGTTTTGGCTCCCACTCCTGAAAAAAAAATACTGACCGGATACTGACCAAATACTGATAGTGGGGCCGTGGCCTTAGAGATTAAATACTTGGACCAGAGCGGCAGAGATGTACTTACAGGGGTTCTCCGGTGAAAACAAGTAATCACCTCTCCACAGGATCAGTGATAATATTGATTGGTGGGGGTCTGACTGCTGGGACACAATTGGCAGAATGTGGAGTTTTTCTCCCCATTAGACTGGAGCTCATGTGAGATGCGACCACTGATCCATTCATTCCTAAAGTGGCTGTGAGCGCTGCTCTTTTTTGGAAGCCCCCAAGAGAATGAATGGAGCTGCGGTCAGACGTCCCACCTGCCGCTGCATTTTAAAATGGGGATAAGTGTCCTGTCAGGGATAAAACTTCCCCATTCTTCTGATAGGTGCGTTTTCCAATGTTCGGACCCAAACGATCAATAAGTTATCACCTATCCTGTAGAGCCCATGGATCGGTGATAACTTGTTTTAACCAAAGAAGCCCCTTAATGCAAACTACCGTAATTGTACACCCCAGTTAGTGTCGCACAGTAGATATGCAGGAGCCGCCAGTCAATGCTCCACTACAACAGGGATAGCGGATAACAGATATTTGCATATGGCTGTAGGTGGGCCCCTAGAGTCAGTTCTCCCTGTGGGCCCCAGACACCCCAGTCCGACCCTGCTTGCAAGCATACCATTGGCTGGGCCTTCTTGCTCTGTTCCTACCGGGGATCCTTCTTCCGGGGATTCTGCTTGAGCAGGCACTTCTGCAGCACTTGTAGGTTCTTCTTGCTGTGGGTAGAAGGTGAGTACAGAGATGACTACGGCTCCTCCTATTTGAGGCCAATCTGCCGGGAAATCTCCTAAATCAGTGTGGATCACTTCTTCTTTAGGCTCCTCCGGGATTGTGAGAGGCTCTTCTTCTTGGGGTTTCAGTAAGTCTGGACACAACTTTAGGTGGTCCCTGGACACTGTAGCAGATGTTCTTCCTCCATCTCGACTGATTATGCATGTCTTCTTGTTATCAAATCTTGACGGTAACACAGTGTCGGGTTCTTTTTCCCACTGGTCATCAAGTTTGTGGTTGCGCCTTTTCCTTTTCAATACTGTTTCACCAGGCGTGAAGGGTTCTGCGGGTGCGTTTTTGTTGTAGTGCGCCTCCTGCCTTTCTCTCACCCGAGTGAGACTGTCCTCGACACAGGCTTGAACTCTTCTGTACTGCTCTTGTCTGGTCGTGTCCCAGTCCTCAGTGGTCATATCAGCTTCAGGCTCAACAATACCAAGCGCCAGATCCATGGGCAGCTTTCCTGGCCTTGCCCGCATAAGATATGCCGGAGTACAATTGGTGGAACTTACTGGTATATGATTGTACAGATCCACTAGGTCAGGTAGTAGGTCTGGCCACTGGTTTCTCTCCTCAAGTGGTATGGTCTTTAGCAGGTCGATGATGATGTTGTTCATCTTTTCGCAGAGACCGTTGGTTTGTGGGTGGTACGGTGTATTTCTTAACTTTTTACACCCGTACAGATGGCAGAACTCCTTGAACAATTCAGCCTCAAAGGCCGGGCCTTGGTCCGTCAGCACCTGCTCAGGGTAACCATGGGGTCTACAGAAATACGCTTGGAACGTCTTTGCTGCTGTCTCTGCCATCAGGTCTTTGACAGGGGCAACCACCATGAAACCTGAGTAGTGATTCACCATGATCAGAGCATAAGAGTACCCTGACCTGCTGGGGGACAGCTTGACATGGTCCAGGGCCACGATCTCCAGGGGTCGAGTCATCTTGATGGGTTGCAGGGGTGCCTTCTGGCTGCTGTAGTCTTTTCTTCTGAGGCTACAGGGTCCACAGTCTCTGCACCACCTCTCAATGGAGCTGCACATTCCTACCGAGTAGAATCGGCACTTCAGCAGGGTCTCTAGCTTTTTACAGCCAAAGTGCCCCGCCTGATCGTGGTAGGCCTCCAACACCATTTGGATGTCTGTCTTGGGGACCACTATCTGCCATACCATCTCGTGGGTTTTTGGATTGACGTACCTCCGACAGAGCTTCTCACGGTAAATAAACAGCCGACTTCTCTCGTTCCACAGCTGCTTTGCTTGCAAAGACGGGTCTTTTTCCAGGGAGGAACCTTCTTGGGTTATCACCTCCTTGATGCGGCTGACAACCGGGTCTCTGTCCTGGGTCTCTTTCCAGCTGTGGTGAGGCAGGGGGTTTAACGTCTTTCCACGCAGCGTCCTGGAGGCTCGTTGCTCGTGGATCATCCCATTCCGGTGAAAGGCAGGTAGCTCAATCTCTTCCAGGTCATCCACTTCTTCTTCTGTGTCTGACTGGTGAGGCATCCTGGACAGGGCATCGGCATTGGCGTTCTTGCGACCCGCCCGGTATTTAATTTTAAATTGGTAGTTTGACAGCCGAGCCATCCATCGTTGTTCCAGTGCCCCCCAACTTAGCTGTTTCAAGATGGGTCAAGGGGTTGTTATCAGTGAAGGCAGTGAACTTACTGGAGGCCAGGTAGTGCTTAAACCTTTCAGTGATGGCCCAGACCAGGGCCAGGAACTCCAACTTAAAGCTGCTGTAGTTCTCTGGGTTTCTCTCGGTCGGGCGGAGCTTCCTGCTTGCGTATGCGATTACCTTCTCTTGGCCATTCTGCTTCTGACTCAAGACAGCTCCCAGTCCTTCGTTGCTGGCATCAGTATACAGCAGGAACGGTTGGCTGTAGTCAGGGTAGGCTAGGATCTCATCGCCTGTCAGGATCTCCTTCATCTCCTGAAATGACTCGGCTTGCTCCTTACCCCAGTGGAATTGGGGATTTCTGCCTTTGGGGGACTGCCCTACCAGGAGGTCTTGCAGAGGGGCTGCTTTCTTGGTGTAGTCTTTTACAAACCTCCGATAGTATCCTACTAGTCCCAAGAACTGACGCACCTCTTTGAGGTTCTTCGGCTCCGGCCACTTCTGGATGGCTGTGACTTTCTCCGGGTCTGGTGCTACCCCTTCCGGACTGACAATGTGCTCCAGGTACTGTACCTTTCTCTTGAGCAGGTGGCACTTTGAGGGCTTCAGCTTCATCCCGTACCGGGACAGTGACTCAAATACTTCTGCCAGGTGTTTCAAGTGGTCCTCGTACGTTCTGGAGTACACTATTACATCGTCCAGGTAAAGTAACACAGTCTCGAAGTTGCGGTGTCCCAGGCAGCACTCCATCAATCTCTGGAACATTCCGGGGGCATTGCAGAGTCCAAACGGCATACTGTTGAACTCGCAGAGTCCCATCGGGGTGGTGAAGGCCGTCTTCTCCCGATCCTCCTCAGCCACAGCTACTTGCCAGTACCCACTAGTGAGGTCAAGGGTGGAAAAGTAATTTGCAGACTTTAAGGCAGCTAGGGACTCCTCTATGCGTGGTAAAGGGTATGCATCCTTATGTGTAATGCGATTTACTTGACGGTAATCTATATACATTCTCATGCTCCCGTCCTTTTTCCTAACTAGCACTAGGGGAGCTGCCCAGGGACTACAACTATCCCTTATTACTCCCGCCTTTCTCATGTCCTGCAACATTTCCTTAGCCTTCTGGTAGTGAGCTGGTGGTATAGGCCGGTTACGTTCTTTGATTGGGGAATGGTCGCCTGTGGGGATATGATGTTGAACCCCCTTAATCCTCCCAAAGTCAAGTGGATGCTTACTGAACACCTGCGAGTATTCTTGTACCACCCGGTGTACACCCTGTTTTTGATTAGCAGGAGTGGTGTCTGTCCCAACATGGAGCTGTTGACACCATTCCTCCACCTGGGTTGCAGGGTCATTATCCTCCACTTCATCTGGTGAGGTTAAGGACTCCGCCTTGTGAATGCAGTTGTTGTTGACAGCATGTAATTTGGCAACAGTGGCATAACGTGGCAGTCTGACCTCATCTTCCCCTAAGTTGAGAAGACGGACGGGCACCCTCCCATTGCGTACATCTACCAAGAGCGTGGGTCTGTGCTCGGAGCAAAGGGGTTCTACTACCGTCTGGTAGCTCTGTCCTCTAAGACCTATGGCAGCTCTACACCAGATGAGCATTTCACTCATTGGGGGGATGACAATGGGTATGGGGTCCGTTACCCGCACATTACCGATTTCACCTTCTGTTAACCTTACTTGCTGTTGGTACATCAGGACTCGGATCTCCTTCTGCAGTGCCCTCCTCTGTCTTGGTCTGGCAGTGTCGGCTATCTGTTGGAGCAAGAACACAACCTCTCCCAAACAGTTACCAACAATGTTAGTGCCAAGTACCATATACGGATTGGTGTCATCAGGATTAGTCTCTACTACAATTAGCCCCTGGTCCTTCAGCTCCACTCTCCCCACCTTTACAGTCACATTCTTAACCCCGAGTAGGTTAAGGGGGAGTCCATTCGAGGCATAAACAGAAAGATTTGGAGCTGGCGGACGTAGGTCGTCCATGGACCAGAACCTCTTGTAGAGGACGTCAGGCATGATGGTTACCTGAGATCCCGTGTCCAGCAGGGCATGCGTCGGGATCCTGTCCAATACAATGGACAGGAAAGGTCTTCCTCCGACGAACCTGTTGTACCAGTCTGATGGGCCTGGTGAGTTTACTCCTGGGTGTCGGCCCTCAGACCCAGGGTTTTCTCGTTTAAAGGACAATTTTGGGCGATGTGTCCGGTCTTGTGGCAGCGGTAGCAGGCAGGGTCCTTCTGTGAACGGCGCTGGTCACTGGTCCTCGAAGAGGGTGATGTTGGCCTCCTCCTCCTTCGCATCCAGGGGACATCCTCAGGGCTATCGGCTAACAGGATTTTCCCTCCTTCCTCGGGCTCCGTCCGCAGCTGCAGAGCACTCAGCACAGTGGTCAGAGTTTTGCTCAACTGATGCACTTCAGAGCGCAAGCTGTCTAGCTCTCTAGGGGACGTTGCTGGAACTTTGGCTTCAGCGGTTACCGGGGAAAAGGTGGGTGTTGCAGGCACTGGGGTAGCCCCACCCTGGTAACATTGGATGGAATTTGTTTCCAGAGGCTGCAGTCCTTTTATAGCCATGTCCTTAAGATTGTCAAAGGTGGCATCTGGATGATCCACGGATCACCAACGCACAGTCCTGCTCTCCTCTGGAGACCTCAGTCCCCGGACAAACTGTTCCTTCAGCATTTTCTATGCTGGTCGGACTAACCTGTTTCAGAGCCAGCAGGGACCCCTGTAGACGCCAGGCGTAGTCCCGAACACTGTCCTCCGACTGTTGGGAACAGTTGTAGAACCTCATCCGGAGGTCCGCCTCAGTAAGATCCTCAAAGACAGTCTGTAGCTTTTGAAATATTGCGGACACTGACTCCTGGTCTGCGGCCGACCATGTTTCCACTTCTCGTTCCGCAGCACCAGTCAGTTGTCCCAATACAACAGCAGCTCTTTGCTTGCCTGTCATAGAGTACATGTCCAAGATACCACATATCTTCCGTTTAAATCCAGACAGGGTATCTGGTTAGCCGTTGTACTGGGGGAGCCACTTTGCTCCAGGAATGTACAGTAAAGTCATAGGAACGACAGGTGTTACAGGCGCTGCTGGTGAAGCGGCGGCTTCAGCCTGCTCATCATCGGGCGCGGGTTGCACTTCAGGGACATTGACCGGCATGTCGGCGTTCTGCTGTTCGTCGGACATTCTCGCGCCCCCCTAGCTAACTGTGGCCTACCTTCTAATTTTTCTTCCGATAGGACGCAGCTCCACAGGTGACGGTCGTCTTCAGGACCTTGCGTCGCTTGCGTCTTATGTCAGAGCGTTCAGCGATGCTCCTTACAGGACCTGGCACTTCTTGCTTTGACGTAGAGGCGTGGGGCGTGTCCGGGGCTTCGCGCTCTTTTGCAGGTACGCCCCTAATTTTCCCATGGTTACGCCCTTCTTCTTCTCCCAATGGCGGCAATCTTCACCACAGTCAAATATACAGTTCACTTCAATAAAGGCGCACAGTACCCGGTGGCAACGGGCATAACACTCCGTCGTTGCAGCAGGCACGGAATCCTGTTTGTGATGCCAGAAGAGATGACTAGCCCAGGGGATGGGGATAACTCGGTACCCGGGCCTTTTTGCCTGACCTTGGGGATGTCGCGGTGGTCAGCTCCCGGGCCCGTACCCTGGGGTCACTCTTTAAAAGGGCTTGGTTTGTTTCATAAAAGTTCGTGACGCCACCTGTGGCTTCTGGTGAGAATCACCAGCGCTGCGCAGTCCACTGAGGCTGATGATAAGGCAGCTCGATGGTATAGCTCCCCACAGGTGGAGCTAGGCCTCAGGGCAGCGTACGGAAAGGGGAATGCAGGACAGGCGAGACCCAGCCGGGTCAGAGCAAGAACAGGGACGGACACAATAGTCACTTCAGTACCTTTTACTGGTGGAAATTCAGGCACATCCCGGAGCACTGTAGGGTGAAGGGTGCATGTCAGGATCCTCCCCAATGAGCGGGCGTAGGCCTCCTGTTTCTTGCCTTTGCGTGGTAAGTTTCAGACCTGCCTGGAGCTAGGCCTAACTTTGTCTCTGTCCTCCACTGGCTGACCTTGTGGTAGGGCCTTTTCTTGGAGTACACACTCCTCAGCTTGCGGGGCCTATGTGTCTCCCGGCTCTGTTACGTATCAGCACGTTAGCGATCCTGGGACTTGTAGTTCTCCAGGGATTCCGGTTATACCTTACTGGGTCATAGAGATCCCGGTAAGCTTCGGACCCGAGGTCCGGTAAAAGCTTCGGGGTGAGCTAGTTAAGCTCATCTGCCCCCTATGTACTAACTCTCCACTCGCCTTTGGCCTACTCGGGCCCTCACTAGGCTATACACACTAACGGCAGCCTGCCGCGCTTCACCGATCTTATGGCGCCGGCACACCTAAAGCTCACTATTCTGAGCAACAACTCAACTGAGCTCAACTCTGTATTCAGATGTATACTAACTGAACTTTCCAGATGAACTGCTGAATCACTGAGCTCCACTGCAGACTGACCTGTTTCTGTGTCTCACTCTGCAGGAACCCTTCAGGGGAACTAAACTGCCTGGCCCCACCTTCCCTATTTATCTCCCTAACGGGCTCCCTCTGCTGGTCTGAGGTGGAAAGTGGAGATGTGTGAATGGTTATGGGGGCCTCTTGTGGAGGAATCCATCAATGAACTTTTCTAGGATCTGTGATACCAAGCGCAGCTGGGCATCACACACTCAACCCTGAAAGCCCTTACATCCTTTTTAATGTGACGGCCCTGGGCACGGGACGGGTCCAGGCCATGGCTACATCCCCCTCAACATCTGACCTGGCTCCGAGTACCCCCATCTTCCCAGGGCTGGGCTGCGAGCGTCACAACTTGGCGTAGTCGGCAGGATTGCGTGCCCGCAGCAACGGAAGAAGATTGCCCATTGCTACCGGGTACTGCGCGCCTTTTTCAATAGACTGTCGTTTTTCACTTAAAATGGCGCCCGACCAAGAAGAACGGACGCCATAATGTGTAGAAAGGACAGCGTCTTAGCACCTCCTATCATGGGCCTGGCTTCCCCTTGGCGCCAAAAGGACAGACCGCCCCCTCCAGCAGAGACAGTCTGCGCAGGGATGTCCGTCAAAATAGATGGGATGTCCCTGGGAGGGTCCGTCAGCCAGCCGCCCTGGAGCTGCCCTAAAAAGAGGTGGAGATGATTGAAACAACAAGGTGCGGCCATAACAGTCCGAGACTTACCGCACCCTGCAGCAGTAATGGACGCCACCGAGGAGAGTTCTTCCGAGTCCTCCAACGTTGGCCCACGAGCTGCTGCCTCCCTCGGTATGGAGGGAATTCACCTGACCCCGAAGGAGGCCGAGTTCCTCCGCGATGAAACGAAGGACCTGATACAGAGGGTCGAAGAGGCCGCAGCCCAGGCGGAGGAAGTCCAGGAGGCACCGTGCAGCCCCGGAACGGGTAAGGAGAGAACCCCTATCCCGGGCGCGGGACGCAGCGTGGCCCTCCTGGATCTCGTGCCGGCACCCCCATCCTCGGGCGCTACACTGGGAGCAGTTATTCGCCCCGGATCCTGAGGCCCAAGCCGCCGCAGCCTCCGGAAGCCTGCTATGCCTTCCGACTCCCGGTTTAGAGGATCCCACATTTCTTGGGCTGACCATCTGCCCCAACCCAGACTAGTCCGCACAAGGACGAGGACTTGCAGCAACTCCTGCTGTCGCCGCTACCTGCGCCTCCGGTTGCCTCCCCGGCGGTGGAAGAGATGGCCTGGGACAACCAGGGGGGGGGATCCGTTTTATAGCCCAACATCTGACCTCAGAAGTAAAGCCTGTCTGGAGTGGCTCTCCTGGAGGTCCAACTCAGGATCTTCATGCCCTGCAGCCAACCCAGGGCCTACGTTGAGGGTTTGGGACAGGTCCCTCATTCTGCTGGACTCGCCCTTTTGCAAAGTTTTCTAGTTATATAATGTTTTAGATTTTGTACTATATTTACAGTTTGTAACGTTTAAGAAAAAGTGCCTCCCATAATGGGAAGATTGTTATAATGTTGTTACAAAAACTACAAAAAGTCTGTACCATGCTTTGCTCTCTTTGCAGCCCGCGGACGTGCTGTGTTTCACCAGGGGGGAATGTGGCGCCCCTGAGGGTTTGGTCACCACAGAGGTACTGCATCTCTTTAATGAGATGTGGTATCTCCCTTCGAGGTAAGGATGGTGCAGCTGTCAGGACCACACCTCTACATCCAACACTACACTCTCCCACCTGTAGGGGGGCTAATATGCACTAGGGTGCTGCCCCAGCCAGGATAAGAGGAGATGGGGGAACCAAAGATAGGGGGAAGCTAGTAGTGGGTGAGGGTGGAGGACACACTTAGAGGTTACACTTAAGAATTCATGTTTAATTAATGGCCATCTTAGGTTCAAGGTCTTTGATTGTGAGCTTCATCACTGAACGTGGCTTTCTGTGTGAACCTGCAGTTGATGGGGACACGGTCCTCGTACTCTGGCCTTGAGTCGAGGAGCGGGCGAGAGTTAACGGTTGTCTCTACCCGGTCAAGGTCCCTGCTTAAGAAGGCCAGGAGGGGAGCAGAGGAGACAAGCTCCGCAGGCAAAAGGATCCCAGGGGGAAGTGGACGGAGCGGCATACGCCACCTACTACCTTCATTCTGGCCCAGTCAGAGGGATTCCTGCTGCAAAAGGGGTACCGGCCCCCGATACCTGACTCTGTAACTCCAAGTCTCAGTCAGGAAAGCCCGGAAGGCTAAGAGGAATCCCATCTGGTAATGGATGGAGCGGAGTTGGCTCCCGTACCCTAGTTTTGTGCATAGTCCAGAGGGAGACCCGGCCTTTCTACACACACGGACAGGGGAGGACTAGTTTCAAGTCTAGGAACACTCTGGTGCGGGGTCTTGACTAAACACCTGAACTCCCCGGAGGTTGCCGGACCTCCGGACCTGGTGGCCGCAGAGCGCCGTGAGGAGCAGGGAGAAGCCTTGCCGCTGCTTACCAAACCATGAGTAAAGACCTGGAAGACTATCCCTATGACCTCCGGACTCTTATTATTACACCGCACCGCACAGCACCAGAACTTCCTCACTACTACCCCCTCCATCCGCGTCTCTGCCCTGAGGCTCAGCTCCGCCTGTGGGGAGTTATACCATCATCTGCTGCCAACACATCCCGCCTCAGAGGACTGCTGCAGCGCTGGTGGAAATCACCAGACACCACAGGTGGCGTAGTCGATAAATACCACTCAACCCGGAAAGCCCTTACATCCTTTTTAATGTGACGGCCCTGGGTACGGGACGGGTCCTGGCCACGGCTACATCACCCTCAACATCTGACCCGGCTCCGAGTACCCCCATCTTCCCTGGGCTGGGCTGCGAGCATCACAGTACCATCAAGCTGCCTTATCACCGGCCTCAGCGGACTGCCGCAGCGATGGTGATTCTCACCAGAAACCACTGGTGGCGTCACGAACTTTCATAAAATTAACAAACCAATCCACCCTTTTTAAAAGCTGACCCCAGGGTACGGGCCCAGGAGCCGACCACCGCGACATCCCCAAGGTCAGGCAAAAGGCCCGAGTACCGAGTCGTCCCCATCCCCCTGGGCTAGTGATCAACATATAATTCCTTTAAAAATATTTTTTATTTTCAAAATGTTGAAAAGCACCAATATACCCGTGTAACATACATTGTTAAAACAAATATTTAATGTAACGGGACCATAAATTGATATTGGCCAATGTGTAATAAGATCTGTATTAATTGAGATTATATATATATATATATATATATATATATATATATATATATATATATATTTATATATAATGCTCAAAAAAATAAAGGGAACACTTAAACAACAGAATATAACTCCAATTAAATCAAACTTCTGTGAAATCAAACTGTCCACTTAGGAAGCAACACTGATTGACAATCAATTGCACATGCTGTTGTGCAAATGGAATAGACAATAGATGGAAATTATTGGCAATTATCAAGACACCCTCAATAAAGGAGTGGCTCTGCAGGTGGGGACCACAGACCACATCTCAGTACCAATGCTTTCTGGCTGATGTTTTGGTCACTTTTGAATGTTGGTTGTGCTTTCACACTCGTGGTAGCATGAGACGAACTCTACAACCCACAGAAGTTGCTCAGGTAGTGCAGCTCATCCAGGATGGCACATCAATGCAAGCTGTGGCAAGAAGGTTTGCTGTGTCTGTCAGCGTAGTGTCCAGAGGCTGGAGGCGCTACTAGGAGACATGCCAGTACACCAGGAGACATGGAAGGGGCCATAGGAGGGCAACAGTCCAGCAGCAGGACCGCTACCTCCGCCTTTGTGCAAGGAGGAACAGGAGGAGCACTGCCAGAGCCTGCAAAATGACCTCCAGCAGGCCACAAATGTGCATGTGTCTGCACAAACAGTTAGAAACCAACTCCATGAGGGTGGTATGAGGGCCCGACGTCCACAGATGGGGGTTGTGCTCACAGCCCAACACCTTGCAGGACGCTTGACATTTGCCACAGAACACCAGGATTGGCAAAGTCGCCACTGGCGCCCTGTGCTCTTCACAGATGAAAGCAGGTTCACACTGAGCACATGTGACAGACATGAGAGAGTCTGGAGACGCCGTGGAGAGCGATCTGCTGCCTGCAACATCCTTCAGCATGACTGGTTTGGCAGTGGGTCAGTAATGGTGTGGGGTGGCATTTCTTTGGAGGGCCGCAGAGCCCTCCATGTGCTCGCCAGAGGTAGCCTGACTGCCATTAGGTACCGAGATGAGATCCTCAGACCCCTTGTGAGACCATATTCTGGTGCAGTTGGCCCTGGGCTCCTCCTAATGCAGGACAATGCCAGACCTCATGTGGCTGGAGTGTGTCAGCAGTTCCTGCAAGATGAAGGCATTGAAGCTATGGACTGGCCCGCCTGTTCCCCAGACCTGAATCCGATTGAGCACATCTGGGACATCAGGTCTCGCTCCATCCACCAACGTCACGTTGCACCACAAACTGTCCAGGAGTTGGGGGATGCTTTAGTCCAGGTTTGGGAGGAGATCCCACAGGAGACCATCCGCAACCTCATCAGGAGAATGCCCAGGCGTTGTAGGGAGGTCATACAGGCACGTGGAGGTCACACAATACTGAGCCTCATTTTGACTTGTTTTAAGAACATTACATCAAAGTTGGATCAGCCTGTAGTGTGTTTTTCCACTTTAATTTTGGGGGTGACTCCAAATCCAGGCCTCCATTGGTTAATAAATTTGATTTCCATTGATGATTTTTGTGTGATTTTGTTGTCAGCACATTCAACTTTGTACAGAACAAAGTATTCAATGAGAATATTTCATTCATTCAGATCTAGGATGTGTTATTTGAGTGTTCCCTTTATTTTTTTGAGCAGTGCATATATATATATATATATATATATATATATACACAATATGAAACCAGACAAACAGAATCCTGTAAATCCCTAACAGATTATCTTGTGTCATCCCAGGCCTGGATACCACAAATATTAAAGGCTGTGTCTGAGAGCAGGAGGGAGGTTCCCTGGTCAGGGACCAGTACAGCACGGAGAAGCAACGGGTACCTAAGGCCCGAGTCGCAAGCCATACAGGCGATGTACACGGCCAGCTCAGGGACGTGGGCTATTACACCACGAAAAGGGGGATAGTCAGCAAGGGCAGAGAGAGAACGGTAGGCCTTCACATTAACCCTGACCAGTGGGGCTCGCCCGAATGCTCTCAGACACCCAGGCCCATTCCTACTCGGTACTCCTGTTGGGTCAGTAGTAATACCTACAATAAAGACCCTGGACTGTTTGAAGCGGACTCTGAACTCTTATTACTGCGGCCTGCACTATCACCCCCAGCATTCACCTACACTGCCCTGAGGCTACACTCTTCCCGTGGGGAGTTATCCTATCCCTGTGCTGCACACCAACACCAGCCTCAGCGGTCTGCCTTGCAGCGGCGGTCATCCCTGACCGCAATCCACGGGTGGAGTAGTCGGACATTCAAATCTATAAATAGACTGCCACACAATTTGGTGTGACCACCCTGAGCCACGGGATCGGGTTGCCACTACTACCCCCAGCATCGCATAGAAGCCCAGTTCCGGGTACCCCACGGCCCAGGGGGCGAGTCAATCTCATTTGGTATTGCCTAGCAGCGGAGGTTGGCACCCTAAAAGACACGAGATATGGCGCCCCTGCTTGTCGTCGGCTCTCCCTATCTCCTCGTGTTATGCTCTATTAAATTTAAAAGGTAGGAGTATAGATTAGGTAATAGAGATGAAGAAACCATTAGGTAATTGAGATCCATTTGTAATGAAATAGCTGACAGTAGTCATAGAGAACTCAGTCTTCAGACAATAACCTCAGTGCTAGGGTAATGAGAAACTATAAATTGCTTGTTCTCATAACAAAGTGACTGATAGTAATAATAATAATGATAATAATAATAGAGATCATGATACCAGAATCATTCTGTGTCTACTATCAATATAACATCACACATTCATCTACCAAGCCTCCTGATGACCCAATTGGATGGGAAACGCATCGCGGCACAAGCAGCTAACACTAAGTTCACTATTATCCCTCTATTATGATCTCCATTATTATTATTATTATCATTATTATTATTATTATTACTACTATCAGTCACTTTGTTATGAGAATAAGCAATTTATGGTTTCTCATTACCCTAGCACTGAGGTTATTGTCTGAAGACTGAGTTCTCTATGACTACTGTCAG
This sequence comes from Phyllobates terribilis, assembly GCF_046119375.1. Lineage (NCBI taxonomy): Eukaryota > Metazoa > Chordata > Amphibia > Anura > Dendrobatidae > Phyllobates > Phyllobates terribilis. The sequence goes on from NW_027362769.1 coordinate 85,441,192, forward strand.
CTATTTCAATACAAAGGGATCTCAATTACCTAATGGTTTCTTCATCTCTATTACCTAACCTATACTCCTATTTTATTTTTAACTTTAATAGGGCATAACAGGGGGAGATAGGGAGAGCCGCCAACAAGCGGGAGCGCCATATCTCGTGTCTTTTAGGGTGCACTGCTAACCTCCGCAGCTAGGCTGTACCAGATTAGATGATAATCTGTTAGGGATTTACAGGATTCTGTTTGTCTGGTTTCATACTGTACATACATATATATATCAATCAATAGGGACCTTATAACCATAGGCAGATTATAATGAGGGCAATCTGGGATACCGCCCGTGGCTCCAGGGGGTCCATGGCCAGATTGCCCTCATTATAATATGTGAGGCGCCGCGGCACATACCGGTTGTCAGAGGCAGGGGGGGGTCCGGACCGCTCCCCCAGCAACTAGGAGACACGGCCCTGTGCGCGGCCGTGTCTGCTAGTGTGACGTCAAGCAGTGCACGCCCGGCCTGCACTGTTGCATCGGAGAGGAGCTGGACGACGGGAGTCGGGGGATGGTGAGTGAGTGAGTGTGTGTGTATGAGAATGATTGAGTGAGTGAGTGTGTGCGTGTGTGCAGATATCATTGTGTGATGTCTGTTTATATGTATTTTTGTGCTTCAAATGTGTTTATGCGTGTATGTATATGTCTGTATATGTTTGCGTGTGTGCGTGACTGCGTGCGGCCTCCCGCTGTATATAGATGGCGCCGTGTGGCCTCCCGCTGTGTATAGATGGCGCCGTGCGGCCTCTCGCTGTGTATAGATGGCGCCGTGCGGCCTCCTGCTGTGTATAGATGGCGTCGCGCAGCCTCATGCTGTGTATACATGGCGCCTTGCGGCCTCCTGCTGTGTATACATGGCTACATGCGGCCTCCTGCTGTGTATAGATGGCACCGTGTGGCCTCCCGCTGTGTATAGATGGCACCGTGCGGCCTCCCGCTGTGTATAGATGGCTACGTGCGGCCTCCTGCTGTGTATAGAAGACTACGTGCGGCCTCCCGCTGTGTATAGATGGCTACGTGCGGCCTCCCGCTGTGTATAGATGGTGCCGTGCGGCCTCCCGCTGTGTATAGATGTCTACGTGCGGCCTCCTGCTGTGTATAGATGGCTACGTGCGGCCTCCTGCTGTGTATAGATGGCTACGTGTGGTCTCCCGCTGTGTATAGATGGCTACGTGCGGCCTCCCGCTGTGCATAGATAGCACAGTGCAGCCTCCCGCTGTGTATAGATGTCTACGTGCGGCCTCCTGCTGTGTATAGATGGCTACGTGCGTCCTCCTGCTGTGTATAGATGGCTACGTGTGGTCTCCCACTGTGTATAGATGGCTACGTGCAGCCTCCCGCTGTGTATAGATGGCACCGTGCGGCCTCCAGCTGTGTATAGATGGCTACGTGCGGCCTCCCGCTGTGTATAGATGGTGCCATGCGGCCTCCCGCTGTGTATAGATGGCTACGTGCGGCCTCCCGCTGTGTATAGATGGTTACGTGCGGCCTCCTGCTGTGTATAGATGGCTCCGTGCGGCCTCCCGCTGTGTATAGATGGCTACGTGGGCCTCCTGCTGTGTATAGATGGCTACGTGCGGCCTCCCGCTGTTTATAGATGGCTACGTGCGGCCTCCCGCTGTGTATAGATGGCTACGTGCGGCCTCCTGCTGTGTATTGATGGTTACGTGCGGCCTCCCGCTGTATATAAATGGCGCCGTGCGGCCTCCCGCTGTGTATAGATGGCGCCGTGCGGCCTCCTGCTGTGTATAGATGGCTACGTGCGGCCCCCTGCTGTGTATAGATGGCTACGTGCGGCCTCCTGCTGTGTATAGATGGCTACGTGCGGCCTCCTGCTGTGTATAGATGGCTACGTGTGCTCAATATTAAGCCTTACAATTAATGTAAGGCTATGTGCCCACGATGCAGAAATGCTCCGGATTTTTTTTGAGCGTTTCTGCATCTCCCTGGCAGAAAAAACGCATGCGGATTGTACATGCGTTTTTCCTGCCAGGGACAAGCGTATGTGAAGCTTTCTTCACATGCATTTCCGCATGCGGGTTGACAAGCGCTTTCCCAGCGATTTTAGCATCACTTGGAAAAAAGTACTTGACAACTTGGTCACACTATATAAATCCATGCAACCGGCATGGATTTATATAGTGTGACCGTAAAAGAATGGTAAAAATTAAAAAATAAATATATACTTACCTTCTGATGGCCTGCCGACGTCAGCGGTCGTGTGACCCGTCACATGACTAAACGATGTCACCACAGGTCCTTTAGTCTACCGCGAGCTGCCGGCAAGCCAGGACGCATCGGATAAAGACACCGGGGGCCATCAGTAGGTAAGTATAATGTATATTTTTTATTTTATTCTTTTTTTTACAGGTTCTATGGTACCCGGGTCCAGAGTAGAGTCTCCTCTTCTCCAAACCCGGGTACCATCCGCACATTGAAACGCATGGATTCTGCATGTACAGATGCAGTGATGCGGATTACATGTGTTCCAATGCAAGTCAATGGCGGCGAAAACGCCGAGCTTCCGCAAAATAATTGGTAGTGCTGTGGATTTTTCTACAATGATAATCCGCAGCGGAAATTTCCGCAGCATGTGCGTGCGCACATGCGGATTATCATTGGGGAACATTGCTGCCCTTCTGCCATGCGTTTTTTAAGCGTTTCTGCAGCAGAATTGCCGCTGCGGAAACTCTTAAAAAACGCAAGATGGGCACACAGCCTAAAAAAATTATTATAATATATATATTTATATTGTGCCAAATTAATTTCACGTGAACTATCACATGATCTATCACAGGGGATCATGTGACATGTGATACATCAGGCGTGTGTGTGTGTGGGGGGGCGCGCCTTCTAAACTGCCCTGGGCCCTTGCTACTCTTAATCCACCCCTGCTTATTACACCAATATCAATTTATGATCCCCTGTTACATTGTATATTTTGTTTTAACAATATTTGTTACACGGGTATATTGGTGGTTCTAACATTTTGAAAATAAAGAATATTTTTAAAGGGATTATATATATGTTCAGCCACATTTGATCAGTGTGTGATTAATATAATCGGATACATTTTCTCAGATGAGAGAAAAACGGTCATGTGACCCCGGCCTCAAAGAGGTTTTACGTAATTATCAATATCTTATCGTTGGGGACTGACATTTGGCACCTCCACCAATTCGCTGCTTTCATGTCCAATGATGGCTGGATGTAAACAGTGAATGGAGAGAAGCAGCAAAGCCCTGTTCACTGTGTTGTTGGCACTCCCAGCTAATGTAGCTCAGCTCCTATTCACTTAGATAGGAGCTGAGCTGCAGTATCTGAGTACAGTGAACAGATCTGTGCTCTTTGGTTCCGTTCACTATTTACATCCAACCACCACCAGCACTACAAAAACAGCCGAGCAGTGGGGTTTCCAGATGTCGGATTCCCACCTATCTGATATTGGTGATTTACTAAGAATCAATATCTTAGCCCAAAAAAAACATTTACTTAATGTCCAAGTCTTACCACCATTTATTTTTAGGACCTGCATTATGGTGTTGATTTCTATGGAGCGCGGATTAACAGGTCATGGGACAACTCCTTTAAGTAACAGATTTATAGCCACCTGCAGCTTCACTGGTAAGATCTTAGGTGCTTACTCATACCATTTTATTAATGAATACTTTTATATACAGTATATTGCTTGTTGCTCAGATCCATCTTCTCACAGTCTGTAAGTATTTGAATGTTAGCATTCATACATAGGACTATGCAACACACTCTATATCAAATCACTATAACGCATCAAAAAATAATATGTCTATTTAGAAAAACTGTGTTGAGGGGTAGACATTCATTTAAAGGGTTTATCCCATCTTCATAGATGGATATTTTTGGATAGTTCTTGTAAAAATGTAAACTTTTGCAATTTACTGCTTATTAAAATTTGCAGTTATTCTTGAGATATATTCTCATATCTATTCTTTTGCTTGCTGATTTTTTACCATACTGTTCTCCTAGTTCTTACCCCTTACCCAACTACCCCTGCCAGCCTGCACCACCGGCCAGCAGTGTTACGATACTGGCGTAGTACTGCTGCTAACAAGTGGCCAAAGGAGCACAAGCAGGAACAGCAAGTGGTAGTAGAAGTTCTTGAAGTTAGCAAGGAGTTGTAGGAAACAACCCGTAGCTGAATTAAAACAGTCTGGGTAAGAATGTTCAGGATCTGGAGACTGAAACTAGGCTAATAGCTAGACACAATACTCAAGCAATGAGTGAGAGGTCCATGCGGCTTTAAGTAGGCCCAAACAGAAAACAAGATAGATTTCATAGATTCATTACCCACCATCTTGGTAAAGGGCAATTGCAGAACACAACAGCAGCCTCCAGTGGTAAGGAGTGAAACTGCAGCACAATTATTAAAGTGAACCATAGCGACCACTAGTGGTGAAACTGTAGAAGGGCAAAATAAATCCTGACAAGTAGCTAACTCTGCGGCTCCAGCCCAGGGGCACTTGTGTAAGTCCAGATCCCTGTACAGGGGTTAAAGGGTGACTGCCAGGGCAACCCCTGGCATCTGGCAAATGAAGTAACTTGCGCTAACCCTGTTCATGATAACCATTTTTAGAGCTGCCAGGCAACTACTGACAGAGCCCCTTAACACCCACATTTGGAGGGTGCTCCAGTGATCAGGGCCAGCTTTAAAACTTTGCTTACAAGCTCAACAGTAAAGAGCTTGTAAGCGCTGCATATCTTCTGTTGTTTGGTAGCGGTGGCCGGTCTCCCCGGCAATGAGCTATCAACAAAAGAAAAGTGTTAATATCGCAAGAACGGTTGAAAATGTTAATAAGTCGTAAACTGCAAAATTGCTTGTATTTACGAGCATTATCTGACTATGCTGATTTATGAAGATGAATAGAACCCTTTAATTTATAGGAATTAATTAATATTTTCCTAGTGGTGTATGGTTAGGTTATTTTCCATAGATTCTGGGAATCTGCTCAGGCTCAGTCTCTACTCACATGTTTTTTTTTATAAGTCCCTCAAAAGATATTTTCTTTTATTATTATTATTTTTACCTGAATTCAACATTTATAGCCAAAAGACAGAGTCATTTTTCTCCTCTCAGATCCTCCTGGCAGACAACATTTTAAACAAGTGCTTTGTATTGCAGGTGTTAAAACTCCAAGGACCCTTGTCAGATATCAGATGCAGACATCAGAGAAGAGAGAGTGAATTCTTGCGCTGGGTCCCAATGGTTATAAATCACAGGCCTTTGTGATTCTGACAGACTGCAATACTAGATGCTTAGAGCAGGAACAGCAACGCTGGGGCTTGATCCTAACCCAAACACTGCTAATAGATGACCCTAATGAGATGTTATCAATGCTGCTTTGAGGCTTGCTGTCAAACATAGGGAATGCGTGCACTGATATACTCGGCCTAATATTTATGAACTGAGGTGTTATGTCACGAAGAGGAATGTATGTATAACTGGCCAAGATCTCCTCCTAAAACTACGCCCAGCTAATAGCTGATGAGATAACACAATGGAGCGTCAGTGACCGAACAGGTTGATATAAACATCCTAATATATTGGGTTGTAAAATACATTCATTGGGTTAAGAAATTGTTATTGCAAGAAAAGCACTTGCATTACTCTTCTGCAGTATTGTAATTGTCCCCTACATGAAGCAGTAATAGACAGGGCAGCTGTTACTAATTCAACTGCCTTAAAGGGATTTTCCCTTGACATTTTCCCAACATTTTAAATCAAGAGATCATGGAATAATAATAAACTCCATAATTAGATGTGTTTTAAAAAAATGTTCCTGTGCCGAGATAATCTTATAAATGTGCCCGTGCAGTGTCCTACTAACCATATAATTTGTAGAGGATCAAAAAGTGTGTGAACATGTAAACCCGCAAAAAGTTTTAAGCTTTAGTAATACTCATTCTAAAAAACACAATACCCGTGTAGTGTGATAAAAAATAATAGTAATCCAGAGAATACAGGACCACTAGATATCAAAATGCCCCAAAAATCTTATAAAGATTGATATAATCTATTAGCCAATAATGAACTTATAGTGCCCTGTTTTTTTAGCCTGAACTGATCCTGCCTAACGCATAGGTTGGCACCCTACTATAACGAAATCGGTGCCCCCGCTGAACGCAGGCTGTCCCTCAGCGTCCCTGTTATGCCCTGATTGTGAGCTATACACTGAAGGTGACTGCCTGGTCTAATACATAGATAATCCTACTGCATGACACATACTGTATATAATATAAATAAAAGATGAGCTCATCATTCGTTTTCAAAGAAAATGCCTCAAACGCTTCAACGCATTTCCCGTTCATTCGGTTCATCAGGAGGCCAAATGTGTGGATCATATAAAAGATAGTTGTGGACTCATGATAAGAGATCACAGGCTTGATTACTATTATTTTTATCACACTACATGGGTATGGTGTTTTTTAGAATGAGTATTAATAAAACTTAAAACTATTAGAGGGTTTCCCCCTGCTGTGTCCTGTGTAATGGCTGTGTCTCACCGTGCAGGAACATGGTCTGATCATATCACAGCTCCTGGGCAGGGGAAGAAGGAAAAGAGTATACAGACATTACAGCAGAGGATCACAGATGATTCTGTCTTTGAGGGAAAACATTGCTTAAAAACAAGCAGGGAAATGTTTTACCTCACAAAAAGAATCAGCTGCGATCCCCTGCTGTAATGTCTGTATACTCTTTTTCTTCCTCCCCTGCCCAGGAGATGTGGTATGATCAGACCGTGTTCCTGCACGGTCAGACACAGCCATTACACAGTACACCGCAGGGGAACATTTATAAGATTATCTCAGCACAGGAACATTTTTTTAACATTTCCAATTGTGGAAGTTATTATTATTCCAAGATCTGTTAAAGGGAACCTGTCACGTCCTAGTTACTATCATCACTGCCCCCATTGGTTTGTTAGAGATGCAATGTGCATCACTAACAAGCTGTTTTCATGAAAATCAGTGGTAGTATAATGATTTTATAACGTTTTATATACTTTGTCCTACCTGCTCGTATTCAGTCATAGGGGTGTGATTCTCAGATTCAGTCATGGGGGAGCGCTGCATTCAGTTAGTGCTGGCACCACCCATGACATTTGAATACTGCTCCTGGCAAGCGCTGTGTTTGTGGGGCGCATGCGCATTTGCACACGTCGGGCCGCTGGTCCGGGGCATGCGCACTGAGGCAGTGTGATTACCAGCTTCAGTGCGCATGCGCTGTGTATCTTGCGATCACCACAAGATATATTGACTGCCCACGCGCCCAGAGCCACGGGTGACAGCGCGTGCGCACTGAATCTGGTAATCACACAGGATGCCACCTGAGTGCAGTTTGATTTTCACAAACTGTTCTATGAGAAAAACTGATGAAACTAGGACCAAACTTTGACCAAACCAACTCAGATGAAACTCGACTGAAATCACTCATGAAACTTGGTCAGTTTTTCTCGCATGTGAAAAAAATTACCACAAAAAAAGGTATATTTTAAAGGGAACCTGTCATGTTCTAGTTGCTATGTACACTGCCCCCATTGCTCCGCCCCCCCTCCCCCAGCAGTGGCGCACGGCTGCTGCTTCTTCTCCGGCCAGGCCAGCACTGCAGCAGTTAACCTCCCTGTGTGCTGGCCCAGCCGCATCACTGCTAGGAGACACACAGGGCCCTGTCTCCTAGCTGTGACGTCATGCAGTGCGCGCCCTGCACTTCTACTTACCACCGGAGAGGACTGGAGCCGAGCCGGGGGATGGTGAGTCTGTGTGTGTGTGTGTGTGCATGTGTGATTGAGTGTGTGTGTGTGTGTGTGCAGATATCATTGTGCGATGTCTGTTTATATGTATTTTTGTGTTTCAAATGTGTTTATGCGTGTATGTATATGTCTGTATATGTTTGTGTGTGCGTGACTCTGGGGGGGCACCATGCGGCTTCCCGCTGTGTATAGATGGCGCTGAGCGGCCTCCTGCTGTGTATAGATGGCACTGTGCGGCCTCCTGCTGTGTATAGATGGCGCTGTGCAGCCTCCTGCTGTGCATAGATGGTGCTGTGCGGCCTCCCGCTGTGTATAGATGGCGCTGTTTGGCCTCCTGCTGTGTATAAATGTCGCCGTGCGGCCTCCCGCTGTGTATAGATGGCGCCGTGCAGCCTCCAGCCGTGTATAGATGGCTACGTGTGCTCAATATTGAGTCATACAATTAATGTAAGGCTATGTGTCCACGATGCAGAAATGCTTCGAATTTTTTTTGAGCGTTTCTGCATCTCCCTGGCAGAAAAAACGCATGCAGATTTTTCATGCGTTTTGCCTGCCAGGGACATGCGGATGTGAAGCGTTCTTCACTTGCAATTCCGCATGTGGGTGGACAAGCGATTTTAGCATCACTTGGAAAGTGCTTGACAACTTGGTCACACTATATAAATCCATGCAACCGGCATGGATTTATATAGTGTGACCGTAAAAGAATGGTAAAAAATAAAAAATAAATATATACTTACCTTCTGATGGCCTGCCGACGTCAGCGGTCGCGTGACCCGTCACATGACTAAATGACGTCACGGCAAGTCCTTCTCAGACCATCGTGAGCTGCCGGCAAGCCAGGACGCATCGGATAAAGACACAGGGGGCCATCAGAAGGTAAGTGTGATATTTGTTTTTTATTTTACTCTTTTTTTTTACAGGTACTATGGTACCCGGGTCTGGAGGATAGTCTCCTCTTCTCCAAACCCGGGTACCATCCGCACATTGAAACACATGGATTCTGCATGTACAGATGAAGTCATGTGGAATTGGCGCGTTCCAATGCAAGTCAATGGCGGAGAAAATGCCGAGCTTCCGCAAAATAATTGGTAATGCTGTGGATTTTTCCACAATGATAATTGCACAGCACATGCGGATTATCATTGGGGAACATGGCAGACCTTCTACCAAGCATTTTTTAAGCATTTCTGCAGCGGAATTGCTTAAAAAACGCATAGTGGGCACACAGCCTAAAAAAATTATTATAATTAATATTGTGCCAAATTAATTTCACGTGAACTATCACATGATCTACTGTATCACAGGTGATCATGTGACATGTGATACATCAGGTGTGTGTGTGTGTGGGGGGGGGGGGCACGCCTTCTAAACTGCCCGGGGCCCTTGCTACTCTTAATCCACCCCTGATCGCGCCCTCTGGTCACGCCCACCCACCTCACCTCTCTAGTCTGCTCTGCTGCTGCGATCTGGAAAGAAGAGGAGGAGCCTGGGCACTTGAAGTTCCCGCAGAGGCCCAGGCTGCACATCGCTGGCGGCGGCTCATCTCAGCAGGCAGCGCCGGTAATTGTGTCCTGTTGTGATGTGCCATTGCTACCCGGGCCGTGGTGCCGGTGCATGATGCTGGCTGAGGAGCTGCCGTTTCTGCAGACAGTCTGCTCTGCAGCATAATTGATGATGGCAGGCAGCAGGCGGCGAGGCGGGCGGCGTGATCATAGTTTAGGCGCAGACATGCAGTCAGCAGCTGCTGCCGGTACTGTGTTCTGTGCTGTGCACAGACAGTACAGCCAGCGGGCAGCAGTGCCAGCCTGACAGAGCCCAGACTGCCTGAGTCTCTGACTAGTCTCAGACGCTGAGGAGTCTGACTAGTCTGTGACTGTTGTCACTGGTCAGACATGATGGCAGGCAGCAGCAGGGAAGGACACAGTGGAGTCTGAATCCCAGACATGGGCTGCATCAGACACTGCAGCATTGCATATGGGCCATGGGGGGGGGGGGAAAGACCACTGACAGTGCCTAGGGCAGCAGAAACTCCAAATACTGCCCTGGGTACGGGCAGTGGTGGAGGCCACCCGTACGCCCGAATCTGCCAGAACGTGGAGGGATCAGGCCGCAGAGGGGGGACAGGCCCGTAAACTAGTGGAGAACTACAAGGCTCAGATAGAAACCGGAGGCTTTTGTACTTTTAGGGTGAAGTTGCCACAGCCACAATTACATCGCTGAAAAGGTGGTCACAGAGGGTTCAGGGGACTGCAGGTCGCCCAACAATACCCGAGGCTACCGGCTTGGGACACTGAGTGTGAGGCGCAGGGCAGGAGGGTGAGAGCCAGCGCAGGAAGACGACTGAGAAAGGTACACAGAAGGGGGTCCCGTTAAGTGCTCTTGAATTACCTGAGGGATTGCTGAACCTCTCCCTGAGTACGCGCAGCACGACGAGGGAAGTTACACTGGTACCTGTAACTTGGACTGCAACAACTGTGAGTAAAGACCCTGAAGACTGCACCTCACTGTCTCTATGATTATTATCTGCACCATCACCCCTGCACTATAACGCCCAGCATCACCTATAACATCTACAACATCTTTACACTGCCCTGGAGCTGAGCTCTGCCTGTGGAGAGCTGAACCAACTCTGCTGCACTAAACATCAGCTCCAGAGGTTCTGAAGAGCAGCGGCTGCTACCTATAGCCGCATACCACAGGTGGCATCATGAACTATATATATAAAAACTATAAATCCCCTGTAAATGTCCCCTTTGGATTGACCGCCCTGGGTCACGGACCGGGTCACCGCCACTGTGACATCTCTCATAGCAACGACTGGCCCGGCACCGAGTACCCCACGGCCCAGGGGGCGCGTCACACGCCCCCCAGAGAATTCAGTGACTAAAGAGTCACGTTAGGCTATTTATGGGCAGTTCCATTAAGAATGAATGAAGCGGAGTTGCACATGCAGGGCCACCATCAGGGCATTTCTGCCCTTACTGGCATATGGGGCCCATTGAGCAGACAGCGCCTGGTCGAGGCCCTATTCTTCTGCTCACCGGGCACTAGTGGCAGCATTCTGCCGGTTCAGCTTCCCACATGGCAATAGTTAACATTCGCTGGCCAATCACAGTGATTGGCCGGCGGCTGATGTCAGCACGCATGTCGCTGACGTATGATGACACCGCCATGCGCCAGCGATTGTGCTTCCGACGATGGCAGAGCAGGACACCATGGGAGCGCCGCAAGGTAAGAAAATACTTTTTATTTTTTTTAAAGCCGAACCATGGGGACAGGATGGGGAACATTGGGGGCAGCCGCAGAAAACATGGAGGCAGGATGAAAACATGGGGGACATTGGGGGCAGAAAACATGGGTGCAGAATGTAAATATGGAGGCAGAATGTGACACATTGGGGGCAGAATGGAAACATGGAGACAGAATGTGAGACATTGGGGGCAGAATAGGAGACATTGGAGGCAGAATGGAGAGACATGTGGGCAGAAAGGAAACATGGGGGGCAAAATGGAGACATAAGGGACAGAATGAATACATGGGGGCAGAATGTAGACATTGTGGGGGCAGAATGGAGACATGGGGGGCAGAATAGAGACATGGGGGCAGAATGGAAACGGGGGTAGAATGGAAACATAGGGGAAATAATGGATACATGGGGGGCAGAATGGAGACATGGGGGCAGAAAGTGAGACATGGGGGGAAGAATGTGAGACATGGGGGGGCAGGATGGAGAGACACGGGGGCAGAATGGAGACATGGGGCAGAATGGAGACTTGGGGGGCAGAATGTGAGACATGGGGGGCAGAATGTGAGACATGGGGCAGAATGGAGACATGGGGGCAGGATGGAGACATGAAGGGAAGATGTGGGACATTAATACTGTAGGGGTTAATTATGGAGACAAGGGGGGCTGGATGGAGACATGAGGGCAAGATGTGGGACATTATTACTATAGGGGCTAATTAAAGGATATTATTACTGCTGTGATGTATGTTATTTTTGAGGATACTGTTTTCAGTGGGGGGTGTTCCTGTTACGGTGCAGGGGGACACTATGTCACTTTTTTCTTCATCTGGTGTAGTGTAGAAGTTGGGAAAAATTGAGGAATGTGCTCTGTAAGCAGTGTTCTAGATAACTGTGTTATTTTATGCAGAGACGAGTCCTGGCTGGAAGAAGTGATGGCGGTCTGCACTGGATGAAAAGGAAAAGCAAAGATGAAAGACTTTAACTAGAGACGTCACCGGTGAGTCAGTGTGTTATCTGTACACTGACACTGTACACTGTATACTGTGTATAGAGATCCTGTGTATAATGGTACTTATGGTAATATTAGTATTCGGTTTTTTATTAATGATCAGTTTTGTAGTATTCGCAGTCGCTATGTGGTGGTAATATGTGATCTGGCACGGTTTGGCGGTATTTGTTCCTTGTATGTGGTATTATTCGGTCACTATGTGGTGGTAATATGTGGTCTGGTCATGATGTAGCAGTATTTGTCAGTTGTATGTGGTATCATTCGGTCACTATGTGGTGGTAATATGTGGTTCGGTCATGGTGTAATGGTATTTGTCCCTTGTATGTGGTATTATTCGGTCACTATGTGGAGGTAATATGTGGTCCAGTCATGGTGTAGCAGTATTTGTCCCTTGTATGTGGTATTATTCGGTCAATATGTTATGATAATATGTGGTCTGGTCATGGTGTAGCAGTATTTGTCCCTTGTATGTGGTATTATTTGTCACTATGTGGTGGTAATATGTGGTCCAGTCATGGTGTGGAGGTATTTGTTCCTTGTATGTGGTATTATTTGGTCACTATGTGGTGGTAATATGTAGTCCGGCCATGGTGTGGCGGTATTTGTTCCTTGTATGTGACATTATTCAGTCACTATATGGTGGTAATATGTGGTCTGGTCATGGTGTGGCGGTATTTATCCCTTGTATGTGGTATTATTGGTCATTTTAAAAAAATGTATGTGACACATTCCCATAAATAAAAATATACCTAAAAGAGTATTGGGTATTATAAGAAATGTTTAATAGGTTAGAGTAGGGTCCTGCCAGAAGAGTCTCCTTGTCGTGGTGGCGGCTTCAAAAATCTTTTGGCCAAGATTTTGCTGCTCCTGGAAAACAGAAGGAACAGAGAGCAGAGCAGACAGAAGGAAGAAGCAGAGAGGAATGAGCAGAATAAACAAGGAAAGTAGAGCAGAGAAAACAGAAGGAAGAAGCAGAGAAGAAGGAGCAAAGCAAACTGAAAAAGCAGAGACAACTGTAACTGAATAACACCTAGATGAGGTGCCACAGGAAGTGCTTCATGGAGCCATGAGCCAGGAACCACTTACATCAGGGGTGTGGCCTCGGTGACCTTTTATCTGTCCCCCGGTAAGATTCCCGGGGACTGCAGTGCTTGGGCTGTATTTTGATGTGGCCGGCCCTTTAGTTTCTTCTTGCTCTGTGAGCACGTGCACGGAGTGTTCACTACTGAACGGAACGCTGAGGCGCGCGCGATGAAAAATTACATCATGACACCAGTGCCAGCATCAGGACGTACTTTGTGGTCAGAGTTAGTGCACGATTTGTACGGCCCCCGAAGGATATTATGGATATCCAAATGGCCCTTGGCAGAAAAAAAAATTCCCAATCCCTGACTTACATGATTTTCTGTCACAGCACAGGAGCAGGTGAGTATTAATGTACAAATGTCTGCCTGTAACAATTCAGAACCCCCCTCTCCGTGTGACATAGCTGTATTTATTTTCTCTGTAATTTGATATCAATGTGTATATTACCCCTGTACTGGGACATCACTGTGTATAATACCCTATACTGTGACATCACTATGTATATTACCCTGGTACTGTGACATCACTATGTGTACTACCCCTGTACTGTGACATCACTGTGTATATTACTCCTGTACTGTGACATCACTGTGTATATTAGCCCTGTACTGTGACATCACTGTTTATATTACCTCTGTACTGTGACATCACAGTGTATATTACCCCTGTACTGTGACATCACTGTGTATATTACCCCTGTACTGTGACATCACTGTGTATATTACCCCTGTACTGTGACATCACTGTGTATATTACCCCTGTACTGTGACATCACTGTGTATATTACCTCTGTACTGTGACATCACTGTGTATATTACCCCTGTACTGTGACATCACTGTGTTTATTACCTCTGTACTGTGACATCAATGTGTATATTACCCCTGTACTGTGACATCACTGTGTATATTACCCCTGTACTGTGACATCACTGTGTATATTATCCCTGTACTGTGACATCACTGTGTATATTACCCCTGTAATGTGACATCACTGTGTATATTACCCCTGTACTGTGTCATCACTGTGTATATTACCCCTGTACTGTGACATCACTGTGTATATTTCCCCTGTACTGTGACATCACTGTGTATATTACCCCTGTACTGTGACATCACTGTGTATATTATCCCTGTACTGTGACATCACTGTGTATATTACCCCTGTACTGTGACATCACTGTGTATATTACCCCTGTACTGTGTCATCACTGTGTATATTACCCATGTACTGTGACATCACTGTGTATATTTCCCCTGTACTGTGACATCACTGTGTATATTACCCCTGTACTGTGACATCACTGTGTATATTACCCCTGTACTGTGACATCACTATGTATATTATCCCTGTACTGTGACATCACTGTGTATATTACCCCTGTACTGTGACATCACTGTGTATATTACCTCTGTACTGTGACATTACTGTGTATATTACCCCTGTACTGTGACATCACTGTGTATATTACCCCTGTACTGTGTCATCACTGTGTATAATACCCCTGTACTGTGACATCACTGTGTATATTACCCCTGTACTGTGACATCACTGTGTATATTACCCCTGTACTGTGACATCACTATATATATTACCCCTGTACTGTGACATCACTATGTATATTACCCCTGTACTGTGACATCACTGTGTATATTACCCCTGTACTGTGATATCACTGTGTATATTACCCCTGTACTGTGTCATCACTATGTATATTACCCCGTACTGTGACATCACTGTGTATATTACTCCTGTACTGTAACATCACTGTGTATATTACCCCTGTACTGTGATATCACTGTGTATATTACCCCTGTACTGTGACATCACTATGTATATTACCCCTGTACTGTCACATCACTGTGTATATTACCCCTGTACCGTGACATCACTGTGTATATTACCCCTGTACTGTGACATCACTGTGTATATTATCCCTGTACTGTGACATCACTGTGCATATTACCTCTGTACTGTGACATCACTGTGTATATTACCCCTGTACTGTGACATCACTATGTATATTACCCCTGTACTTTGACATCACTATGTATATTACCCCTGTACTGTGACATCACTATGTATATCACCCCTGTACTGTGACATCACTATATGGGGCCCATTATACTGTATGGAGGACTATGTGGGCTCCATTATTCTGTATGGAGGGCTTTTTGTGGCCCATTTTACTGTTTGGAGGACTATGTGGGGCCTATTATACTGTGTGTAGTACTATGTCGGGCCCATTATACTGCATGGAGGACTATGTGGGGCCCATTATACTGTATGGAGGACTATGTGGGGCCCATTATACTGTATGGAGGACTATTTGGTGCCTATTATTTTGTATGGAGGACTGTGTTGGGTCCATTATTCTGTATGGAGGACTATGTGGGGCCCATTATACTGTTTGGAGTACTAAGTGGGGCCCATTATTCTGTATGGAGGACTATGTGGGGCCCATTATTTTGTATGGAGGACTATGTGGGGTCCATTATTTTGTATGGAGGACTGTATGGGGTCTATTATTCTGTATGGAGGACTATGTGGGGCCCATTATACTGTATGGAGGACTATGAGGTGCCATTATTCTGTATGGAGGACTATGTGGGGCCCATTATACTGTTTGGAGGACTATGTGGGGCCATTATTCTGTATGGAGGACTATGTGGGGCCCATTATACTGTATACTGGTTGGCCAGTGACTTTGTCCACATTTTTCATTTTAACCCTCTGTGTGTTTTGAGTTTGACACCCTTGCTTTAGATGGTAGTCAAGACACCCATCAGTGGCGTAACTAGAGTCTGATGGGCCCCGATGCAAAATTTGGACAAGGCTCCCTCATCCTGATATAAATATATCTATATACAGTACAGACCAAAAGTTTGGACACACCTTCTCATTTAAAGATTTTTCTGTATTTTCATGACTTTGAAAATTGTACATTCACACTGAAGGCATCAAAACTATGAATTAACACATGTGGAATTATATACTTAACAAAAAAGTGTGAAACAACTGAAAATATGTCTTATATTCTACGTTCTTCAAAGTAGCCACCTTTTGCTTTGATGACGACTTTGCACACTCTTGTCATTCTCTTGATGAGCTTCAAGAGGTAGTCACCGGAAATGGTTTTCACTTCACAGGTGTGCCCTGTCAGGTTTATTAAGTGGGATTTCTTGCCTTATAAATGGGGTTGGGACCATCAGTTGTGTTGTGCAGAAGTCAGGTGGATACACAGCTGATAGTCCTACTCAATAGCCTGTTAGCTGCTTTTTTCTTGCCATAAAACAAATTCTAAGTAAAGAAAAACGAGTGGCCATCATTACTTTAAGAAATGAAGGTCAGTCAATCTGAAAAATTGGGCAAACTTTGAAAGTGTCCCCAAGTGCAGTTGCAAAAACCATCAAGTGCTACAAAGAAACTGGCTCACCTAAGGACCGCCCCAGGAAAGGAAGACCAAGAGTCACCTCTGCTTCTGAGGATAAGAAATCACAGGTTAACAGCAGCTCAGATTAGAGACCGGGTCAATGTCACACAGAGTTCTAGAAGCAGACACATCTCTACAACAACTGTTAAGAGGAGACTTTGTGCAGCAGGCCTTAATGGTAAAATAGCTGCTAGGAAACCACTGCTAAGGACAGGCAACAAGCAGAAGAGACTTGTTTGGGCTAAAGAAAACAAGGAATGGACATTAGACCAGTGGAAATCTGTGTTTTCGTCTGATGAGTCCAAATTTGAGAAATTTGGTTCCAACCACCGTATCTTTGTGCGACGCAGAAAAGGTGAACGGATTGACTCTACATACCTGGTTCCCACCGTGAAGCATGGAGGAGGAGGTGTGATGGTGTGGGGGTGCTTTGCTGGTGACACTGTTGGAGATTTATTCAAAATTGAAGGCATACTGAACCAGCATGACTGCCACAGCATCTTGCAGCGGCATGCTATTTCATCCGGCTTGCGTTTAGTTGGAACATCATTTATTTTTCAACAGGACAATAACCCCAAACACACCTCCAGGCTGTGTAAGGGCTATTTGACCAAGAAGGAGAGTAATGGGGTGCTACGCCAGATGACCTGGCCTCCACAGTCACCAGACCTGAACCCAATTGAGATGGTTTGGGGTGAGCTGGACCGCAGAGTGAAGGCAAAAGGGCCAACAAGTGCTAAGCATCTCTGGGAACTCCTTCAAGATTGTTGTAAGACCATTTCCGGTGACTACCTCTTGATGCTCATCAAGAGAATGCCAAGAGTGTGCAAAGCAGTCATCAAAGCAAAAGGTGGCTACTTTGAAGAACCTAGAATATAAGACATATTTTCAGTTGTTTCACACTTTTTTGTTAAGTATATAATTCCACATGTGTTAATTCATAATTTTGATGCCTTCAGTGTGAATGTACAATTTTCATAGTCATGAAAATACTGAAAAATCTTTAAATGAGAAGGTGTGTCCAAACTTTTGGTCTGTACTGTGTGTATATATATATATATATATATATATACATATATATATATATTATATATATATATATATATATATATATATATAATGTTCTCCATCCTGTTATATATGTCCCTAATCCTGGCTCCATCCTGGTATATATATCCCCCATATAGTATATATCCCTTGTTTTGCCACTGTTCTTTAATGTATAGAGAAAAATTAACCATTATACTCACCTTCCCTCCGCTCCCCCGCCGCACGGCGTCCTCTTCTTTTGAAGCCGGCAGTTAACTTCAACATGCAAGTGACAGGAGCACATGACGTCACTTCCGTGTCCCCCCAGTCACATGCACGCTGACATCAGCTGCTGGCCTCTGATTGGCTGGCGGCATGTATTGCCTCGCCCGGACCCAACGGGTCTCTGTGCCGCAAGACACTTCAGCTGAATGTGTGTTCGATGACGCACATCTAGCTGAAGTATTTGCTGGCGTCGGCGGGCCCCTCACCCGCCGGGCCTGGTTGTGGTGGAGACCTCTGCGACCGCGGTAGTTACGCCCCTGGCACCCATGCATATTAGACAAAGTTGGCTGAACCCGGAGATATCAACAGCTTCCACCAACAGTCTAATGTGTATGCAGAGCCGTATTCACAATTAGGAGGGCGAGTGCTTAGGGCGGTGCCTTCTGGATGGCGGTGTGGCGCTCCTCAGGGTTCAGTCGCCACAGAGGTACTGCACCTCACCCTGAGTTGTGGTGTCTCTCTTCACTCAGGTAAGGAGGGAGTGCTGCCCGGAACCCCAACACCTGCATCCAACACCACACTGCTCCTGGCCGGCTGGAGGGGCAACATGCGTGCGCAGAGCTAAGCCCTGACCCTGGCTGGAGTGGGGGGAACCAAAGGTAGGGGGAACCAGTAGTGGGTGTGGGTGGAGGAAGTAGTTAGAGGGAGCACCATCACAGTAAGCATAAATAGAGAAGCCATGTTAGATCTAGTTAGCTCAGTCAGAGGAGGAAAGTGAGAGGAGCAGAGGCTCTGCAGGAGCTCTGCTCCAGAGGCGGGCCTAGCCAGTGAGGCCCAAGTCTGAAGAGAACAGAAGAGTTGAGTCAGTTCAGTCCAGACGTGTTGTGAGGGAGCAGTTCAGAAGAACAGCTCGGGACAGTTCAGAAGAACAGTTCGGGAGCAGAGTCTCATAAGGAGCTCTGTTCCACAAGTGGGGCCTGGTCTGGAGGCCCAGGAGGGGAGCAGGGAGTAGGCTCCATTTTGAGAAGGTATCCTAGGGGGTACGGCGCGTGCAGGACGGCACCCGTACGCCCCGCGTCTGTCAGAAGACAGAGGGATCGCAGCCGCATTCTAGTCCCCTGAGGGTCAAGCAAGTCTGTGTAACTCCGACGGACAGGAGGGACTTCAGAGTACCCGAACAGGACTCAGAGTGTGGGGAAGAGCAGGGCAGGAGGGAGAAAGACCCAGTGTGAAGACGGTCAAAATAGGTACACAAGAAAGTGGGGTTCTGCCAGGTACTCCTAATCTGCCTGAGGAGGAACTGAACCCCTGCCTGGTGAACGCAGCGCGACGTGGGAGGCCTGCACCTGTACAGTGCACCTGTGGACTGTCTTAAGAACTGTGAGTAAAATCTCGGATGACTGCACTGTACTGCCTCTGTCCATTCTTTCATCGGCGCCATTGTTCCCCCTGTACTACAACGCCCAGCGCAACCCACGCTCTCTCTTCACTGCCCTGAGGCCTGCTCCACCTGTGGGGAGCCATCCAATCACAAGCTGCCCTAACATCTGCCTCAGAGGACTGTTGCAGCGCTGGTGATCCTCACCAGGCACCACAGGTGGCGTCACAAACTTTCCCAAAATCCCCATATAAAATATCCCCTTTTTGCACTGACCGCCCTGGGTCACGGACCGGGCCAGCCACCGTGATATCCCCGCCATACCGGCATCCAGAGGCCCGGCTACCGAGTACCCCACGGCCCTGGGGGCGCGTCAGCGGCACCACCTACTTGTCTCCTATCTCAGTAATGGAAAAATCTGTGTTCACAGAAGAAAGATTTTTACACAAGAATTGATGATTTTGAGAGTGAATGATCAGTTTGGGAGAAGAACGAAGTGGATTTCTCTATTAAAATATATTACAAAGCTTCTTATTTTCATGTGTAAACTAGACTGGATAAATAAGGGTCTTGCCCTACCATGGTCTCCTATATTATCCCTGCCTTCCAGCGGAGGTTGGAACCCTAATATTGCGATGTGGCGCCCCCGCTCCACTTTGGCCTTCCTTCCCTGGACCTATTATGCCCTAAATATATCCAACATAAACAAAAACAAAAGCATGTGCATCAGCATTAGGCGCAATGTGAGCGTGCTTACAGGACTTCTGAGATATACAGATGTACCTGCTATCCAGTGGGGCCTGGGCAATATAATATCTTTTGGTATACGTCTTTGAAACCTCTCCCCTGATGAACCCCTCAAAACGGAGGGGGGAAACGCGTTGGGAATTCTGGGTGTGAATTATGGTCTATATGAGACTTTGAAGACATAAAAATGATAAGTAGCAAGAAAATTTTATTTGCACCAATTTATTAATATTGTTTTCTCTCAGCAAAAAACATATCTGATAATCTGAATAGGGCAGGATTTAACCCTAGATGAAGATACAGACTTACCTAAGTAGTTCCTGAATGGGAATTTCAGTTTAAACTTGATGATCCAGGAATGTCTATTTATCGCTATCTATATATTGTTGGTTGATTATATACTGTAAGAACTCATTTAGTGATTTTTGGTCTATTGATCAGACACCAGATACTGTACCACATAGAATGGAGCGTTATAAGATAATTAATTCATAATCCACCAACTAGAGATTGGATATTACACTACACCAACTGAACAGATGTTCTGAATGTGGACCAAGCTTTTTTAAGAGTGACCAAACAGAAACGGATATTTCTGGCTGATGCTCAAAATCATCCTTTAGGTGGTCTTCTTTTTTGCGACGTGATTTTATATTTGTATTGTCTGCACTATTATTGTCCTGTCACTTAATTTCACACACTTTTTGTTTATGTTGTATATATTTAGGGCATAATAGGGCCAGTGAGGGAAAGCCGACGAGGAGCGGGAGCTCTGCCTCGCCTAGGGGGATATATGGGGGGGACTCGGTACCCGAGCCTTTACCTTCTTTGTAGCATATCTCGATAGTCGGCTCCCGGTTCCGTCCTCTGAGTCACTCTTTAAAAGGGGTTTTAGTGTTTTTGTTAACAGTTTGTCTCGTCACGCCACCCGTGGTTTCTGGTAATGGTTACCAGCGCTGCTGCAGACCTCCGGGGGATGATGGGATGGCAGCTGGGATGTTTTCTGCTCCCCACAGGTGGAGCGGACCCCCGGGGCAGAGTTGATGGATGGGATGCAGGGCGTTGTAACGTAGGAGGGATGATGGGGCAGCGGCAATAACCAACAGAGACAGTGGAGTGCAGTCATCCGATTTTACTCACAGTTCTTTCCAGATTCCTTGGTACACTGTACAGGTTACCAATTCCCACGTCGCGCTGAGTTCACCAAGCAGGGGTTCAGCAGTGCCTCCAGCAATTTGAGAGTATTTATCGGGACCCCCTTTCTATGTGTTCCTTTCCTCAGCCGACGTTCCGCTCTGGGTTTTCTCCCTCCTGCCCTGGTCTTCCCCACACAAAGTCCCGATAGGGTGCTCTGAAGTCCCTCTGGGCAACCTAGAGTTCCCGGACCTACTTGCAGCCCTCCTCGGCGACTAGGGTGAGGCTGTAGCAACTGTACCATAAAGGCCAGATGCCTCCGGTTTCCTAGCCGAGATCTAAAGTAACGCGACTAGCCCAGGGACCGGTTCCCTTCTTGCGGCCAGGTCCCTCCGTCACTTGACAGATTAGAGCGTACGGGTGGCTTCCTGCTCCTTCCGTACCCCTGGGACCCCTTCAGTTACCGGAGCCTTCCTCCTCTGCTCCCCTCCTGGGCCTCTCTCACCAGGCCCCACTGTGGAGCAGAGCTCCTGAAGAGACTCTGCTCCCCTCCACTCCTCACTACTCACTTCACTGCACAGTACTGCACTGCCACCCTAAGATGACTTCCCTTTATATAAACTCCTAACAAAATGCTCCCCTAAACTCCTTCCTCCACCCACACCCACTACTTGGTTCCCCCTCTCTCTGGTTCCCCCCCACTCCAGCCAGGGACAGGGCTCAGCAGAACACAGTGCATCTTGCCCTTCCAGCCGGCCTGGAGCAGTGTAGTGTTGGATGCAGGTGTTGGGGTCCTGGGCTGTACTCCTTTCCTTACCAGAGAGTGAGGCACCACCAATTGTAGTACCTCTGTGGCGACTGAACCCTCAGGGGCGCCACACTCCCCCTTGGTAAAACACAGCACGTCCGCGGGCTGGAACAGAGTAAAACAGGGTATTTTAGACATACAAAAAAATTTTTGAATGCATTCACATATAAGATTAATCATAACTTTTTCTTCCCTTTATTGGAGGCACATTACTTGAACATTACTGGTACTGTTATCAAACATTATAAAACTAAAACATTTCTTTTATAAAACGATTTCAGCCGGCTACTGCGCGATCTGTAACCAGGTGTCCATTCCTTCTCAACAAGGTGCAAAATCAGCAGCATGAGGGACCCATCCGAAAACCCTCAACATAGGCCCTGGGCATGGCTGCAGGGCATAGGCAATCAAGATACTGGACCTCGGCTTTGGCCACGCCAAACGGGTTTTTGTTCTGAGGTCTGTGGTTACGTATATAAAACCAATAAGGGGCACTTTAAGAAGTGCAAACTATGTACAGGTATAAGTCTTTGGCTGTTCACAGTCCTCAGCCTGTCAGTCTTTGTACCCTTACGGGTAACTGGGTAGCAAACACTAAGTCACTGCACCCTTCCGGGCAACTTATGTACAGTTCAAGTTCAGTTCCATCTACTGCGCTCAGTAGTGGTATCCCCACTGGGGATTTTCCTGGTGCTCGCCGACTGACCCGGCCAGGTCATCAGCCTCAGGCTGCAGGGGCATGTCCTCGTCTTCCTTGAACACGCGATGGACTCGGAGGGCGTACCACCCGCGTTCCCCATGGTGCCTGGTGTAGGAGACATAGTCACCAGGGTATAAATTCCGCTCAGGGTGTCCTTGCTCTAGGTGGGACTCGACATCCCGCCTGTTCACAAAAATGTCCCGGTCAAATTCTGGGTCACGAATAAAGCCCCATCCGGCTTCTTGGTTGAATTTGACTATTAGTCCCTCCTCCCGGGGACTAGGCCGAATGGTCTCGTTTTGGCGTACTTGCGCCTTGGTGGCCTTGTTTCTGGCCTCCAATTGCTCCGAGCGCACCCGCCGGGTGCATCGCTCTTTTGCTAGCTGTTGGAGCTCCCGTCTGCAGAACTCCTCTCTCTGCAGAGCTTGGGCCTGGGTCTCCTGCGGAAACCCCATAAGGTCCCCCCCCCGGTTGTCCCACCTATACTCTTCTCCTTCATGGCGGGCAGCCGGGGGCTCTGGTACAGAGAGTAGAGGACGTTGTTGCTGGTCCTCGAACTTGGCAGACCAGTCAAACGAGGGCGCTCCGTACACCTACTCGGGTGCCGGGACTGGCGGTTCCGGGAGGGAGCCGAGCAAGAGGTCCGCGGAGTCAGCGCCCGGGGTGGAGGTTCTGGGCTTAGCAGCTGCTCCAGGGTCTACGTGGCTGGGAACGGAGGGTGCTGTAGGAGGCCCAGGAGCAGGTCGGCGCTTGCAGCGCCCGGGACAGGGGAACTTTTCCTACCTGCTCCTGTGTTGGACGTGACCTCCTGGCGCTCGTCATGCTCCACCGGGGCTGGAGTGCTGCAGGTGGCACGCAGTGCTGACTGCCGCCGGGTGGTAACTTTCGCCAGCAGCTCCGTTTTCCACCTGGCGATCGTCGCTAGCTGGGCCTTTTCCAGCTTCTGGTTCAGCTCCAGTACCTCGCCCTGGAGGAATTCGGTCTCCTCCGTGGACAGCTTAACAATTGCTCCCTCCAGGGTGAGAGGGGTCGCCAGCTCCTGCAGGCCAGAGGCAGAGGTTTGGTCCTGACTTCCTTCCATGCTGGCTGCCGGGTGTGGTCTGTCTAGACTGGTTAAGACCACACCCTGTCTCCACTGCTTTTCAGGCAGTTCCATGGCAGCCTGTTGTCGGTCACTCCTAGGAGCGGCCCCCCCACTTTGACGGACACATCTACATACATGGTCACTGTTGATTGGGGCAGGCCTCGCTTTTGGCACCATTCTGGGACCCGGCCCACCATGGGAGGTGATTCCTTGTTGTCTTTGAGTACGCACATAATGGCGCCCGTTCTTCTTGGGCGGGCGCCACATTCAGTGAAGATATACAGTTCAAATAAGGCACACAGTACCCGGTGATAACGGGCACGAAATCCTGTTTGTGATGCCAGGAAAGAGTGGTGTCTCGCCCCAGGGGGGATATATGGGGGAGACTCGGTACCCGGGCCTTTACCTTCTTTGCAGGATATCACGGCAGTCGGCTCCCGGGCCCGTCCTCTGGGTCACTCTTTAAAAGGGGTTTTAGTGTTTTTGTCAACAATTTGTCTCGTGATGCCACCTGTGGTTTCTGGTACTGGTTGCCAGCACTGCTGCAGACCTCCGGGGGGTGATAGGATGGCAGCTAGGATGTTTCTGCTCCCCACAGGTTGAGCGGGCCCCCGGGGCAGGGTTGATAGAAGGGATGCAGGTGAGAGATGGCCCGTTCGGGTCAGGGGGAATGACGGACACGCACACAGGGGGATTCGCTTCAGTACCTTTACTGGTGTAACGGCAGGTATGGTCCAGGGTACTTGCTAGGAAGGGTGCACTTCAGGACTCTCCCCAGTGAGCGGGTATAAGGCCTCCTGATTCGTGTCTTCCTGTCTCTAAGCTTCTAGCCAGCCTGGAACTTGGCATAGCTTCTATGTTGTGTTGCTTTCTCACCTGACCGCTTGGTAATAGGACTTTTCCTTGGCAACCACTATCCCTGGATGCCGGGGCCTTCGTGGTTCCTAGTCCTGTATTTGATGGTAGCTTCAGAATGACCAGGGGTCTGGAAGCTTCCTGGTATGCCGGTTGTCCCTACTGGGTGTAGAGAACCCTGTGGGCGAGGACCCGGTGTCTGGCTTGTGTCTTGGGGTGAGCCTGTGATGTTCCTCTGCCCCCTCAACTCCTCTCTCCTCTCTCCTTGCCTCGGCCACACTCAGGGCCCTCAGTACACACAGCAGCTCACATGCTGCTTCTTCACTGGTCTAAGTGCCAGCAAACTGTCTGACTACCTAACTCCACCCTCCAGTATATATATCCCTAACAGGGCTCCCTCTGGTGGCATGAGGTGGAAGGGTGGAGGTGTTTATAATGTAATGAGGGCCTCTTGTGGAGGAGTCTGTCCATGCACCCTTTTGGGTCCTGTGGTACCTGTACAACTAGAGATTGGATATTACACTATACCAACTGAACAGATGTTCTGAATGTGGACCAAGCTTTTTTAAGAGTGACCAAACTGAAACGGATAAAAGGAAAATCATCCTTTAGGTGGTTTTCTTTTTTGCGACGTGATTTTATATTTGTATTGCCTGCACTATTATTGTCCTGTCACTTGATTTCACACACTTTTTGTTTATGTTGTATATATTTAGGGCATAATAGGGCCAGTGAGGGAAAGCCGACGAGGAGCAGGAGCTCCACATCGCAATATTAGGGTGCCAACCTCCGCTGGAAGGCAGGGATAATATAGGAGACCACGGTAGGGCAATGCCCAGTATTTCCCCTTTTCTGTGACCCTAATTTTTCTGTGAAGCCCCTCCTTTTTACTAAAGTTTAAATAAAATGTTTTTATAGTAGGTGGGTCTTTTTTAGTTTATGATTGATGTCATTTTTATGTGTACTATTGATTTATGAAATAAAAAAGTAAATGTTACTCTTTAAAGGGCAGGGCAGCACAGTAGCTCAGTGGTTAGCACTGCAGCCTTTCAGCACTGGGGTCCTGGGTTCAAATCCCACCAAGGACAACATCTGCAAGGCGTTTGCATGTTCTCCCCGTGTTTGCGTGGGTTTCCTCCAGGTTCTCCGGTTTCCTCCCACACTCCAAAGACATACTGATAGGGAATGTAGATTGTGAGCCCCGATGGGGACAGTACTGATAATATCTGTAAATTGTCTGAATTATAAAGCGCTGCGGAATATTTTGGCACTATATAAATAAAAAGATTATTATTATTAAAGGGAAGCTATCATCAGAAAATGGTCAGATGAGTGCAATTGCACTAATGATTTCCATAGCTCACCATTACTGGTTGATTGGCCACCAGTAATACATTTTATGCTTGGGTTACATGGCAGCATGTGTCAGGTGACGTTTACATTGTGCGTATCATTGCAAGATAAAATCTAACAATTTCTTATAGTGTCGAAGTGTGATTTTTACCTACTACGATTAAGACACAGAGATTCAAATGTCTGCAAATGTGCTGGATTTTCTGATTTTCCTTAATACAGGAAAATAAAGAAGGAGACACAAAGATATATATATATATATATATATATATATATATATATATATATATATATATATACATATTATTGTGTATTTAATTCCTTATTTATTAAACATATAAATTTGAGGTTCTTAGTGCGCATTTTGATCAAATTGTGCAAGCCCATCTGCCAACGACAAGGCGACCTCATCAGATGGGGCCCTACACTAACAGACTAACCTATTTATTGTATTTATATTATTCTCATTATTATCATCACAATTTATTCATTACTATTACAATATTGTTATACTTATTATTGCTAATATTACACTAGTACTATGGGAACACTAGAATTAAATCTGTTGATCCAGAAGAAGGCAAAAACCCCTGGACACATTAAGCCAATTTGTGTCAAGGGGAAAAATTCCTTCTTGATCCCGGGAAAAGGCGATCAGTCCTAAAACCCTGGTTCAAACCTGCTGATGCCTAATAATGTACTAACCTATTATTATACTATTTCTAATAATGCTATACTATTATAATTTAAATTGTTATTTTATTACTATCACTATTTTTTTTTCTATTTCTATTTTTTTTAACTTACTGTTACTAATACTATTATTGTTACTAATATTTCTATTATTTCTCTATTTACTCATAATGCTATTGATCCAGAAGAAGGCAAAAAAAACCTAGACACATTCGGCCAATTTATGTCACAGGGGAAAAATTCCTTCTTGACCCCGGGAAAAGGCGATCAGTTCTAGAACCTGGATCAAAAAGCCTAATAACTATTAATTAAGAACTAATTATGATAACTATTACCTTACAGTTGTTTTTTTATTATTACTATTATTTATGTTATTTCTAGTTTCCTGCTATTTTACTGATTTGGATTATTGCTATTTTATTATTACCATTGTTGAGAACATTTGTATTGTTATTTTACTAAAATATCAATCCTAATTCCTAAAGATGTTGATCCAGAAGAAGGCAAAAACCCCCGGACACATTCAGCCAATTTGTGTCACGGTGGAAAAATTCCTTCTTGATCCCGGGAAAAGGCGTTCAGTCCTAGAACCCTGGATCAAATTTCCTAATACCTATTCAAACGTTAATAAATATTATTAATATTTTATTTTTAATATTATAGTAGAATTTTATTATTACTTTACTAGTGAAATTATTATCATTTTATGGCCACTAATATTACACTTTATGCTATATTATACTACTATTCTATTAGTGCTAATGCTACTATAATCTTACTAATACCTAGGTCCTTATTCCTAAAGCTGTTGATCCAGAAGAAGGCAAAAAACCCTGGACACATTCAGCCAATTGGTGCCTCAGGGGGAAAATTCCTTCTTGACCCCGGGAAAAGGCGATCAGTCCTAGAACCTTGGATCAAACCTGGTGATGTTATTTTTATGTCTCTACCATTATTATACAATGAATCTTATAGTTACTGCTATTATTATATCACATACTCTATTACTGCTCCTAATATTATAAAAGTCTTTATAATGATTTTACTACATTTTTAAGCTTTTTAATCTAATAATTACTACTTTTTGTTTATTCTTTTTATTAGTATTAGTTTTGAAGCTGTCAATGTTAATACTACTGGAATGTTGGTTCTGTAGAGTCCATCAGCGTCTCATTGGTTTGAGAAGGATGGTCCAGATGATGTTCCTCCTTCCTCTGAGGTTGGTATTGACTTATCTGAGGATGGACTGCTGGCGGATCTTGTGTCTTCCTGCCGGTTGGTTCTCAACTCTTCTGGCCCAGTTGCTCTTTTTTCTTTTGCTTCTGATTTTTTCTCAGCTTCTTTACCCTTAGTGTCTACTGCACCATCTTCTTCTTTATTCCCCTTGGTGTCTTCTGCCTTATCTTCTTTTTTCCTCTTGGTGTCTTCTGCACCATCTTCTTCTTTTTTCCCCTTGGTGTCTTCTGCCTTATCTTCTTTTTTCCTCTTGGTGTCTTCTGCACCATCTTCTTCTTTTTTCCCCTTGGTGTCTTCGGCCTTATCTTCTTTTTTCCCCTTAGTGTCTCCTGCACCATCTTCTTCTTTTTTCCCCTTGGTGTCTTCTGCCTTATCTTCTTCTTTCCCCTTGGTGTCTTCTGTCTTATCTTCTTCTTTCCCCTTTGTGTCTTCTGCCTTATCTTCTTCTTTCCCCTTGGTGTCTTCTGCCTTATCTTCTTCTTTCCTCTTGGTGTCTTCTGCCTCATCTACTTCCATTTTTTCTACCTCCCAATACTTCATTGCCTCCTTCATCTCCTCTTCTTTCGGCTCCTCTGGCATCATTGATGTTGGCTCAGGTTTTTCTTCATTCAAAGGAAATGGCAGATATTTCTTCTGAGCATCACGGTTGGTCGCCATGAGGTGCTAAGAAAAGAATAGATTCAGTCAATTGTCTATTGAAAGGTTCCTTTACCTCTATGGACAGAACATAATCTGTGGTGTGATCAGTGACCTCCATGTTGAAGATCGGCTATGGCAGGAATCTGGTGCAGTAAATCAAAAGTTGTTGATCTCTTTCTTCTTTTGTTCTGGGACAAGCTAGAAAGAAAACACAAGCAGATAATAATATCAATCATACAATGTCCAGAGGCATCAAATCTGTAAATTACAGGTAAATTTGTTTAATCCAACATCAACGTGACCTCCTGAATCCTGAATTATTCCCGGCATAGAAAGCATACAATTTACTATTGAAAACTATTTTCTAACTAACTTTCTGCTCAATCTACATTGTGTTGCCATTCTGCACTGAACTAATAGATGTTCTGAATTATCAAATGTTGGATTAAAGGAATGACACAATATTTTCAGATTATCTGGAAATTCTTTTTATTTTAAAAATAATCTCACATGAGAAGTATCCAGGTCCAAAGACACATTCCTGGCTGAGGTAGACGTCCTAAAGAAAACAGAATCCGATGAGGGTCTAATTATCATTAATCAGGGATGGAGAATAGTACAGATGAGGGTCCGGTTGTAATAAAGCTGCTGACCCCCAGAGATCTGTGGCTCGCTGCCATCCTGTACCTATCCTCTTCTGTAAAAGTCATAGGAAAAGCTGTGAATACAAAAACGATTTAGTCACAGGTCTGAGAAAGAGACAAACACTGCAGCTTTCCACACATATTCATAGTGAACGTCCCCCCAGGTATCGGACCCCCATTACACTCATACATGTAGGCAACATGACCGCATGGAGCATCCCCCTTACTGGCTGCTTTTACAGTCTCCTCATAGCAGAGACATCAGTATCAGTAACGCTACATGCAAAACACATGGTGCACTGGATTGTACTGGTGTCCTGTAAATAACGATATATGGCATACATGTATTTCTGCATTCTTTATGCCCATGAGTACAGATAACTCCCTAAAAACTCCAGCCAAATTGGCCTCATTAATAGTACATAAAGCCTAACCCCCATTATCAGTGCCAGCACACTAATCCCACTTACAATAGAGGCAAAAAAATCCCTAAATAAATAATACAGGCAGCAGAGTGCCCTGTGTGACCTAATGATACAATTCTGCTTTCCTGCAGCCACTAGGGGGAGTACAGGGCACCAGCAGGTATATATTATGCTGATAGCACCCCCTAGTGGCAGGTGACAACAGCCGTTGTGTTCCCTCCTGTTTTGAATTTGAGTGACATCAGATGATGGGATGGGAGCACTCACCGACATCCATCCTCACCGCTCACTGTCCTGTAACAGACTGAGGATAATTGACAGTTGACTTTTTTTCAAATTCAAATCCAGGAATCCTGTTGGCTGCTGACCAGTGTCATGTAACACACTGAATTTAAATGGACAGGATGCTTTTATTTCTCAACAGTGTATTTCATATCGTCTTGAAATTCTGCTTATAATATGAAGCTGTGGAGATAATTTGTGGAGCACAGCTTTACTAGTACATACAAAGGGATTTAATTTTCATTAAATATCACATCAGAACATTAAGGGCCCAATTTATAAAAATGAATGTGCCATCACATTTTTTTTCAACAATTGAAAACATGTAAGCTGTTAATCTTTTTTATATATATATATATATATATATATTAACATTTGTTTTCATTAGAGTAAAATATGAAAAGTAATTTAAAAAGTTTTGATATTTTCCACTTGTAAACACTAGGGGGAGCAGCTGCTGAAATTTGCCATGAAAACTTAGTGTACTGCTAGCTCACATTACGACTGCAGTAAAAGTAGGCGGGATCTGCTCACATGTGTGATGTCCCTCCCCTTCTGGGAATTTGCAAATGGGAGAGGTAGTGTAATTTATGACACCCTGCTCCATTCACTTCTATGAGAGCTGTGGAGTAATGTCTGATACCGCTCTGTCCACTTTTATCAGAGCAGCAGTGTAATGTGTGTCTCTCCCGCTCTATCCACTTCTATGGGAGCAGTGGTGTAATGTGTGACCCCTGCTCCATCCCCTTCTATGTGTGACCCCTCACTCACTCCACTTCTATGGCAATAGTAGTTACCTCTATACTGTGACATCACTGTGTATATTACCCCTGTACTGTGACATCATTATGTATATTACCCCTGTACTGTGACATCACTATGTATATTACCTCTATACTGTGACATCACTGTGTATATTACCCCTGTATTGTGACATCACTGCGTATATTACCCCTGTACTGTGACATGACTGTGTATATTTCCCCTGCACTGTAACATCACTGTGTATATTACCCCTGTACTGTGACATCACTGTGTATATTACTCCTGTACTGTGACATCACTGTGTATATTACCCCTATACTGTGACATCACTATGTATATTACCCCTTTGCTGTGACAACGCTATGTATATTACCCCTTTACTGTGACATCACTGTTTATATTACCCCTGTACTGTGACATCACTGTGTATATTACTCCTGTAATGTGACATCACTGTGTATATTACCTCTATACTGTGACATCTCTGTGTATGTTACCCCTGTACTGTGACATCACTGTGTATATTACTGCTGTACTGTGACATCACTGTGTATATTACCCATGTACTGTGACATCACTGTGTATATTACCCCTGTACTGTGACATCACTATGTATATTACCACTGTACTGTGACATCACTGTGTATATTACCTCTGTACTGTGACAAGACTATGTATATTACCTCTGTACTGTGACATCACTATGTATATTACCCCTGTACTGTGACATCAATGTGTATATTACCTCTATACTGTGACATCACTGTGTATATTACCCCTGTACTGTGACATCACTGTGTATATTACCCTGTACTGTGACATCACTGTGTATATTACTCCTGTACTGTGACATCTCTGTGTATATTACCTCTATACTGTGACATCACTTTGTATACTACCCCTCTACTGTGACATCACTGTGTATATTACCCCTGTACAGTGACATCACTATGTATATTACCCTTGTATTGTGACATCACTGTGTATATTACCCCTGTACTGTGACATCACTGTGTATATTACCTCTGTACTGTGACATCACTATGTATATTACCTCTGTACTGTGACATCACTGTGTAAATTACCTCTATACTGTGACATCACTGTGTATATTACCCCTGTACTGTGACATCACTGTGTATATTACTTCTGTACTGTGACATCACTGTGTAAATTACCTCTATACTGTGACATCACTGTGTATATTACCCCTATACTGTGACATCACTGTGTATATTACCCCTGTACTGTGACATCACTGTGTATATTACCCCTGTACTGTGACATCACTGTGTATATTACTCCTGTACTGTGACATCTGTGTATATTACCTCTACACTGTGACATCACTGTGTATATTACCCGTACTGTGACATCACTTTGTATATTACCCCTGTACTGTGACATCACTGTGTATATTACCCCTGTACTGTAATATCCCTATGTATATTACCTCTGTACTGTACTGTGACATCACTGTGTATATTACCCCTGTACTGTGACATCACTATGTATATTACCCCTGTACTGGGAAATCACTTTGTATATTACCCCTGTACTGTGACATCACTGTATATATTACCCCTCTACTGTGACATCACTGTGTATATTACCCCTGTATTGTGACATCACTATGTATATTACCCTTGTATTGTGACATCACTGTGTATATTACCCCTGTACTGTGACATCACTATGTATATTATTATTATTATGATTTATTATTATAGTGCCATTTATTCTATGGCGCTTTACATGTGAAGAAAGGGGTATAATACGAGAACAATTACAATAATCTTGAACACAATGTGACAGCGAC
Organism: Phyllobates terribilis; assembly: GCF_046119375.1. Classification (NCBI taxonomy): domain Eukaryota; kingdom Metazoa; phylum Chordata; class Amphibia; order Anura; family Dendrobatidae; genus Phyllobates; species Phyllobates terribilis. The sequence goes on from NW_027362769.1 coordinate 85,473,605, forward strand.
TGGTACAGGAGGAGCGAGGACCCTGCCTGCGAGGGCTCACAATCTCAACAAGGGATGGGTGAGGATACAGTAGGTGAGGGTAAAGCTGGTGGTGCAGCGGTATAGTGGAGCTGTGGTTACTGCAGGTTGTAGGCTTGTCGGAAGAGGTGGGTCTTCAGGTTCCTTTTGAAGGTTTCCACGGTAGGCGAGAGTCTGATGTGTTGGGGTACAGAGTTCCAGAGTAGGGGGGAAGCACGAGAGAAATCTTGTATGCGATTGTGGGAGGAGGAGATAAGAGGGGAGTAGAGAAGGAGATCTTGTGAGGATCGGAGGTTGCGTGCGGTTATGTAACGGGAGACTAGGTCAGAGATATATGGAGGAGACAGGTTGTGAATGGCTTTGTATGTCATGGTTAGGGTATATAAAGGACCCCTTCCCATTCCTAGCCACAACAACGAGCGGTGGATACCGCGTTGTGGAGCCCTTCTGGTCTGCATCCAGTCCCTCTGTATAAGGTAATCCTCTGAGCATATTTGGTCCCTCCCTTCCCTCCATTTTGGGAACTAGACAGTGTGTGCTCATCCTTTATGTATATCCTCAGGTGGTCCCCATCGTATTGGTCCCAGTTGGACTTATCTCTTTGCAAATTCCACTATATACTACTATTGGTAGGTCCCCATACTTTATTTCTAAATTGGTACTGCTAGTCATCCGCTCTCCCCTTCAGGCCCTTCCCCCTCCCCCACCCTCTCTCTCCGGTTGTCTTATCCTTGTCTTGTCTCCCCTCCCACGTTACATTTCCTGAATCAGGTTTATATGTAACATTGTATATTTGTATAAACTGTTATGACAATATAGTTACACTGTTTTACATCTTTGCAGTTAAACTGATGAAGGTCGCTAAGACCGAAACGTTTTTGTATGTGTATGGACTGCAAATAAATTTCACCGCTTTAAATATTGGAGTGCCGAGGCTTTTTCTCTATATGGTTAGGGTTTTGAACTGGAGTCTTTGAGTAATGGGGAGCCAGTGAAGAGATTGACAGAGAGGAGAGGCCGGGGAATAGCGGGGGGACAGGTTGATTAGTCGAGCAGCAGAGTTTAGGATAGATTGGAGGGGAGGCCACATAGCAGGAGGTTGCAGTAGTCAAGGCGGGAGATGATGAGGGCGTGCAGTAGTGTTTTTGCAGATTTATGGCTGAGGAAGTGCCGATGCGGGAGATATTTTTGATTTGGAGTCGCCAGGAAGTGGAAAGGGCTTGGATATGTGGTTTGAAGGAGAGTTCAGAGTCCAGGGTTACCCTAAGGCAGCGAGCTTGAGGGACTGGGGAGAGTGAGCAGCCATTGACGTTGATAGATAGGTCAGTTGGGGGGTTGAATGAGATGGCGGAAAGATGATGAATTCTGTTTTGTCCATGTTAAGTTTTAGAAATCTGGCAGAGAAGAAGGATGAAATAGCAGACAGACATTGTGGGATTTTGGTTAGTAAGGAGGTGATATCAGGTCCAGAGAGGTAGATCTGTGTGTCATCAGCATAGAGGTGATAATGAAAGCCGTGAGACTCTATGAGCTGTCCCAGGCCGAAGGTGTAGATGGAGAAGAGCAGCGGTCCTAGAACTGAACCTTGGGGGACACCGACAGATAGGGGGCGAGATGAGGAGGTGGTGTGTGAATGGGAGACACTGAATGTTCGGTCTGTTAGGTATGAGGAGATCCAGGATAGGGCCAAGTCTGTGATGCCGATAGATGAGATAGTCTGTACTAAGAGGGAATGGTCCACTGTGTCAAAGGTAGATGACCGGTCTAGGAGGAGGAGGACAGAGTAGTGTCGCTTAGATTTGGCGGTTTGTACGTTGTTGGTGACTTTAGTCAGTGCAGTTTCACTAGAATGGTGCCGTCGGAAACCAGATTGTAGGTGGTCAAAGAGGGAGCAGGAGGAGAGGTGGGAGGACAGTTCAGAATGGACATGTTGTTCCAGTAGTTTTGAGGCATAGGGGAGAAGTGATATGGGGCGATAGCTAGACACAGAGGATGGATCAAGGGAGGGCTTTTTGAGGAGGGGTGTGATTGAGGCATGTTTGAAGCATGAGGGGAAGACACCAGTTGTTAGTGACAGGTTGAAGAGGTGGGCTAGGGCTGGGATGAAGATAGTGGTAAGGTTTGGGATGAAGTGGGACGGGATTGGGTCAAGTTTACAGGGGTTTACTCCTGTACTGTGACATCACTGTGTATATTACCCCTGTACTGAGACATAACTATGTATATTACCCCTGTACTGTGACATGACTGTGTATATTACCCTGTACTGTAACATCATTGTGTATATTACCCCTGTACTGTGACATCACTATGTATATTACCTCTGTACTGTGACATCACTTTGTATATTACCCCTGTACTGTGACATCACTGTGTATATTACCTCTATACTGTGACATCACTGTGTATATTACTCCTGTACTGTGACATCACTGTGTTTATTACCCTGTACTGTGACATCACTGTGTATATTACCCCTGTACTGTGACATCATTGTATATATTACCCCTGTACTGTGACATGACTGTGTCTATTACCCCTGTACTGTGACATCACTGTGTATATTACCCCTGTACTGTGACATCACTGTGTATATTACCCCTGTACTGTGACATCACTGTGTATATTACTCCTGTACTGTGACATCTGTGTATATTACCTCTATACTGTGACATCACTTTTTATATTGCCCCTGTACTGTGACATCACTGTGTATATTACCCCTGTACTGTAATATCCCTATGTATATTACCTCTGTACTGTACTGTGACATCACTGTGTATATTACCCCTGTATTGTGACATCACTATGTATATTACCCCTGTACTGGGAAATAACTGTGTATATTACCTCTATACTGTGACATCACTGTGTATATTACCCCTGTACTGTGACATCACTGTGTATATTACCCTGTACATTGACATCACTGTGTATATTACCCCTGTACTGTGACATCACTATGTATATTACAACTGTACTGTGACATCACAGTGTATTTTACTCCTGTACTGTGACATCTCTGTGTATATTACCTCTATACAGTGACATCACTTTGTATGCTACCCCTCTACTGTGACATCACTGTGTATATTACCCCTGTACAGTGACATCACTATGTATACTACCCTTGTATTGTGACATCACTGTGTATATTACCCCTGTACTGTGACATCACTGTGTATATTACCCCTGTACTGTGACACCACTGTGTATATTACCTCTGTACTGTGACATCACTATGTATATTACCTCTGTACTGTGACATGACTATGTATATTACCTCTGTACTGTGACATCACTATGTATATTACCCCTGTACTGTGACATCACTCTGTATATTACCTCTATACTGTGACATCACTGTGTATATTACCCCTGTACTGTGACATCACTGTGTATATTACCCTGTACTGTGACATCACTGTGTATATTACCCCTGTACTGTGACATCACTATCTATATTACAACTGTACTGTGACATCACTGTGTATATTACTCCTGTACTGTGACATCTCTGTGTATATTACCTCTATACTGTGACATCACTTTGTATGCTACCCCTCTACTGTGACATCACTGTGTATATTACCCCTGTACAGTGACATCACTATGTATACTACCCTTGTATTGTGACATCACTGTGTATATTACCCCTGTACTGTGACATCACTGTGTATATTGCCTCTGTACTGTGACATCACTATGTATATTACCTCTGTACTGTGACCTCACTTTGTATATTACCCCTGTACTGTGACATCACTGTGTATATTACCTCTATACTGTGACATCACTGTGTATATTACCCTTGTACTGTGACATCGCTGTGTTTATTACCCTATACTGTGACATCACTGTGTATATTACCCCTGTACTGTGACATCACTGTGTATATTACCCCTGTACTGTGACATCACTGTGTATATTACTCCTGTACTGTGACATCTGTGTATATTACCTCTATACTGTGACATCACTTTTTATATTACCCCTGTACTGTGACATCACTGTGTATATTACCCCTGTACTGTAATATCCCTATGTATATTACCTCTGTACTGTATTGTGACATCACTGTGTATATTTCCCCTGTATTGTGACATCACTATGTATATTACCCCTGTACTGGGAAATCACTGTGTATATTACCCCTGTACTGTGACATCACTGTATATGTAGCACCCCGAGGGCTCGGCTGCTACAGGGGTACTGCACCTCAAACCAGAGGTGTGATATTCCACTCCCGGGTAAGGATGGAGTGTGGACTAGGGCTCGGTAGGCTGCATGCACCACACACACCCCATTTCCGAGGGACAGCTCAACGGTGCTCCCACTAGACAGAAGTGCAGGCACGACAGACCATGTCCCTGCTGGAGTGGGGAGGGGAAAGTACACCCAGTGGTGTAGGAGCAGATAGGGGTGGGTCTCTGGGCATAGGTAGGAGCCCATTGGTTGCTAGTCACCTGGGCTCACACATAAGGGAGGTATATAAGGTGGGCACCATCTTAGTTCAGTCAGTGCAGTCTGAGGAGAAGTGACAGGGAGCAGAGCTGCTGCATGGGCTTTGCTCCCCAGGCAGGCCTTGTCAGGAGGCCGGGGCCTGAGAGAGAGAGAGAAGAAAGAACAGAAAGGAAAGTAAGAAAGGAAACAAGGAACAGGAACACAGAGAAAGGCCCAGAGACACGAGGACAGAGAGAACCCTAAGGACCCAGGAGACTGCGGGTGACGGGTTGGCAGAACAGGGTACCGGAACCCAAATTGGTGGAGGCAACAGATTCCTCAGCCAAAGACCGGAGGTTGTGACCACATCTTGGTGCGACCCCTCACTACATCCACCAGGAAAGCATGCCCGACGGAGCTGGACAAAGGTGGGTCACTGGTGAGGACGGCCAGAGAAGGGAAGAGAAGGGAGCCCTGTTCCACGCTCTGGAATTGCCTGGGAGTTGACCGAGTCCCTCACCTGGTGGACGCAGCACGGCTTGGGCCGTCATCGCCTGCAGGATTGACAAGAATAACAACTGTGAGTAAAGCATTGGAAACTGCAACCGCACGTCTCTGTGTTTCATCGCCGCACCAGCACCATTAGTACTGGGACGCTCACACCATCACTCCCATCATCCACATTAGCTGCCCTGAGGCAATACTTCTCCCGTGGGGAGTTATCCCATACTAGGCTGCGCAAACAACATCAGCCTCAGCGGTCTGCAGCGCAGCGGCGGCCCCCACTGACCGCAATCCACGGGTGGCGTAGTCGGACATTTGTTATTACCTAAGACTGCCACTGGTTTGACCGCCCTGGGCACGGACCGGGTCACAGCCACACGGAGACTACAACCCCCAGCGATCCGGCTCCGGGTATCCCCCGCACAACACAGGCCCAGGGGGCGCGTCATATATATTACCCCTCTACTGTGACATCACTGTTTATAGTACCCCTGTACTGTGACATCGCTATGTATATTACCCTTGTATTGTGACATCACTGTGTATATTACCCCTGTACTCTGACATCACTGTGTATATTACCCCTGTACTGTGAAATCACTATATATATTACCCCTGTACTGTGACATCACTGTATATTTTACCCCTGTACTGTGACATCACTGTGTATATTACCCCTGTTCTGTGACATCACTGTGTATATTACTCCTGTACTGTGACATCTGTGTATATTACCTCTATACTGTGACATCACTTTTTATATTACCCCTGTACTGTGACATCACTGTGTATATTACCCCTGTACTGTAATATCCCTATGTATATTACCTCTGTACTGTATTGTGACATCACTGTGTATATTTCCCCTGTATTGTGACATCACTATGTATATTACCCCTGTACTGGGAAATCACTGTGTATATTACCCCTGTACTGTGACATCACTGTATATGTAGCACCCCGAGGGCTCGGCTGCTACAGGGGTACTGCACCTCAAACCAGAGGTGTGATATTCCACTCCCGGGTAAGGATGGAGTGTGGACTAGGGCTCGGTAGGCTGCATGCACCACACACACCCCATTCCCGAGGGACAGCTCAACGGTGCTCCCACTAGACAGAAGTGCAGGCACGACAGACCATGTCCCTGCTGGAGTGGGGAGGGGAAAGTACACCCAGTGGTGTAGGAGCAGATAGGGGTGGGTCTCTGGGCATAGGTAGGAGCCCATTGGTTGCTAGTCACCTGGGCTCACACATAAGGGAGGTATATAAGGTGGGCACCATCTTAGTTTAGTCAGTGCAGTCTGAGGAGAAGTGACAGGGAGCAGAGCTGCTGCATGGGCTTTGCTCCCCAGGCAGGCCTTGTCAGGAGGCCGGGGCCTGAGAGAGAGAGAGAAGAAAGAACAGAAAGGAAAGTAAGAAAGGAAACAAGGAACAGGAACACAGAGAAAGGCCCAGAGACACGAGGACAGAGAGAACCCTAAGGACCCAGGAGACTGCGGGTGACGGGTTGGCAGAACAGGGTACCGGAACCCAAATTGGTGGAGGCAACAGATTCCTCAGCCAAAGACCGGAGGTTGTGACCACATCTTGGTGCGACCCCTCACTACATCCACCAGGAAAGCATGCCCGACGGAGCTGGACAAAGGTGGGTCACTGGTGAGGACGGCCAGAGAAGGGAAGAGAAGGGAGCCCTGTTCCACGCTCTGGAATTGCCTGGGAGTTGACCGAGTCCCTCACCTGGTGGACGCAGCACGGCTTGGGCCGTCATCGCCTGCAGGATTGACAAGAATAACAACTGTGAGTAAAGCATTGGAAACTGCAACCGCACGTCTCTGTGTTTCATCGCCGCACCAGCACCATTAGTACTGGGACGCTCACACCATCACTCCCATCATCCACACATTAGCTGCCCTGAGGCAATACTTCTCCCGTGGGGAGTTATCCCATACTAGGCTGCGCAAACAACATCAGCCTCAGCGGTCTGCAGCACAGCGGCGGCCCCCACTGACCGCAATCCACGGGTGGCGTAGTCGGACATTTGTTATTACCTAAGACTGCCACTGGTTTGACCGCCCTGGGCACGGACCGGGTCACAGCCACACGGAGACTACAACCCCCAGCGATCCGGCTCCGGGTATCCCCCGCACAACACAGGCCCAGGGGGCGCGTCATATATATTACCCCTCTACTGTGACATCACTGTTTATAGTACCCCTGTACTGTGACATCGCTATGTATATTACCCTTGTATTGTGACATCACTGTGTATATTACCCCTGTACTCTGACATCACTGTGTATATTACCCCTGTACTGTGAAATCACTATATATATTACCCCTGTACTGTGACATCACTGTATATTTTACCCCTGTACTGTGACATCACTGTGTATATTACCCCTGTTCTGTGACATCACTGTGTATATTACCCCTGTACTGTGACATCACTATGTATATTACGCCTGTACTGTAACATCACTGTATATATTAACCTTGTACTGTAACATCACTGTGTACATTACCACTGTACTGTGTCATCACTGTGCATATTACCCCTGTACTGTGACATCACTGTGTATATTACCCCTGTACTGTGTCATCACTATGTATATTACCCCTGTACTGTGACATCACTATGTATATTACCGCTCTAATGTGACATCACTGTTTATATTATCATTGTACTGTGACATCACTGTGTATATTACCCCTGTACTGTGACATCACTGTGTATATTACCACTGTATTGTGACATCACTGTGTATATTACCCCTGTACTGTGACATCACTGTGTATATTACACCTGTACTGTGACATCACTGAGTATATTACCCCTGTACTGTAACATCACTGTATATATTACCCCTGTACTGTGACATCACTGTGTATATTACCCCTGTACTGTGACATCACTGTGTATATTACCACTGTATTGTGACATCACTGTGTATATTACCCTTGTACTGTGACATCACTGTATATATTACCCCTGTACTGTGACATCACTATGTATATTACCCCTCTACTGTGACATCACTGTTTATATTATCATTGTACTGTGACATCACTGTGTATATTACCCCTGTACTGTGACATCACTGTGTATATTACTCCTGTACTGTGACATCACTGTGTATATTACCCCTGTACTGTGTCATCACTGTGTATATTACCTCTGTACTGTGTCATCACTGTGTATATTACCCCTGTACTGTGTCATCACTGTGTATATTACCCCTGTACTGTGTCATCACTGTGTATATTACCTCTGTACTGTGTCATCACTGTGTATATTACCCCTGTACTGTGTCATCACTGTATATATTACACCTGTACTGTGACATCACTGAGTATATTACCCCTGTACTGTAACATCACTGTATATATTACCCCTGTACTGTGACATCACTGTGTATATTACCCCTGTACTGTGGCATCACAGTATATATTAATCCTGTACTGTGACATCACTGTGTATATTACTCCTGTACTGTGACATCATGTGACATCACTGTGTATATTACCCCTGTACTGTGACATCACTGTCTATATTACTCCTGTACTGTGACATCATTGTGTATATTACTCCTGTACTGTGACATCTCTGTGTATGTTACCCGTGTACTGTGACATCACTATGTATTTTACCCCTGTACTGTGACATCACTGTGTATATTATCCCTGTACTGTGACATCACTGTGTATATTACCCCAGTACTGTGACATCACTATGTATATTACCCCTGTATTGTGACATCACTGTGTATATTACCCCTGTACTGTGTCATCACTATGTATATTACTCCTGTACTGTGACATCACTATGTATATTACCCCTCTACTGTGACATCACTGTTTATATTATCCCTGTACTGTGACATCACTGTGTATATTACCCCAGTACTGTGACATCACTATCTATATAACCCCTGTATTGTGACATCACTGTGTATATTACCCCTGTACTGTGACATCACTATGTATATTACCCCTGTATTGTGACATCACTGTTTATATTATCCCTGTACTGTGACATCACCGTGTACATTACTCCTGTACTGTGTCATCACTTTGTATATTACCCCTGTATTGTGTCATCAGTATGTATATTACCCCTGTACTGTGACAGCACTGTGTATATAACCGCTGTACTGTGACATCATGTGACATCACTGTGTCTATTACCCCTGTACTGTGACATCACTATGTATATTACTTCTGTACTGTGACATCACTGTGTATATTACCCCTGTACTGTGACAGCACTGTGTATATAACCGCTGTACTGTGACATCATGTGACATCACTGTGTCTATTACCCCTGTACTGTGACATCACTATGTATATTACTCCTGTACTGTGACATCATTGTGTATATTACTCCTGTACTGTGACATCAATGTGTATGTTACCCGTGTACTGTGACATCACTGTGTATTTTACCCCTGTACTGTAACATTACTGTGTATATTACCCCTGTACTGTGACATCACTGTGTATATTACCCCTGTACTGTGACATCACTATGTATATTACACCTGTACTGTGACATCACTGTGTATATTACCCCTGTACTGTGACATCACTGTGTATATTACTCCTGTACTGTGACATCACTAAGTATATTACCCCTGTACTGTGTCATCACTGTTTATTACCCCTGTATTATGACATCACTGTGTATATTACCTCTGTACTGTGTCATCACTATGTATATTACCCCTCTACTGTGACATCACTGTTTATATTATCCCTGTACTGTGACATCACTGTGTGCATTACCCCTGTACTGTGAAATCACTGTGTATATTACTCCTGTACTGTGTCATCACTTTGTATATTACCCCTGTATTGTGTCATCAGTATGTATATTACCCCTGTACTGTGACAGCACTGTGTATATAACCGCTGTACTGTGACATCATGTGACATCACTGTGTCTATTACCCCTGTACTGTGACATCACTATGTATATTACTTCTGTACTGTGACATCATTGTGTATATTACTCCTGTACTGTGACATCACTGTGTATGTTACCCGTGTACTGTGACATCACTGTGTATTTTACCCCTGTACTGTAACATTACTGTGTATATTACCCCTGTACTGTGACATTACTGTGTATATTACCCCTGTACTGTGACATCACTATGTATATTACACCTGTACTGTGACATCACTGTGTATATTACCCCTGTACTGTGACATCACTGTGTATATTACTCCTGTACTGTGACATCACTAAGTATATTACCCCTGTACTGTGTCATCACTGTTTATTACCCCTGTATTATGACATCACTGTGTATATTACCTCTGTACTGTGTCATCACTGTGTATATTACCCCTGTACTGTGACATCACTGTGTAAATTACCCCTGTACTGTGACATCACTGTGTATATTACCCCTGTACTTTGACATCACTGTGTATATTACCCCTGTACTGTGACTTCACTAAGTATATTACCCCTGTACTGTGACATCACTGTATATATTACCCCTGTACTGTGACATCACTGTGTATATTACCCCTGTACTGTGTCATCACTGTGTATATTACCCCTGTATTGTGACATCACTGTGTATATTACCCTGTACTGTGACATCACTGTGTATATTACCCCTGCACTGTGACATCACTGTGTATATTACTCCTGTACTGTGACATTACTGTGTATATTACCCCTGTACTGTGACTTCACTGTGTATATTACCCCTGTACTGTGACTTCACTAAGTATATTACCCCTGTACTGTGACATCACTGTATATATTACCCCTGTACTGTGACATCACTGTGTATATTACCCCTGTACTGTGTCATCACTGTGTATATTACCCCTGTATTGTGACATCACTGTGTATATTACCGCTGTACTGTGACATCACTGTGTATATTACCCCTGCACTGTAACATCACTGTGTATATTACTCCTGTACTGTGACATTACTGTGTATATTACCCCTGTACTGTGACTTCACTGTGTATATTACCCCTGTACTGTGACATCATTGTGTATATTACCCCTGTACTGTGACATCACTGTGTATATTACTCCTGTACTGTGACATTACTGTGTATATTACCCCTGTACTGTGACATCACTGTGTATATTACCCCTGTACTGTGACATCACTGTGTATATTACCCCTGTACTGTGACATCATTATGTATATTACCCCTGTACTGTGACATCACTGTGTATGTTACCCCTGTACTGTGACATCATTATGTATATTTCCTCTGTACTGTGACCTCACTGTGTATAGTACCCCTGTACTGTGACTTCACTAAGTATATTACCCCTGTACTGTGACATCTCTGTATATATTACCCCTGTACTGTGACATCACTGTGTATATTACCTCTGTACTGTGACATCACTATGTATATTACCCCTGTACTGTGACATCACTGTATATATTACCTCTGTACTGTGACATCACTATGTATATTACCCCTGTACTGTGACATCACTGTGTATATTACCCCTGTACTGTGTCATCACTGTGTATATTACCCCTGTATTGTGACATCACTGTTTATATTACCCTGTACTGTGACATCACTGTGTATATTACCCCTGCACTGTAACATCACTGTGTATATTACTCCTGTACTGTGACATTACTGTGTATATTACCCCTGTACTGTGACTTCACTGTGTATATTACCCCTGTACTGTGACATCACTGTGTATATTACTCCTGTACTGTGACATTACTGTGTATATTACCCCTGTACTGAGACATCACTGTGTATATTACCCCTGTACTGTGACATCACTGTGTATATTACCCCTGTACTGTGACATCATTATGTATATTACCCCTGTACTGTGACATCACTGTGTATGTTACCCCTGTACTGTGACATCACAGTGTATATTATCCCTGTACTGCGACATCACTGTATATATTACCCGTGTACTGTGACATCACTGTGTATATTACTCCTGTACTGTGACATTACTGTGTATATTACCCCTGTACTGAGACATCACTGTGTATATTACCCCTGTACTGTGACATCACTGTGTATATTACCCCTGTACTGTGACATCATTATGTATATTACCCCTGTACTGTGACATCACTGTGTATGTTACCCCTGTACTGTGACATCACAGTGTATATTATCCCTGTACTGCGACATCATTGTATATATTACCCGTGTACTGTGACATTACTGTGTATATTACCCCTGTTCTGTGACATCACTGTGTATATTACCCCTGTACTGTGACATCACTGTGTATATTACTCATGTACTGTGACATTACTGTCTATATTACCCCTGTACTGTGACATCACTGTGTATATTACCCCTGTACTGTGACATCATTATGTATATTACTCCTGTACTGTAACATCACTGTGTATATTACCCCTGTACTGTGTCATTACTGTGTATATTACCCCTGTACTGTGACATCACTGTATATATTAACCCTGTACTGTGACATCACTGTGTATATTAACCCTGTAATTCTACATCACTATGTATATTACCCCTGTACTGTGACATCACTGTATATATTAACCCTGTACTGTGATATCACTGTGTATATTACCCCTGTAGTGTGACATCACTATGTATATTACCCCTGTACTGTGACATCACTGTGTATATTACCCTGCACTGTGACATCACTGTGTTTATTACCCATGTACTGACATCACTGTGTATATTACCCCTGTACTGTGACATCACTGTGTATATTACCCCTGCACTGTAACATCACTGTGTATATTACTCCTGTACTGTGACATTACTGTGTATATTATCCCTGTACTGTGACTTCACTGTGTATATTACCCCTGTACTGTGACATCACTGTGTATATTACTCCTGTACTGTGACATTACTGTGTATATTACCCCTGTACTGAGACATCACTGTGTATATTACCCCTGTACTGTGACATCATTATGTATATTACCCCTGTACTGTGACATCACTGTGTATGTTACCCCTGTACTGTGACATCACGGTGTATATTATCCCTGTACTGTGACATCATTGTATATATTACCCGTGTACTGTGACATCACTGTGTATATTACTCCTGTACGGTGACATTACTGTGTATATTACCCCTGTTCTGTGACATCACTGTGTATATTACCCCTGTACTGTGACATCACTGTGTATATTACTCATGTACTGTGACATTACTGTCTATATTACCCCTGTACTGTGACATCACTGTGTATATTACCCCTGTACTGTGACATCATTATGTATATTACTCCTGTACTGTGACATCACTGTGTATATTACCCCTGTACTGTGTCATCATTGTGTATATTACCCCTGTACTGTGTCATTACTGTGTATATTACCCCTGTACTGTGACATCACTGTATATATTAACCCTGTACTGTGACATCACTGTGTATATTAACCCTGTAATTCTACATCACTATGTATATTTCCCCTGTACTGTGACATCACTGTATATATTAACCCTGTACTGTGATATCACTGTGTATATTACCCCTGTAGTGTGACATCACTATGTATATTACCCCTGTACTGTGACATCACTGTGTATATTACCCTGCACTGTGACATCACTGTGTTTATTACCCATGTACTGACATCACTGTGTGTATTACCCCTGTACTGTGACATCACTGTGTATATTACACCAGTACTGTGACATCACTATGTATATTACCCCATGTACTGTGACATCACTGTATATATTACCCCTGTGCTGTGACATCACTGTGTATGTTACCGCTGTACTGTGACATCACTTTGTATATTACCCCTGTACTGTGACATCACTATGTATATTACCTATATACTGTGACATTGCTGTGTATATTATCTCTGTACTGTGACATCACTGTGTATATTACCCCTGTACTGTGACATCACTATGTATATTACCCCTGTACTGTGACATCACTTTGTATATTACCCGTGTACTGTGTCATCACTATGTATATTACCCCTGTACTGTGACATCACTGTGTATATTACCCGTGTACTGTGACATCACTGTGTAAATTACCGCTGTACTGTGACATCATGTGACATCACTGTGTATTTTACCCCTGTACTGTGACATCACTGTGTATATTATCCCTGTACTGTGACATCACTGCGTATATTACCCCTGTACTGTGTCATCACTGTGCATATTACCCCTGTACTGTGACATCACTGTGTATATTACCTCTGTACTGTGACATCACTGTGTATATTACCCCTGTACTGTGACATCACTGTGTATATTAGCCCTGTACTGTGACATCACTGTGTATCTTACTCCTGTACTGTGACATCACTGTTTATGTTACCCCTGTACTGTGTCATCACTATGTATATTACCCCTGTAGTGTGACATCACTATGTATATTACCCCTCTACTGTGACATCACTGTTTATATTATCATTGTACTGTGACATCACTGTGTATATTACCCCTGTACTGTGACATCACTGTGTATATTACTCCTGTACTGTGACATCACTGTGTATATTACCCCTATACTGTGACACCACTGTGTATATTACCCCTATACTCTGTCATCACTGTGTATATTACCTCTGTACTGTGTCATCACTGTGTATATTACCCCTGTACTGTGACATCACTGTGTATATTACCTCTATACTGTGACATCACTGTGCATATTACCCCTGTACTGTGACATCACTGTGTATATTACCCCTGTACTGTGACATCACTATGTATAGTAACTCTGTACTGTGACCTCACTGTGTATAGTACCCCTGTACTGTGACTTCACTAAGTATATTACCCCTGTACTTTGACATCACTGTATATATTACCCCTGTACTGTGACATCACTGTGTATATTATCCCTGTACTGTGACATCACTGCGTATATTACCCCTGTACTGTGTCATCACTGTGCATATTACCCCTGTACTGTGACATCACTGTGTATATTACCCCTGTACTGTGTCATCACTATGTATATTACCCCTGTACTGTGACATCACTATGTATATTACCCCTCTACTGTGACATCACTGTTTATATTATCATTGTACTGTGACATCACTGTGTATATTACCCCTGTACTGTGACATCACTGTGTATATTACTCCTGTACTGTGACATCACTGTGCATATTACCCCTATACTGTGACATCACTGTGTATATTACCCCTGTACTGTGTCATCACTGTGTATATTACCTCTGTACTGTGTCATCACTGTGTATATTACCCCTGTACTGTGTCATCACTGTGTATATTACCCCTGTACTGTGACATCACTGTGCATATTACCTCTATGCTGTGACATCACTGTGCATATTACCCCTGTACTGTGACATCACTGTGTATATTACCCCTGTACTGTGACATCACTGTGCATATTACCCCTGTACTGTGACTTCACTAAGTATATTACCCCTGTACTTTGACATCACTGTATATATTACCCCTGTACTGTGACATCACTGTGTATATTACTCTTGTACTTTGACATTACTGTGTATATTACCCCTGTACTGTGACATCTCTGTGTATATTATCCCTGTACTGTGTCATCACTGTGTATATTACCCCTGTACTGTGACATCACTGCGTATATTTCCCCTGCACTGTAACATCACTGTGTATATTACTCCTGTACTGTGACATTACTGTGTATATTACCCCTGCACTGTGACATCACTGTGTATATTACCCCTGTACTGTGACATCACTGTGTATATTACCCCTGTACTGTGATATCACTGTGTATATTACTCCTGTACTGTGACATTAATGTGTATATTACCCCTGTACTGTGACATCACTGTGTATATTACCACTGTACTGTGACATCACAGTGTATTTATCCCTGTACTGTGACATCATTGTATATATTACCCGTGTACTTTGACATCACTGTGTATATTACTCCTTTACTGTGACATTACTGTGTATATTACCCCTGTACTGTGACATCACTGTGTATATTACCACTGTACTTTGACATCACTGTGTATATTACCCCTGTACTGTGACATCACTGTGTATATTACTCCTGTACTGTGACATCACTGTGTATATTACCCCTGTACTGTGACATCACTGTGTATATTACCGCTGTACTGTGACATCACTGTGTATATTACCCCTGTACTGTGTCATTACTGTGTATATTACCCCTGTACTGTGACATCACTGTATATATTAACCCTGTACTGTGACATCACTGTGTATATTAACCCTGTACTGTGACATCACTGTATATATTATCCCTGTACTGTGATATCACTGTGTATATTACCCCTGTACTGTGACATCACTGTATATATTATCCCTGTACTGTGACATTACTATGTATATTACCCCTGTACTGTGACATCACTGTGTATATTACCCTGCACTGTGACATCACTATGTATATTACCCCTGTACTGTGACATCACTGTGTTTATTACCCCTGTACTGTGGCATCACTGTTTATATTACCCCTGTACTGTGACATCACTGTGTATATTACACCAGTACTGTGACATCACTATATATTACCTCTGTACAGTGACATCACTGTATATATTACCCTTGTACTGTGACATCACTGTGTATATTACCCCTGTACTGTGACATCACAATGTATATTACAGCTGTACTGTGACATTGCTGTGTATATTACTGCTGTACTGTGACAGCACTGTGTATATTACCTCTATACTGTGACATCACTGTGTATATTACCCCTGTTCTGTAACATCACTATGTATATTACCCCTGTACTGTGACATCATGTGACATCAACGTGTATTACCCCTGTACTGTGACATCATGTGACATCACTGTGTATATTACCCCTGTACTGTGACATCACTGTGTTTATTACTCCTGTACTGTGACATCACTGTGTATACTACCGCTGTACTATGACATCACTATGTATATTACCCCTGTACTGTGACATCACTGTGTATATTACCTCTATACTGTGACATCACTGTGTATATTATCTCTGTACTGTGACATCACTGTGTATATTACCGCTGTACTGTGACATCATGTGACATCACTGTGTATATTACCCCTGTACTGTGACATCACTGTGTATATTACCCCTGTACTGTGATATCACTGTGTATATTACCCCTGTACTGTGACATCACTGTGTATATTACCTCTGTACTGTGACATCACTGTGTATATTACCACTGTACTGTGTCATCACTGAGTATATTACCCCTGTACTGTGACATCACTGTGTATATTACCCCTGTACTGTTACATCACTGTGTATATTACTCCTGTACTGTGACATTACTGTGTATATTACCCCTGTACTGTGACATCACTGTGTATATTACCCCTGTACTGTGACATCACTGTGTATATTACTCCTGTACTGTGACATTACTGTGTATATTACCCCTGTACTGTGACATCACTCTGTATATTACCACTGTACTGTGACATCACTGTGTATATTACCCTGTACTGTGACATCACTGTGTATATTTCCCCTGTACTGTGACATCATTATGTATATTACCCCTGTACTGTGACATCACTCTGTATATTTCCCCTGTACTGTGACTTCACGGTGTATATTATCTCTGTACTGTGACATCATTGTATATATTACCCGTGTACTGTGACATCACTGTGTATATTACTCCTGTACGGTGACATTACTGTGTATACTACCCCTGTACGGTGACATTACTGTCTATATTACCCCTGTACTGTGACATCACTGTGTATATTACCCCTGTCCTGTGACATCATTGTGTATATTATCCCTGTACTGTGACATCACTGGGTTTATTACTCCTGTACTGTGACATTACTGTGTATATTACCCCTGTACTGTGACATCACTGTGTATATTACCCCTGTACTGTGACATCACTGTGTATATTACTCCTGTACTGTGACATTACTGTGTATATTACCCCTGTACTGTGAGATCACTGTGTATATTACCCCTGTACTGTGACATCACTGTGTATATTACCCCTATACTGTGTCATTACTGTGTATATTACCCCTGTACTGTGACATCACTGTATATATTAACCCTGTACTGTGACATCACTGTGTATATTAACCCTGTACTGTGACATCACTATGTATATTACCCCTGTACTGTGACATCACTGTATATATTAACCCTGTACTGTGATATCACTGTTTATATTACCCTGCAGTGTGACATCACTATGTATATTACCCCTGTACTGTGACATCACTGTGTATATTACCCTGCACTGTGACATCCCTATGTATATTACCCCTGTACTGTGACATCACTGTGTTTATTACCCCTGTACTGTGACATCACTGTGTATATTACCCCTGTACTGTGACATCACTGTGTATATTACACCAGTACTGTGACATCACTATATATATTACCTCTGTACAGTGACATCACTGTATATATTACCCCTGTACTGTGACATCACTGTGTATATTACCCCTGTACTGTGACATCACGATGTATATTACAACTGTGCTGTGACACTACTGTGTATATTACCGCTGTACTGTGACAGCACTGTGTATATTACCTCTATACTGTGACATCACTGTGTATATTACCCCTGTACTGTGACATCATGTGACATCAACGTGTATTACCCCTGTACTGTGACATCATGTGACATCACTGTGTATATTACCCCTGTACTGTGACATCACTGTGTATATTACCGCTGTACTATGACATCACTATGTATATTACCCCTGTACTGTGACATCACTGTGTATATTACCTCTATACTGTGACATCACTGTGTTTATTATCTCTGTACTGTGACATCACTGTGTATATTACGGCTGTACTGTGACATCATGTGACATCACTGTGTATATTACCCCTGTACTGTGACATCACTGTATATATTACTCCTGTACTGTGACATCTCTGTTTATGTTACCCGTGTACTGTGACATCACTATGTATATTACCCCTGTACTGTGACATCACTGTGTTTATTACTGCTGTACTGTGACATCACTGTGTATATTACCGCTGTACTGTGACATCACTATGTATATTACCCCTGTACTGTGACATCACTGTGTATATTATCTATGTACTGTGACATCACTGTGTATATTACCCCTCTACTGTGACATCACTATGTGTATTACAGCTGTACTGTGACATCACTGTGTATAGTACCCCTGTACTGTGACATCACTATGTATATTACCCCTGTACTGTGACATCATGTGACATCACCGTGTATTACCCCTGTACTCTGACATCATGTGACATCACTGTGTATATTACCCCTGTACTGTGACATCACTGTGTATATTACACCAGTACTGTGACATCACTATATATATTACCTCTGTACAGTGACATCACTGTATATATTACCCCTGTACTGTGACATCACTGTGTATATTACCCCTGTGCTGTGACATCACGATGTATATTACAACTGTACTGTGACATTACTGTGTATATTACCGCTGTACTGTGACAGCACTGTGTATATTACCTCTATACTGTGACATCACTGTGTATATTACCCCTGTACTGTAACATCACTATGTATATTACCCCTGTACTGTGACATCATGTGACATCAACGTGTATTACCCCTGTACTGTGACATCATGTGACATCACTGTGTATATTACCCCTGTACTGTGACATCACTGTGTTTATTACTCCTGTACTGTGACATCACTGTGTATATTACCGCTGTACTATGACATCACTATGTATTTTACCCCTGTACTGTGACATCACTGTGTTTAATATCTCTGTACTGTGACATCACTGTGTATATTACCGCTGTACTGTGACATCATGTGACATCACTGTGTATATTACCCCTGTACTGTGACATCACTGTGTATATTACTCCTGTACTGTGACATCTCTGTTTATGTTACCCGTGTACTGTGACATCACTATGTATATTACCCCTGTACTGTGACATCACTGTGTTTATTACTCCTGTACTGTGACATCACTGTGTATATTACCGCTGTACTGTGACATCACTATGTATATTACCCCTGTACTGTGACATCACTGTGTATATTACCCCTGTACTGTGACATCACTATGTGTATTACAGCTGTACTGTGACATCACTGTGTATAGTACCCCTGTACTGTGACATCACTATGTATATTACCCCTGTACTGTGACATCATGTGACATTACCGTGTATTACCCCTGTACTCTGACATCATGTGACATCACTGTATATATTACCCCTGTACTGTGACATCACTTTGTTTATTACTCCTGTACTGTGACATCACTGTGTATGTTACCGCTGTACTGTGACATCACTGTGTATATTACCTATATACTGTGATATCACTGTTGATATTATCTCTGTACTGTGACATCACTGTGTATATTACCCCCGTACTGTGACATCACTTTGTATATTACCCGTGTACTGTGTCATCACTATGTATATTTCCCCTGTACTGTGACATCACTGTGTATATTACCCGTGTACTGTGTCATCACTGTGTATATTACCTCTGTACTGTGACGTCACTATGTATATTTCCCCTGTACTGTGACATCACTGTGTATATTACCCGTGTACTGTGTCATCACTATGTATATTACCCCTGTACTGTGACATCACTATGTATATTACCCCTGTACTGTGACATCACGGTGTATATTACCCCTGTACTGTGACATCACTTTGTATATTACCCGTGTACTGTGTCATCACTATGTATATTTCCCCTGTACTGTGACATCACTGTGTATATTACTCCTGTACTGTGACATCACTGTGTAAATTACCGCTGTACTGTGACTTCATGTGACATCACTGTGTATATTACCCCTGTACTGTGACATCACTGTGTATATTAACCCTGTACTGTGACATCACTGTGTATATTACCCCTGTATTGTGACATCACTGTCTATATTACCCATGTACTGTGACATCACTGTGTATATTATCCCTGTACTGTGACATCACTGTGTATATTACTACTGTACTGTGATATTACTGTGTATTTTACCACTGTAATGTGACATCACTGTGTATATTACCCCTGTCCTGTGACATCACTGTGTATTTTACCCCTGTACTGTGACATCACGGTGTATATTACTCCTGTACTGTGACATCACTGTGTCTATTACCCCTGTACTGTGTCATCACTGTGTATATTACCCCTGTACTGTGTCATCACTGTGTATATTACCCCTGTACTGTGACATGACTGTGTCTATTACCCCTGTACTGTGTCATCACTGTGTATATTACCCCTGTACTGTGTCATCACTGTGTCTATTACCCCTGTACTGTGTCATCACTGTGTCTATTACCCCTGTACTGTGTCATCACTGTGTATATTACCCCTGTACTGTGACATGACTGTGTCTATTACCCCTGTACTGTGACATCACTGTGTATATTACCCCTGTACTGTGACATCACTGTGTCTATTACCCCTGTACTGTGTCATCACTGTGTATATTACCCCTGTACTGTGTCATCACTGTGTCTATTACCCCTGTACTGTGTCATCACTGTGTATATTACCCCTGTACTGTGACATGACTGTGTCTATTACCCCTGTACTGTGACATCACTGTGTATATTACCCCTGTACTGTGACATCACTGTGTCTATTACCCCTGTACTGTGTCATCACTGTGTATATTACCCCTGTACTGTGTCATCACTGTGTATATTACCCCTGTACTGTGACATGACTGTGTATATTACCCCTGTACTGAGTCATCACTATGTATATTACCCCTGTACTGTGACATCACTATGTATATTACCCCTCTACTGTGACATCACTGTGTATATTATGTCTGTACTGTGACATCACTCTGTATATTACCCCTGATCTGTGACATCACTGTGTATATTACTCCAGTACTGTGACATTACTGTGTATATTACCCCTGTACTGTGACATCACTGTGTATATTACCCCTGTACTGTGTCATCACTGTGTATATTACCCCTGTATTGTGACATCACTGTGTATATTACCCCTGTAGTGTGACTTCATTGTGTATATTACCCCTGTACTGTGACATCACTGTGTATATTACCGGATTACTGTGACATCACTGTCTATATTAACTCTGTACTGTGACATCACTGTATATATTACCCCTGTACTGTGACAACACTGTGTATATTACCCCTGTACTGTGACATCACTATGTATATTACCCCTGTACTATGACATCACTGTATATATACCCCTGTACTATGACATCACTGTGTATATTACCCCTGTACTGTGACATCACTATGTATATTACCCCTGTATTGTGACATTACTGTGTATATTACCCCTGCACTGTGACATCACTTTGTATATTACCCCTGTACTGTGACATCACTGTGTGTATTACCCCTGTACTGTGACATCACACTGTATATTACCGCTGTACTGTGACATCACTATGTATATTACCCCTGTACTGTGACATCACTGTGTATTACACCTGTACTGTGACATCATGTGACTTCACTGTGTATATTACCCCTGTACTGTGACATCACTGTGTTTATTACTCCTGTACTGTGACATCACTGTGTATATTACTCCTGTACTGTGACATCACTGTGTATATTACCTTTATACTGTGACATCTCTTTGTTTATTACTCCTGTACTGTGACATCACAGTGTCTATTACCCGTGTACTGTGACATAACTATGTTTATTACTCCTGTACTGTGACATCACTGTGTATATTACCTCTATACTGTGACATCCCTGTGTATATTACCCCTGTACTGTAACATCACTGTGTATATTACCCCTGTACTGTGACATCACTATGCTTCAGTACCCCCCTACATCTCCTCCTGTGTCTCAGTCTACCACCCTATACGCGCCCTCCGTTCTGCCAGTGGCTTAAAACTTAAATCCTCCATAATCTGAACTTCCCACTCTCGTCTCCAAGATTTCTCGCGTGCTGCGCCAATTATTTGGAATGCATTACCCAGAACAGTATGATTAATTCCCAATACCCACAGTTTCAAGTGGACCCTAAAAACCCATTTCTTTAGACAGGCGTATCGCCTCCACACACTTTCTGTCCATCCCAGTTGTCCGTCCCAGTTTTCCCTCATATTAAAATCTTCTTCAATTTCAGGTTCATACCAACCATGCACATAATAGCCTCGGACAGGACTGCACACATACTGGCTGGCGACCCTTCAATGTATTATTTATTCTATATAGTATATCAAGGCTGCATTATACAATATATGTACATTCTACCTTTTGTGTCTCCCCCATTTCCTCATAGACTGTAAGCTTGCGAGCAGGGCCCTCACTCCTTTCGATATGAGTTATTTTTATTCTGTATTGTTTGTATAAGTCCCCCCTAAAATTTGTAAAGTGCTGCGGAATATGTTGGCGCTATAAAAATAAAAATTATTATTATTATATCATTATGTATATTACCCGTGTGCTGTGTCATCACTATGTATATTACCCCTGTACTGTGACATCACTGTGTATATTACGGCTGTACTGTGCCATCATGTGATATCACTGTGTATATTACCCCTGTACTGTGACATTACTGTGTATATTACTCATGTACTGTGACATCACTATGTATATTACCCCTGTACTGTGACATCATGTGACACCACTGTGTATATTAACTCTGTACTGTGACATCACTGTGTATATTACCCCTGTACTGTGACATCACTGTGTATATTACCCCTGTACTGTGACATCACTATGTATACTACCCCTGTACTGTTACATCACTGTGTATATTACCCCTGTACTGTGACATCACTATGTGTATTACCCCTGTACTGTGACATCATGTGACATCACTGTGTATATTACCTCTGTACTGTGACATGACTGTGTATATTACCCCTGTACTGTGACATCACTATGTATATTACCCCTGTACTGTAACACCACTGTGTATATTACCCCTGTACTGTGACATCACTGTGTATATTACTCCTGTACTGTGACATTACTGTGTATATTACCCCTGTACTGTGACATCACTGTGTATATTACCCCTGTACTGTGACATCACTGTGTATATTACCCCTGTACTGTGACATCACTATGTATACTACCGCTGTACTGTGACATCACTGTGTATATTACCTCTGTACTGTGACATCACTATGTATATTACCCCTGTACTGTGACATCACTGTGTATATTACCCCTGTACTGTGACATCACTATGTATACTACGCCTGTACTGTTACATCACTGTGTATATTACCCCTGTACTGTGACATCATGTGACATCACTGTGTATATTACCTCTGTACTGTGACATCACTGTGTATATTACCCCTGTACTGTGACATCACTATGTATACTACAGCCTGTACTGTTACATCACTGTGTATATTACCCCTGTACTGTGACAACACTATGTGTATTACCCCTGTACTGTGACATCATGTGACATCACTGTGTATATTACCGCTGTACTGTGACATCACTGTGTATATTACCCCTGTACTGTGACATCACTGTGTATATTACCCCTGTACTGTGACTTCACTATGTATATTACAACTGTACTGTGACATCACTGTGTATATTACCCTTGTACTGTGACATCACTGTGTATATTACCCCTGTACTGTGACATCACTATGTATATTACAACTGTACTGTGACATCACTGTGTATACTACCCTTGTACTTTGACATCACTGTGTATATTACCGCTGTACTGTGACAGCACTGTGTATATTACTCATGTACTGTGACATCACTGTGTATATTACCGCGTACTGTGACATCATGTGACATCACTGTGTTTATTACTCCTGTACTGTGACATCACTGTGTATATTACCCGTGTGCTGTGACATCACTATGTATATTACCGCTGTACTGTGACATCACTGTGTATATTACCCCTGTACTGTGACATCACTGTGTATGTTACCCCTGTACTGTGACATCACTATGTATATTACCCTTGTACTGTGTCATCATGTGACATCCCTGTGTATATTACCTCTGTACTGTGACATCACTGTGTTTATTACCTCTATGCTGTGACATCACTGTGTATATTACCCCTGTACTGTGATATCACTATGTATATTACCACTGTACTGTGACATCATGTGACACCACTGTGTATATTAACTCTATACTGTGACATTACTGTATATATTACCCCTGTACTGTGACATCACTATGTATACTACCCCTGTACTGTTACATCACTGTGTATATTACCCCTGTACTGTGACATCACTATGTGTATTACCCCTGTACTGTGACATCATGTGACATCACTGTGTATATTACCTCTGTACTGTGACCAGACTGTGTATATTACCCCTGTACTGTGACATCACTACGTATACTACCCCTGTACTGTGACATCACTGAGTATATTACCCCTGTACTGTAACATCACTATGTATACTACCGCTGTACTGTGACATCACTGTGTATATTACCTCTGTACTGTGACATCACTGTGTATATTACCCTTGTACTGTGACATTACTGTGTATATTATCCCTCTACTGTGACATCACTGTGTATATTACCCCTGTACTGTGACATCACTATGTATACTACGCCTGTACTGTTACATCACTGTGTATATTACCCCTGTACTGTGACATCACTATGTGTATTACCCCTGTACGGTGACATCATGTGACATCACTGTGTATATTACCTCTGTACTATGACATCACTATGTATATTACCCCTGTACTGTGACATCACTATGTATACTACGCCTGTACTGTTACATCACTGGGTATATTACCCCTGTACTGTGACATCACTATGTGTATTACCCCTGTACTGTGACATCATGTGACATCACTGTGTATAGTACCCTTGTACTGTGACATCATTGTGTATATTACCCCTGTACTGTGACATCACTATGTATATTACAACTGTACTGTGACATCAATGTGTATATTACCCTTGTACTTTGACATCACTGTGTATATTACCCCTGTACTGTGACATCACTATGTATATTACCCTTGTACTGTGACATCACTGTGTATATTACCGCTGTACTGTGACAGCACTGTGTATATTACCTCTATACTGTGACATCACTGTGTATATTACCCCTGTACTGAGACATCACTATGTATATTACCCCTGTACTGTGACATCATGTGACATCACTGTGTATTACCCCGTACTGTGACATGATGTGACATCATTGTGTATATTACCCCTGTACTGTGACATCACTGTGTTTATTACTCCTGTACTGTGACATCACTGTGTATATTACCCGTGTACTGTGACATAACTATGTATATTATCCCTGTACTGTGACATCAATGTGTATATTACCTTTATACTGTGACATCACTGTGTATATTACCCCTGTACTGTGACATCACTGTGTATATTACCCCTGTACTTTGACATCACTATGTATACTACCCCTGCACTGTGACATCACTATGTATATTACCCGTGTACTGTGTCATCACTATGTATATTACCCCTGTACTGTGACATTACTGTGTATATTACCGCTGTACTGTGCCATCATGTGACATCACTGTGTATCTTACCCCTGTACTGTGACATCACTGTGTATATTACTCATGTACTGTGACATCATTGTGTATATTACTCCTGTATTGTGACATCACTGTGTATATTACCCGTGTACTGTGACATCACTATGTATATTACCCCTATACTGTGACATCACTATGTATATTACCCCTGTACTGTGACATCATGTGACATCACTGTGTATATTTCCTCTGTACTGTGACATCACTGTGTATATTACCGCTGTACTGTGACATCATGTGACATCACTGTGTATATTACCCTGTACTGTGACATCACTGTGTATATTACCCCTGTACTGTGACATCACTGTGTATATTACTCCTGTACTGTGACATCACTATGTATATTACCCCTGTACTTTGACATCACTATGTGTATTACCGCTGTACTGTGACATCATTGTGTATATTACTCGTGTACTGTGACATCACTGTATATTTTACCCCTCTACTGTGACATCACTATGTATATTACCCCTGTACTGTGACATCACTATGCATATTACCCCTGTACTGTGACATCATGTGACATCACTGTGTTTATTACCTCTGTACTGTGACATCACTGTGTTTATTACCTATATGCTGTGAAGTCACTGTGTATATTACCCCTGTACTGTGACATCACTATGTATATTACCCCTGTACTGTGACATCATGTGACACCACTGTGTATATTACCTCTGCACTGTGACATCACTGTGTATATTACCCCTGTACTATGACATCAGTATGTATACTACCCCTGTACTGTTACATCACTGTGTATATTACCCCTGTACTGTGACATCACTATGTGTATTACCCCTGTACTGTGACATCACTGTGTATATTACCTCTGTACTGTGACATCACTATGTATATTACCCGTGTACTGTGTCATCACTGTGTGTATTACCCCTGTACTGTGACATCACTTTGTATATTACCGCTGTACTGTGACATCACTGTGTATATTAGCCCTGTACTGTGACATCACTGAGTATATTACCTTTGTACTGTGACATCACTTTGTATGTTACCCCTGTACTGTGACATCACTGTGTATATTACCTCTGTACTGTGACATCACTATGTATATTACCCCTGTACTGTGACATCACTGTGTATATTACTCCTGTACTGTGACATCACTATGTATATTACCCCTGTACTGTGACATCACTATGTGTATTACCGCTGTACTGTCACATCACTGTGTATATTACCCGTGTACTGTGACATCACTGTATATTTTACCCCTCTACTGTGACATCACTATGTATATTACCCCTGTACTGTGACATCACTATGCATATTACCCCTGTACTGTGACATCATGTGACATCACTGTGTTTATTACCTCTGTACTGTGACATCACTGTGTTTATTATCTATATGCTGTGAAATCACTGTGTATATTACCCCTGTACTGTGACATCACTATGCATATTACCCCTGTACTGTGACAACATGTGACACCACTGTGTATATTACCTCTGCACTCTGACATCACTGTGTATATTACCCCTGTACTATGACATCAGTATGTATACTACCCCTGTACTGTTACATCACTGTGTATATTACCCCTGTACTGAGACATCACTATGTGTATTACCCCTGTACTGTGACATCACTGTGTATATTACCTCTGTACTGTGACATCACTATGTATATTACCCGTGTACTGTGTCATCACTGTGTATATTACCCCTTTTCTATGACATCACTGTGTATATTACCGCTGTACTGTGACATCACTGTGTATATTACCCCTGTACTGTGACATCACTGTGTATATTACCTTTGTACTGTGAGATCACTTTGTATGTTACCCCTGTACTGTGACATCACTGTGTATATTACCTCTGTACTGTGACATCACTATGTATATTACCCTTGTACTGTGACATCACTTTGTATATTACCCGTTTACTGTGACATCACTTTGTATGTTACCCCTGTACTGTGACATCACTGTGTATATTACCTCTGTACTGTGACATCACTGTGTATATTACCCCTGTACTGTGACATCACTGTGTATTACCCCTGTACTGTGACATCACTATGTATATTACCCCTGTACTGTGACATCACTATGTATATTACCCCTGTACTGTGACATCATGTGACACCACTGTGTATATTACCTCTGCACTGTGACATCACTGTGTACATTACCCCTGTACTGTGACATCACTGTGTATACTACCCCTGCACTGTTACATCACTGTGTATGACGCGCCCCTGGGCCTGTGCTGAGTAGCTTTGCGCACGCGGGAGCCTACCCGGAGCCGGATCTGATAGGGGTAGTAGTCTTGTGGCGGTGACCCGGTCCGTGCCCAGGGAGTCAAGCTGAGTGGCAGTATATTAGCAGTAGATGTAGGACGACTACGCCACCCGTTGAATGCAGCTATGGAGCTGCCGCTGCAGGGCAGACCGCTGAGGCCGGTGGAAGGATGGTGCAGCGTGGATGGTATAACCCCCAACGGGAGGGGTATGGCCTCAGGGCAGCCGACGTGGATGATGGGGGTAGCAGGAACCACTCAGAGACGATGCGGTGTAGTTCAGGGTCTTTACTGGTGACAAAGATAGACCCTCCCGGAGTACTGGCTAGCGGTCGGGGCCTGGTCAGTCCTTGAGCAGATG
Organism: Phyllobates terribilis; assembly: GCF_046119375.1. Classification (NCBI taxonomy): domain Eukaryota; kingdom Metazoa; phylum Chordata; class Amphibia; order Anura; family Dendrobatidae; genus Phyllobates; species Phyllobates terribilis. The sequence goes on from NW_027362769.1 coordinate 85,502,735, forward strand.
GGATCCCCCTTGGCCAGGCGGAGTTGTAGGCCTCCCCAACTAATTGTACTCTTCTGGCTTCCTTGCTAGAGGCGGGTAAAGGTAGCCCACGTCCCTGAGTGTACCGTGTGGTGCTCACCCATATGGCCGGTGACTCGGGGCCTTCTAGTGGCTTCCGCTCCACGACGGCGGTGCTGGTCCCACGCGTGTGACCGTGCCTTTGGGTTTCTTGGCCAGAGGACCTGAAATCCCCTGCCGGGCGGTTTCTGCTGCTGGGTCTGGGTTAATCCCCACAGCCTCGGACTCCGGGTCCGGTGGTAACTCTTCAATCAGGGCGAGCTCTTCAGCTGCCAGCCCCTGATTCCTTTTAGCACTGCTCCCACTGAGCTCCTGATCTTTCTTTCCTATGCTGCTTCTCTTCTTCTCTCCACTCTACTCCCTAACCCTGCCTCAGCCCCAGTTTTATATAGGGGAAGTTCTTCCCCTCCCAGGACTGGGCAGGAGGTGTGGCATGCATAGGATTCCTGACCAAGAGACCTCCCACCTGCTCTCAGACATAACATTGCTATTACTGTGGAGAGCAGACCCCTGGGGTGCCACATTCCCCCCTAGTGAAAGTTAGTACTCCGGGACTAAACATACTTTTGTAAACATAACAAGGTGCAAACAATAACATTCTAATAGAGACAACACATAAGGTGGTCACGGCGTGTCCGCAACCGGGTGTAACTTTTGAGGAAAACAAGGGTGTCCATTTCACCAACACAGGGAGACGTAACCAGGTAGGGGTCTGTCCTGCCCCGAGTCCTTAACAGTCTTTCAGTCCGTCCTGGGTTACGCTCCAACTATATACACAAAGGATTCCCGGTAAATCCACCAAAGACTCCTATAAATAACTAGAAACACATAATTATACACAAGCAACAATAAACAGGTAAACATTAATAAAATAGCTTGAACATTTAGATCCTCCACCGTATGGGCAGCTGGCCTCTAGTGACCCTAGTGGACCTACGGAGCTGGTTGATTGGTCCTGAGCTACAGGGTATAGGAGCTGTCAAGGGTAAACTGGGCAGCCGTCTACGGACTCTTTGGCTCACTAGGGGTATGGCAGGCTCACTATAAGCAGAGGGTTGATTTTCCTGGTCTGCTTGTGTGGGGCCTTCTGCCTCCTGGACCGGCTGTTCTTCCAGTTCTACCTGTGTCTCCGTAGGCACTTGGGATGCTGGTTGGAGGAACGTGAGGACGGGTACCACAACAGCACCATTGACCTGAGTCCAAGACCGAGGGAAGTCTCCGAGCACAGTACTAACCATATCTTCCCTTTCCTCTACGGGTCGAGGGTCCTCTTGTTCCTCTTCAGGGTTCCGTAGCTGTTCGGGACACTTCTTTAGGTGATCCCGGGATACAATGGCTGTGGTTTCCCCTCCGTCTTTACTGATTGTACAGATCTTCGGGTTGTCGTGGCTTGAGGGCAGTACGGTGTACGGGTCCTTCTCCCATTGGTCGTCCAACTTGTGGAGCCGTCTTTTCCTCTTCAAGACCTGCTCTCCGGGCACCAGGGGAACAGCGGGAGCATACTAGTTGTAAGTTTTCTCTTGTCTTTCCCTAGCTTGACAGAGACTACGCTCCACGCTCTCCTGTACTTTTCGGTATTGCTGCTGCCTCTCTGTGTCCCAGTTGGCTTCTGGTGAAGTGTCCTCGGGTGTCAGGACTCCCATCTCCAGATCAACAGGAAGCTTACCAGGTCTTGCCCTCATTAGGTAAGCCGGGGTACAGTTGGTGGAACCTACAGGGATGTGGTTGTATAGGTCCACCAGGTCGGGCAGCTTCTCAGGCCACAGACTGCGTTCCTCCAGGGGCAATGTTTTCAGGAGATCTATCACCACCTGGTTCATTTTCTCACAAAGTCCATTAGTTTGCGGGTGATAGGGTGTTGTTCTTATCTTCCGGCATCCATACAGGGTGCAGAACTCCTGGAAGACCTCCGCTTCAAAGGCAGGCCCCTGGTACGTCAGCACCTGCTCCGGGTATCCATGCGGACGGCAGAAGTGCTGCTGGAAGGCTCTAGCTGCTGTGTGAGCCGTTAAGTCCTTGACGGGGACGACAACCAAGAACCGGGAGTAGTGATCCACGATGGTTAACGCGTAGACGTAGCCACTTCTGCTTGGGGTCAGTTTTACATGATCCAAGGCTACCAGTTCCAATGGCTGTCTGATGATGATGGACCGCAGGGGAGTCTTTTGGCTGGCACGGTCCCTCCTTCTTAAGTTGCATGGGCCACAGTCTCTGCACCACCTCTCGATGGTTCCTCTCATGCCTACCCAATGGAACCGCCCGCGCAGCAGAAACTCCAGCTTCTTCCATCCGAAATGCCCAGCTCCATCGTGGTATGCCTCCATCACCATAGCTGCGTCTCTTCTTGGCACCACTACTTGCCAGATTAGTTCATGCGTCCGGGAGTTAACCATTCTGCGGCACAACTTTCCCTTGTAAAGGAACAGTCGACTCTTCTCAGACCACAGTTGCTTGGCTTCCTCCGGAGCGTCTGGGTCAAGGCGTGCATCTGGCCGAGTCAGCATCTCCTTTACCAGACGGACGGCAGGGTCACTGTCTTGCGTCTCCACCCAGTTGTAATGAGGTAAGGGGTTGAACGTAGCGGTTTGCTTACTTCTTACACGGTGGGAATACTGGATAGTCCCATGACGGTGGAACGCGGGGAGCTCAACTTCTTCCAGTTCCTCTGAATCTTCCCCTACGTCCGGTAGGTTTGGCATCCTGGACAGGGCGTCTGCGTTGGTATTGGAGCGTCCTGCCCGGTATTTGATTGTAAACTCATAGTTGGACAAGCGGGCCATCCATCTCTGCTCTAGGGCACCGAGTCTTGCAGTGTCCAGGTGTGTCAACGGGTTGTTATCCGTGTACACGGTGAACCGGGAAGAAGCGAGGTAGTGCTTAAAGCGTTCGGTGACTGCCCACACCACTGCCAGGAACTCTAGCTTAAATGAGCTGTAATTCTCAGGGTTTCTTTCGGTGGGTCGCAGTTTTCGGCTGGTGTAAGCAATTACCCGTTCTTTCCCCTGCTGGATCTGGGATAGTACGGCTCCTAGCCCGATATTACTGGCGTCGGTGTAGAGGATAAAGGGCTGGCTATAATCAGGGTACACCAGGATTTCATCCCCCTTGAGGGCCATCTTCAGCTGGCGGAAGGACTCTTCTTCCAACTTCTCCCATCTGAAGGGCGGCTTCTGGTTCTTGGCCTTCCTGGACTGGCCTATCAGGAGGTCCTTCATAGGAGCTGCCTTTTTGGTGAAACCGGGAATGAACCTTCGGTAGTAGCCTACCAACCCGAGGAACTGCCTCACTTCCTTTACGCTGGAGGGGCTTGGCCATTCCTTAATTGCGGTGATCTTATCAGGGTCGGGAGCCACTCCGTCAGCACTCACCACGTGTCCCAGGTACTGCACCTTTGGCTTCAGGAGGTGACACTTGGAAGGTTTCACCTTTAGGCCGTAACTTGCCAGAGCTTCAAACACTTCCGCCAGGTGCTTCAGGTGGTCCTCGTAGGTCTTGGAGTAGACGATGATATCGTCCAGGTATAACAGGACCGTCTCAAAGTTCCGGTGTCCCAGACAGCACTCCATCAATCGCTGGAAGGTTCCTGGTGCGTTGCAGAGTCCAAACGGCATGCAGGTAAACTCGCTAAGTCCCATCGGGGTGGTGAATGCGGTCTTCTCCCGATCCGCCTCTGCTACAGGAACCTGCCAGTACCCGCTAGTGAGATCCAAGGTGGAGAAGAAGTTAGCAGATTTTAAAGCAGCCAAAGACTCCTCTATTCTTGGTAAGGGGTACGCATCTTTGTGTGTGATACGGTTAATTTTCCGGTAATCTACACACATTCTCATGGTGTTGTCTTTCTTTTTGACCAAGACTAGTGGAGCTGCCCAGGGGCTACAGCTATCCCTGATTACCCCAGCCTCCTTCATGTCTCTAAGCATCCCCTTGGCGTGTTGGTAGTGTGCAGTGGGTACGGGCCGATACCTCTCTTTTATGGGAGGATGGTCTCCCGTGGGGATGTGGTGTTCTACCCCCTTGACTCGCCCGAAGTCTAACGGGTGTTTACTAAACACTCTCTCGTACTCTTGAACCACCCGGTAGACTCCCTGTTTCTGGTGGGAGGGAGTGGAGTCAGTACCTAAATGTAGTTGCTGACACCAATCCTCCATTATTTTCTCAGAGCCGTTACCTTCCTCCGGATGAGATGGAGGCAAGGGTTCCACAGCCTGTATAGAATTTTGGTTGATAGTATATAATTTGGCTAGCGTAGCATACCGGGGCAGGTATACTTCCCTTTTCCCAATATTTATTATGCGAACGGGTACCCTCCCATGGCGTACATCAACTACCCCCCGGGCTGTCAAAATGGTGGGCCTACTGTCTGAGTAGACTGGCTCTACCATGGCCTGGTAATCTCTACCTCTCAGACCAATAGCTGCCCAGCACCAAATCATCATTTCACTTTTCGGGGGCATGGCAATAGGGAACGGGTCACACATTCTTACGCTACCAATCTCACCGCCGGAGAGTTCCACTTGTTGCCGTCGCATCAGTGCCCGGATCTCTTTTTGGAGCACTCGCTGCTGGCCGGAGCTGGCGTTCTTGGCAACCTGCTGTAAAATGAAAATCACCTCTGCAAGACAATTTTCAATCACATTAGTTCCTAGAGTTATCTTTGGGTGACTCTCGCGCTTGTCAATGTCCACAATGATCAGTCCCTGTGCTGCCAGTTCGACTCTACCGATTTTAATGGTCACCTCTTTGAATCCGATCTGTGGCACGGGTTGACCATTGCTGGCGATGATACTCAAGTCGTCGTCAGGGTAGCGGGTTATATCCGAGTCATTCCAGTACTGCTTGAAGAGCACGTACGGGATGGTGGTGACCTGTGACCCGGTGTCCAGTAGGGCACTCATAGGAATGCCATCCAGTACCACAGGCAAGACTGGACGTCCTCCCACATATTTGTCGCGCCAGCTCGATGGGCCTGGTGATCTTTTTTCTGGGGGTTGGCCCTCTACCCCAGGTTGTGCCAGTTTAAAGGACAGTACCTTGCCATATGTCCGGGTTGATTGCAGCGGCGGCAGATGGGTTGTCCGTCCTCGTTGTATCGGTCGCTGGGTCTTCCTCTGGCCGGTGGGGTCCTCCTGGGTCGACGCCACGGGATGTCCTCCGGTCCGGATGCCAGCTGGATCTTCCCTGGAGTGGAAACCTGTAAAGACTGCACAGTTCGGGTTAGCGCAGCAACGCGTTTAGCTAGCTCTTGGACCTGATGGTGCAGGTCTGGAGCCGGGTCATTGTTCAAAGCCTGCGCATCAGCCCCCACAGGCCCTGCCGACAAGGGCGCCGCCTCCTGGTGGTAAGTGATAGCTGGGCGCCTGTGGGTCACAACACCACCCGGTGCCGGTTCTCGGAGCACCCGGATGGCTCTGTCCTTGAACTGTGCAAAGTCCAGATGAGGATCCTGTAAGGCTATGGCCCGCAACTGGGTTCGGTGGACATTGCAATATAGTCCCTCTATAAATTGTTCGGTCAACAGCCTGTCCTCGTTTCCCATGCTGTCGGGGTCGGTCTGCTTAATGGCTCTCAGGGCCTCTTGTAGGTTTAGTGCACAGTCCCTTATACTCTCATGTGCTCGCTGCTTGCACCCATAGAATTTAAGCTTAATCTCGGCTGAGGTGCGGGTATCAAAGGTGTCCCTCAGCCGGGTTAGTATCCCCGCGACAGTCCTCCTCCCAGGTGGCCAGGACTTTACCTCCCTTTGGGCTGCCCCGGTTAGTTGGGCCACCAGGATGCTCACTTTTTGCTCTTCGGTGAGGGGGTACACCTGGAAGAGGCTATCCAGCTTTTCTCTAAAGTCATTCAGGGTATGTGACTCCCCTGAGTATTGGGGTAGCCAGGCTGCTCCCGGGATATAGGGCATGGTAAAAGGCATGACTGCAGCAGCGCTGGCGCTGGCGGGGGTTGAGGCAGTGAAGCTCTCCTCTGTATCCGACATCTTCCTCCCCCCTAGTGGACCGTGGCCTACCTTGCGATGATCCTCTTCCGTAGGCCGCGGCTCCGCAGTGGATCGTCAGGGTTGAGGACCTTCCGTCGCGCTCCTGTGACGTCAGCGTCTGCTGGGCTCCTTCCAGGACCTTACGCGACGTCTGGACGTGAGGCGGGGCTTCAGTTCTCGCGCGCTTTTGGAGTCCACGCCCCTCTTCTTCCCGCGAGGCGTCTTCAAGATGGCGTCCAACGGCGGGAAAACTCCACGGAAGGCGGGAAGAAGGCTGAAAATGGCGCCGGATGGCGGGAATCTTCGCGGATGGCGGGAAGAAGGCTGAAGATGGCGCCGGATGGCGGGAATCTTCGCGGATGGCGGGAAGAAGGCTGAAGATGGCTGTTATGTTCTGCTACCAAAGCTAAGGAAAGAGAGGAGATCTGTCCCTACTATAAGACTCAGCTGAATCCCTATGATGTAACAGGGAACCTGATCCTGCGATCAGACCTGCTAAAGTCCTAATCTAGTCTGTACGGAGACCTATAGATGTGAGGAGGGAATCCCTACAAGTACTAAGGACTGGGAGGAATATGGGACACCTCCTAACAGAAATAGTAGCAGACAGACGAACAAACAAAATAGATAGAACATAGAGGTCCGTAGACCAAGCAAACTAACAGAGTTAGATACAGAGCACAGGCTAGCTAGAAAGTAGATATACAATGAAGTCCAGCAAAGCCAGAAGGGCGGAGCAGGATTAAATAGGCCAACAAGGTCATGTGACCAGCAAAGGAAAAAAAACCTAACAGCAAGGTTCTAACAGTACCCCCCCTTCTAAGAGGATCCTCCGGATCCCCTAGGACCAGGCTTATCAGGAAATCTCCTGTGAAACGCTCTGATAAGTCTGGACGCGGAAACATCATCTGACCTCACCCAAGAGTTATCCTCGGGTCCGAAACCTTTCCAGACCACAAGATACTGCAAACTACCTCTATACCGTCTAGAGTCAAGGATGCGAGAAATTTCATATTCCCCGTCCTCCACCACCGGAGGAACAGAGGCAGAGGCGTCACCATCCGACACAACAGCTTTTTTTAACAGAGAGACATGAAAGACCGGATTAATTCTCCAGGAGGTAGGAACCTCCAACCTAACAGCAGATTGGTTGACAACCTGAAGCACCTTAAAGGGCCCAACAAACTTGGGACCCAATTTCTTAGAAGGAATCCTCAACCGCAGATTCCTAGAGGACAACCAAACCATGTCACCAACAGCGAACAAAACCTCCTGTCGTTTCCTATCAAAGTAGTCTTTAGATTTTCTGTTGGCCTCCTGAAGATTACCACGCACATCCGTCCAAACTCTTTCCAAATCACCGGAAAAATTCTCCTCCTCAGGCACGGCAGATCCCAACTTGGAGAACGACCCAAACGACGGATGTCTCCCAGAACAACAAAAAAAAGGCGAACAACCAGCAGAAGAAGATGTATGATTGTTCAGAGCAAATTCGGCAAGTGGCAGAAACTCAGACCACCCCTCTTGATTGTCTGCCACAAAACAACGCAAGAACTGCTCAACATCCTGGTTTTTCCTTTCTGTCTGGCCATTAGATTCAGGATGATATCCGGACGAAAACGACAAATGAATTCCCAACCTGTCACAAAAGGCACGCCAAAAACGAGCCACGAACTGAGGACCCCTATCAGAAACAATGTCAGTAGGAACGCCATGAAGTCTGACAATTTCCTTGACAAAGGCCTTAGCGAGAGTTTTAGCGCAGGGCAGTTTGACGAAGGGAACCAAGTGACACATCTTGCTAAAACGGTCCACGACCACCCAGATGACAGTAAAACCCTCAGAGGAGGGAAGGTCAGTTATAAAGTCCATAGCCAAATGTGTCCAAGGAGCACTGGGTACCTCCAAAGGACAAAGCAACCCCGCAGCAGGAGTATGTGAGGACTTAGATCTAGCACATATAGTACATTGGCGCACCCACTTAATGACTTCCTTCTGCCATCCAGGCCACCAAAAACTGCGACCCACCAGTCTCTTGGTCTCAGAGATTCCGGGATGACCTGCCAACCGAGATTCGTGACACTCAACAAACAAATCTCTCCTAAAGGTCCCAGGCACAAACAACCTCCCATGAGGAGTGTTAGATGGGGCATTCTCCTGAGCTTTAAGAATCTCATCTTCCAAAACGGAGTCTAAAGCAGCTATCACAACACCTTCTTGTAAAATGTTTTCCTCTTTCTCAGCACCGACTATGGGAGAAAAACTGCGAGACAAGGCATCCGCCTTAACATTCTTAGTACCAGGGATGTAAGTAACGGAGAAATTAAACCGCGAGAAAAACAGTGCCCACCTAGCCTGACGGGCATTCAGGCGCTTGGCAGCATCAAGATATATCAGATTTTTATGATCCGTAAGAACCTGAACGGGAAATTCCGCACCTTCCAAGAAGTGGCGCCAGTGTTCAAATGCGAGTTTAATAGCCAATAATTCCCGATTACCAATATCGTAATTCAGTTCAGTCTCCGAAAATTTTTTTGAAAAAAAGGCACAGGGATGTAATCCATCCCCGTTATCCTGAGACAATACTGCGCCAACCCCCACAGAGGAAGCATCAACCTCAACCAAAAACGGCCTAGTAACATCAGGCTGCATAAGGATGGGAGCAGAGGTGAACCTCTCCTTGAGATACACAAAAGCTTCAATGGCCTCAGAAGACCACTGAACCGCATCAGCACCTTTCCTGGTGAGATCAGTCAGAGGTTTGACAATACTAGAAAAATTTTTTATGAATTTTCTGTAGTAATTGGCGAAACCCAAAAACCTCTGTATCGATTTCAAACCAATAGGCCTAGGCCATTCCTGCACAGCCTGAACCTTAACCGGATCCATCTCAAAACCTTTGCTGGAGATAATGTAGCCCAAAAAACTAATTCTCTGTACAGCGAACTCACATTTCTCCAGCTTAGCAAAAAGCGAATTGTCCATTAATAACTGTAATACCTCACGCACGCTCCGCCAATGAGACTCCAGATCTGGCGAATAAATCAAAATGTCATCCAAATACACAACCACATTTTTACCGATCAAAGGTCTAAGGATGTCATTAATCAGATTCTGAAAAAATGCAGGAGCATTAGTAAGACCAAAAGGCATAACCAGATTCTCAAAATGACCCACAGGAGTGTTAAAAGCAGTCTTCCATTCATCACCCTCCTTCATGCGCAACAGATTGTATGCCCCCTTAAGGTCAATTTTAGAGAACCACTTGGCCCCCAATAACTGGTTAAACAGATCAGGAATCAATGGCAGTGGGTAAGGATTGCGTACAGTAATTTTGTTAATCTCACGAAAATCCAGACAAGGACGTAAACCGCCGTCCTTTTTTTTTACAAAAAAAAATCCAACCGCCACAGGAGACTTAGAGGGCCTAATGTGACCGGCGGCCAAACTTGTCTGTATGTATTCCTCCAAAGCCTTCCTCTCAGGAATGGTAAGGTTAAATAAACGACTTTTAGGAAGAGTCGCTCCAGGGACAAATTCAATAGAACAATCATAGTCTCTATGGGGAGGCAAAACCTGCGATTCCTTCTCAGAAAAAACTCTCCAAAAATCCTGAATAGGAACAGGCAATTCTCCCCTATCCAGAGCTGCAATACGCCCGTTACAACACTTGTCATAACATTTATGGCTCCAGGATTTAATTTCACTGGTAGACCAATCCAGTACAGAATTGTGAAATTTTAACCAGGGTAAACCCAATATTACTGGAGAAGGCAAGTTATTCAACACTACCAAATCCAATTTCTCATGGTGAACACCATTAATAGTGAGAGGAAATTCACTGACCTTGAGAGTAATATTCTTCAAAGGGGAGCCATCCACAGAAACCACAGCAATGGGGGATGATAAAGGTTCAGGTTTTAAATTGAGTTTTTCCACGAATCCCCCATCAATTACATTCAGTGTAGACCCGCAATCAACAAACACCCGAAATTCCATTAATTTTTCCTGAGCAATCGTGGAAGCAGCTAAAAATATACCCTTGGAATTTAAACAGGCAATACGGGCGTGACTGACCATTTTTTTTTCTTTCTTCATACGAAGCTCACAGCCTTTAATCAAATGACCAGATTTCCCGCAATAGAAACACAAGCCTTCTGAAAAACGATGGTCTTTTTCTTGAGAGCGAGGTGCCACCGATCCAATCTCCATCGGTTCACCACTGTTAGTACACACATTATCATAACCAGAAACTGACATAGCAGAGGATTTGCTCTCATTAACCCTAGCACGCAGTCTTCTATCCACCCGTATAGCTAATTGCATAGCCTGTTGCAAATCCTCAGGTGTAGGATAAGCAATTAGCAGGTCTTTAACCCTTTCACTGAGCCCAGCAAGAAATAGACTTTTCAGAGCAGAATCGTTCCACCCTGTTTGAGTGGACCAACGACGAAAATGAGTACAATATTTTTCGACATTACCTGATCCTTGTTTTAAACGTCTCAACTCAGTCTCAGCTGATGCCACACGGTCAGGATCATCATATAATAGTCCTAAAGCAGAAAAAAAACTATCCACTGATCTGAAGCATGTATCACTAGGTTGCAAAGAAAAGGCCCACTCCTGAGGCTCTTTGCGCAAAAGTGACATTATGAACCCTACGCGCTGGGATTCATCCCCAGAGGACTTGGGTCTCAAACGAAAATACAATAAGCAAGCATTTTTAAATGAAAAAAATTCTCGATGTTCACCAAAAAATAAATCCGGCAAACATACCTTAGGCTCCAAGAAATATGCTCCAGGACAGTTACTCACGTGCTGACGGAGCTCGGCCACTTCCAGAGAGAGTCCCTGCAGGTGTTTAGCCAAATCCTGAACCGACACCATGATGGAACAAAAAAAAAAAAAAATCTTTCCTTAGAGAATTTGCAGGCTGGACTTACTGTTATGTTCTGCTACCAAAGCTAAGGAAAGAGAGGAGATCTGTCCCTACTATAAGACTCAGCTGAATCCCTACGATGTAACAGGGAACCTGATCCTGCGATCAGACCTGCTAAAGTCCTAATCTAGTCTGTACGGAGACCTATAGATGTGAGGAGGGAATCCCTACAAGTACTAAGGACTGGGAGGAATATGGGACACCTCCTAACAGAAATAGTAGCAGACAGACGAACAAACAAAATAGATAGAACATAGAGGTCCGTAGACCAAGCAAACTAACAGAGTTAGATACAGAGCACAGGCTAGCTAGAAAGTAGATATACAATGAAGTCCAGCAAAGCCAGAAGGGCGGAGCAGGATTAAATAGGCCAACAAGGTCATGTGACCAGCAAAGGAAAAAAAACCTAACAGCAAGGTTCTAACAATGGCGCCGGATGGCGGGAATCTTCACCACAGGTTAGTTTAAAAGTCTCTTTTTCAGGCACGCAGTACCCGGTGGTTGCGGGCACGGTATCCTGCCGACTACGCCAAAAGCTGACGCGCCCCTGGGCCTGTGCTGAGTAGCGCTGCGCACGCGGGAGCCTACCCGGAGCCGGACCTGATAGGGGTAGTAGTCTCGTGGCGGTGACCCGGTCCGTGCCCAGGGAGTCAAGCTGAGTGGCAGTATATTAGCAGTAGATGTAGGACGACTACGCCACCCGTTGAATGCAGCTATGGAGCTGCCGCTGCAGGGCAGACCGCTGAGGCCGGTGGAAGGATGGTGCAGCGTGGATGGTATAACCCCCAACGGGAGGGGTATGGCCTCAGGGCAGCCGACGTGGATGATGGGGGTAGCAGGAACCACTCAGAGATGATGCGGTGTAGTTCAGGGTCTTTACTGGTGACAAAGATAGACCCTCCCGGAGTACTGGCTAGCGGTCGGGGCCTGGTCAGTCCTTGAGCAGATGGGATCCCCCTTGGCCAGGCGGAGTTGTAGGCCTCCCCAACTAATTGTACTCTTCTGGCTTCCTTGCTAGAGGCGGGTAAAGGTAGCCCACGTCCCTGAGTGTACCGTGTGGTGCTCAGCCGTATGGCCGGTGACTCGGGGCCTTCTAGTGGCTTCCGCTCCACGACGGTGGTGCTGGTCCCACGCGTGTGACCGTGCCTTCGGGTTTCTTGGCCAGAGGACCTGAAATCCCCTGCCGGGCGGTTTCTGCTGCTGGGTCTGGGTTAATCCCCACAGCCTCGGACTCCGGGTCCGGTGGTAACTCTTCAATCAGGGCGAGCTCTTCAGCTGCCAGCCCCTGATTCCTTTTAGCACTGCTCCCACTGAGCTCCTGATCTTTCTTTCCTATGCTGCTTCTCTTCTTCTCTCCACTCTACTCCCTAACCCTGCCTCAGCCCCAGTTTTATATAGGGGAAGTTCTTCCCCTCCCAGGACTGGGCAGGAGGTGTGGCATGCATAGGATTCCTGACCAAGAGACCTCCCACCTGCTCTCAGACATAACATTGCTATTACTGTGGAGACCAGACCCCTGGGGTGCCACATGTATATTACCCCTGTACTGTGACATCACTATGTGTATTACCCCTGTACTGTGACATCATGTGACATCACTGTGTATATTACCTCTGTACTGTGACATCACTGTGTATATTACCCCTGTACTGTGACATCACTATGTATACTACCCCTGTACTGTGACATCACTGTTTATATTACCCCTGTACTGTGACATCACTGTGTATATTACCTCTGTACTGTGACATCACTATGTATATTACCCGTGTACTGTGTCATCACTGTGTATATTACCCCTGTACTGTGACATCACTGTGTATATTACTCCTGTACTGTGACATCACTGTGTATATTACTGCTGTACTGTGACATCACTGTGTATATTACCCCTGTGCTGTGACATCACTGTGTATATTACCCTTGTACTGTGACATCACTTTGTATGTTACCCCTGTACTGTGACATCACTGTGTATATTACCCGTGTACTGTGACATCACTTTGTATGTTACCCCTGTACTGTGACATCACTGTGTATATTACCTCTGTACTGTGACATCACTGTGTATATTACCCCTGTACTGTGACATCACTGTGTATATTACTCCTGTACTGTGACATCATTGTGTATATTTCTCCTGTACTGTGACATCACTGTGTATATTACCCGTGTACTGTGACATCACTGTGTATATTGATCCTGTACTGTGACATCACTGTGTATATTACCGCTGTACTGTGACATCACTGTGTATCTTACCCCTTCTAAGGCGGCGGTGTTCACACCGTGCAGTAACTGAGGCAGTGACTCAAGCAAGTCCAACATAAACAGCTTTATTCAGCAACTCATGGGTAAACAGAAAAGTCCTCTGGTTCGCAGCCGGGTTAACAATGTTTGCTGGGGGCAATGGCCACGCAGGGCCGCTCAGAGCCTGATGGGTGCAGAGCCTTCCCAGGCGTGGGTTCAGCTACTCACAGGCCCGCCCAAACTTTCCAGCTATGTTTCTAGCAGGTCCCAACAATGAACACTGCTAATCCTTAGTACAGGCTTTTTAAAGGACCTGTGGCAAGAGCCACTGGAAAACCAGGGTTGAAGGGAGGAGACCACCTCACTGCCTTCCTGTAGCCCCCCAAGAAATGAAGGCCCTGCTGGGTTTTACTAATCTGCCTTAGCCAGATAGCCTGACCAGGTCAATGCTTACCTTCATTCCTGCATTGCAGCCGCAGGTGAGTTTGTGACTGCAATGCACTCCAATGGATTTAATAGGTCTCTGTACACATTCTGGAGGATATATAACGTCCCTCATATACGATCCCGGTCACTGCCTGACACCCTGTACTATGACATCACTGTGTATATTACCCCTGTACTGTGACATCACTGTGTATATTACCCCTGTACTGTGACATCACTATGTATATTACCCCTGTACTGTGACATCACTGTGTATATTACCCCTGTACTGTGACATCACTGTGTATATTACCGCTGTACTGTGACATCACTGTGTATATTACTCCTGTACTGTGACATCACTGTGAATATTACCCCTGTACTGTGACATCACTGTGTATATTACCCCTGTACTGTGACATCACTGTGTATATTACCCCTGTACTGTGACATCACTATGTATATTACCCCTGTACCCCTGTTTATTACTCCTGTACTGTGATATCACTGTGTATATTACCCGTGTACTGTGACATAACTATGTATATTATCTCTGTACTGTGACATCAATGTGTATATTACCTCTTTACTGTGATATCACTTTGTATATTACCCCTGTACTGTGACATCACTGTGTATATTACCCCTGTACTGTGACATCACTGTGTATATTACCGCTGTACTGTGCCATCATGTGACATCACTGTGTATCTTACCCCTGTACTGCGACATCACTGTGTATATTATTCATGTACTGTGACATCATTGTGTAAATTACTCCTGTACTGACATCACTGTGTATACTACCCGTGTACTGTGACATCACTATGTATATTACCCCTGTACTGTGATATCACTGTGTATATTACCCCTGTACTGTGGCATCACAGTATATGTTACCCCTGTACTGCGATATCACTGTGTATATTACCCCTGTACTCTGACATCACTATGTATATTACCCGTGTACTGTGACATCATGTGACATCACTGTGTATATTACCTCTGTACTGTGATATCACTGTGTATATTACCGCTGTACTGTGACATCATGTGACTTCACTGTGTATATTACCCTGTACTGTGACATCACTGTGTATATTACCCCTGTACTGTGACATCACTATGTATATTACCCCTGTACTGTGACATCACTATGTGTATTACCGCTGTACTGTGACATCACTGTGTATATTACCCCTGTACTGTGACATCACTATGTATATTACCCCTGTACTGTGACATCACTATGTATATTACCCCTGTACTGTGACATCATGTGACATCACTGTGTATATTACCTCTGTACTGTGACATCACTGTGTTTATTACCTCTATGCTGTGACATCACTGTGTATATTACCCCTGTACTGTGACATCACTATGTATATTACCCCTGTACTGTGACATCATGTGACACCACTGTGTATATTACCTCTGCACTGTGACATCACTGTGTATATTACCCCTGTACTGTGACATCACTGTGTATATTACCCCTGTACTGTGACATCACTATGTATACTACTCCTGTACTGTGACATCACTATATTTTTTACCCCTGTACTTTGCCATCACTATGTATATTACCCCTGTACTGTGACATCACTATGTATATTACCCCTGTACTGTGACATCACTATGTGGGGCCCATTATACTGTATGGAGGACTATGTGGGGTCCATTATTGTATATGGAGGGCTTTTTTGTGGCCCATAATACTGTATGGAGGACTATGTGGGGTCCATTATTCTATATGGAGGGCTTTTTGTGGCCCATTATACTGTATGGAAGACTATGTGGGGCCCATTATACTGTTTGGAGGACTATGTGGGGCCTATTACACTGTGTGTAGTACTATGTGGGGCCCATTATACTGTGTGGAGGACTAGGTGGGGCCCATTATACTGTATGGAGGACTATGTGGGGTCCATTATTGTATATGGAGGGCTTTTTTGTGGCCCATAATACTGTATGGAGGACTATGTGGGGTCCATTATTCTATATGGAGGGCTTTTTGTGGCCCATTATACTGTATGGAAGACTATGTGGGGCCCATTATACTGTTTGGAGGACTATGTGGGGCCTATTACACTGTGTGTAGTACTATGTGGGGCCCATTATACTGTGTGGAGGACTAGGTGGGGCCCATTATACTGTATGGAGGTCTATGTGGGGCCCATCATACTGTATGGAGGACTATGTGGGGCCCATTATACTGTGTGGAGGACTAGGTGGGGCCCATTATACTGCATGGAGGACTATTTGGTGCCTATTATTTTGTATGGAGTACTATGTGGGGTCTATTATTCTGTATGGAAGACTATGTGGGGCCCATTATACTGTATGGAGGACTATGAGGTGCCATTATTCTGTATGGAGGACTATGTGGGGCCCATAATACTGTTTGGAGGACTATGTGGCGCCATTATTCTGTATGGAGGACTATGTGGGGCCCATTATTCTGTATGGAGGACTATGTGGGGTCCATTATTCTGTATGGAGGACTATGTGGGGCCCATTATACTGTATACTGGTTGGCCAGAGACTTTGTCCACATTTTTCATTTTAACCCTCTGTGTGTTTTAAGTTTGACACCCTTGCTTTAGATGGTAGTCAAGACACCCATCAGTTGCGTAACTAGAGTCTGATGGGCCCCGATCTAAAATTTGGACAAGGCTCCCTCATCCTGATATAAATATATCTCTATATATATAAAATAAATATATATATATATATATATATATATACGTTCTCCATCCTGTTATATATGTCCCTCATCCTGGCCCCATCCTGGTATTTATATCCCCCATCCTTGTATATGTCCCTAATCCTGGGCCCCATCCTTGTATACATATCCCCCATATAGTATATATCCCTTGTTCTGCCACTGTTCTTTAATGTATAGAGAAAAATTAACCATTATACTCACCTTCCCTCCCTCCCCCGCCGCACGGCGTCCTCTTCTTTTGAAGCCGGCAGTTAACTTCAACATGCAAGTGACAGGAGCACATGACGTCACTTTCCTGTCCCCCCAGTCACATGCACGCTGACATCAGCTGCTGGCCTCTGATTGGCTGGCGGCATGTATTGCCTCGCCCGGACCCAACGGGTCTCTGTGAGGCACTACACTTCAGCTGAATGTGTGTTCGATGACGCACATCTAGCTGAAGTATTTACTGGCGTCGGCGGGCCCCTCACCCGCTGGGCCTGGTTGTGATGGCGACCTCTGCGACCGTGGTAGTTATGCCCCTGGCACCCATGCATATTAGACAAAGTTGGCTGAACCCGGAGATATCAACAGCTTCCACCAACAGTCTAATGTGTATGCAGAGCCGTATTCACAATTAGGAGGGCGAGTGCTTAGGGCGGCGCCTTCTGGATGGCGGCACTACCTACTTGTCTCCTATCTCAGTAATGGAAAAATCTGTGTTCACAGAAGAAAGATTTTTACACAAGAATTGATGATTTTGAGAGTGAATGATCAGTACGGGAGAAGAACGAAGTGGATTTCTCTATTAAAATATATTACAAAGCTTCTTATTTTCATGTATAAACTAGACTGGATAAATAAGGGTCCCAAAACTGACATCAATCATAAACTAAAAAAGACCCACCTACCAGGGGCGGACACAGACTGTAGTGGGCCCCTGTGCAAGAAATTTTGGGGGGCCCCCCCTGCCCTTCATAAGGCAACAAAGTTATGTAAACATAACCCCCCATGTGCATCTCTCACCCCCCCATGTGCAGCTCTCATCCCACCCATGTGCAGCTCTCACCCCCCGTGCATCTCTCATCCCCCTCCGTGCATCTCTCATCCCCCCCATGTGCATCTCTCATCCCCCCCATGTGCATCTCTCATCCCCCCCCCATGTGCATCTCTCATCCCCCCCCCATGTGCATCTCTCATCCCCCCCCATGTGCATCTCTGATTCCCCCCACTCCTAGTTAATTAATTGTATTTAAAAAAAATAAAACTTGTTATACTTACCCCCATGCAATCCCTGCAGAATCCTGGCGCTCGTCCACGTCGCTGCCACCAGGTTCTCCTGACGTTCGGCCATGTGACGGCGCCACATACATAGCCATCAGCTTTTGTTTTGGCCAAAAGATTTTTAAAGCCGCCACCACGATAAGGTAGACTCTTCTGGGCGGGCCCTACTCTAACCTATTAAAATTTTCTTAAAATATCCAATACTCTTTTTAGATATATTTTTATTTAGTTTTCTTTAAGGGAATGTGTCATATACATTTTTTTTTTAAATGACCAATAATACCACATACAGGGAATACCGCCACACCATGACCAGACCACATATTACCACAACATAGTGACCGAATAATACCACACAGAAGGGAGAAAAACTGCCACACCATGACCAGACCACATATTACCACTACATTACTAATATTACCACCACATTACTAATATTACCATAAGTGTCATTATACACGGGAGCTCTATACATGGTATGTATAACGTAAGTGTCCAGGTAATCTAGTGATCACCAGTGAAATTATACACAGGAGCTCTGTATATAGTGTCAGTGTACAGGTAATACAGTGACATTATACACAGGAGCTCTGTATATAGTGTACAGGTAATACAGTGATCATCAGTGACATTATACACAGGAGCTCTGTATATAGTGTCAGTGTACAGGTAATACAGGGATCACCAGTGACATTATACACAGGAGCTCTGTATATAGTGTCAGTGTACAGGTAATACAGTGATCACCAGTGAAATTATACACAGGAGCTCTGTATATAGTGTCAGTGTACAGGTAATACAGTGATCACCAGTGACATTATACACAGGAGCTCTGTATATAGTGTCAGTGTACAGGTAATACAGTGATCACCAGTGACATTATACACAGTGTACATGTAATAGACTGACTCACCGGTGACGTCTCTAGGTGAAGTCCTTCATCTTCGCTTTTCTCCTTCATCCAGCACAGACCGCCATCACTCGTCTCTGCATAAAATAACACAGTTATCTAGAGCACATTCCCCAACTTCTACATTACGCAGCTGAATACAGACGTGCATCCACCATCAATATATGGTTAGTTATTAGGCAACCTACCATTCCAAATATAAATTGTAATCCACCACTGTGCCCCCATTAACTGTAAATAGGCACTTAATATATAATTTAATTAGAACCTCTACTCTTTCCGCCAATTTGTTACCAGTCACACTCCTGCATCCGCAACGCCCCCTACTCTATACTTCCTGCTCCCCGCATTCAATATTTACATGCACCCCCTGCCCCAATTCATTATATCATGTCCGTGCTCTCCCCACCCCATCATCATTTATCATTTACTCTCCCCCACCCCACATTCGTTATGTGCAGCTCATTATCCCCCTACTCCCTCCCCCCCACATGTGCCCCTCTCTCATCCCCCTCCCCCCCACATGTGCCCCTCTCTCATCCCCCTCCCCCCCACATGTGCCCCTCTCTCATCCCCCTCCCCCCCACATGTGCCCCTCTCTCATCCTCCTCCCCCCCACATGTGCCCCTCTCTCATCCCCCTCCCCCCCACATGTGCCCCTCTCTCATCCCCCTCCCCCCCACATGTGCCCCTCTCTCATCCCCCTCCCCCCCACATGTGCCCCTCTCTCATCCCCCTCCCCCCCACATGTGCCCCTCTCTCATCCCCCTCCCCCCCACATGTGCCCCTCTCTCATCCCCCCCCCCCACATGTGCCCCTCTCTCATCCCCCTCCCCCCCACATGTGCCCCTCTCTCATCCCCCTCCCCCCCACATGTGCCCCTCTCTCATCCCCCTCCCCCCCACATGTGCCCCTCTCTCATCCCCCTCCCCCACATGTGCCCCTCTCTCATCCCCCTCCACCACATGTGCCCCTCCCATCTCCCCCCCCACCACACACATGTGCATCTCCCATCTCCCCCCCACCACACACATGTGCATCTCCCATCTCCCCCCCCACCACACACATGTGCATCTCCCATCTCCCCCCCCACCACACACATGTGCATCTCCCATCTCCCCCCCCACACATGTGCATCTCCCATCTCCCCCCCCACACACATGTGCATCTCCCATCTCCCCCCCCACACACACACGTGCATCTCCCATCTCCCCCCCCACACACATGTGCATCTCCCATCTCCCCCCCCCACACACACACGTGCATCTCCCATCTCCCCCCCCACACACACACACATGTGCATCTCCCATCTCCCCCCCCACACACACACACACATGTGCATCTCCCATCTCCCCCCCCACACACACACACACATGTGCATCTCCCATCTCCCCCCCCACACACACACACATGTGCATCTCCCATCTCCCCCCCCCCACACACACACACATGTGCATCTCCCATCTCCCCCCCCACACACACACACGTGCATCTCCCATCTCCCCCCCCACACACACACACGTGCATCTCCCATCTCCCCCCCCACACACACACATGTGCATCTCCCATCTCCCCCCCCCACACACACACACGTGCATCTCCCATCTCCCCCCCCACACACACACATGTGCATCTCCCATCTCCCCCCCCCCCCACACACACATGTGCATCTCCCATCTCCCCCCCCACACACACACATGTGCATCTCCCATCTCCCCCCCCACACACACACATGTGCATCTCCCATCTCCCCCCCACACACACACGTGCATCTCCCATCTCCCCCCCCACACACACACATGTGCATCTCCCATCTCCCCCCCCACACACACACATGTGCATCTCCCATCTCCCCCCCCCACCACACACACATGTGCATCTCCCATCTCCCCCCCCACCACACACACATGTGCATCTCCCATCTCCCCCCCCACCACACACATGTGCATCTCCCATCTCCCCCCCACACACATGTGCATCTCCCATCTCCCCCCCCCCACACACATGTGCATCTCCCATCTCCCCCCCCCACACACACACGTGCATCTCCCATCTCCCCCCCCACACACACACACATGTGCATCTCCCATCTCCCCCCCCACACACACACACATGTGCATCTCCCATCTCCCCCCCACACACACACACACACACACACATGTGCATCTCCCATCTCCCCCCCCCACACACACACACACATGTGCATCTCCCATCTCCCATCTCCCCCCCCACACACACACACACACACATGTGCTTCTCCCATCTCTCCACTCCTAGTTAATTGTATTTTAAAAAAAATAAAACTTGTTATACTTACCCCCATTCGATCCCTGCAGAATCCTGGCGCTCGTCCAAATCGCTGACAGCAGGTTCTCCTGACTTCCGGCCATGTGACGGCACCGTCACATGACCGGAAGTCAGGGGAATCATCAAGGCGCTGCTGCAACAGCGCAGCTCAGCGCTGAAATGTCCCGGACCCGGCGCATAGCATGGGGCCCCGGAGAGAGACGCACAAGAGGGGGGCCCCCGAGGGGGCCCCTACCGGCCGGGCCCCATACTGGAGTCAGGGCAGTCATGCCCTGATGGCGGCCCTGCTGGAGGCTGGAGGGGCCCCCTCTCCCTCGGGGCCCCCGTTCAATGAACCGGCTGCACGGGCGGTAGTTCCGCCCCTGCCACCTACTATATACAACATGTTATTTAAACTTCAGTAAAAAAGGAGGGGCTTCACAGAAAAATTAGGGTCACAGAGAAGGGGAAATACTGGGCCTTGCCCTACCATGGTCTCCTATATTATCCCTGCCTTCCAGCGGAGGTTGGCACCCTAATATTGCGATGTGACGCCCCCGCTCCACTTTGGCCTTCCTTCCCTGGACCTATTATGCCCTAAATATATCCAACATAAACAAAAGCAAAAGCATGTGCATCAGCATTAGGCGCAATGTGAGCGTGCTTACAGGACTTCTGAGATATACAGATGTACCTGCTATCCAGTGGGACCTTGGCAATATAATATCTTTTGGTATACGTCTTTGAAACCTCTCCCCTGAAGAACCCCACAAAACGGAGGGGGGAAACGCGTTGGGAATTATGGGTGTGCATTATGGTCTATATGAGACTTTGAAGACATAAAAATGATAAGTAGCAAGAAAATTTTATTTGCACCAATTTATTAATATTGTTTTCTCTGAGCAAAACATATCTGATAATCTGAATAGGGCAGGATTTAACCCTAGATGAATATGACTCACCCCCTGGGCCGTGGGGCACCCGGATCCGGGCTTCAGTGCAATGTTGGGGGGTAGTGGTGGCAACCCGATCCCGTGGCTCAGGGTGGTCAGACCAAATGCTGTGGCAGTCTATTTGTAGGGTTTTGAATGTCCGACTACGCCACCCGTGGATTGCGGTCAGGGATGGCCGCCACTTCAAGGCAGACCGCTGAGGCTGATGTTGGTTTGCAGCACAAGGATAGGATAACTACCCACGGGAATAGTGTAGCCTCAGGGCAGTGTAATAGGATGCTGGGGGTGATGGTGCAGGCCGCAATAATAAGGGTTCAGAGTCTGCTTCGAACAGTCCAGGGTCTTTATTGTAGTTAGTACTAATGACTCGACAGGAGTGCAAGGTAGGAATGGGCCTGGGTGTCTGAAAGCATTCGGGCAAGCCCCACTGGTCAGGGTGAGTGGGTAGGCCTACCGTTCTCTCTCTGCCCTTGCTGACTATCCCACTTTTCGTGGTGTGATAGCCCATGTCCCTGAGCTGGCCGTGTACTATGCCTGTATGGCTTGCGACTCGGGCCTTAGGTACCTGTTGCTTCTCCGTGCTGCACCGGTCCCTCTGTGTGGCGGAGCCACCAGGCTTCTCAGGCCAAGGGACCTGAAATCCCCCGCAGGTTGGTTATCTGCTGCTGGGCTTGCAACCCTGACAGCCTCGGACCCCAGTGTCCGGTTGTGTAGTTCTCTCTCAGCCAGGACCGGCTCTCGTCGCCTCTGTCCCTGGCTTGCTGTTCCTCCTCTGCCTCCCGGACTCCTCAGCTGCTGCTGACCTGTCCCTTTCCTCTGGGAACCCTTCTGGATGCTTCAGAAGTGGGTCCTGGTCTCTGATCTCTCTAACCCTGCCCTCAGTTCCAGCTTTTAGAGGGGCAGCCTGCTCCCCCTACTGGCCTGGGACAGGAGGTGCTGCGTGCTAATGGTCCCTGACCAGGGAACCTCCCTCCTGCTCTCAGACACAGCCTTTAATATTTGTGGCATCCAGGCCTGGGGTGACACATTCCCCCCTAGTAAATTTTAGTACTCCGGGACTAAACAAGAAACCCAAATACAGGGTATAAATGCATGACCAAAACACAACAGGGAAAGAAATAACAAACAACACCACATATTGAGTTCTTTAGGTCACAGTGTGGTCTGTGACCGGGTGTCCATTTCACCAACAAAAGAAAAGGGTCACCGTATGATCCGTGACCGGGTGTCCATTTCACCCAATAAGGCGAAGTTTTTGAGCGATGTGGGGACCTGTCCCTACAAACCCCAAGTTCCTGGCCTTGGGCGTGGCGGCAAGGCTGGGCTACCTACTTTGGACCATAAGGAGGCCACGCCGGACAGGTTTTTCTTCTGTGGCCAACTTCACAAGAGGGCACCAGGTGCAACTATCTACATGGTAGTTCCGGTTATTCTCTGTCCATAACCTGTCAGTCCATTGCATCTAGGAAAACTGGAGAAACATTATTAATAACCAGGGTACAAACATAACACATTAAATATATACATTATGCATTTAGATCTTCCAGCGAGCTGGTATTTGACCCCTAGTGCTCCGGGTTGACCTGCGTAACCCACTGTCTGGTGGTGGTCTAACCTGGCTTTCCCCACTAGTATTAAGGGTACAGCTACTAGCTGGGTTTACAGGCAAGGGTTCTTTGGCTTACCGCAGGCTTGGCAGGCTCACTGTCAGCAGAGGGTTGACTCTCCTGGGCTACTGGCATGGGTTCTTCTGCCTCCGGGGCTGCTTGTTCCTCTTGTTCTTCTGTAGGCTCCTGCTGGGTAGGCTGAAGGAAGTGTAGGACGGGTACCACTATGGCATCGTTTATTCGAGTCCAGGTGCGGGGGAACTCTCCGAGAACTGTGCTGATCATTTCTTCCTTGTCCTCTGCGGGTTCAAGGTCATCTTGATCTTCACTTGGACTCTGTAGTTGCTCGGGGCACCGTTTTAGGTGGTCTCTGGAGACGGTGCTAGTGGTTTCTCCTCCATCCTTGGTAATCACACATACCTTCGGGTTGTTGTGGTCGGACTGCAGTACTGTGTACGGGTCTCTCTCCCACTGGTCGTCCAGCTTGTGAAGCCTTCTGTTCCGCTTCAGGACCTGCTCACCAGGTTCCAGGGGACCAGCAGGGGCGTGTTGGTTGAAGAGACTCTCTTGCTTTTCTCTCGCTTGAGCCAGACTCCTCTCCACACTCTCCTGTACCTTCTTGTGCTGTAGCCGCCGTTCTGTATCCCAGTCCGCATCTGGGGAGGTGTTCTCGGGTGTCAGGACTCCCATTTCCAGGTCTATCGGCAGCTTACCTGGTCTTGCGCGCATCAGGTAAGCCGGGGTGCAATTTGTAGCATTCACCGGGATATGGTTGTACAAGTCAATCAGGACTGGCAGCTTCTCCGGCCACAGGCTGTGTTCTTCCAGGGGCAACATCTTGAGGAGATCAATGACGATATTGTTCATTTTCTCACACAGCCCATTGGTTTGCGGGTGGTAAGGCGTTGTCCGAATCTTCCTACAGCCGTAGAGGTTGCAGAACTCCTGGAATACTTCAGCCTCAAACGCTGGACCTTGGTCTGTTAGTACCTGTTCCAGATACCCGTGTGGGCGGCAGAAGTGCTGCTGGAAGTCTCTGGCCGCTGTTTTGGCTGTCTGGTCTTTAACAGGAACCACCACCAGGAACCGGGAGTAATGGTCCACAATCGTGAGGGCATAGACGTAGCCGGACCGGCTTGGAGCCAACTTCACATGGTCCAGAGCTACTAGCTCAAGAGGCTGCCTGGTGACGATGGGCCTCAAGGGTGTCTTCTGGCTGGTACGGTCCTTCCTTCTGAGGTGGCATGGGCCGCAGTCCCTGCTCCACTTCTCTATGGCCCCTCTCATACCGATCGAGTAGAACCGCTCTCTCAATAGGAACTCCAGTTTCTTCCACCCGAAGTGTCCCGCTCTGTCATGGTAGGCCTCCAGGACCATCGCTGCTTCTCGCCTTGGGACCACTATCTGCCAGGTCAGCTCGTGCGTCCGGTGGTTGACATGCCTTCTGCACAGCTTACCCTGGTAGAGGAATAGCCTGCTTTTCTCCTTCCATATCTGCTTGGCTTCCTCTGGAGCGTCCGGGCCAGGGCTAGCGTCTGCCTGGGTTAACAGGTCTTTCACCAGACGAACTGCAGGTTCACTATCTTGCATTTCAGTCCAGCCGTGGTGGGGTAAGGGGTTGAACATGACGGTGGTTAGGTCTTTGTCTCTTACCCTGTGAGAATACTGAGTGGTCCCACACCGGTGGAACGCCGGGAGCTCTACTTCCTCCAGCTCTTCCGAGTCTTCTTCTCCTTCAGGTAGGTGGGGCATTCTTAATAGGGCGTCTGCGTTTGCGTTGGTTCTGCCTGCCCGGTATTTGATGGTGAAGTCATATTTGGATAGCCGGGCCATCCACCGCTGTTCTAGGGCACCTAGTCTTGCATTGTCCAGGTGTGTCAGGGGGTTGTTGTCCGTGTACACAGTGAACTTTGCGGAGGCCAGGTAATGCTTAAACCGTTCTGTGACGGCCCACACCACTGCCAAGAATTCTAGCTTGAAGGAGCTGTAATTCTCCGGGTTTCTTTCAGTGCGCCTCAGCTTCCGGCTGGCGTACGCGATTACCCTTTCACTGCCCTGTTGGTTCTGTGACAGTACGGCTCCCAGCCCCACATTGCTGGTGTCTGTGTGGAGGATAAAAGGCTGGCCATAATCGGGGTAGGCCAGGATCTCATCCCCCATTAGGGCCATCTTCAACTGGCGGAAGGACTCCTCTTCCGGCTTGTCCCACTTGAAGGGTGGCTTTTGACTTCTGGATTTGGATTGACCTATCAGGAGGTCCTGCATTGGAGCTGCCATCTTAGTGAACCCGGGGTTGAACCTTCGGTAGTAGCTTACCAACCCGAGGAACTGCCTCACTTCTTTGATGTTTGAGGGGCTTGGCCAGCTCTTGATTACTGTGACCTTGTCGGGGTCGGGGGCTACTCCTTCTGCACTCACCACGTGTCCTAGGTACTGGACCTTCGGTTTCAACAGGTGACACTTTGAGGGTTTCACCTTCAGGCCATAGACTGCCAGGGCTTCGAACACCTCTGCCAGGTGTTTTAGATGGTCCTCGTAGGTCTTCGAATAGACGATCACGTCGTCCAGGTAAAGTAGGACCGTCTCGAAGTTTCGGTGCCCTAGACAGCATTCCATCAGCCTCTGGAAGGTCCCTGGTGCGCTGCAGAGCCTGAAGGGCATACAGTTGAATTCGCTCAATCCTATCGGGGTGGTGAAGGCGGTCTTCTCCTTGTCAGCCTCTGCCACAGGAACCTGCCAGTACCCGCTAGTAAGGTCCAAAGTAGAGAAAAAGTTAGCTGATTTTAGGGCTGCTGAAGACTCCTCTATCCTAGGTAACGGGTACGCGTCTTTATGGGTGATACGATTGATTTGTCTATAGTCCACGCACATTCTCATGATACCGTCTTTCTTTTTTACCAGAACCAAGGGGGCTGCCCAGGGGCTATAGCTATCTCTAATGACCCCCGCTTCTTTCATTTCTCTCAGCATGCCCTTTGCGTTCTGATAATGTACAGGTCTGTGTCTCTCTTTTATTGGTGGGTGGCTCCCCTTGGGGATGTGATGTTCCACTCCCTTTACTCGGCCAAAGTGCTTACTAAAAATTCTCTCGTACTCCTGAACCACCAGGTAGACTCCTTGTTTTTAGTGCAGGGGAGTGGAGTCAGCACCCACATGGACTTTCTGGCACCAGTCCGCCTTGTGTTTCGGGGAGCCATTACTCTCCACCGGGGGAGATGGAGGCAAGGGTTCCACGACACTGATAGCATTGTGTTCGATGGCAAACAATTTGTCTAGTGTAGCGTACCGGGGCAAGTGTACTTCCCTTTCCCCGATGTTTAAGATCCGGACGGGCACCCTTCCATGGCGGACATCAACCACCCCCCTGGCTGTCAAAATGGTGGGCCTCCTGTCTGAGTACACGGGTTCTACCATGGCTTGGTAGTCTCTCCCTCTTAACCCGATTGCAGTCCGACACCAGATCATCATTTCACTTTTGGGAGGCATGGCAATGGGGAACGGGTCGCTCACCCTCACGCTACCGATCTCACCACCAGACAGTTCTACCTTTTGCGGTCTCATCAGGGCTCTTATCTCTTTCTGGAGGACCCTCTGTTGGCTGGAGCTCGCATTCATCGCCACCTGCTGCAAAATCACAATTACTTCTGAAAGACAGTTTTCAATCACATTAGTACCCAAGGTTATTTTAGGGTGACTTTCACGACGGTCAATGTCCACAATGATCACTCCCTGTGCCGGCAGTTCCACCTTACCAATCTTGATGGTCATCTCTCTGAACCCCACCTGCGGTACGGGTTGGCCATTGCTGGAGATGATGCTTAAGTCATCGTCTGGATAACGGGTTAAATCAGTGTCACTCCAGTACCGCTTGAAAAGTACGTAGGGGATGGTAGTTACTTGGGACCCGGTGTACAGCAGTGCACTCATGGGGATACCGTCCAGCACTACGGGTAAGACCGGGCGTCCCCCCACGTACTTATCATGCCAATTAGACGGGCCTGATGACCTTATGCCTGGGGGTTGGCCCTCTGCCCCAGGTCGGACCCATTTAAAGTACAGTACCTTGCTATGTGTCCTGGCTGATTGCAACGGCGGCAAATCGGCTGTCCATCCTCAGTGTAATGGTCGGCGGGCCTCCCTCTGAACGACGGGATCCTCTGTCGACGCCACGGGACATCCTCCGGACTGGAAGCCAGCTTGATTGGTCTTGACGGTTCCACCTGCAACGACTGTACGGTCCTGGTCAGTGCAGCCACACTCTTTGTTAGCTCTTGGACCTGATGGTGCAGGTTTGCAGGCTGGGATGGATTTAGGGCCTGTGCATCAGCCCCCACAAGGTCTGCGGGGTAGGGCGCCGCCCCCTGGTGGTAAGTGATGGCAGGGTGCCGGGAAGCTACAGCGCCACCTGGTGCGGGTTCTCGAAGCACCCGGATGGCCCTATCCTTGAACTGCGCAAAAGTCAGATCGGGGTTCTGTAGGGCCATGAGGCGCAGCTGGGTTCTGTGGGCGCTGGACAGCAGACCTTCTATGAACTGGTCAATCAACAGTTTATCAGTGTCCTGCGCGCTGCCAGGGTCAGCTTGCTTTATTGCTCCCAGAGCATCTTGCAGGTTCAAGGCATAGTCTCTGATACTATCTTGGGCTCGCTGCTTACAGCCATAGAACCGCATTTTGATTTCTGCTGAGGTACGGGTATCAAAGGTACTCCGCAGCTGGGTCAAAATGTCCTTTACAGTCCTTTTCTCCTCATCTGACCATGATTTCACTTCCCGCTGGGCTGCACCGGTTAGCTGCCCCATCAGAATGCTCACTTTCTGTTCTTCTGTCAGGAGATAAACTTTAAATAGACTGTGCAGTCTTTCCTTAAAGTCAGTATGGGATTCCCCTGAGTATTGGGGCAGCCAGGCTGCTCCGGGGATGTAGGGCATGGAGAACGGCATCACCGCTGCTGCAGCCACGCTGGTGGTAGAAGGTCCCTCCGCGTCCGTCATCTTCCTCCCCCCTAGTTAAGTGTGGCCTACCTTCCGTTGATCCTCTTCCGTAGGCCGCGGCTCCGCTGGTGCTGCTCCAGGCGAGGACCTTCCATCGCGTCCTGGTGACGTCAGCGTTGCTCTCACTCCTTCCAGGACCTTGCGCAGCGTCGGTGCGTAGGGCGGGGCTTCAGGTTTCACGCGGTTTGGACGTCCACGCCCCTCTTCTTCCCGCGCGGCGTCCCAAGGATTGCGCCCGATGGCGGGAACTCGGCTGAGGATGGGTTGGTCACAATCCTGCCGACAACGCCAAAAGCTGACTCACCCCCTGGGCCGTGGGGCACTCGGAACCGGGCTTCGGTGCAATGTTGGGGGTAGTAGTGGCAGCCCGATCCCGTGGCTCAGGGTGGTCAGACCAAATGCTGTGGCAGTCTATTTGTAGGGTTTTGAATGTCCGACTACGCCACCCGTGGATTGCGGTCAGGGATGACCGCCGCTGCAAGGCAGACCGCTGAGGCTGATGTTGGTATGCAGCACAAGGATAGGATAACTCCCCACGGGAAGAGTGTAGCCTCAGGGCAGTGTAATAGGATGCTGGGGGTGATGGTGCAGGCCGCAATAATAAGGGTTCAGAGTCTGCTTCAAACAGTCCAGGGTCTTTATTGTAGTTAGTACTAATGACCCGACAGGAGTGCAAGGTAGGAATGGGCCTGGGTGTCTGAGAGCATTCGGGCAAGCCCCACTGGTCAGGGTGAGTGGGTAGGCCTACCGTTCTCTCTCTGCCCTTGCTGACTATCCCCCTTTTCGTGGTGTGATAGCCCACGTCCCTGAGCTGGCCGTGTACTATGCCTGTATGGCTTGCGACTCGGGCCTTAGGTACCTGTTGCTTCTCCGTGCTGCACCGGTCCCTCTGTGTGGCGGAGCCTCCAGGCTTCTCAGGCCAAGGGACCTGAAATCCCCCGCGGGTTGGTTATCTGCTGCCGGGCTTGCAAACCTGACAGCCTCGGACCCCAGTGTCCGGTTGTGTAGTTCTCTCTCAGCCAGGACTGGCTCTCGTCGCCTCTGTCCCTGGCTTGCTGTTCCTCCTCTGCCTCCCGGACTCCTCAGCTGCTGCTGACCTGTCCCTTTCCTCTGGGAACCCTTCTGGATGCTTCAGAAGTGGGTCCTGGTCTCTGGTCTCTCTAACCCTGCCCTCAGTTCCAGCTTTTATAGGAGCAGCCTGCTCCCCCTACTGGCCTGGGACAGGAGGTGCTGCATGCTAATGGTCCCTGACCAGGGAACCTCCCTCCTGCTCTCAGACACAGCCTTTAATATTTGTGGCATCCAGGCCTGGGGTGACACAAAGATACAGACTTACCTAAGTAGTTCCTGAATTGGAATTTCTGTTTAAAGTTGATGATCCAGGTATGTCTATTTGTCACTATCTATATATTGTTGGTTGATTATGTACTGTAAGAACTCATTTAGTGATTTTTGGTCTATTGATCAGACACCAGATACCGTACCACATAGAATGGAGCGTTATAAGATAATTAATTCATAATCCACCAACTAGAGATTGGATATTACACTACATCAACTGAACAGATGTTCTGAATGTGGACCAAGCTTTTTTAAGAGTGACCAAACACAAACGGATATTTCTGGCTGATGCTCAAAATCATCCTTTAGGTGGTCTTCTTTTTTGCGACGTGATTTTATATTTGTATTGTCTGCACTATTATTGTCCTGTCACTTAATTTCACACACTTTTGTTTATGTTGTATATATTTAGGGCATAATAGGGCCAGTGAGGGAAAGCCGACGAGGAGTGGGAGCTCCACATCGCAATATTAGGGTGCCAACCTCCACTGGAAGGCAGGGATAATATAGGAGACCACGGTAGGGCAATGCCCAGTATTTCCCCTTTTCTGTGACCATAATTTTTCTGTGAAGCCCCTCCTTTTTACTAAAGTTGAAATAAAATGTTGTATATAGTAGGTGGGTCTTTTTTAGTTTATGATTGATGTCATTTTTATGTGTACTATTGATTTATGAAATAAAAAAATAAATGTTACTCTTTAACCCCTTAATAACATCTGACGTACTAATACGCGTCTGTGCCCTGGGACTTAAGAGCCAGACCCGTATTAGTACGTCATCGCGATCGCGCGCGCACACAGGCTGTGCGGGCGCGATCGCCGCCGGGTGTCAGCTGATTGTCACAACTGACACCCGGTACTATGTGCAGGGAGCGGTCCTGCACCGCTCCCAGCACATTAACCCCCGCGATGCTGCGATCGAAGTCGATCGCGGCATTGCGGGGGCAAGGGGAGGTGATCGGCGATACTCACCTCCTCTTCCGGCTTCCAGCGCAGTCTGCAAAGGCTTCCCGGGTGTTGCTGATGCGCCCCTGGGCCTGTGTCGCGCTGCGGTGCGCACGCGGGAGCTTACCCGGAGCCGGATCCGTGGAGGGTTGTAATCTCGTGGCGGTGACCCGGTCCGTGCCCAGGGAGTCAAACTAGACGGCAGTCTATTAGTAGTAAATAGTTGATGACTACGCCACCCGTTGAGTGCAGCCAGGAAGCTGCTGCTGCAGGGCAGACCGCTGAGGCCGGTGGTAGGATTGTGCAGCGTGATCGTATAACCCCCAACGGGAGGGGTATGGCCTCAGGGCAGCCGACGTGGATGATTGGGGTAGCAGGAACCACTCAGAGACGGTACGGTGTAGTTCAGGGTCTTTACTGGTAACTACGACAGACCCTCCCGGAGTACTTGCTAGCAAACGGGGCCTGGTCAGTCTTTGAGCAGATGGGATCTCCCCTGGCCAGGCGTAGTTGTAGGCCTCCCAAACTGACTGTACTCTTCTGGCTACCTTGCTAGAAGCTGATGTAAGTAGCCCACGTCCCTGAGTGTACCGTGTGGTGCTCACCCGTATGGCCGGTGACTCGGGGCCTTCTAATGGCTTCCGCTCCACGATGGCGGTGCTGGTCCCACGCGTGTGACCGTGCCTTCAGGCTTCTGGGCCAGAGGACCTGAAATCCCCTGCCCGACGGATTCTGCTGCTGGGTAGGAGTTAGTCCCCACAGCCTCGGACTCCGGGTCCGGTAAAGAATCTTCTTAGTCAGGGCGAGCTCTGTAGCTGCCAGCCCCTGACTCCTTGTAACTCTGCTGTTTCCTATGCTGCTTCTCTTCTCCACTCTCCTTGTCTGACTCACCCTGCCTCAGCCCCGGGTTTATACAGGGGAAGTTCTTCCCCTCCCAAGACTGGGCAGGAGGTGTGGCATGCACAGGATCCCTGACCAAAGGACCTCCCACCTGCTCTCAGACATAATATCTCTATCACTGTGGCAACCAGACCCCTGGGGTGTCACATTCCCCCCTAGTGAAATTTAGTACTCCGGGACTAAACACATTTAGAAAAACATAACAAAGTATAACAATAACAATATTATAAGAAAAACACATAAGATGGTTACGGCGTGTCCGCAACCGGATGCAGTCTTTGAAGAAAAGCAAAGGTGTCCATTTCACCAACACAGGGAGACGTAACCAGGTAGGGGTCTGTCCTACCCCGAGTCCTTAACAGTCTCTAGTCCATCCTGGGTTACGCTCCAACTATATACAAGGATTCCCGGTAAATCCACCAAGGTTTCCTAAAAATAACTAGAAACACAAAATTATACACAAGCAACAAGACACAGAAAAACATAGATAAAACAATTTATACACTTTAAATTCTCCAGCGTGCGGGTAACTGGCCTCTAGTGGCCCGAGTGGACCTACGGAGCTGACTGTCTGGCCCTGAACTACAGGGTGTAGGAGCTGTCAAGGGTAAACTGGGCAGCTGTCTACCGGCTCTTTGTCTCACTAGGGGTACGGCAGGCTCACTATAAGCAGAGGGTTGATTCTCCTGTTCTGCTTGTGTGGAGTCTTCTGCCTCCTGGACCGGCTGTTCTTCCAGCTCTACCCGTTGCTCCGTAGGTTCTTGGGATGATGGTTGGAGGAAGGTGAGTACGGGTACCACAACTGCACCATTGACTTGAGTCCAAGACTGAGGAAAGTCCCCGAGCACGGTACTAACCATATCTTCCCTTTCTTCCACGGGTCGATGGTCTTCTTGTTCCTCTTCAGGGTTCCTCAGTTGTTCGGGACACTTCTTCAGGTGGTCCCGGGATACAATGGCTGTGGTTTCCCCTCCGTCTTTACTGATGGTACAGACCTTCGGGTTCTCGTGGCTTGAGGGCAGTACGGTGTACGGGTCCTTCTCCCACTGGTCGTCCAACTTGTGGAGCCGTCTCTTCCTCTTCAAGACCTGCTCTCCGGGTACCAGGGGAACAGCGGGAGCATACTGGTTGTAAGTTTTCTCTTGTCTTTCCCTAGCCTGACAGAGACTTCGCTCCACGCTCTCCTGTACTCTCCGGTACTGCTGCTGCCTCTCTGTGTCCCAGTCTGTTTCTGGTGAAGTGTCCTCGGGGGTCAGGACTCCCATTTCCAGGTCAACAGGTAACTTACCAGGTCTTGCCCTCATTAGGTAAGCCGGGGTACAGTTGGTGGAACCTACCGGGATGTGGTTGTATAGGTCCACCAGATCGGGCAACTTTTCAGGCCACAGACTGCGTTCTTCCAGGGGCAACGTTTTTAGAAGATCCATTACCACCTGGTTCATTTTTTCACAAAGTCCATTAGTCTGCGGATGGTAGGGTGTCGTCCTTATCTTCCGGCAGCCATACAGATTGCAGAATTCCTGAAAGACCTCCGCTTCAAAGGCAGGTCCCTGGTCCGTCAGCACTTGGTCCGGGTACCCGTGTGGACGGCAGAAGTGCTGCTGGAAGGCTCTAGCTGCTGTTTGAGCCGTTAAGTCCTTGACGGGGACGACAACCAAGAACCGGGAGTAATGATCCACGATGGTTAACGCGTAGACGTAGCCACTTCTGCTTGGGGTCAGTTTTACATGATCCAAGGCTACCAGTTCCAACGGTTGCCGGGTGACGATGGACTGCAGGGGAGTCTTCTGGCTGGCTCGGTCCTTCCTTCTCAGGTTGCACGGGCCACAATCTCTGCACCACTTCTCGATGGTTCCCCTCATGCCTACCCAGTGGAACCGCTCGCGCAGCAGGAACTCCAGCTTTTTCCACCCAAAGTGTCCAGCTCCGTCGTGGTATGCCTCCATCACCATGGCTGCGTCTCTTCGTGGCACCACTACTTGCCAGAGTAATTCATGCGTCCGGGAGTTAACCATTCTGCGGCACAACTTCCCTTTGTAAAGGAACAGTCGACTCTTCTCTGCCCATAGTTGTTTGGCTTCCTCCGGAGCGTCTGGTTCAAGGCGAGCCTCCGGCCGAGTCAGCATCTCCTTCACCAGTCGGACGGCAGGGTCGCTGTCTTGCGTTTCCGCCCAGTTGTAGTGGGGTAAGGGGTTTAACGTAGCAGCCTGCTTACTCCTTACCCGGTGGGAATACTGAATAGTCCCATGACGGTGGAACGCAGGGAGTTCAACTTCTTCCAGTCCCTCCGGATCTTCTCCTCCGTCCGGCAGGTTGGGCATCCTGGACAGGGCGTCCGCGTTGGTATTGGAGCGTCCTGCCCGGTATTTAATTGTGAACTCGTAGTTGGACAGACGGGCCATCCACCTCTGCTCCAGGGCACCGAGTCTTGCCGTGTCCAGGTGTGTCAGCGGGTTGTTATCCGTGTACACGGTGAACCGGGGAGAAGCGAGGTAATGCTTAAAGCGCTCAGTGATTGCCCATACTACGGCCAGGAACTCTAACTTAAATGAGCTGTAATTCTCGGGGTTCCTTTCGGTGGGTCGCAGTTTTCGGCTGGCGTAGGCGATTACTCGTTCCTTCCCCTGCTGGATCTGGGACAGTACGGCTCCTAGCCCGATGTTACTGGCGTCGGTGTAGAGGATAAAGGGCTGGCTATAATCCGGGTACGCCAGGATTTCGTCCCCCGTGAGGGCCATCTTCAGCTGGCGGAAGGACTCTTCTTCCAGCTCTTCCCATTTGAAGGGCGGCTTCTGGTTCTTGGCCTTCCGGGACTGGCCTATCAGGAGGTCCTGCATAGGTGCTGCCTTTTTGGTGAAACCGGGAATAAACCTTCGGTAGTAGCCTACCAACCCGAGGAACTGCCGCACTTCTTTTACGCTGGAGGGGCTTGGCCATCCCTTAATTGCGGTGATCTTATCGGGGTCGGGAGCCACTCCGTCAGCGCTCACCACGTGTCCCAGGTACTGCACCTTTGGTTTCAGGAGGTGACACTTGGAGGGTTTCACCTTTAGGCCGTAACTCGCCAGAGCCTCGAACACTTCCGCCAGGTGTTTCAGGTGGTCCTCATACGTCTTGGAATATACGATGACATCGTCCAGGTACAACAGGACCGTCTCGAAGTTTCTGTGGCCCAGACAACACTCCATTAGGCGTTGGAAGGTTCCTGGTGCGTTGCAGAGTCCGAACGGCATGCAGGTGAACTCGCTAAGTCCCATCGGGGTGGTGAATGCGGTCTTCTCCCGGTCCGCCTCTGCTACAGGAACCTGCCAGTACCCGCTAGTGAGATCCAAGGTAGAGAAGAAGTTAGCAGATCTTAAAGCAGCCAATGACTCCTCTATCCTTGGTAAGGGGTACGCATCCTTGTGTGTGATACGGTTGATTTTCCGGTAATCTACACACATCCTCATGGTGTTGTCTTTCTTTTTGACTAAAACTAATGGGGCTGCCCAGGGGCTACAACTATCCCGGATTACCCCAGCCTCCTTCATATCTCTAAGCATCCCCTTGGCGTGTTGGTAATGTGCAGGGGGTACGGGTCGATACCTCTCTTTTATGGGAGGATGATCTCCCGTGGGGATGCGATGTTCTACCCCCTTGACTCGCCCGAAGTCTAACGGGTGTTTACTAAACACTCTCTCATACTCTTGAACCACCCGATAGACTCCTTGTTTCTGATGTGAGGGAGTGGAGTCAGTACCCAAATGTAGTTGCTGACACCAGTCCTCCATGTCTTTCTTAGAGCCGTTACCTTCCTCCGGGTGAGATGGAGGCAAGGGTTCCACAGATTGTATAGAACTTTGATTAGTGGTATATAATTTGGCTAGCGTGGCATACCGGGGCAGGTACACTTCCCTCTCCCCGATATTTATTATGCGAATGGGCACCCTCCCATGGCGTACATTGACCACCCCCCGTGCTGTCAAAATGGTGGGCCTACTGTCTGAGTAAACTGGTTCTACCATTGCCTGGTAATCTCTACCTCTCAGACCAATAGCTGCCCGGCACCAAATCATCATTTCACTTTTTGGGGGCATGGCAATAGGAAAAGGGTCACACATTCTTACGCTACCAATCTCACCGCTGGAGAGTTCCACTTGTTGCCGTTGCATCAGTGCCCGGATCTCTTTCTGGAGCACCCGCTGCTCGCCGGAGCTGGCATTCTTGGCAACCTGCTGTAAAAGGAAAATCACCTCTGCAAGACAATTTTCAATTACATTAGTTCCTAGAGTTATTTTTGGGTGACTCTCATGTTTATCGATATCTACAATGATCAGTCCCTGTGCGGCCAGTTCGACTCTACCAATTTTGATGGTCACCTCTTTAAATCCGATCTGTGGCACGGGCTGACCATTGCTGGCGATGATACTCAAGTCGTCGTCGGGGTAGCGGGTAATATCCGAGTCATTCCAGTACTGCTTGAAGAGCACGTACGGGATGGTGGTGACCTGTGACCCGGTGTCCAGTAGGGCACTCATGGGAATGCCATCCAGTACCACAGGCAAGACTGGACGTCCTCCCACATATCTGTCGCGCCAGTTCGATGGGCCTGGTGATCTTTTTCCTGGGGGTTGGCCCTCTACCCCAGGTTGTGCCCGTTTAAAGAACAGTACCTTGCCATATGTCCGGGTTGATTGCAGCGGCGGCAGATGGGTCGTCCGTCCTCACTGTATCGGTCACTGGGTCTTCCTCTGGCCGGTGGGGTCCTCCTTGGTCGACGCCACGGGATGTCCTCCGGTCCGGATGCCAGCTGGATCTTCCCTGGGGTGGAAACCTGTAAAGACTGCACAGTTCGGGTTAGCGCAGCAACGCTCTTAGCTAGCTCTTGGACCTGATGGTGTAGGTCTGGAGCCGGGTCATTGTCCAAAGCCTGCGCATCAGCTCCCACAGGCCCTGCTGACAAGGGCGCCGCCTCCTGGTAGTAAGTGGTAGTGGGGCGTCTGTGGGTCACAACGCCACCTGGTGCCGGTTCTCGGAGCACCCGGATGGCTCTGTCCTTGAACTGTGCAAAGTCCAGATGGGGATCCTGTAAGGCCATTGCCCGCAACTGGGTTCGGTGGGCATTGCAATATAAACCCTCTATAAATTGTTCAGTCAACAGCCTGTCCTCGTTTCCCACCCCATCAGGGTCGGTCTGCTTTATGGCCCTCAGGGCCTCTTGTAGGTTTAGTGCATAGTCCCTTATACTCTCATGCGCTCGCTGCTTGCACCCGTAGAATCTAAGCTTAATCTCGGCTGAGGTGCGGGTATCAAAGGTGTCCTTCAGCCGGGTTAGTATCCCTGCGACAGTCTTCCTCCCAGGTGGCCAGGATTTTACTTCCCTTTTGGCTGCCCCGGTTAGTTGGGCCACCAGGATGCTCACTTTTTGCTCTTCTGTGAGGGGGTACACCTGGAAGAGGCTATCCAGCTTTTCTCTAAAGTCATGCAGGGTATGTGACTCCCCTGAGTACTGGGGTAGCCAAGCTGCTCCCGGGATATAGGGCATGGTGAAGGGCATAACTACAGCAGCGGTAGCGCTGGCGGGGGTTGAGGCAGTGAAGCTCTCCTCCGTATCCGACATCTTCCTCCCCCCTAGTGGACCGTGGCCTACCTTGCGATGATCCTCTTCCGTAGGCCGCGGCTCCGCAGTGGATCGTCAGGGTTGAGGACCTTCCGTCGCGCTCCTGTGACGTCGGCGTCTGCTGGGCTCCTTCCAGGACCTTACGCAACGTCCGGACGTGAGGCGGGGCTTCAGTTCTCGCGCGCTTTCGGAGTCCACGCCCCTCTTCTTCCCGCGCGGCGTCCTCAAGATGGCGTCCAATGGCGGGAAAACTTCGCGGATGGCGGGAAGAAGGTAGAAGATGGCGCCGGATGGCGGGAAACCTTCACCACTGGTAAGTTTGAACAGTCTTTGCTTTTCAGGCACGCAGTACCCGGTGGTTGCGGGCACGAAATCCTGCCGACTACGCCAAAGTTGACGCGCCCCTGGGCCTGTGTCGCGCTGCGGTGCGCACGCGGGAGCTTACCCGGAGCCGGATCCGTGGAGGGTTGTAATCTCGTGGCGGTGACCCGGTCCGTGCCCAGGGAGTCAAACTAGACGGCAGTCTATTAGTAGTAAATAGTTGATGACTACGCCACCCGTTGAGTGCAGCCAGGAAGCTGCTGCTGCAGGGCAGACCGCTGAGGCCGGTGGTAGGATTGTGCAGCGTGATCGTATAACCCCCAACGGGAGGGGTATGGCCTCAGGGCAGCCGACGTGGATGATGGGGGTAGCAGGAACCACTCAGAGACGGTACGGTGTAGTTCAGGGTCTTTACTGGTAACTACGACAGACCCTCCCGGAGTACTTGCTAGCAAACGGGGCCTGGTCAGTCTTTGAGCAGATGGGATCTCCCCTGGCCAGGTGTAGTTGTAGGCCTCCCAAACTGACTGTACTCTTCTGGCTACCTTGCTAGAAGCTGATGTAAGTAGCCCACGTCCCTGAGTGTACCGTGTGGTGCTCACCCGTATGGCCGGTGACTCGGGGCCTTCTAATGGCTTCCGCTCCACGATGGCGGTGCTGGTCCCACGCGTGTGACCGTGCCTTCAGGCTTCTGGGCCAGAGGACCTGAAATCCCCTGCCCGACGGATTCTGCTGCTGGGTAGGAGTTAGTCCCCACAGCCTCGGACTCCGGGTCCGGTAAAGAATCTTCTTAGTCAGGGCGAGCTCTGTAGCTGCCAGCCCCTGACTCCTTGTAACTCTGCTGTTTCCTATGCTGCTTCTCTTCTCCACTCTCCTTGTCTGACTCACCCTGCCTCAGCCCCGGGTTTATACAGGGGAAGTTCTTCCCCTCCCAAGACTGGGCAGGAGGTGTGGCATGCACAGGATCCCTGACCAAAGGACCTCCCACCTGCTCTCAGACATAATATCTCTATCACTGTGGCAACCAGACCCCTGGGGTGTCACATTGCCATGACGACCCGATGTCGTCATGACAACATCCGGGTCACCAGAGAGCAGGAAGATTGCTTGGACATGCGCAGTGCATCTCCAAGCAATCTTCACACTGTGCATTTCTGACAGCCTTCATGGCATAGGGATGGTGCTCCATTCCTGTGCCATGCAGGCGATCAGAAAAAAAAAAGTGAAAGTCCCAGAGTGGGACAAAGTAATAGAGAGTATAAACTGTGTGAAAGTGGGAAAAAAAAAAAAAAAAAAGTGCAAAAATATTATAAAAAAATAGAAAAAATAATACACCAAAAATAAAAATATAATGTACCCATCAATAAATATTATTATAAAAAAAATAAAAAAAAAACAATAAAAGTACACATATTTGGTATCGCCGCGTCCGGAAAAACCTGACCTATAAAACTGTCCCACTAGTTAACCCCTTCAGTGAACACGGTAAAAAAAAAAAAAAAAAACGAAGCAAAAAACAATGCTTTATCACCATACCGCCAAACAAAAAGTGGAATAACACGCGATCAAAAAGAAGCATATAAATAAAAATGATACCGCTGAAAACGTCATCTCTTCCCGCAAAAAACAAGCCGCCATACAGCTCCATCAGCCGAAAAATAAAAAAGTTATAGCTCTCAGAATAAAGCGATACTAAAAAATATTTTTTTCTATAAAATAGCTTTTATTGTGTATAAGCGCCAAAACATAGAAAAATGATACAAATGTGGTACCGCTGTAAACGTACTGACCCGAAGAATAAAGCTACCTCATCAATTTTACCACACGTGTAACAGAATAAAAAAAAAAAACAATTCCTGAATTGTTGGTTTTTGTTTATTCTGCCTCCCAAAAATCGGAATAGAAAGCGATCAAAAAATGTCACGTGCCTGAAAATGGCACCAATAACAACGTCAAGTCATCCCGCAAAAAACGAGCCGTCACATGACTGTCTGCCAAAATCTGGAAAAATTATAGCTCTCAAAATATGGCGATGCAAAAACTAGATTTTACAAAAAAATGCGTCTTTTAGTGTGTGACAGCTGTCAGTCATAAAAACCTCATATGATTCTGGCATTGCTGTAATCACACCGACCCGAAGAATAAAATCGTCTAATCACTTATACCGCACAAGGAACGGCGTCAAAAATAAACTCTTGAGTTAGGATTGGGCTAGGGTTAGGGCTGGGTTTGGGGCTAGGGTTGTGCTGGGGCTAGGGTTGTGCTGGGGCTAGGGTTGTGCTAGGGTTAGGGCTGGGGTTGGGATTTTTTTCAAAAGTATGAAAAAAAGATGACGATATGGCGACTAATGTTGAGAGCAAGTGCTCGCTACTTGAGTTTGCATCGGGTGCTCTGGTATGCATTGAGTATCGTGGGTATTTGAGTGACATGCTCGAGTCTCTGCCCCATATGCTTCGCGGCCAAAAAACTTTACGGGGATTGCCTGCCATGCACGAGCGATCCCCGCATGTTTTTTTTTGGGTGTCTAATAACCGTGAAACATGCGGAGCAGGGACTCGAGCATGTCACTCGAGCACACGCTGTACATGGTGCATACCTGAGTACCCGATGCAAACTCAAGTAGCGAGCACTTGCGCTCAAGAATAATGACAACTTATTCAATATGATGACCTAATGTAAACAAATTCTGTGCCGTACCTCTGGGTTCAAAATGTTCATTATACACCTTAATAAAATCCTTGAGGGGTATAGTTTCCAAAATGGGGACACTTGTGGGGGAGCTCCACTGTTTAGGCACATCACGGGCTCTCCAAACGCGACATGGTGTCCGCTAACAAATTGAATGGAAAATCGGCTCAAATTGTTAGCGGACGCCATGTTGCGTTTGGAGAGCCCCTGTGTGCCCAAACATTGGAGCTCCCCCACAAGTGACCCCATTTTGGAAACTAGACCCCCCAAGGCACCTATCTAGATGCATAGTGAGCACTTGGAATCCCCAGGTGCTTCACAAATTGATTCGTAAAAATGAAAAAGTGAAAAAAAAAACACTTTTTCATTTTTATGAATTAATTTGTGAAGCACCTGGGGTTCCAAGTGCTCACTATGAATCTAGATAGGTGCCTTGGGGGGTCTAGTTTCCAAAATGGGGTCACTTGTGGGGGAGCTCCAATGTTTGGGCACGCAGGGACTCTCTAAATGCAACATGGTATCCGCTAACAAATTGAATGGAAAATCGGCTCAAATTGTTAGCGGACACCACATTGCGTTTGGAGAGCCCCTTTGTGCCCAAACTTCGGAGCTCCCCCACAAGTGACCCCATTTTGGAAACTAGACCCCCCAAGGCACCTTTCTAGATGCATAGGGAGCACTTGGAACCCCCAGGTGCTTCACAAATTGATTCGTAATAATGAAAAAGTGAAAAAAAAAACACTTTTTCATTTTTATGAATCAATTTGTGAAGCACCTG
This sequence comes from Phyllobates terribilis, assembly GCF_046119375.1. NCBI lineage: Eukaryota > Metazoa > Chordata > Amphibia > Anura > Dendrobatidae > Phyllobates > Phyllobates terribilis. The sequence goes on from NW_027362769.1 coordinate 85,543,696, forward strand.
GGGTTCCAAGTGCTCACTATGATTCTAGATAGGTGCCTTGGGGGGTCTAGTTTCCAAAATGGGGTCACTTGTGGGGGAGCTCCAATGTTTGGGCACACAGGGACTCTCCAAATGCAACATGATATCCGCTAACAAATTGTCGGCTCAAATTGTTAGCGGATATCATGTTGCATTTAGAGAGTCCCTGTGTGCCCAAACATTGGAGCTCCCCCACAAGTGACCCCATTTTGGAAGCTAGACCCCCCAAGGCACCTATCTAGATGCATAGTGAGCACTTGGAACCCCTAGGGTGCTTCAAAAATTGATTCGTAAAAATGAAAAAGTGTTTTTTTTTTCACTTTTTCATTATTACGAATCAATTTGTGAAGCACCTGGGGGTTCCAAGTGCTCACTATGCATCTAGAAAGGTGCCTTGGGGGGTCTAGTTTCCAAAATGGGGTCACTTGTGGGGGAGCTCCTAGAGAGTCCCTGTGTGCCCAAACATTGGAGCTCCCCCACAAGTGACCCCATTTTGGAAACTAGACCCCCCAAGGCATCTATCTAGATGCATAGTGAGAAATTGGAACCCCTAGGTGCTTCACAAATTGATTCGTAATAATGAAAAAGTGTTTTTTTTTTTCACATTTTCATTATTACGAATCAATTTGTGAAGCACCTGGGGGTTCCAAGTGCTCACTATGCATCTAGAAAGGTGCCTTGGGGGGTCTAGTTTCCAAAATGGGGCCACTTGTGGGGGAGCTCCAAAGTTTGGGCACAGAGGGGCTCTCCAAACGCAATGTGGTGTCCGCTCACAATTTGAGCCGATTTTCCATTCAATTTGTTAGCGGATACCATGTTGCATTTAGAGAGTCCCTGTGTGCCCAAACATTGGAGCTCCCCCACAAGTGACCCCATTTTGGAAACTAGACCCCCCAAGGCACCTATCTAGATGCATAGTGAGCAGTTGGAACCCCCAGGTGCTTCACAAATTGATTCGTAACAATGAAAAAGTGTTTTTTTTTTTCACTTTTTCATTTTTACGAATCAATTTGTGAAGCACCTGGGGGTTGCAACTGCTCACTATGCATCTAGATAGGTGCCTTGGGGGGTCTAGTTTCCAAAATGGGGTCACTTGTGGGGGAGCTCCAATGTTTGGGCACACAGAGGCTCTCTAAACGCAACATGGTGTCCGCTAATTATTCAAGCAAATTTTACAATCAAAAAGTCAAATGGCGCTCCTTCCCTTCCGAGCCCTACAGTGCGCCCAAACAGTGTTTTTTCCCCAAATATTGGGTATCTGCATGCCCAGGGGAAATTGCACAACAAATTTTGCGGTCCATTTTTTCTTGTTACCCCTGTGAAAATAAAAAAAATTGGGTCTAAAGTAACATTTTTGTGAAAAAAGTTAAATGTTCATTTTTTTCTTCCACATTCAAAAAATTCCTATGAAGCACCTGAAGGGTTAATAAAGTTCTTGAATGTGGTTTTGAGCACCTTGAGGGGTGCAGTTTTTAGAATGGTGTCACTTTTGGGTATTTTCTGTCATAAAGACCTCTCAAAGTGACTTCAAATGTGATGTGGTCCCTAAAAAAATGGTTTTGTAAATTTTGTTGGAAAAATGAGAAATCGCTGGTCAACTTTTAACCCTTATAGCTCCCTAACAAAAAAAAATTTTGGTTCCAAAATTGTGCTGATGTAAAGTAGACATGTGGGAAATGTTATTTATTAACTCTTTTGTGTGACATATCTCTCTGATTTCAGGGCTTAAAAATTCAAATTTTGAAAATTGCAAAATTTTCAAAATTTTCGCCAAATTTCCATTTTTTTCACAAATAAACGCAAGTGATATCGAAGAAATTTTTCCACAATCATGAAGTACAGTATGTCACGAAAAAACAATCTCAGAATCAGGGGGATCCGTTGAAGCGTTCCAGACTAATTACCTCATAAAGTGACAGTGGTCAGAATTGTAAAAATTGGCCCGGTCATTAACGTGCAAACCACCCGCGGGGCTTAAGGGGTTAAAGGGCCGGGCAGCACAGTGGCTCAGTGGTTAGCACTGCAGCCTTTCAGCACTGGGGTCCTGGGTTCAAATCCCACCAAGGACAACATTTGAAGGAGTTTGTATGTTCTCCCCATGTTTGCATGGGTTTCCTCCAGGTTCTCCGGTTTCCTCCCACACTCCAAAGACATACTGATAGGGAATGTAGATTGTGAGCCCCGATGGGGACAGTACCGATAATATCTGTAAATTGTCTGAATATTAAAGTGCTGTGGAAATTGTTGGCACTATATAAATAAAAAGATTATTATTATTTTTAAAGGGAAGCTATCATCAGAAAATGGTCAGATGAGTACAATTGCACTAATGATTTCCATAGCTCACCATTACTGGTTGATTGGCCACCAGTAATACATTTTATGCTTGGGCTACATGGCGGCATGTGTCAGGTGACGTTTACATTGTGCGCATCATTGCAAGATAAAATCTAACAATTTCTTATAGTGTCGAAGTGTGCTTTTTACCTACTACGATTACGACACAGAGATTCAAATGTTTGCAAATGTGCTGGATTTTCTGATTTTCTTTAATACAGGAAAACAAAGGAGGAGACACAAAGTTATATATATATATTATTGTGTATTTAATTCCTTATTTATTAAACATATAAATTTGAGGTTCTTAGTGCACATTTTGATCAAATTGTGCAAGCCCATCTGCCAACGACAAGGCGACCTCATCAGATGGGGCCCTACACTAATAGACTAACCTATTTATTGTATCTATATTATTCTCATTATTATCCTCACAATCTATTCATTACTATTACAATATTGTTATACTTATTATTGCTATTATTACACTAGTACTATGGGAACCCTAGAATTAAATCTATTGATCCAGAAGAAGGCAAAAAACCCTGGACACATTAAGCCAATTTGTGTCAAGGGGAAAAATTCCTTCTTGATCCCGGGAAAAGGCGATCAGTCCTAAAACCCTGGTTCAAACCTGCTGATGCCTAATAATGTACTAACCTATTATTATACTATTTCTAATAATGCTATACTATTATAATTTAAATTGTTATTTTATTACTATCACTATTTTTTTTATATTTATTTCTATTTTTTTAACTTACTGTTACTAATACTATTATTGTTACTAATATTTCTATTATTTCTCTATTTACTCCTAATGCTATTGATCCAGAAGAAGGCAAAAAAAACCTAGACACATTCGGCCAATTTATGTCACAGGGGAAAAATTCCTTCTTGACCCAGGGAAAAGGCGATCAGTTCTAGAACCTGGATCAAAAAGCCTAATAACTATTAATTAAGTACTAATTATCATAACCATTACCTTACAGTTGATTTTTTATTATTACTATTATTTATGTTATTTCTAGTTTCCTGCTAATTTACTGATTTGGATTATTGCTATTTTATTATTACCATTGTTGAGAACATTTGTATTGTTATTTTACTAAAATATCAATCCTAATTCCTAAAGATGTTGATCCAGAAGAAGGCAAAAAACTCCAGACACATTCAGCCAATTTGTGTCACGGTGGAAAAATTCCTTTTTGACCCCGGGAAAAGGCGATCAGTCCTAGAACCCTGGATCAAATTTCCTAATACCTATTCAAACGTTAATAAATATTATGAATATTTTATTTTTAATATTATAGTATAATTTTATTATTACTTTACTACTAAAATTATTACGGTTTTATGGCCACTGATATTACACTTTATGCTATATTATACTACTATTCCACTAGTGCTAATGCTACTATAATCTTACTAATACCTAGGTCCTTATTCCTAAAGCTGTTGATCCAGAAGAATGCAAAAACCCCTGGACACATTCAGCCAATTGGTGGGTCAGGGGGAAAATTCCTTCTTGACCCCGGGAAAAGGCGATCAGTCCTAGAACCCTGGATCAAACCTGGTGATGTTATTTTTATGTCTCTACCTTTATTATACAATGAATCTTATAGTTACTGCTATTATTATATCACATACTCTATTACTGCTCCTAATATTATAAAAGTCTTTATAATGATTTTACTACATTTTTAAGCTTTTCAATCTAATAATTACTACTTTATGTTTATTCTTTTTATTAGTATTAGTTTTGAAGCTGTCGATGTTAATACAGCTGGAATGTTGGTTCTGTAGAGTCCATCAGCGTCTCATTGGTTTGAGGAGGATGGTCCAGATGATGTTCCTCCTTCCTCTGAGGTTGGTATTGATGTATCTGAGGATGGACTTCTGGCGGATCTTGTGTCTTCCTGCTGATTGGTTCTCAACTCTTCTGGCCCAGTTGCTCTTCTTTTCTTCTTTCGCTTCTGATTTTTTCTCAGCTTCTTTACCCTTAGTGTCTCTTGCACCATCTTCTTCTTTTTTCCCCTTGGTGTCTTCTGCCTTATCTTCTTTTTGCCTCTTGGTGTCTTCTGCCTTATTTTCTTTTTTCCCCTTGGTGTCTTCTGCCTTATCCTCTTCTTTCCCCTTGGTGTCTTCTGCCTTATCTTCTTCTTTCCTCTTGGTCTCTTCTGCCTTATCTTCTTCTTTCCTCTTGGTGTCTTCTGCCTTATCCTCTTCTTTCCCCTTGGTGTCTTCTGCCTTATCTTCTTCTTTCCCCTTGGTGTCTTTTGCCTTATCTTCTTCTTTCCCCTTGGTGTCTTCTGCCTTATCTTCTTCTTTCCTTTTGGTGTCTTCTGCCTCATCTACTTCCATTTCTTCTACCTCCCAATACTTCATTGCCTCCTTCATCTCCTCTTCTTTCGGCTCCTCTGGCATCATTGATGTTGGCTCAGGTTTTTCTTAATCCAAAGGAAATGGCAGATATTTCTTCTGAGCTTCACGGTTGGTCGGCATGAGGCGCTAAGAAAATAATAGATTCAGTCAATTGTCTATTGAAAGGTTCCTTTACCTCTATGGACAGACATAATCTGCGGTGTGATCAGTGACCTCCATGTTGAAGATCGGCGATGGAAGGAATCTGGTGCAGTAAATCAGAAGTAGTTGATCTCTTTCTTCTTTTGTTCTGGGACAAGCTAGAAAGAAAGCACAAGCAGATAATAGGATCAATCATACAATGTCCAGAGGCATCAAATCTGTAAATTACAGGTAAATTTGTTTAATCCAAAATCAACTTGACCTCCTGGATCCTGAATGATTCCCGGCATAGAGAGCATACAATTTACTGTTTAAAAACTATTTTCTAATTGACTTTCTGCTCAATCTACATTGTGTTGCAATTCTGCACTGAACTAATAGAAGTTCTGGATTATCAAATGCTGGGTTAAAGGAATGGCACAATATTTTCAGATTATCTGGAAATTCTTTTTATTTAAAAAATAATCTTACATGAGAAGTATCCAGGTCCAAAGACACATTCCTGGCTGAGGTAGACGTCCTAAAGAAAACAGAATCCGATGGGGGTCTAATTATCATTCATCAGGAATGGAGAATAGGATGGACGAGGGTCCGGTTATAATAAAGCTGCTGACCCCCAGAGATCTGCGGCTCGCAGCCATCCTGTATCTATCCTCTTCTGTAAAAGTCATAGGAAAAGCTGTGAATACAAAAAAAGATTTAGTCACAGGTCAGAGAAAGAGACAAACACTGCAACTTTCAACACATTTATAGTGAACGTCCCCCCCAGGTATCGGACCCCCATTACACTCATACATGTAGGCAATATGACCGCATGGAGCATCCCCCTTACTGGGTGCATATACAGTCTCCTCATAGCAGAGGCATCAGTATCGGTAACACCACATGCTAAACATATGGTGCACTGGATTGTACTGGTGTCCTGTAAATAACGATATATGGCATACATGTATTTCTGCATTCTTTATGCCCATGAGTACAGATAACTCCCTAAAAACGACAGCCAATTTGACCTCATTAATAGCACATAAAGCCTAACCCCCATTATCAGTGCCAGCTCACTAATCCCACTTACAATAGAGGCAAAAAAATTCCCTAAATAAATCATACTGGCAGCAGTGTCTTGTGTGACCTAATGATACAATTCTGCTTTCCTTGAGCCGCTAGGGGGCGTACAGGGCACCAGCAGGTATATATTATGCTGATAGCACTCCCTAGTGTTCCCTCCTGTTTTGAATTTGAGTGAAATCAGTGCCATCAGATGATGGGATGGGAGCACTCACCGACATCCATCCTCACCGCTCACTGTCCTGTAACAGACTGAGGATAAATGACAGTTGACTTTTTTTCAAATTCAAATCCAGCGATCCTATTGGCTGCTGACCAGGGTCATGAAACACACTGAATTTAAAGGGACAGGATGCTCTTATTTCTCTTCAGTGTTTTTCATATGTGCGTGTTGTAATTCTGCTTATAATATGAAGCTGTGGAGATAATTTGTGGAGCACAGCTTTACTAGTACATACAAAGGGATTTAAATTTCATTAAATATCAAATCAGAACATTAAGGGCCCAATTTATAAAAATAAATGTGCCATCACATTTTTTTTCAACAATTGAAAACATGTAAACTGTCAATCTTTTTTTTTTCAATATTAGCATTTGTTTTCATTAGCGTAAAATATGAAAAGTAATTTAAAAAGTTTTGATATTTTCCACTTGTAAACACTAGGGGGAGCAGCTGCTGAAATTTGCCATGAAAACTTAGTGTACTGCTAGCTCACATTACGACTGCAGTAAAAGTAGGATCTGCTCATGTGTGTGATGTCTCCTTCCCTTTCTGGGAGTTTGCAAATAGGAGCAGTACTGTAATGTATGACCCCCTGCTCCACCCACTTCTCTGAGAGCTGTGGTGTAATGTTTGATACAGCTCTGTCTACTTCTATGAGAACAGTGGTGTAATGGGTGACATTGTTTCATCCACTTCTATGGGAGCAGTTGTGTAATGTGTGACACCGCTCAGTCCACTTCTAGGGGAGCAGTGGTGTAACCTGTGACACTGCTCCATCCACTTCTATGGGAACAGTAGTGTGATGTGTGACCCCCTGCTCAATCCACTTCTATGGAAGTAGTGGTGTAATGTGTGACCCCCTGCTCCATTCACTTCTATGGGAGCAGTGGTGTAATGTGTGATCCCTCACTCCTTACACTCCTTTTCTAGTGGAGCAGTGGTGCAATGTGTGACACCGCTTTGTTCACTTCTATGTGAGCAGTGGTGTAATGTGTGACACCGCAAGGGACGCCATCAGGGCATTACTGCCCTTACTGGCGTATGGGGCCTGGTGAGCAGAGAGGGCCCGATCGGGGCCCCCTTCTTTTGCTCACTGTGCCCGAGTGGCAGCATTCTGCCGGCTCAGTGAACCTGCGTTCACTTTAAATCTATTGCCGTGCGGGAAGCTTCCCACCGGCAATAGTTAACAGCCTCCTGCCAATCACAGTTATTGGTCAGCGGCTGACGTCAGCGTGCACGTCGCTGGTGTATGACGTCACCGCCATGCGCCAGTGATCGTTCTTCCGGCGATGGCGAGCAGGACACCGCGGGAGCGCCGCAAGGTAAGAAGAGATGTTTTTTTTTTAAAGCCACACCAGGACAGGATGGGGAACCTTGGGGGCAGGATGAAAACATGGGGGACATTGGGTGCAGGATGAAAACATGGGGGACATTGAGGGCAGGATGAAAACATGGGGGGCATTGAGGCAGAAAACATGGAGGCAGAATGTGAGACATTGGGGTCAAAATGAAAACATGGGGGAAAAATGAGAGACATGGGGGCAGAATGGAGACATGGGAAGCAGAATGGAGACATGGGGGGCAGAATGGAGACATGGGGGGTGGAATGGAGACAAGGGGCAGAATGGAAACATGGGAGCAGAATGTGAGACATTGGGGGCAGAATGGGAGACATTATGGCAGAATGAAAACATGGGGCAGAATGAAGACATGGTGTCAGAATGGAGACACAGGGGGCAGAATGGAGACATGGGGGCAGAATGGGAGACATGGGGGCAGAATGGAGACATGGGAGGCAGAATGTGAGACATTGGGGAAGAATGAAAACATGGGGGCAGAATGGGAGACATGGGGGCAGGATGGAGACATGAGGGGCTGGATGGAGACATGAGGGGCAGGATGGAGAGACATGGGGGCAGGATGTGGGACATTATTACTGTAGGGGCTAATTAAAGGATATTATCACTGCTGTGATGTATGTTATTTTTGAGGGTAAAATTGGCAATGTGCTCTGTAAGCTGCTCTATAACTGTGTTATTTTATGCAGAGAAGAGTCCTGGCTGGAAGAAGTGATGGCGGTCCGTGCTGGACGAAGAGGAAAGGCAAAGATGAAAGACTTCAACTAGAGACGGCACCGGTGAGTCAGTTTGTTATCTGTACACTGACACTATACACCTTATACTGCGTACTGAGATCCTGTGTATAATGGTACTTATGGTAATATTAGTATTCAGTTTTTTTATTAATTATCAGTATTGTAGTATTCTGTCACTATGTGGTGGTAATATGTGATCTGGTCACTGTGTGGCGGTATTTGTTCCTTGTATGTGGTATTATTCGGTCACTACGTGGTGGTAATATGTGATCTGATCATGGTATAGCAGTATTTGTCTTGTCCCTTGTATGTAGTATTGTTCGGTCACTATGTGGTGGTAATATGTGGTCTGGTCATGGTGTAACAGTATTTGTCCCTTGTATGTGGTATTACATGGTCACTATGTGGTGGTAATATGTGGTCCGATCATAGTGTGGTGGTATTTGTTCCTTGTATGTGGTATTATTCGGTCACTATATGGTGGTAATATGTGGTCCGGCCATAGTGTGGCGGTATTTGTTCCTTGTATGTGACATTATTCAGTCACTATGTGGTGGTAAAATGTGGTCTGGTAATGGTGTAGCAGTATTTATGTATAAATGTATGTGACACATTCCCATAAATAAAAATAAACCTAAAAGAGTATTGGGTATTATAAGAAATGTTTAATAGGTTAGAGTAGAGTAGTTTCTGGCCAGAAGAGTCTCCTTGTCGTGGTGGCGGCTTAAAAAAATCTTTTGGCCAAAACAAAAGCTGGTGGCTATGTATGTGAAATGGTGTTCAATGGGAACTGTTAATGTGTGATTGGTGAGGAAAGAGGTGCAGAAAGTAGAGTTTTTCCAAGAGTGGGCAGTGAGACTCTGGAACATTCAAGGGGTGGAGGCGGAGCTGGGGTATAGGTGGAGCTGGGGTGGAGCCTGGGCAGAGTCTAAAGGGGTCCCCAAAATTTTGCCAGTATGGGGCCCCGAAATTCCTAGTGGCAGCCCTGTGCACATGAGCTGCCAATGCTCCATTCGTGCTGCGGGTCCGACCAGGTAATTATCCGCAATCCCATGGATCCCTTATCCCTGTTTGTTGCGATATTTAATGGCCTCGTCATCGCCATGAGGCTGTAAACAAACACTGTCAGGGGGTGGATATTTTATTCTATTTTTCTATTCTATTTTTATCTGGTGTATTTATTTATTTTTACTCTCGGGTGACTTTTATACTTCTGTAAACTGCAGTACCAGACACAGCCACAACCGTACGTACGGCGCTATGCCTGGTAGAGTAATAAAGAGGAACCTTTGGAGCGTTCTGCAGGATGGTGAGGAATTTCAAATTAAAAAGCTAATAATTGTAATTACATATCTAATAAAGAAAGAGTAAAGGCAATTCACACTGGTTCTCATGAACTGATCCCTTAACCTTTACTCTGCTGGGAAATGTCACAAAAATGAAACTCCTTGGACCTCAGCGACACTGGAAAAGGTTACAGGAATACTTTTAGAAGAATAGCAGCTGCGAGCGACAGAGAGGATGGAGAAGGTGGCAGAGTTATCATTACTCTGGGGAACACATGGAGCGAGTCGGGACATGGTGACCTTCCATTGGAGGTCAGTGGGGGCCATGGGAAGACAGGTGTGACATCGCCGTGTCACCATTCCTAATGTACAGTGTCACATACTCCATGTGTGAGTGTCAGTAATGAGTTCCAGGCCCCTTACTCAAATGTAGAAGGAGCTTTAATGATATTGCTGTAAAAATAATCTCCTAATTAACGACCTACTCATGTTATTCTGCTGAGTAAAGATATACGGGGGCTGTAACGTATCTCCAAAAGTGAATGGATCATAAGGAGTGACCATGGGAAGGAAGCGGGAGATCAGTTTTTATTTCTGTCTTTCCTCCCGAGTATAAATAAAATGCGTAATAGTATAGAATTTCTACACGGGACCTCAATGCACCTGCATGCTATTAATAACCTAAAATTATAGCACGCATCCAATGTATCAGTGCATAGGCATGCAAACAATGCACTGATATCAAGTAAGGACTTTATTGTGAGATGGAGGTGCATTTCTTCTAAGTTCTACCCAAAAAATTATTCTGGATGTGTTCCTCTTTAAAAGAATCACCTCAAGTTTAAACACATCACTACTAATCTCTGAACCACAAGAAAGAGAAAGTGTTATCCGAAAATTACCTATTGTTTACTTTTTTGTTGATTTTTTTTACATTTTCTTTGCCACTTTCCATATTTAAAAAAAAATCATGACACCTTGCAATTTTCTTTCCTACCACTGAGCCTCTTTGTAGGCTGATACTTGCTTTTCTGCAGGGATCACTTTTCGGTAGTCATTATCATCACAGATAGGATTATATTAAAGGATAACACAGGATCACATTATTATTTTATTTACTGTGCATTTCTTATATAGCACCATCATATTCTGCAGAACTTTACTGAAATTGCCCTCACTGTTCCCATTGGGGCTCACAATCTAAATTCTCTCAAGATGCAGCGACGACACCAAAAGTCAATAGGAGAATAACTTTGGGCAAATCAACAATGAAGTCACTGGACAAGGTCTTCAAATCGAGGAACATTTCACAGGAGACTAAGACATGGCTCGTACATAGTCTGGTCTTTTCTGTGGTAACATACAGATGCTAAACCTGGACGATAAAGTATCAACACTGAAGAATCAACACCTTCTAAATGTGGTGCTGGAGAAGGATATTATCAATACCATGGATGGCAAGGAGAATAAACAAATCAATTTTGTAACAAATCAAACCAGACATGTCACTCGAAGCGAGGATCACCAAGCTATGACTTGCCTACTTTGGACACATCATATAAAGACAGCAATCACTGGAGAAGGACATCATGGTTGGAAGAATAGAAGAAACAAGACGAAGACCAGCAACCCGATGGTTTGATACTATCAAGATAATGGCGGTGAAGACCTTGGTGGACCTATCTAGGCTTGCACAAAATTAATCTTCCTACAGATTGTTCATCCATCAAGCCGCCATGGCCCGAGATCAAGCTGAAGGCTGTTGTTAAATAATAATAATGTCTTTGGGGTGTGGGAGGAAACCCACACATCACGTAGAGGAAGAGCATATAAATTTGCAGATGTTGTCCTTGGTTGGGATTTGAACCCAGTATTCCATTGCTGCAAATAAACTGCTAACTACTGAGCCACCGTGCTACCCATCCTCTTCACAACAGAAAATGGTCAGAGGTCACCCTGTCCTGCATAATAACCTCTGCAAATGTGGCACCCCAGGGGTCTGGTTTCCACAGTAATAGCAATATTACATCTGGGAGCAGGTGGGAGGTCTCCTGGTCAGGAATCCTATGCATGCCACACCTCCTGCCCAGTCCTGGGAGGGGAAGAACTTCCCCTATATAAAACTGGGGCTGAGGCAGGGTTAGAGAGAAGGAAAAGAGGAGAAGAAGAGTCCCAGACAGAGACATAGTCTGGTCTGGAGAGGAGCAGCTATAGGAAAGAAAGATCAGGAGCTCAGTGGGAGCAGTGCTAAAAGGAGTCAGGGGCTGGAAGCCGTAGAGCTCGCCCTGATTGAAGAGTTCTCACCGGACCCGGAGTCCGAGGCTGTGGGGACTAATCCTTACCCAGCAGCAGAAACCGACCGGCAGGGGATTTCAGGTCCTCTGGCCAAGAAACCCGAAGGCACGGTCACGCGCAAGGGACCAGCACCGCCGTCGTGGAGCGGAAGCTACCAGAAGGCCCCGAGTCACCGGCCATACGGGTGAGCACCACACGGTACACTCAGGGACGTGGGCTACTTTTACCCGCCTCTAGCAAGGTAGCCAGAAGAGTACAATTAGTTGGGGAGGCCTACAACTCCGCCTGGCCAGGGGAGATCCCATCTGCTCACGGACTGACCAGGCCCCGATCGCTAGCCAGTACTCCGGGAGGGTCTACCTTTGTCATCAGTAAAGACCCTGAACTACACCGCACCGTCTCTGAGTGGTTCCTGCTACCTGCATGCTATACTGCTACCCCCTTCAAACACGTCGGCTGCCCTGAGGCCATACCCCTCCCGTTGGGGGTTATACCATTTACGCTGCACAATCGTACCACCGGCCTCAGCGGTCTGCCCTGCAGCGGCGGCCTCATAGCCGCATTCAACGGGTGGCGTAGTCGAACACCGTACCATCTTCTGCTAAACTCTGCCACTCAGCTTGACTCCCTGGGCACGGACCGGGTCACCGCCACGAGACTACTACCCCTATCAGATCCGGCTCCGGGTAGGCTCCCGCGTGCGCAACGCTGCGCGACTCAGGCCCAGGGGCGCGTCAACTTTGGCGTAGTCGGCAGGATTCCGTGCCCGCAGCCACCGGGTACTGCGTGCCTGAAAGAAGACTGTTAAACTTACCTGTGGTGAAGATTCCCGCCATCCGGCGCCATCTTCTGCCTTCTTCCCTCCATCCGTGAAGTTTTCCCGCCATCCGGCGCCATCTTCTGCCTTCTTCCCGCCATCCGTGGAGTTTTCCCGCCGTTGGACGCCATCTTGAAGACGCCGCGCGGGAAGAAGAGGGGCGTGGACTCTGAAAGCGCGCGAGAACTGAAGCTCCGACTCACGTCCGGACGTTGCGTAAGGTCCTGGAAGGAGCCCAGCAGACGCCGACGTCACAGGAGGGCGACGGAAGGTCCTCAACCCTGACGATCCACTGCGGAACCGCGGCCTACGGAAGAGGATCATCGCAAGGTAGGCCACGGTCCACTAGGGGGGAGGAGGATGTCGGATACGGAGGAGAGCTACACTGCCACCGCCAGCGCCGCCGCTGCTGCGGTCATGCCTTTCACCATGCCCTATATCCCGGGGGCAGCCTGGCTACCCCAGTACTCAGGGGAGTCACATACCCTGAATGACTTTAGAGAAAAGCTGGATAGCCTCTTCCAGGTGTACCCCCTCACAGAAGAGCAAAAAGTGAGCATCCTGGTGGCCCAACTAACCGGGGCAGCCCAAAGGGAGGTAAAGTCCTGGCCACCTGGGAGGAGGACTGTCGCAGGGATATTAACCCGGCTGAAGGACACCTTTGATACCCGCACCTCAGCCGAGATTAAGCTTAGATTCTACGGGTGCAAACAGCGAGCACATGAGAATATAAGGGACTATGCACTAAACCTACAAGAGGCCCTGAGAGCCATTAAGCAGACCGACCCTGACGGCGTGGGAAACGAGGACAGGCTGTTGACCGAACAATTTATAGAGGGACTATATTGCAATGCCCACCGAACCCAGTTGCGGGCAATGGCCTTACAGGATCCTCATCTGGACTTTGCACAGTTCAAGGACAGAGCCATCCGGGTGCTCCGAGAACCGGCACCGGGTGGCGTTGTGGCCCACAGGCGCCCTACTACCGCTTACCACCAGGAGGCGGCGCCCTTTTCGGCAGGGCCTGTGGGAGCTGACGCGCAGGCTTTGAACAATGACCCGGCTCCAGACCTGCACCATCAGGTCCAAGAGCTAGCTAAAAGCGTTGCTGCGCTAACCCGAACTGTGCAGTCTTTACAGGTTTCTGCTCCAGGGAAGATCCAGCTGGCATCCGGACCGGAGGACATCCCGTGGCGTCGACCAAGGAGGACCCCACCAGCCAGAGGAAGACCCAGCGATCGATACAACGAGGACGGACAACCCATCTGCCGCCGCTGCAATCAACCCGGACATATGGCAAGGTACTGTCCTTTAAACTGGCACAACCTGGGGTAGAGGGCCAACCCCTAGGAATAAGATCACCAGGCCCATCGAACTGGCGTGAAAAATACGTGGGAGGACGTCCAGTCTTGCCTGTGGTACTGGATGGCATTCCTATGAGTGCCCTACTTGACACCAGGTCACAGGTCACCACCATCCCGTACGTGCTCTTCAAGCAGTACTGGAATGACTCGGATATAACCCGCTACCCTGACGACGACTTGAGTATCATTGCCAGCAATGGTCAGCCCGTGCCACAGATCGGATTTAAAGAGATGACCATTAAAATCGGTAGAGTCGAACTGGCAGCACAGGGACTGATCATTGTAGACATTGACAAGCGCGAGAGTCACCCAAAGATAACTCTAGGAACTAATGTGATTGAAAATTGTCTTGCAGAGGTGATTTTCATTTTACAACAGGTTGCCAAGAACGCCAGCAGCGAGTGCTCCAAAAAGAGATCCGGGCACTGATGCGGCGGCAACAGGTGGAACTCTCCGGTGGTGAGATAGGAAGCGTGAGAATGTGTGACCCTTTCACTATTGCCATGCCCCCGAAAAGTGAAATGATGATTTGGTGCCGGGCAGCTATTGGTCTGAGAGGTAGAGATTATCAGGCAATGGTAGAACCAGTCTACTCAGACAGTAGGCCCACCATTTTGACGGCACGGGGGGTGGTTGATGTATGCCATGGGAGGGTGCCCGTTCGCATAATAAATATCGGGAAGAGGGAAGTATACCTGCCCCGGTATGCCACGCTAGCCCAATTGTATACCATCAACCAAAATTCTGTACAGTCCGTGGAACCCTTGCCTCCATCTCACCCAGAGGAAGGTAACGGCTCTAAGAAACCAATGGAGGACTGGTGTCAGCAACTACATTTGGGAACTGACTCCACTCCCTCACACCAGAAACAGGGAGTCTATCGGGTGGTTCAAGAGTACGAGAGAGTGTTTAGTAAACACCCGTTAGACTTCGGGCGAGTAAAGGGGGTAGAACACCACATCCCCACGGGAGACCATCCTCCCATAAAGGAGAGATACCGACCCGTACCCCCTGCACACTACCAACACGCCAAGGGGATGCTTAGAGACATGAAGGAGGCTGGAGTAATCAGGGATAGCTGTAGCCCCTGGGCAGCTCCACTAGTCTTGGTTAAAAAGAAGGACAACACCATGAGAATGTGTGTAGATTACCGGAAAATCAACCGTATCACACACAAAGATGCGTACCCCTTACCAAGGATAGAGGAGTCTTTGGCTGCTTTAAAATCTGCTAACTTCTTCTCCACTTTGGATCTCACTAGCGGGTACTGGCAGGTTCCTGTAGCAGAGGCGGACCGGGAGAAGACCGCATTCACCACCCCGATGGGACTTAGCGAGTTTACCTGCATGCCGTTCGGACTCTGCAACGCACCAGGAACCTTCCAACGATTGATGGAATGCTGTCTGGGACACCGAAACTTCGAGACGGTCCTGTTATACCTGGACGATGTCATCGTCTACTCCAAGACCTACGAGGACCACCTGAAACACCTGGCAGAAGTGTTCGAAGCCCTGGCAAACTACGGCCTAAAGGTGAAACCCTCCAAGTGTCACCTCTTGAAACCAAAGGTGCAGTACCTGGGACACGTGGTGAGTGCTGACGGAGTGTCTCCCGACCCTGATAAGATCACCGCAATTAAGGAATGGCCAAGCCCCTCCAGCGTAAAGGAAGTGCGGCAGTTCCTCGGGTTGGTAGGCTACTACCGAAGATTCATTCCCGGTTTCACCAAAAAGGCAGCTCCTATGCAGGACCTCCTGATAGACCAGTCCAGGAAGGCCAAGAACCAGAAGCCACCCTTCAGATGGGAGAAGCTGGAAGAAGAGTCCTTCCGCCAGCTGAAGATGGCCCTCACGGGGGATGAAATCCTGGCGTACCCTGATTACAGCCAGCCCTTTATCCTCTACACCGACGCAAGTAACATCGGGCTAGGAGCCGTACTGTCCCAGATCCAGCAGGGGAAAGAACGGGTAATTGCTTACGCCAGCCGAAAACTGCGACCCACCGAAAGAAACCCTGAGAATTACAGCTCATTCAAGCTAGAGTTCCTGGCAGTGGTGTGGGCAGTCACCGAACGCTTTAGGCACTACCTCGCCTCTTCCCGGTTCACCGTGTACACGGATAACAACCCGTTGACACATCTGGATACGGCAAGACTCGGTGCCCTGGAGCAGAGATGGATGGCCCGCCTGTCCAACTATGAGTTCACGATCAAATACCGGGCAGGACGCTCCAATACCAACGCGGATGCCTTGTCCAGAATGCCAAACCTACCGGACGTAGGGGAAGATCCAGAGGAACTGGAAGAAGTTGAACTCCCCGCGTTCCACCGTCATGGGACTATCCAGTATTCCCACCGTGTAAGGGGTAAGCAATCTGCTACGTTCAACCCCTTACCTCATTACAACTGGGCGGAAACGCAAGACAGTGACCCCGCCGTCCGACTGGTGAAGGAGATGCTGACTCAGCCAGATGCCCGCCTTGACCCAGACGCTCCGGAGGAGGCCAAGCAACTGTGGGTTGAGAAGAGTCGACTGTTCCTTTACAAGGGGAAGTTGTGCCGCAGAATGGTTAACTCCCGGACGCATGAACTGATCTGGCAAGTAGTGGTGCCAAGAAGAGACGCGGCTATGGTACTGGAGGCATACCACAACGGAGCTGGGCACTTCGGATGGAAGAAGCTAGAGTTCCTGCTGCGCGGGCGGTTCCATTGGGTAGGCATGAGAGGAACCATCGAGAGGTGGTGCAGAGACTGTGGCCCATGCAACCTAAGAAGGAAGGACCGTGCTAGCCAGAAGACTCCCCTGCAGTCCATCGTAACCAAGCAGCCGTTGGAACTGGTAGCCTTGGATCATGTAAAACTGACCCCCAGCAGAAGTGGCTACGTCTATGCGTTAACCATCGTGGATCACTACTCCCGGTTCTTGGTTGTCGTCCCCGTCAAGGACTTAACGGCTCAAACAGCAGCTAGAGCCTTCCAGCAGCACTTCTGCCGTCCACACGGATACCCAGAGCAGGTGCTGACGGACCAGGGACCTGCCTTTGAAGCGGAGGTCTTCCAGGAGTTCTGCACTCTGTATGGCTGCCGGAAGATAAGAACAACACCCTATCATCCACAAACCAATGGACTCTGTGAGAAAATGAACCAGGTGGTGATAGATCTTCTGAAAACATTGCCCCTGGAAGAACGCAGTCTGTGGCCTGAGAAACTGCCTGATCTGGTGGACCTATACAACCACATCCCTGTAGGTTCTACCAACTGTACCCCGGCTTACCTAATGAGAGCAAGACCTGGTAAGCTGCCTGTTGACCTGGATGTGGGAGTCTTGACACCCGAGGACACTTCACCAGAAGCAGACTGGGACACGGAGAGGCAGCAGCAGTACCGGAAAGTACAGGAGAGCGTGGAGCGAAGTCTCTGTCAAGCTAGAGAAAGACAGGAGAAGACTTACAACCAGTATGCTACCGCTATTCCCCTGGTACCTGGAGAGCAGGTCTTGAAGAGGAAGAGACGGCTCCACAAGTTGGACGACCAGTGGGAGAAGGACCCGTACACCGTACTGCCCTCAAGCCATGAGAACCCGAAAGTCTGCACAATCAGTAAGGATGGAGGAGAAACCACAGCCATTGTATCCCGAGATCACCTGAAGAAGTGTCCCGAACAGCTACGGAACCCTGAAGAAGAACAAGAAGACCCTCGACCCGCAGAGGAAAGGGAAGATATGGTCAGTACTGTGCTCGGAGACTTCCCTCGGTCTTGGACTCAGGTCAATGGCGCTGTTGTGGTACCCGTCCTCACCTTCCTCCAACCAGCATCTCAAGTACCTACGGAGAAACAGGTAGAGCTGGAAAAGCAGCCGGTCCAGGAGGCAGAAGACCCCACACAAGCAGACCAGGAGGATCAACCCTCTGCTTATAGTGAGCCTGCCGTGCCCCTAGTGAGCCAAAGAGCCCGTAGACAGCTGCCCAGTTTACCTTTGACAGCCCCTACACCCTGTAACTCAGGACCAGTCAGTCAGCTCCGTAGGTCTACTAGGGTCACTAGAGGCCAGTTGCCCGTACGTTGGAGGATTTAAAGTGCTCAAACTGTTTTATTTGTATTTACCTGTTTATTGTTGCTTGTGAATAATTGTGTATTTCTAGTTATTTTATAGGTGTCGTTTATGGATTATCCGGAATCCTTTGTACATATGTTTGGAGCGTAACCCAGGAACGGACTAAAGACTGTTAAAGACTCGGGGCAGGACAGACCCCTACCTGGTTACGGCTCCCTGTTCTTTGGTGGAATGGACACCCTTGTTTTCTTCAAAAACTGCACCCGGTTGCGGACACTCCGTGACCATCCTAATGTGTTTTTCTTTATTGTACTGTTTCTGTTTATAACTTGTTATGTTTACAAAAGTATGTTTAGTCCCGGAGTACTAAATTTCACTAGGGGGGAATGTGGCACCCCAGGGGTCTGGTTTCCACAGTAATAGCAATATTACGTCTGGGAGCAGGTGGGAGGTCTCCTGGTCAGGAATCCTATGCATGCCACACCTCCTGCCCAGTCCTGGGAGGGGAAGAACTTCCCCTATATAAAACTGGGGCTGAGGCAGGGTTAGAGAGAAGGAAAAGAGGAGAAGAAGAGTCCCAGACAGAGACATAGTCTGGTCTGGAGAGGAGCAGCTATAGGAAAGAAAGATCAGGAGCTCAGTGGGAGCAGTGCTAAAAGGAGTCAGGGGCTGGAAGCTGTAGAGCTCGCCCTGATTGAAGAGTTCTCACCGGACCCGGAGTCCGAGGCTGTGGGGACTAATCCTTACCCAGCAGCAGAAACCGACCGGCAGGGGATTTCAGGTCCTCTGGCCAAGAAACCCGAAGGCACGGTCACACGCAAGGGACCAGCACCGCCGTCGTGGAGCGGAAGCTACCAGAAGGCCCCGAGTCACCGGCCATACGGGTGAGCACCACACGGTACACTCAGGGACGTGGGCTACTTTTACCCGCCTCTAGCAAGGTAGCCAGAAGAGTACAATTAGTTGGTGAGGCCTACAACTCCGCCTGGCCAGGGGAGATCCCATCTGCTCACGGACTGACCAGGCCCCGATCGCTAGCCAGTACTCCGGGAGGGTCTACCTTTGTCATCAGTAAAGACCCTGAACTACACCGCACTCTGAGTGGTTCCTGCTACCTGCATGCTATACTGCTACCCGCTTCAAACACGTCAGCTGCCCTGAGGCCATACCCCTCCCGTTGGGGGTTATACCATTTACGCTGCACAATCGTACCACCGGCCTCAGCGGTCTGCCCTGCAGCGGCGGCCTCATAGCCGCATTCAACGGGTGGCGTTGGTATAGGGGTAATGTCCCCCAATTCTGACAATATCCCCCATCCTGGTATATATGCTGCCCCCCTTCCTTTTATACGTGGTCCCCATCCCCATCCTGGTATGCCTGGCATCCCTCCATCCTGGTATGCATGGCACCCCTCATCCTTATCCTGGTATGCATGGCACCCCTCATACCTATCCTGATATGCATGGCACCCCTCATCCCTGTCCTAGTATGCATGGTACCCCTCATCCCTGTCCTGTTATGCATGGCACCCCTAATCCCTATCCTGGTATGCATGGCACCCATCATCCCTGTCCTGGTATGCATGGCACCCCTCATCCCTGTCCTGGTATGCATGGCACCCCTCATCCCTGTCCTGGTATGCATGGCACCCCTCATCCCTGTCCTGGTATGCATGGCACCCCTCATCCCTGTCCTGGTATGCATGGCACCCCTCAACCCTGTCCTGGTATGCATGGCACCCCTAATCCCTGTCCTGGTATGCATGGCACCCCTCATCCCTGTCCTGGTATGCATGGCACCCATCATCCCTATCCTGGTATGCATATATAAACAAGTCCTAGGAACTTTATACCCACTACTTACAGTATATGGTTCATCAATAATCATTGTTTTGTCATAGTACACATTGGTTAAATCCTATGATATTACATGCCTATTATGGTATACTGATAATGACGTAATCAGTATCATTTTTTATGTTATTGATTTACCTAGATTATATATTCATCATTATAAACTATCATTGTATGTATCAATCATTGTCCCCTAACTTACAAATTACCGGTACCCTCCACGGAGCCGGCAGCGACGCCAGGAGCAGAGCGGGGGCGATCAGAAGGTGAGTATAAGGTTATTTTTTATTTTAATTCTCTTTTTACTTACAGGTACTATGGTACCTAGGTCTAGAAGAGAGTCTCCTCTTCTCCAGACCCGGGTACCATCCGCGCATTAATCGCATGTAGTCATGCGGATCTTATGCGATCCAATGCAAGTCAATGGCGGCGATTTTGCAGCAAAATCGCACTAGAATTGGTGTTGCTGTGGGTTTTAGCGCAATGCGAATTCACAGCGGAAATTTCTGCATGATGTGCACAGCACATGCGGATTTGCATTGCAGTAAATGGCAGACCTATTACTAGCAAATTTAATGCGTTTTCGCAGCGAAAATATGCAGCAAAAACACATTAAAATCGCTTTGTGTGCACATAGCCTTAAGCATCACCACTTGAGCTAGTGATTAGTTGCAGTGGTCATGTGTTTGTGATGCCCAGCTGCGCTTGGTATCACAGATCCTAGAAGTGTGCATTGATGGATTCCTCTACAAGAGGCCCCCATAAACATTCACACATCTCCACCTTCCACCTCAGACCAGCAGAGGGAGCCCGTTAGGGATATAAATAGGGAAGGTGGAGCCAGGCAGC
Source organism: Phyllobates terribilis (assembly GCF_046119375.1). Taxonomy (NCBI): domain Eukaryota; kingdom Metazoa; phylum Chordata; class Amphibia; order Anura; family Dendrobatidae; genus Phyllobates; species Phyllobates terribilis. The sequence continues at coordinate 85,564,479 of NW_027362769.1, forward strand.
AGTCAGTCTGGAGTCGACAGAGAGCCAAGTCTGTTGAGAGAGTTCCTGCAGTAGAGAAGCCTGAGAGAGGTCAGTCTGCAGTGGAGCACAGCCCAGACTCAGTTGTAGCTCAGAATAGTGAGCTTTAGGTGTGCCGGTGCCATAAGATCGGTGAAGCGCGGCAAGCTGCCGTTAGTGTGTATAGCCTAGTGAGGGCCCGAGTAGGCTGAAGGCGAGTGGAGAGTTAGTACATAAGGGGGCAGAGGAGCTTAACCGGCTCACCCCGAAGCAGTTACCGAACACCGGGTCCGAGCTTACCGGGATCTCTATGACCCAGTAAGGCATAACCGGAATCCCTGGAGAACTATAGGTCTCAGGATCGCTAGAGTACTGATACGTAACAGAGCCGGGAAACACATAGGCCCCGCAAGCTGAGGAGCGTGTATTCCAAGAAAAGGCCCTACCACAAGGTCAGCCAGCGCAGGACAGAGACAAAGTTAGGCCTAGCTCCAGGCAGGTCAGAAACTTACTACGCAGAGGCAAGTAACAGGAGGCCCTACACCCGCTCATTGGGGAGGATCCTGACATGCACCCTTCACCCTACAGTGCTCCGGGACGTGCCTGAATTTCCATCAATAAAAGGTACTGAAGTGACTATCGTGTCTGTCCCTGTTCTTGCTCTGACCCGGCTGGGTCTCACCTGTCCTGCATCCCCCTCTCCGTACGCTGCCCTGAGGCCCAGCTCCACCTGTGGAGAGCTATACCATCGAGCTGCCTTATCATTGGCCTCAGTGGACTGCGCAGCGCTGGTGATTCTCACCAGAAGCCACAGGTGGCGTCACGAACTTTAATAAAACTAAGAAAACTATTAGCCCCTTTTTAAAGAGTAACCCCAGGGTACGGGCCCGGGAGCCGATCACCGCGACATCCCCAAGGCCAGGCAAAGGCCCGGGTACCGAGTCATCCCCATCCCCTGGGCTTTTCATGTTTTAGTTAGAACTTAACTGCTGCAGCAAAAAGCTCTATAGGAAGCAGCAGGGAGGCAGTGCTGTAGGTACAACAGTGTGAGTAAATGGCTATTTTGCCTATTCTATTTTCAACCTGTGCACCCCACCCACCTTTTTTACAGAAAATCCCTTTAATTCCTTCTGGATTAAATCAATGGCCATTATAATACGCTACTAAATTCAAGAAAAATATATTTCTGTACATCTATTAGTATCCTGTAAGTAGATAGTGAAGAGTGTCCCCAAGAATGATCTCACAGTCAGGGAAAACACATGGTGATCATCCTATTCCTGGGAGAATATCACTTTATGTCATTTATTACTGGGCAACTGCCCCCCAAAAAGTCTTTCCTTATTCCCCCCTCACGCTGCTGTTCTATCAAAGTTTCCACCAACTTAACCATCTGAAGTAAATTACGAGTAATCAAACCACTTTGTTACATTAGATTCACATTAATAACATGTCAGCTTTAATGAGACAAAAATGTGGAGCTGAGCGTTGTATATTTTTTCTCTTCTTTCCTTTATTTTTCCCCGTCATTGTCCAGCCAGTCTGCTGCCATATTATAAATAATCTGTAGGTGACCTTTGTGTAACTCGGTGCATTATCCGCTGTAATCTCATCCTACTTAACTGTACAAATCAAACACTAGGATACAAATAATATGGGAATGGAAGAATAATAAAAGTATAAAAAAATGAACTTTAAATATTTTATGTTCTTCATTTTGAGACCTGTTACTGTTCATTGTGAACCTTTTATCTTAGATGTGTAATAGGCAGAGCACTAATTGGCATACTGACGGAGTCGTATAAACCATTCCTTCGTGTATACATTTTACAAAAGACATACTGCCTCAATTACACGTCTTCCGTCAGTTAATGGCCGCCCCCGATAGACCGGAATAAATGACTTGGTATTAAATAACAGAACATTAACATTGGGCACTAATGATATTGGAAGATTCCACAGATATGTATACACAAATAATTGCCTGTATGTTTTCTTTCTAATTCGACGCAGATTAGCCCCTTTGGGGACATTTGTCTCTATCACTGATGGAAATAATACATGCCCATCATTAGCTGTCAGTGAAGGCAACCATTTTAAAAGCTCAAACTAATTGTATTTAGCAGAGAAAGAGTGCAGTGAACTAAATTCTCACACAAAAGGGACGAAACTATAGGAGGCACAAAGGGGGGCGCAATCTTAAAAGGGAGCAAAATAAGCCCTGTGCCCTATAAGAGAATATTAGTACATGTGATACTTGGTTGGACCCATGACAGATTTTTACAACTTAACCCAGAAGTGACAAGTTCAACATTATCATGGAATATAAAATCCAATGACCTGACTGTCCGCACCTTGTGTTCCTGACATATATACTTCTTAAAAGGAATCTATCTGCACAATCCTACCCCACACCAAACTGTTTATATGGTCATGTTGCTCTCTTAAAGATAAAGTCATCCATAATGATGCAATCTGTTGCTCGTGTGGCGCCCCTGAGGGTTTGGTCGCCACTGAGGTACTGCACCTCGCCCAGAGGTGTGGTGCCTCCCTTCTCTCAGGTAAGGAGGGAGTGCTGCACGAAAACCAAACACCTACATCCAACACTACACTACCCCAGGCCAGCAGGAGGGGCAAGATGCAATGTAGTTTTCTGCTGAGCCCTGACCCTGGCTGGGGTGGGGGGAACCCAAAGGTAGAGGGGAATCAGTAGTGGGTGTGGGTGGAGGAAGTAGTTCATGGGAGCGCTCATACAGTAAAGATATAAAAAGAAGCCATCTTAGAAGATTGGCAGTAGTCAGTCGGACTAGTAGTTGGAGAACAGTCTGGGAGCAGAGTCTCTCTAGGAGCTCTGCTCCACTACAAGGGCCCAGGACTGAGGCCAAGGAGGGGAACAGGGAGTAGGCTCCATTCTACTGAAGGGATCCTAGGGGGTACGGCGAGTGCAGGCGGCACCCGTACACCCCGAACCTGCCAAGTGTCAGGAGGATCTAGGCCGCAAGAAAGGAACCGGCCCCTGGCCCAGTCGTGCTGCTTCAAGCCTCGGCTGGAAAAACTGGAGGCTTCTGACTTCTATAGAGGGAGCCAAACTCTCACTTCAATCCAAAAGTAAGGTCGAGCAGGTCTGAGCTACTCCGACGGACAGGGGGGACCTCGCAGCACCCGAATAGGATTCACAGTGGGAAGCGCAGGGCAGGAGGGAGTAAAGACCCAGCATGAAGTCGGTCTAGGAAGGTACATGTGAAAGTGGGGTTCCGCCAGGTACACCTGAGCTGTCTGAGGAAGGACTGAACCCCTGCCCGGTGAACGCAATGCGACGCGGGAGGATTGCATCAGTACTGTGCACCTGAGGAACTTGAACGGAACTGTGAGTAAACTCGGATGACTGCACTTAACTGCCTCCGCTCCTTCATTTCGCCGGTACCATTTCCCTCCCTGCACTGCAATGCCCAGTGCACCTCCTCCATCTTCCCCTACACTGCCCTGAGGCCTGCTCTGCCTGTGGGGAGCCGTTCCATCACAAGCTGCCCTACCATCTGCCTCAGAGGACTGTTGCAGCGCTGGTGATCCTCACCAGACACTACAGGTGGCGTCGCGAAAAATAGCAAGAATCCCCATATAAAAGTATTCCCCCATTTAACTGACCACCCTGGGTCACGGACCGGGCCAGCCACCGTGATGATCTCCCCTTAAAGCAGCCATAAGGCCCGGCTGCCGAGTACCCCACGGCCCTGGGGGCGCGTCACTCGCACACTGAAAAGTAGCTGTTTTAATTATTATGTAAATAAGTCTTAAGTGCTCTGGGTGTAGTAAAGCACTTCTGAAGCTTCTGCCTTCTCAGCTCCACCTTCCTCCGCTTGACTGACAGCTCAATGGCTGACAGTCATGTGAGCTGACAGTCAAGCAGAAGAAGGTTGTAACTTAGCGATGAATAGAGAAAGGAAAGCAGAGGCTTGGGAAGTGCTTTGATACTCCCAGAGCACTTAAGACTCATTTGCAAATTAATTAACACAGCAATATTTCAGTCAGAGAGCAACAGGTTTCATGTGTTAGTGCTCATTCACACATGCGTTTTTTCAAGTACGAGTGCAATTCGTTTTTTTCACAGACAGCACTCGTACCTATGATAGTCTATGGTACTGTTCACATGTCACATATTTTCCTTGGAACAAGTGGTCCATGCAAAATCGCGTAAACATGTCCGAGTGTCAGATTAAAATCATCAGTGAAAGTCTCTGGGTCAAAAGACAGACTAAAAAAGCAAAAGCTATTGCAATTGTTATCACACACAAGTCTCATTGGGGGGATGCATTATTTTCATGGCTAAATTATCTCAAAAACTAGAACCAATTCAGCAAAAGTAATGGGATTTTTGAATTCGGCACCCTCAAAATATCCTAAATCCAAAATTTTTTTTTTTGTAGATCTGTGTTATGGGTATGTTCGAGGCCCCATATATACTGCCTGCAAAGTAATGCCCAATCATGGAACCTTCTCAGTTCCACATCTGATCTTCAAGAAATACCAGAAAACTTTCTATTTTGGGAAAAATGTGCGTAAGCACTCCTGTTTATAAATCATTTCTCTGATTGATGATTGGCAGTCATGCTCATGTTCCGGGTAGAATTTAGGACCAGTGAAATCATCCGTATCATTTCCAACCTTTGCAGTTTTTTCCTTTGTGTAATTCCTGTGTGGCACGGTTCAGTCAGCTATGAAGTAGCACAGGGCAGAACTTCTGACACTTCTTCCTCCCACAGTATTTGGCTAGTTCTCTCTGTATATACTCATATATGACAGCTTTATGTCTCCCTCAGTGCTTTAGCATGGAAGTGTTGGGACGTGACTCTCTTACGTATGACAGGAGACCTCCCATGTATACGTCCCATATCCCACCAAAATGACTCAATGATCTCTTTATGAGTATAGATGCAGCTGTTACTCGGATTTAACTGTTGCCCTTTTATACCATAAACCCCTTTTGCTGACTTTAAGACTGGCAGACGTCTTTAAAATAAAATCCCTGCTGATGGGTATGTGATCAACCAGGCATGCCAATATGCCAATATTATTTACATGAAACTTGGGTTCATTGGCGGCTCATCCGTGAGAATCTCAGTAGGATACACTAAACCTTAATATTGAATTTGATCAATAAGAAAGTAAAGTTGAAAGCAGGATTTAAAAATAAATCTAATAAAAAGTAGTTTTATAGAGGATTACGGTAATATAACTATTATGTGTTATTATGGGCAATTTTCCATGCATGCAGATGGTGTGAAGTAAGTACTGGATGACAGGTCAGAAGGTCCACTTGGCCATACGATCTATCATCCCTTTGTCCAGGTCATTGGGGCTCACGGGGAAAAGGCAGAAATACATATGCAATATAAGCATAGATTGTATCCATTAGCCTATATAACATCCAGTGTGTACAAACACCGATACACAAACAAATACATTATATCCGTCCCAGATTAGTAAGCCTGTCCTACCATGAATCTTTAGCATTTCCCCCCTGATCCACAACTCAGTGTTGATGCCGTGAGAACCTTTAGAATTTCTGACTGATAATCCACAAAGTGCTGGATAATCTGAATTTTATTCTATATAAGGGCAGGTGCACACGACCATTTGTTGGACGAGGGTTATACGTGATTTTGATGGATAGCACTCATACCCATGTTATTCTATGGGGTTGTGCACATGTCCAACTTTTACCTCCGAAGAAGTGGTCCGAAAAGAATAAAATCAGTGACATGTCTGATTTTGATCTGAATGTTGGATCAAAACTGGCAATGCAATTCTATGGGTCCATGGAAAACTTCAGACCCCACTTCAATGACGTCCAAGTGCTGTACATTTTTCATGGACTGACTGAATGGAGAAGATGAAGAAACATTTTTTTTTCTCTCCACCTCTGAGAAAAACTGATTAAACTCTGCCCAGCGTTTCATCAGCATAATTGGACAGTTTTTCTTGGATGGAAAGAAAAACGGTCGTGTGCGTCTACCCTTACAGTGGTTAGCACATCTATAAACTTTCACAATTCTTTTTACTTATATATTACTGTTTATTTGTGGATATTAGTAGAATAAATACAATGTACTTATCCATACATTACAAATAAATAAAATAAATAATAGAAAGAGTAACATAATCTATAAAAATATAAATGGTGTACTACCCCGCCCATACTAATGGTAACAATGATGCCAGCAGTACTCCAGCTGCCACTCCTGCGTCTTGGATACCTAAATAATTATTACAAACAATAAAGGTACTTTAAAGGTTACAGAAAATGAAAGATGTAACCTTCTTCTTCTGGTGAAGACATTTATTTAATGTGTTCCTACGGTTCCTCTTTTCATGTATGCGTGCCATTATTATTTCCCATAGCCCGATAGCTATTGTAGGTTTAGCTATGGGTGTTACTATTAACACCGCTGCCTATACACACTCCTTTAGTGTAATTTTGCAATATGATTTGGCCTATCTTGACTCCTACTCTGTCTTTCAAGACTTCGTTTGTCACTTTCTGAATACCTCCATGCTACTGTCTGCGAGATGTTTCTTTTACCATGCAGTTTTGCTCAGTTGATTTCTTGGGAATTATTTTTATACAATTTTTTATTTTTTATAGTTAATTATACTCCACTTATTGCAAAGTTATGCATTTTTGAAAATATATAAGGATTCATTACCTTATTTTGTTTCCTTTTCTCCCAAACACCATATTACAGGGTTTCAATACCCAATTCACGCTCCTTCAGATGCTCCTTTCAACTGCTGCTCTGCAGTATCCATACACTATGATAATGGTCATCTGGCAGTAGGTTTTTGCTATTTAATCTGAAAGAAGCAAGATGTAGGGGTAGAGACCCTGATTCCAGTGAATTATCACTTACTGGGCTCAGAGTCAGAAGTATGCAAAAGAACATCTAAACAAGCCTGGTGGATTTTGGAAACAAGTCCTATAGACCGATGAGGTTGAAGTAGAACTTTTTGGCCACAATGATCAAAGGTATGTGTGGAGAAAAAAGGGTACAGAATTTCAGGAAAAGAACATCTCGCCAACCATTAAGCATGGTGGTGGATCAATCATGCTTTGGGGTTGTGTTGCAGCCAATGGCACGGGGAACATTTCACTGGTAGAGGGAAGAATGGATTCAATGAAATTTCAACAAATTCTTGATGTAAACATAACACTATGTGTAAAAAAGCTGAAGTTGAAAACAGGATGGCTGCTACCAATGAATAATGATTCTAAACAAATCAAAAACCACAATAGACGACCTCAAAAGGCCCTCACAGTCCCCTGATCTGAACATCATTGAAAATCTGTGGCTAGACCTCAAAATAGCAGTGCATGTAAGATGATCCAGGAATCTCACAGAACCGGAAGAATTTTCTAAGGAATAATGGATGAAAATCCCTCAAACAAGAATTGAAGAACTCTTGTCTGGCTACAAAAAGCGTTTACAAGCTGTGATACTTTCAAAAGGGGGACTACTAGGTACTAACCATGCAGGGTGCCCAAACATTTGCATCGACCCATTTTCCTTTTTGTCATTTTTAAAATGTAAATGATGAAAATATATTATATTTTCATTTTCCAAGTTCTAGGCAGCTACTTAGAAGATCCCATGGCTGCTGTTTTTTGGCACAATGTTAGAGGAGGCTGGGTTTTTATAAAGAGGGGAAATATGCATCACCTGACCTTTCCTAACGATGATAGTGAACAAGCCATAACCCTAACAGGCTAATTAAGGTCTGAAACCTTGGACAAAGTTATCTGAGCACACAAATCTCCAAGGGTGCCCAAACTTTTGCATCGGCCCATTTTCCTTTTTGTAATTTTTAAAATGTAAAAGATAAAAATAAATATATATTTTTTGCCTAAAATGCAAATGTGTCATCTTTAACTTTAGCCCTTTTAGAGATCATTTCCTCTTCAACTTGCTTAGCTGTTCACAATAACAGTAATTTTGACCAGGTGTGCCCAAACTTTTACATGCCACTGTATGTGCTGAAATATGAAAATCATAACGATAACACTTAAAAAAACAAAAAATGTAAAAAAAAAAATTAAATTCCAAAAATAGTATTTGGGAAATTATTTAAAGTTAGAAATATATATTGAGAAGTTGGGATTGAATGTCTATTTTCTAGACACATAAAAGGTTTCCTTTATACAATAGATCAAACCATTTTCCTCTAAGTCCTGGGAGTGTCTGCTGTGGGATTATACATTTTTGTAAGTACTTATAGTTATTTTCTGACAGAAAATGCCATTACTGCAAGTGCTTCACTTGATGAACCCTCTTGAAGAATAGGCAAAAAAATGATTTCCGGAGCAGCAAAGTAACTTCATGGTATATTAGCTAAAAGTCTTTAAGTATAAGAACTTAAAAAAAACACTTCAGGGATGCAGCAGAAATGATTCTGGATCTTGCTCCTGGGCACTGATTGTGGAGAAAACGCTGATCTTTATCAGGATTAATGCTTTGATTGTTGATACAACTCAAGATGCATACATCCTGGCATACCTTGTCTTTCTAACATGCTGGTAAACTAAGCCCTGAGTGATTCCTTTCTTTTCCTTAATTATTAATTGTCCTATTTTAAAGTGGATCTGCCACTTAAATAAACTTCCCTATGTAAGGAAAGCTTATTATAGGGATAAGATTCTCATTAGGAGAAATATTTCAGAAATATACTGTGGCTAGGGCATTAAAGGGAACCTGTCACGAGAAATAACTATATTAACCTGCAGATATGGGGTTAATCTGCAGGTTAATAGCATTCTGAACCTTGCCAGTGACTGCCCTGAGAGCCCCGCTGCCAGGAGGAAGTAAACTTTATTCCTATTGGTAGCATTCGGCATCCAGTCATAGGGGTGGTGCCGCTCCAGTTTCAATGACTGCTCAGTGTAACCGCACCCCCGGCACTGACTGAAAGCAGGTTCATCATTAGAGCCAGCTGTCAGTCAGTGTCGGGGGTGCTGTTACAGCAAACATTCTCTATACACAGAGCCGTGACTCAAACCCATCGAAGCCAAATACTGGCGGGAGGAATAAAGTTAATTTCCTCCCTGTAGCGGGGCTCTTAGTGAGGTCACCGGGCCGGTTCAGAACGTTATTAACCTGCATATTAACCACATATCTGCAGGTTAATATAATTTTTTCACATGACAGGTTTCCTTTAAGGGGCTAACGGGAGCATAAGCAAATGGTGTTTGGCTAGCATTGGTCAGGTAACCTTAACCCAGGGGCATATAATTCCCAAAATGAGTGTTCTTGGCCTGTTTGGAAGGACATTAGTCTTTTGCTGCCCACCATTCATGGGTCTTTTATAGTTTTTATTTACTATTGAGTATTTTATTATTTTACAAAAAATCTAATTTTATGAAACAAGTCGAATAGGAAGATTGCAAAACTATTAAAGAGGGAGATGCACAACATCTATAATTTGATTGCATGGGACAGGTGACAGGTTGCAAGTCATCAATGTTGAATCAAATAGAAAATTTGGTTAGCACTGTTGCTTTGCAGTTTTGGGGTCCAGGGATCTGTTACCAATCAAAGACAACATCTGCATGGAGTATGCATGTGCTCCCCATGTATGTGTGGGTTTAATCTGGATATTCAGGTTTCCTCCCACACTCCAAAAACATACTGAATCCAGATGATCAATTTGCATGACCCAGTCCAGTGGTCACATCAGTAATCTGTGGCTGCAGGATGGGAGCCCTGAGAATCGCTTCTTACCGGATGGCATCCATGGCTCCTTTTTTACCGGCCTGCAGCGCTCCATTATTGGCGCAGTGTGATGCACATGTGGAGTCACCCCAGGCCAGTTTATCAAAAGAAGAGCTGCGAATGCTGGTAGATAAAAGGCGGTTTGCAGCACTACGACCTGGTTTTACGGCAATGGAGGTGAGTATCCAGCAACAGGTCCGGGAGAGTGTGATTAAAAACAAAAAAAATATATTATAAATTCATTAAAAGGCAAAAAGGAAAAGATTGGGACTGTCCCCAGGAACTGTACCCAGTTACTCCCGCAGATCTGACGTGTTTCGAACTGGGTATCAGACTATGAACTACCTAGTTTGAAATGCGTCAGATCTACTGGAGTAACTGGGTACAGTTCCCGGGAACTGTCACAATTTTTCCTTTTTGCATTTTAATGAATTTCTGATAAAAAAAAATAGTTTTTAATCATGCTCTCTCGGACCTGTTGCTGGATAGTCACCTCCATTGCTTCATCCTGCTGCCGACACAGCTCAATCCTTGCACTGTCGGAAGGCTTTTTTCACATTGGTGAGCTGGAAAAATGTTTTTCTTTGGGTTTTACCGCAGTTATACTATGTGAGTTCCTTCTATATCTTTTCCAGCCTTATACTTCTGTAGCACCCTGAGGATTCGGCTGCTACAGGGGTATTGCACCTCAATCCAGAGGTGTGATATTCCACTCCCGGGTAAGGATGGAGTGTGGAACTGAGCTCAGTTAGCTGCATGCACTACACACATCCCATTTCCGGAGGACAGACCAATGGTACTCCCACTTAATAATGTGCAGGTACGACCGAGTCTGTCCTTGGCTGGAGTGGGAGGGGGGTGGTACATCCCAGTAGTGTAGGGGCAGATAGGGGGAGCAGCCTGGGTAAAGTTAGGAGCTCATTGGGTGCTGGTCACCTGAGCTCACACATAGAGGGAGTATTTAAGGTGGGCACCATCTAAGATCAGGGTCGGTCAGTCTGTGAGAAGTCAGTCAGTCAGTAAGTCTTTGCAGAGGAGTGGAAGAGAGCAGAGGAGCAGAGCAGCCCCAGAGCCAAGAGTGAGAGAGGAGTTTGAAAGACCCAGAGGGGGAGAAAGAAGGAACTCTGAGAGCCCAAATTAAATCAAAGGGTGAAGAGTTGGCAACAGGGTACCGGATCCCAAGCTGGCAGAGGCTACAGCACACCTTAGCCAGGAACCGGAGGCCGTGGGCAGAATCTGCCACGGCCACCCACCATATCCACCCGGAAGGCAGACCACGCATAGGGTCAGGGAACCCAGAAACAAGGGTTCACCAACAAGAGGCCCGAGGGAGCCGGACTTAGGTGGATCCCTGGTGGGGGAAGGCCAGAGACGAGGACAGGACAGAAAGGGAGCTCAGAACCACGCTCCAGAACTACTTGGGGGTTGGCCGAGTCCAGGACCTGGTGGACGCAGCACGGCTCGGGTGGTCACTCAAGGCCGGAGTGACCGGTACAAGAACAGCAGTAAGTAAAGAACCCTGAACTGCACAACCCGACTCTGACTCTCATTACCATCTTCCCTGCACTTCCACAACCACCATCCTCTGCACCTGACCCCCTGAGGCTATACCCCTCCCGTTGGGGGTTATACTACCTAAGCTGCACAAACACCATCAGCCTCAGCGGACCCTGCTGCAGCGGCGGCCGTAGTGACCGCAATTCAACGGGTGGCGTAGTCGACATAAAGAACTTTAGTAACATCAGTAAGGACTGCCACACACTGAGCTTGACACCCTGGGCACGGACCGGGTCACAGCCACTCGGAGACTACAACCCCCATCTGATCCGGCTCCGGGTATCCCCAACAACACTGGCCCAGGGGGCGCGTCACTTCCACTGTGATTTAAACTTCAGACACTGATATTTTGGTATGTAATGCATTATGTAACCTGGGTATGTGATTGTAGCCCTCCATCAAGTCACTCTCTTTTCTTATTTTAATTATGTTATTATATATGTTTCTTTATATTAATAAAGCATTTAATTTTTGTGAGACATTTTTCTGCACCTCTTTCTCCTGTTGGCTTTAATTTTGTGGGTGTGTCTACTGGTATAATGACTTTATGGCTATGGTAAAATCAGTGTTGTACACTAAACATTGTCTGAAAGCTGCGAATCAGTGGTGGGAGTGGGTTACACAGATTAGCCTGACTGGTCTGCACGTGAGACCTAGTCCTCTAGTGATAATCTATTGTTGATAAAGCAGTGATTTGTATTGAAACTACAACACACTGCCCAATAAGTAACACATCCCTGGAATCAGGCTCTCGGCTCCTACATCATTATGCTCTCAGATTAAATAGAAAAAGCCTGCTGACAGATTCCCTTTAATAAAGAAACATATTGCCCCCAATTGAGCAATGTGTTGCCTTCACTCCTAGTAGTAACAAGGATCCATCAAATTGAATATGGCTGAGTTTTACTACTTTGGCTCTCAGAGGAAAATGTTTTTGATAGCAAACAGAACTTTTGAAGCAAAAAAGTGTCTTTATACTGTATTTGTACATATTTAGTTTCACCTAGTAGTTGCTTTTATATCTATTTTCCCATTTACCTAATGTATTTCTCATGACATAGGTACCCTTTCATTTATTTATATTTATATTTTTTCATTCTTTTCATATTTAAAAAAAAATAATAATTTTTTTTGCACTGTCACTTCAACCAGTTTTACATACCTCTAATATCAGTGTATGGCTTTGAATGACATTAATCTTGTCCCTATAGTCCACTTTTTCTGGCCCTTTCTTTCCCCCTTGTTCCCTCTTATCTCCCCTGCTTATGACATGGACTTGTTAGCTCTCTATAGCTTCACAGATTTCTCTATAGGTCACGCCGTCATTGTGGTGCGCATGTGCCTTATAACTGCACCTAAGACTTTGTGGATTCCGGCCACGGTGGGAGCGCGTTGTGGGCGTTCAGCCGTGTTTTCCTGCCGATGGCTGTAGTGTGCGTTCCAACAGGCCAGCAACCGAAAGTCACTTTGTACAGGAAGTGAGGTTGGGGCTTCATGTGCCGCAAACACTACATCCGGCGCTGCTGCCACCTGACAGCACGGGGATTTTACATTTGCGGTTTCTCCCTATTTTAGGACACTGATACCCTCTGCCTAACTACCCCCCCTGAGGAAGTATAACACGAAACGTGCGTTGGGGTGGAGGGACAACAGGCCCTGTCTGTACATATACCCTTTGGCAGCCTCTCTTTAAGGTACAGTCAACCATATTTTTGTTATGCTTCTAGCGTGTTTCCTACCACATGTATGCAGCTTGTATGCACATTGCACTTTTTGGTTAGTCTGAAATGCATGCCTTGATCCTATTATCTGTTTGACGAACCTGTTAGTGGCTATGCCTGCTATCTTTATACTCTTCAGAGTTATTTTCCACACCTCCGTGACTTCACATTCTCCCTTTGGGAGGAGATGGATTGACTCTGATTTATATTGTTACTGTACAGACCCGGTCGTCCCTCACAGTGTGAGGTGCTTTTTACTATTTTTGTTTATTCTACAGTCCATTTATGTAATAAATGATTTTTATATTTATATAGCTGTCTTTGTAGTTTGGTTTGTGATCAGTTTTTCACCAAACCCCTTTTTTTGAATTTTCTATGTTTACACTCACAGCTGTGCGTATTTCACTTTTTTGAAGACATTTTGTTTTGATTCTAATCATGTTCACTATATAGTAAAACTGACGTGGCAATATAATTCTCCAGATCAGTATGAGCACGCAGACACCAAAAATGTATAGTTTATTTTTTATTTAAGTACTTAAATAAAATTCTTAAATCTGTACAAAAAAGTTTATACTTTTGACACCATTTTCCGAGACCCGTAACTTTAATATTTTTTGTGATTTGGGGCAGGATGAGGGCTTATTATTTGCGTGCTGAGCTGACATTTTTATTGATACCATTCTGGGGTAGATGCGATCTTTTAATCGCCCATTATTGCATTTTATTGCAATGTTACGGCGACCAAAAAAACGTGATTCTGGCGTTTCAAGTTGTTTTCTCATTACGCCATTTACCGATTGGATTAATTTATTTTATATTTTAATAGATTTTTATTTATTTAACTCACTTATATAGCGCTATTAATTCCACCGCGCTTTACATACATTATCGGCACTGTCCCCATTGGGACTCACAATCTACATTCCCTATCAGTATAAACACAAAATTTGAGCTTGGTTTAAGTTGGTATGCATGCTGCACATAAATGCATGTTTCCCAATGGCCATTAATCAGAAAGACCTACAAGAAGCAAAATGAACAAAAACCCTGCTGTAAACAAATAAAAAGCAAGTGCATTTAAATAAAATAGGGTTCTTAGTAACACTGGTTTTGATCAAAAATAGTATATAAGCCATCCCGCCAGCGACAAGGTGAACCCCTTTGGGACGGTCCTACACTGTCTAATATTAAAAATCTTACCATGTGTCAAAGTTGACCTCAATGTATGAATAACGGCAGACAAAGGACTTATATACTATTTTTGATCAAAAACAGTGTTACTAAGAACCCTATTTTATTTAAATGCACTTGCTTTTTATTTATTTACAGCAGGGTTTTTGTTCATTTTGCTTCTTGTAGGTTATTCCCTATCAGTATGTCTTTGGACTGTGGAAGGAAACCGGAGAACCCGTAGGAAACCCACACAAACACGGGGAGAGCATACAAACTCCTTGCAGATGTTTCCTTGGTGGAACTTGAACTCAGGACCCCAGCGCTGCAAAGCTGCAGTGCTAACCACTGAGCCACCTTGGTGTTGCCCCATCAGACCTTTCTAAACACAGTGATACCAAATATGTGTATTTTTTATTTGTTTTATTTTATTTTCAATGGGGAAAAAGGGGGGTGATTTAAACTTTTGTGTTTTTTTAAATTTTTTTTCTTACTTTTAAAAACTTTTTTTTTCACTTTTTAGATTATTTAATTGTCCCCTTAGGACATGAAGCTGTGATCGTCTGATTGCCTGTGCTACACATAGCAGTGCTTTGCGACTGTTTAAAGCACATGGCAACTGATTAAATCAGGTGGAATGTGTGGGGAAAGATGCGGGCTCAGTGTCGGAGCTCGTATCAAAGTCAAGGATACGACATATGATGTAAATGTACGTCATATGTCATGAAGGGTTTAAAGAGGTTTTCACTCCATCAGCCCCAGGATTTGTATAAAATAATAAAAAAAATATGTTACTCACCCTCTCCAGGTCCAATGCTGCCTCTCTGCCACCGCTTGTGAATAAACACTGCTCAAAAAAATAAAGGGAACACTCAGATAACACATTCTAGATCTAAATGAATGAAATATTCTCATTGAATACTTTGTTCTGTACAAAGTTGAATGTGCTGACAACAAAATCACACAAAAATCATCAATGGAAATCAAATTTATTAACCAATAAAGGCCTGGATTTGGAGTCACCCCCAAAACTAAAGTGGATAAACACACTACAGGCTGATCCAACTTTGATGTAATGTCCTTAAAACAAGTCAAAATGAGGCTCAGTATTGTGTGTGGCCTTCACGTGCCTGTATGACCTCCCTACAACGCCTGGGCATGCTCCTGATGAGGTTGCGGATGGTCTTCTGTGCCACTCCACACAATTACTGACCCACTGCCAAACCAGTCATGCTGAAGGATGTTGCAGGCAGCAAATCACTCTCCACGGCATCTCCAGACTCTGTCACGTCTGTCACATGTGCTCAGTGTGAACCTGCTTTCAACTGTGAAGAGCACAGGGCGCCAGTGGCGACTTTGCCAATCCTGGTGTTCTGTGGCATTTCTTTGGAGGACCGCACAGCCCTCCATGTGCTCTCCAGAAGTAGCCTGACTGCCATTAGGTACTGAGATGAGATCCTCAGAACCCTTGTGAGACCATATGCTGGTGTGGTTGGCCCTGGGTTCCTTCTAATGGAGGACAATGCCAGACCTCATGTGGCTTGAGTGTGTCAGCAGTTCCTGCAAGATGAAGGCACTGAAGCTATGGACTGGCCCACCCATTCCCCAGACCTGAATCCAATTGAGCACATCTGGGACATCATGTCTTGCTCCATCCACCAACTTGGATGGAGACTGTCCAGGAGTTGGCGGATGCTTTAGTCGAGGTCTGGGAGGAGATACCACAGGAGACCATCCACAACCTCATCAGGAGCATGCCCAGGCGTTGTAGGGAGGTCATACAGGCACGTGGAGGCCACATTTTGACTTGTTTTAAGGACATTACATCAAAGTTGGATCAGCCTGTAGTGTGTTTTTCCACTTTAATTTTGGGGGTGACTCCAAATCCAGGCCTCCATTGGTTAATAATTTTGATTTCCATTGATGATTTTGTGTGATTTTGTTGTCAGCACATTCAACTTTGCACAGAACAAAGTATTCAATGAGAATATTTCATTCATTCAGATCTAGGATGTGTTATTTGAGTGTTTCCTTTATTTTTTTTGAGCGGTGTATATGTGACGCTCGCAGCCCTGCCCTGGGAAGATGGGGGATACTCGGAGCCGGGTCAGATGTTGAGGGGGATGCAGCCGTGGCCTGGACCCGTTCCATGCCCAGGGCTGTCACATTAAAAAGGATGTAAGGGCTTTCAGGGTTGAGTGGTATTTGTCGAATACGCCACCTGTGGTGTCTGGTGAAGGACCACCAGCGCCGCTAGCAGTCCGCTGAGGCGCGGTGTCATGGCGGCTAGAGTTCTCACTGCTACCCACAGGCGGAGCGTGGCCTCAGGGCAGGTGTAGCACCCTGAGGATTCGGCTGCTACAGGGGTATTGCACCTCAACCCAGAGGTGTGATATTCCACTCCCGGGTAAGGATGGAGTGTGGATCTGAGCTCGGTAGGCTGCATGCACTACACACATCCCATTTCCGAGGAGCAGACCGACGGTACTCCCACTTAGAAATGTGCAGGTACGACCGAGTCTGTTCCTGGCTGGAGTGGGAGGGGGGTGGTACATCCCAAGTAGTGTAGGG
This sequence comes from Phyllobates terribilis, assembly GCF_046119375.1. Lineage (NCBI taxonomy): Eukaryota > Metazoa > Chordata > Amphibia > Anura > Dendrobatidae > Phyllobates > Phyllobates terribilis. Next base: position 85,581,259 of record NW_027362769.1, read on the forward strand.
GCAGATAGGGGGAGCAGCCTGGGTAAAGATAGGAGCTCATTGGGTGCTGGTCACCTGAGCTCACACATAGAGGGAGTATATAAGGTGGGCACCATCAAAGATCAGGGTCAGTCTGTCAGAGTCAGGAAGAGGAGCAGAGAAGCCCCAGAGAGAGAGAGAGGAGAAAGCAAGAAAGACCCAGAGGGGGAAACAGAAAAGGAACTCTGAGAACCCAAAGTCCATCAGCGGGTGAAGAGTTGGCAAAAGGGTACCGGATCCCAAGCTGGTGGGGGCAAAAGCACACCCTAGCCAGAGACCGGAGGCCGTGGGCAGCGTCTGCCACGGCCACCCACCACATCCACCCCGAAGGCATACCACGTGGAGGGTCAGGGAACCCAAGGCCAAGGGTCTCCCAACAGAAGGCCCGAGGGAGCTGGACCTGGGTGGATCACTAGTGGGGACGGCCAGAGGAAAGGACAGAAGGAGAGCTCAGGGTCACGCTCCGGACTTGTTTGGGGGTTGGCTGGATCCAGGACCTGGTGGACGCAGCACGGCTCGGGTGGTCACTTGAAGCTGGAGTGACCGGAACATCAGCAGTGAGTAAATACCCTAAACTGCACAACCCGACTCTGTCTTCCTTTAACATCTATGCTGCACCACCACAACCCCCATCCTCTGCACCTGACCCCCTGAGGCTATACCCCACCCGTTGGGGGTTATACCACCAAAAGCTGCACCTACACCATCAGCCTCAGCGGACCCTGCTGCAGCGGCGGCCATAGTGACCGCAATACAACGGGTGGCGTAGTCGACAATAAAGAACTTAATAACATCTGTAGGACTGCCACATACAACTGAGTTTGACACCCTGGGCACGGACCGGGTCACAGCCACTCGGAAGACTACAACTCCCATCTGATCCGGCTCCGGATATTCCCCCTAAAGAATATGGCCCAGGGGGCGCGTCAACTTTGGCGTAGTCGGCAGGATTACGTGCCCGCAACACCCGGGTACTGCGTGCCTGAAGAAAAGAACGAGTTTACCTCAAAAAGAAGTCTCCTGCCAGTTCCGGAGGGTCCCCGCCATCGGACTCCATCACAGGTCGATTCCCGCCGGTTGTCCGCCATTAACAGCTTTTTCCCGCCATCTGCAGAGTTTCCCGCCACTGGGAGACGATTCCCGCCATTTCCGAAGATTTCCCGCCTTGGGGGAGCGGACGCCATTATGGGCGTGCCAGAGGATGGCAAGAGGCCGCCTCCCATCGTGGGCCAGGACCGAAAATGGCGCCAAAAGTGGAAACCGCCCCCACCAACAGAGACTGTGATGCTGGAGGTGTCTGTCAGCGTGAAAGAACAGCCCCTGGAGCTGACAATCACCAAGTGGCCCCGGGACCGCCCTCGAAGTGGGAGGACTGAGAAAGGGAGAGAAAAGATGGGTGTCGCCTGGAGCAGTCGAGAGCGAGCGCACCCGGAGGCAAGAAGCCTGGAGAAGAGTATCGGAGGAGCTTACCCGGAGATGGCGAGAAAGCAGAGCAGCACCGGCCCGTTGGCCAGGAGCCTGCTAGAAACTGAGGAGGGAGAGCAGAGCAGCACCGGCCCGCTGGCCAGGAGCCTGCTGGAGACAACTGTAGGAGAGCAGAGCAGCACCGACCCGTTGGTCAGGAGCCTGCTGGAAACAACGACCCCACTAGGCCTAGTGGAGGTCCTAGCACAGCTCCCCCGAGACCGGGAGTGTGCACAGACCGCTCTGGAGGGCCTCGAAAGGAGGATGGCCCGGGTGCAGCGAGAGACGTTGGCGGAGTGGAGCCGTGAGATGGCCCAGCAGACCGAGACCTGTCAGCGGAGCACGCCACCCGAGACGAGGAAACAGACCGCCTCTGAGGATGGCGCAGGAGGAATGAAGGCCGGAGACGGCGCCGAGAAGGGAGCCGAACGAGTGGAGGCAGGTAAAGGGGACGTCTATACCCCAAACCGGGAAACCGCGTACCTGCCCCAGCTCCCCGTCGCAGAGCCCGAAGTCTATCCTGCCGTGCCCGTCGCTGCAACGTCACCGCCGCAGACTAGGCCTCAAACGGGAGCCGCGACCCCGGAGACGTCACACGCCTCGACCCCGGGCGTGACCAAGCAGGAAGTACCACCAGCCTGGTCGCAAGGCCTAGTACCCCCGGGCGCCGCAATACCAACAGCGCCCCCTACCTCCGCGGAGCCCCCGGCCTGGTCGCAGGGCCAAGTAGCCCAGGGCGCCGCCGTCCTTACGGTGCCCTTTACCTTCCAGATACCCCAGGCCTGGCCGCAAGGCCCGGGCAACCCAGGCGCTAACACCACCGCGCCCATAAGACCAAGAGTGCCGCATCTGGGAGAGGACCTGTACGCCCAGCATACGTGCCCGGATGGGCAGCCATTTATATGGCCACCGGAGTTCCACCATCCCCGACTCCGGAGAGAGAGACCCCTGGATGAACCCCTGATCCCGGCTCCAAAGCCCGTAAAGAGGATCTCGCCCCCGCTAGCAGAAGCGCAGTTTGAGTGGGACCCCACCGGAGAAGATCTCATGGGGTTCACTCAAGAGACTCGGGCAGCTGCAGCGGAGCGTGCTGAGAGCTGCCGCCAACAGCTCGAGGACTTTGAGAGGGAGCGGAGAGAGAGGCGGGTCCGGGAACAGCAAGCTCAAATAAGGAGCGCGGAGCAGAAGAGCCGGGCCAGGAGAGACCCCCGTGCAGCGCATAGTCCCCGCACCACCGGGACTGTGATAAAGTTTAACATGCAGCATGGGTGGGGCTTCATCCGAGACCACCGCACCCTAGGCGACGTCTTCGTGACCAGGAGAGACGTTGAGTCCCACCTACCGGAGGGACACAGAGGTCGTGACCTTTACATCGGGGACGAGGTCACCTTCACCCGGCACAAGTGTGCCAAAGGACCCTACGCCCTCCATGTGCATCGCCTGACGGAGGAAGAGCTGCGGTGTGAGGAGGAAGAACAAGAGGACCCGGACGGGTCTGAAATTAGAGTTAGAGGTAACCACAAAGAAAGAGCAGGAGGACGCCGTCGTTAAGTACAGCAGAGTAGAAGCTGTATATAGTTGCCCGTCGGGGCACCGTGAACTGAAACTGTTACTGTTGCTAATATAGTCCCCGTTGGGACCAGCATGTGTGAACTGTTACCCGTTTATCCCTAAAAATCCCACTGACCGAGGACTGAGAGCGGTCATTCCTCCCTAATACCTGGCCGAGGACTGAGAGCGGCCACTACCCCTGTATATAGTTGCGCGTCCTAAAGCGCCCCCTACCGGTTTTATAGGAAAACCATTTGTCTAGAGAGACTGTCGCACTTTACCCGGTCACAAGTTGCACAGTGACCGGAGGAGGAGCCAGAGGCGACGAGAAAGTTTTATATGAAAAGTTTTATTAATATATATATATATGATGTTTTATATGTTTATGCAAAAATTTGTATGTTTTTGGTGTTTTGTTCTTACAGCCCGAGGACGTGCTGTGATTTACCAGGGGGGAATGTAGCACCCTGAGGATTCGGCTGCTACAGGGGTATTGCACCTCAACCCAGAGGTGTGATATTCCACTCCCGGGTAAGGATGGAGTGTGGATCTGAGCTCGGTAGGCTGCATGCACTACACACATCCCATTTCCGAGGAGCAGACCGACGGTACTCCCACTTAGAAATGTGCAGGTACGACCGAGTCTGTTCCTGGCTGGAGTGGGAGGGGGGTGGTACATCCCAAGTAGTGTAGGGGCAGATAGGGGGAGCAGCCTGGGTAAAGATAGGAGCTCATTGGGTGCTGGTCACCTGAGCTCACACATAGAGGGAGTATATAAGGTGGGCACCATCAAAGATCAGGGTCAGTCTGTCAGAGTCAGGAAGAGGAGCAGAGAAGCCCCAGAGAGAGAGAGAGGAGAAAGCAAGAAAGACCCAGAGGGGGAAACAGAAAAGGAACTCTGAGAACCCAAAGTCCATCAGCGGGTGAAGAGTTGGCAAAAGGGTACCGGATCCCAAGCTGGTGGGGGCAAAAGCACACCCTAGCCAGAGACCGGAGGCCGTGGGCAGCGTCTGCCACGGCCACCCACCACATCCACCCCGAAGGCATACCACGTGGAGGGTCAGGGAACCCAAGGCCAAGGGTCTCCCAACAGAAGGCCCGAGGGAGCTGGACCTGGGTGGATCACTAGTGGGGACGGCCAGAGGAAAGGACAGAAAGAGAGCTCAGGGTCACGCTCCGGACTTGTTTGGGGGTTGGCTGGATCCAGGACCTGGTGGACGCAGCACGGCTCGGGTGGTCACTTGAAGCTGGAGTGACCGGAACATCAGCAGTGAGTAAATACCCTAAACTGCACAACCCGACTCTGTCTTCCTTTAACATCTATGCTGCACCACCACAACCCCCATCCTCTGCACCTGACCCCCTGAGGCTATACCCCACCCGTTGGGGGTTATACCACCAAAAGCTGCACCTACACCATCAGCCTCAGCGGACCCTGCTGCAGCGGCGGCCATAGTGACCGCAATACAACGGGTGGCGTAGTCGACAATAAAGAACTTAATAACATCTGTAGGACTGCCACATACAACTGAGTTTGACACCCTGGGCACGGACCGGGTCACAGCCACTCGGAAGACTACAACTCCCATCTGATCCGGCTCCGGATATTCCCCCTAAAGAATATGGCCCAGGGGGCGCGTCACAGGCAAGACAGGATGAAGGGGGGTAGCAGTAGCACGGGAGAGTACAGGCACCGCGTCGCGTGGTATGGCGCGTAATGAAAAGTCCGGAGGCCATAGGGGTGAACTTCCAAGGCTTTTACTCACTCAGAGATGTTAGCGGGAAGGCGACTCCCTGCTCCCCGCGGAGTCCTGCAGCCACCAGGGACGGGGGTCCGACTACCTCCGAGGAAGTCCAGCGTTTGGTAGCGAACCTGCACGAGAGTGTTCCTGCACTACGGACTTCACCCTTTCCCGTCTGTGCGTGTGTAAATAGGCCGGGTCTCCCTCTGAGCTCCTCTCAGGTTTAGGGGTCGGGTGGCAATTCCTCTCCATCCGATGCCCGGCGGGATCCTCAAGGCCTAACTGGGCTTTCCTGTCATGGACGTAGAGTACGAGGTCGGGTGTCGGGGGCCGGTACCCCTCTTGCAGCCGGAATCCCCCTGAATAGATCAGATAGGCGAGGACAGGTGGCGTGCTCCGCTCCGTCTGCATCCTCCCCGGGACCCATTTGCTAGGGAGCCACACTCTAAAGCTCCCGGGCCTTCTTGATCCTGGTCCTTGGCCGGGTTGAGACATTCCTACGTCTGCAACCTTCCTCTCGTCCCAAAGATCGGGGTACGAGGGCTGTGTCCCATGCCGGTGCAGGCCCACACAGGATCTGCGCTCCCGGAGGGAAGTCACATTACACACAGTATTTTGACAGCACAGAGACAGCCGACAGACTAGCAAAAGCTAGACCAAAAAGAACCAGCAGAAAGACCAGACAGAAGGACCAAAAGACCAAGATCAAAGATGGCATACTATTAAATATGAAATTAGAAGTGTAACTAACTAACTGTTCCTCCACCCACACCCACTAACTGGTTCCTACCACTTTGTGTTCCCCAGTCTCCCTGTAACCAGGGGAGCAGCACCAAGTGCATACAAGCTCCCTCTGGTGGAAATGTGGTGCTGGATGCAAAAGGCTAGCTCACTACCATCACACTGGCCTTACCTCAGAGGAGGAACACCACACTCCATTGAAGAAGTGCAGCATTCCTGTGGCGGTCGAACCCTCAGGGGCGCCACATATATAAATTGATGCAATAGCAGTGATTCAAACCTCTAAGACAGCATGGATACAAAATCAAAAAGGCCCTGCAAAAAACGGGGGACTTTGTGAGAAATTACAATACAAGTAGTGGGAGTGACAGTAACCTAACTCAACTTATAATATGTAAGATGTAATATAGATAGATGAAACCTACCTAACCAAAACAGTGTGAAGAACCAATAGCAGTGATTAGGGGTTAGATAAAAGCTCAAGAGATATAAAAGAATAAAGTGACTGTGCCAAGCAGAATATATTAGTATTGATATATACATACTAAAGCTACATCCTGTGGTGATAAAAGTGCTTAGTGCAACCAAAGATGAACAGGGTCTCCTCCATGAGACCGCAATAGACAGATACATAGAGCAAAAGTGCTAAAAGAGGAAAAGTTGTTTCTTATGTGAGATTTTTCACTAGACATCTAAGATAAAAAAGAAACATTGATAAAGTGAAGATTGCTGAAATCTCACTAAGTGAAGCAAACAGAATGTTAGGTGGTCCTGATTGGTATATTGTGATCAGTGGTTACATGACCCTCTAATACACTCCACCATTTTGTAAACACTTCGACCAAAAAATAATCATGAATTGTTTCAGGACATGAAAATACATACTTATGATGTCCACTAGGGTAATAAAGTCTTTGTCAAAACGTTGTAGACACACAAGGGGCTAAAAGGCCCAAAGACTGTAATGAAACATGTTCTTTCCATTTAGATGTCAGATGAATAAGTCCATCCAAAACAATCTCCATTTCTTTTCTTTCAGGTAAAGGATAAAGAAGTCCTAAATGGCTACATTCACGACCTCTCTGTTCCTGAAAGGTGAAATCGGAGATCCATGAAAGAAGTCCACTCCTCTCCACTGAAGTTCGTCTCGTCATCTCCAGGTCATCTCCACCAGACTCACACTCGGGCCTCAACATCTTGGATGATACCAGGTAAGTAATACTTGTTCCATATGAGTGCCAAAAAGAATCTAATAACATCACACAAAAAAATATAACGTTAAAATCAAGAGATGCATAAAACCATTTAGACTATAAAAACACTGAAAGCTTCCTCCACCCTAAAATATGTCTCCCAATAGAGAATATTACAAATTTACAAAAAAGGGCTAAACCCAAAATTTTCGTTTAAACCAAAAGGTATTATGGTATTTAGTCTGTAGATCCACTTACTTTCGTTTGAGCGAGTTTTTTGCTAAATTGCCACCCTGGGGGCCCTTAGACACTAAATCAATACCCTTGATTTTAAGAAGGCTTGCATTACTCTGATGGTATTGTCGGAAGTGTCTAGGTATTTTTTTAAGTAGGGTCACATCTTCCACCGTCTTACTCTTTTCGATGTCCCTCACATACTCCCTGGCCCTTACGCTCAATTCCCTGGTAGTGAATCTAATGTATACTTTGCTACAAGGGCATTCAGCAAATTATACAACACCTTTTGAGGAGCATGTGCGATGACTTCTTATAAGGTATGACTTAGTATTGTCCGCATTCCCGAAATCTTTTGCCTTGACCATGTTGGGACAAGCTTTGCAGTGTCCACATGGGTAAAACCCTGTTGTGCTCAACCATATATTGGGCTTATACTTTACTATCCTGTCATAGTGACTATGTACGAGCAAGTCTTTAATATTTTTTGAGCGGCATACCATGATAAAGCGGGAGGGAAGTAAACACTTCTTGAGAACAGGATCAATCTGTAGAATGCCCCAGTGTCTCTTAACAATCTCCGTAAATTAAGTCCAATGGTTGTTAAAGTTGTTATCAATTGGATTTGGCTGTCAGTATCAACGGTGGTCCTCCTGTGATTTGCATATAATAAATCATCCCTGGCAGTTCTTTCAGCTCTGACATATCCACCTCATATTTGTCTGCGATTGTGTCCTCTCTCCTTGATTCTCCTTAAAGTCTTGCTCGTACATAGTCACTATGACGGGATAGTAAAGGATAAGCCCAATAGCATGGCGCTTTAACATTTGTGGTTTCTCCCTATTTTAGGACACTGATACCCTCTCCCTAACCACCCCCCCTGAGGAATTATAACACGAAACGTGCGTTGGGGTGGAGGGACAACAGGCCCTGTCTGTACATATACCCTTTGGCAGCCTCTCTTTAAGGTACAGTCAACCATATTTTTGTTATGCTTATAGCGTGTTTCCTACCACATGTATGCAGCTTGTATGCACATTGCACTTTTTGGTTAGTTTGAAATGCATGCCTTGCTCCTATTATCTGTTAGACAAACCTTTTAGTGGCTGTGCCTGCTATCTTTATACTCTTCAGAGTTATTTTCCACACCTCTGTGACTTCACATTCTCCCTTTGGGAGGAGATGGATTGACTCTGATTTATATTGTTACTGTACAGACGCTGTTTTTGTCTATTCTACAGTCCATTTATGTAATAAATGATTTTTATATTTATATAGCTGTCTTTGTAGTTTGGTTTGTGACCTGAGAGATCACTTTTTCACCAAACCCCTTTTTTATTTTTCTATATAGTGAACATGGTAAATTAAAACCACAAAAAAACAAATGTGAAATTACACTTTTTTTTTGCAATTTCACCGCACTTGGAATTTTTTTTCCATTTTCAAGTACATTATAAGGTAAAATCAATGGTGTCGTTCAAAAATCCAACTTGTCCTGAAAAATCAAGCCCTCATGTGAAATATGGAAAAGTTATGGCTCTCGGAAGAAGGGGAGGAAAAACCGAAAACGAAAAAGCGGAAAATGACCTGGTGGCGAAAGGATTAAGCATTGCTGCACCTTCACAGTCAGTTATGTAATTCCCTCCGGCAAGCAGTTGGGAATATCCCTTTAATATGCATAAAGGTTTCTGTCTTTCTTACTTTTATGGCACATTTAGTAAATAATGGTAATTTGTGCAGCTTTCATTGCTGCTACTTTAGAACACTTCTGCTGTTTGCAGAAAAAAAATCAACATCTTCAAAATGTTAAAAATGTCAGGAACCCGTCCAGCTATTGGGAAATAATATTGTTATTTTCTTGTCTTATTTCCAGCCATGACAATATAACCCATGGCATTTGTGTGGTGGAACATCTGCCTATTGAGCAATTGTATTCAGTGGTCAGATCTTTTGGAAACTTTGCCAAGTATGTAGACACTTGTGCAGAAATTCAATTATCATTTATTATAAATAGTGTTGAGCCACCCCCGTAGTGTTCGAGTTCGGTTCGGTTCGTCGAACACCCGTGTGTTCGCCGAACTGTTCGTCGAACTGTTCGTCGAACACCTTCGAACACCGTTAAAACCAATGGCAGGCAAACAAAAACACATAGAAACACATAGAAAACACCTTCAAAGGTGTCCAAAAGCTGACAAACTGCTCAGAAGACACAACTAACACATGGAAAAGTGACAAGTACATATAGTCATGCGAAAAGAAAAGAGGTGGAGGAGTAAAAGGAGGGGGAGACACAGATATAGGCATGTCATGCCCTTCTAAAATCCAAAAAGTGAGAAGCCGACACGTTCAGTCCGCTCCTGCCCGTGCCACCTCCGTGTCGCCGGGTTTGTGCCAGAGCCGCGGTGAACCCTGACGGCCAGCCCCCCTCTCCCAATACTGGTGCCTGTCCGCTGGTGAGTCGAGCGAGCCCCCCTGTGGTGGAGGCAGCTCTAAGCTTTTTAATTTAAATTGTCTCTCTAATTTGAAAAAATACACTTTAAATCCATTTACAAGGATCTATTGGAGGGCAAGTCTCATGCCAGCAGCCGCGTAATTCCAGCTCCAGTAGCGTCCACTAAAGCTGCTGCAGTTAAAAAGCTTTTATAAGGATCGAGCTCGGCTGTCCACCGCAAGGCATCCTACTGCCAGTCCGAGCCCCTATGCCTTGGGGTGCCTCCTGATGCTCTTCACTGAGTATCCCGTGGTCCCGAAGCATTTCCTTTGAAAAAATGAAGTGTCCAAACTACAGGTGGTGTAGCTTGCTTAACAGCCGGGATAATCCGCTGACTAGCAGACCCTGCTACTAGGCACAAAGTATTTCCTGGGCTAGATGCAGTTAAAAATTTGTAATTAGATACTCTCGTTGGATGCTGAGAAAGCATTCCATAGAGTCTCCTGGCACGCCATATATGATTCTCTTAAAAAGCTTGGGGTAGGGGTCTAGGGGACCCTTTTATAGCCAAAATCACGGCCCTGTATCGCAATACGTCACCTAGGCTGAAGATAAATGGAACTGTAGCACCCTGAGAGCTCGGTTGCTACAGAGGTATTGCACCTCACCCAGAGGTGTGATATCTCACTCTCAGGTAAGGATGTAGTGTGGATCAGGACCCGACACCTGCATGCATTACACCACATTGCCGTGGGGCAGGGCGACCAATATGCCCCTGAGATGGGCACGACAGTCCCTGTCCCTGGCTGGAGTGGGGGGAGGGAACACTGAGGAAGGGGAACCCTGTAGTGCAGGAGCAGGGAGGAAGCAGTTCCTGGGTGCATTGAGAAGGGAGTATAAAAGGTGGGCACCATCTTAGTTCAGTGCAGAGAAGTCTGAGCAGAAGTGGCAGGGAGCAGGGGCTCTGCATGAGCTCTGCTCCGGAGGCGGGCCTAGTAACAGAGGCCCAGGCCTGGAAGAGGGAGAAGGAAGGAAGAGGAGCGGAGAAGGCTCCAGGAACGAGGAACGAAGGGATCTCAGGGGTGCGGACGGGCGAGTCGCCACCGCACGCCCGAATCCACCTGCGTGGAGGGGTCAGGCCAAAGGGGGAGACCGGTCCCCGAAACTAGTGGAGGCAGGAAACGACCCTCAGCTAGAAACAGGAGGCTGTGACATTTTATGTGGCGCAGCCCCTCGCTACACCCGCTAGGAAGGCACCACATAGGGTCAGGGAAACTGGCGCCAAGTTTACCAAGAGGAGGCCCGAGGCAGCCGGACAGAAGGGTTGGTAAGAAAGGCCAGACAAAGGACACACAAAGGGGGTCCTGTGAAGCACTCCAAAGTTATCTGGGAGTTGTCTGAGCCCCTCACCTGGTGAGCACAGTACGACGTGGGCAGCCGTTACCTGCAGACGTGGTCTGGATAATAAGAACTGTGAGTAAAGGCCCTGGACTGCATCACTGACTCCGTGTCATTACTGCTGCTGCCCTGCACCATCACCCCCATCCTCCGCATACACTGCCCTGAGGCTATACTCCTCCCGTGGGGAGTTATGCTACGCTCTGCTGCACCCACAACACCAGCCTCAGCGGTCTGCCCTGGACCGGCGGTTCACTCTGACCGCAATCCACGGGTGGCGTAGTCGGACATTTAAACATCAAAACCACATAAATAGTTCCGCCACTGGTTTGACCGCCCTGAGCCACGGAACCGGGTCGCCGCCACGGAGACTACAACCACCAGCATCCACCAAAAAGGTTCCGGCTCCGGGTGTCCCAAGGCCCAGGGGGCGCGTCAGAACATTTTCATCACCTTTCACAATCACCAATGGGACAAGGCAGGGATGTTCTCTGTCCCCTCTCTTATACATCCTAGTGACGGAGCACCTGCTCTCATCAATTCGCCATAACCCCAATATTAGGTGGATTGAGGTGGGAGGCACCGAGTACAAGTGCTCTCTATTTGCTGATGATGTCCTAGTATATATCACTCAATCACATATATCCATCCATGCTGTTATGGCTGAAATAGATCACTTTGTTACATGGTCAAATTTTAAAATCAATGCAGCGAAGTCTGAGGCCCTCGATGTCTCCCTCCCCAAATCCATATAGGATTCCATCCAGTCCAACTTTCCCTTTGCCTGGCCCTCACAGGGTATCAAATACTTAGGAATTCCTATTCATAGAGACCTCTCCCATCTATGTTATCTTAATTTTGGGCCCTTTATTGAACAACTCCATACAGACCACGGTTGGCAAGTTAGAACTGTAAGATTCACTACGTGAACCACTGGTGTTTTGTGGAAAAGCACATGTACACTGTGTTCCAAATTATTATGCAAAAAGTGTTTAGGAGTGATAAGGGAAGAATTTGTTTGTTTGTCAGTTAAACTCATTGATGGTGATGTGTGTCAGGGCTCTTTATATCACTGTAAGCAATTGCAGACACCTGTGCTAATTAGTTTGGCAGGTGTGTCCAATGAAAGGCAAGACAACTTAAGAAGGCTGTCTCACATTATTAAGCAGCCTACATTTTCTGCCAAAATGGGAAAGAAAAAGGATGTGTCGGCTGCTGAGAAGCAACAAATTGTGGAGTGTTTAGGTCAAGGCATGACTACAATCAACATTGTGCGATGATCAGGATGAAGTGTCTTGGCAATCAAGAAGTATGTAGCTGATTCACAGTACACACGTGTGCGTGCTGATAAGGGCAAATTGAGGACTCTTTCCTACAGGCAATTACGTCAGGTTGAAAGAGCAGCGGCAAAAAAGCCTTGTCATAGCAGCAGACAAGTTTTTGAAGCTGCTTGTGCCTCCAACGTCCCCCGAACAACAAGATGCAGGGTCCTTCAGAGGTTTGCAGCTGTGCATATGCCATCCTGTCGACCTCCTCTATCCACTTCACACAAGCAGAAACGGCTCCAGTGGGCCAAACATTACATGAAGACTGATTTCAAAACTGTTTTGTTCACGGATGAGTGCCGTGCAGCGCTCGATGGTCCAGATGGATGGAGTGGAGGATGGCTGGTTGATGGACACCCCACGCAAACACGGCTACAGCGCCAACAAGGAGGAGGTGGAGTAATGTTTTGGGCTGGAATCATGGGGAGAGAGATTGTTGGCCCCTTTAGGATCCCTGAAGGCGCTAAAGATGAACTCCATAATGTATGTGGATTTTCTCAAACAGCACTTCCTGCCATGGTTCAAGAAGAAGAACCGTGTATTTCACAGCAAGATCATTTTTCTGCATGATAATCCACCATCTCATGCTGCACATAAAACATCTGCATCTCTGGCTGATATGGGCATAAAAGGGGACAAACTTATGGTGTGACCCCCATGCTCCCCTGACCTCTACCCCATTCAAAACCTTTGGAGCATCATTAAAAGGAGTGTCTATGATGGCGGGAGGCAGTTCACATCTAAGCAACAGCTCTGGGAGGGTATTCTGTCCTCATGCAAAACAATTGAAGCAGAAACCATCCAAAACCTGACAAATTCAATGGACGAGAGAGTTCAGAAGCTCCTTTCGAACAAGGGGTCCTATGTGAAAATGTAACATCACCTAGAATAAAGTTTTGAGTTGAAAACTGTTTGATTTCAGTTTCTAACAACCTGCTAATGCTTATAATTTCAAAAATGACCATTTTTTTGGTCTTTATTAAAATGAAAAGGTTGATCGAAAAGTTTGGGGGATCTAAGAGTGTGGCAACCCAGTAGTCATGATTACTTCGAATTCTGACAATATGAGGGTCATGCTGCAGGTAGTGCAGCAAGAAGGCACTTATGTGTCTTGCGCATCTCGGAGCCCCAAAATTATTTTCCGGGCTAGATGCAGCTAAAAATTATTATTAATTTTAAATCTGGTGAAGCTTTAGTATAGATGGCCTAATAGGATCAGTGCTGCACACTGCTACAAAGCCCAAATT